>NC_140655.1:17445576-18645576 GCF_978046115.1 Saccoglossus kowalevskii | reverse complement strand
CATATATAGACTGACTTAAGATTTAAAAAATATTTAAACAAAAAATAAATACTCATGTAAAATGATGTTTACCAATTATTTCGCGTCATGGTGGCGCACGTTTTATTTTTGTTCAAATGACATCCGCATACTATTTACTAAGACATAACACAACATATTCACATTGCTTATATCCGCTGAAATGACAAGATCATAAAATGGGAAAAATAATTCATGGATTTAAGAAATTTTATGAGTGAAAAATATGCCGCAGAAAAGAATTTATGATCGTCGCTTGCTGTGTTTATGTATATTGCTCCGGGCTGCGTTTTACGTCCCAAGATTTAAATGTTCGTTTTCGTCGAGTGAAATATGTAAGCTGTATTGAAATATACATTCTATCTTGGAGCATATAGGTTGGGTTATTGTTTATTGGCCGTGAGATATACCGCCTTTGCACCGCAGTGATTAGCGCGTTATTTGAAATATTACGCTGGCTTTAGGCTCACCGATCAAATCAATTGTAGTTTTACCGCGTCACCTTGGTTCAGAGGCTACGTTCGGCAATCAACCAATGCAACGGGTCGATGTTTGCGAAAATATATTTTATTTATTTAAGTTTAGACATCAGTTACGCACTAACAGATAGTTGACAAGTTCACAAGTATTTCAGAATATTTTTTTTATGAATCGTATTTTTAACTATACATATAACAGACGCTTCCCCTAAAAAAATCAGGTCGCGACTTTATGTTATTTCCCCGTTTTGGAATAACAACGCTAGACAAACTTAAATGGAAATGAATTATCAATTCTTTTTCGAATATGTGTATTACTAGGCCGAAATCAACGGCGGTGTACTTAATGATTACACGCATGGTAACCTGTCATGTAAAAATAACGTATATTTATGCAAATACCTGTAGAATTCGTGGTCCAGCTGTCTAGAAAGTGTTTACATATGTAGATAGTTTTAAATATACTCAATTGATACCACCTGGGTCATTTTTATCAGTATTACATGGAATAAAACATGACAACAACCGATATCCATGGTGACACTTTATTACAACGTACAGGTAGAAACCTGTTATGCCTATTTTAAAACTCGAGTTACGCGTCTGTGCTTAGTAAAATGGACGTGGTAAATATTTGAATGTAATGCGGATATTATAAATATTGTATTTTGTTCAGGTGATGAAATCGAACAGCAGTGCCACCAGGTTTTAACCGGACAATAATGCGCCCCCTGCTGACGACATATGGTCTATTACGGTCACGTGATATTTCAACAGTCACAATTTGATGGTGTTAGTGCTTGTTGCACGATCGACGTTCATGAACTGCAAGAATTTTCCAATCTGAAGCTGACTCAACGCTAAATGCTGTAAAGGACCTCGAGGCTAAATAGAAACGTTGATACGGTAAGAGTTTCAATTAATTTAATACTACTGCGTAAGGACTGGTTGTGTATGCATGTGTACGACTATATAAACAACCGTCAGTCCTGTACATCGATATCAAACCAGTTTTGGAACTATTGCGTGTAAAATACGACACTTTGACGACGAGCAACAGAACTGTATAGGGTATACCACCAGATTGATACATACACTATTTCTGAAATCCATCAATTGTGTCCAATTTACTGGGGCTATTCTGTATTACGACTGCGTTGGTATATTATTCATAATTTGCTTTGAGTTATTCTCACGCCACGAGCACATCAACTTTGATATCATTCAATTTATGTTTTGCATTTTAACACATGTCAAACATGTCAAACCACATAAGCTTTCTCCATACAACAGAATCAGGAATTTGAAAATATTCAGGGCTGTAGTTGCGATGGAAATGCTTGATTCCTCTGCAATATTTTAAAAGCTCTCACTTTGTTCTTGTAATATACTGAAATGTATCCAATATTTCCTATATGAAAAGAACAATTCCAGATGTCGCGTGGTGTTACTTTAACGTAATAGATCGCAACACAGCGTATCGGTTACTCGTGTTAGTCTGTGAGGGTACCATTGCCACATAAATGGGCATATTTATTGCACACAGATGGCGAGCGGACAAATATAATATACGCTGAGGTTGGAAAGAAAAGCCTATTTTAAATGTCGCGTTCTTCTTGAGTGAAGACGTGACGTCAACCAGACGCGGATTTCCTAATTGACCAAAGGTCACGATGGATTGAAAGTTTAGGTACAAGATGCAAATTATACTTTATATGAGGAACCCTTCGGTGAATAAACTCTAACCCCAGATAACACAGTGAGCTATACTGTAGAGTGGTTATTTTTATTGCTGGCATTAATGAACTGTGTGGTCACTGATACGCAATGCCCTCCCTGTACATTTATATGTTCTAGGTGTCGACTCAAAGATACAGAGAGTCGTCTTTTATGACATATACCTGTAATACTAATAACAGATATATTCACCACGTGTGTTTGTGAATAAATAAACATGAGTAGAACTGGACTCAATTTTGCCTGCTAGCCCTATCTCCGACACGAACTGAAATAAAGCAGTCCTCTACTTACATGTTGCTAGTGAGAACACGTACGCTCTAAACCACGAACATGTGGACGAAAAGTAAGTACATTAACCTATTAATGAGCTACGTTTCATAATTTAATATCATTGAATGTAGTTTTTTGAGACATTCCATAAGACAGTGATAGCACGACCCGGGCATAAATCTCATTATAACGTTGTGCAAAATAATTCTTCGCAAATGGACCCCCGACAGTTCTTTAATGAGATTGGGAGAGGGTGTGATTTTTGGTGGTGATTAGTCGTTGCAAATCACTACGAATTACACACATTTTGCTTATTACCAAAGCAAAGATAGGGCCGTCTAAAGTATGCATGCGTTGATAAACATAAAATATAAAACCATTGCACGTGTACCGAACACGAACAAACAACGCTGCATAACCCAACACAATATGAGGTATAAAAAACAAACTAAAAGCCTCGTTTTGGTTAACATTATTTCCAATTAATCGAGATATACCACGTGACTAGAGTTGATAACTGATTTTTTGGAAGCTTCAACGATCTCAATTTGATTGTTTTTGATTTAAATTATATTTTGATTAACATTCGTATTTGTGACAATTGACTCAACGAGATATACATTTCCCATTAGTCTGGCGCGACGTGCTGGAAAAACTCATTTGTAATTGACTTGTGTTTGCTATGTCATGACAAAATTCCAGAGTCATGTCTGTAATGTCTGACTGTCATCGGGGCATGTCAATCACGTCAATCACGCCACCATCAGTAACATGGAATACAGATCATATTTCATCCCGGACGTTCGACGAGTACTGAACAACCTAAGGAAGCGATATGAATTCCATTTCCATATTTACATTTGAAATATAATACTGCATTTGACGAGCAATTATAATGTATAGTACAAACAGTAGATCACAGTTACGGCCAAATTTACTGTAAAAATAGAAACCGCTGGGCTGAATGACGCCTAATTAACCCATGAACCGTCATAATGTTTTCATCATTATGCTCAATTAGGCTATTTCAGTTCCGTCGTCGTCGAAACAGCTTCCACGTGATTTCCTGAATCTATGCACATTCCTTCACCCGTTGAATAATACTACAAATCTACAAATCGCGCAACTGGGATTACGCCTTGAAGCTCATGTTATTGCGTTACGTTTCCCCATGATTTGAAAAGGTGTATTACAATCAAATTAAACAAAAAAAAAACGTGCGTTAATAAATGAAAAAGAAAATGATGTCACAACTTCTCTGAAGCGAAACACAATGTCAAAAGAATTGATATATTGTCAAAATACTAATACTGTTTTTTTTTTGTGTGTACAAGCATATTCAGTGGTGGCGGCACAGAGGGAACAGAGGGGGCGTTGTTGGGACGTTGTTTGCCCCTCAACATGCAGCAAATAGCGTTTCAGAGAGTCTAGATTTCTAAATTTATAAAGGGGAGCATACCCCCGGACCCCCTAGTGAGGTCGCGCCTTCGGCGCAAGGTTGATTAGCAGATCTCGCCCCTCATGCAAAATGTTGTGCCACCGCCTCTGACATTGTCTTAAATCAAAGCACTTCAATCACTGTAATGGGTTGCGTTGTAAATTATTTAAACATTACAACCAGAAAGTATCTGAGACACAAGACATGTACACAGATTGCTCTCAGCTATAAACGAGAGGGAATACTGCGTTTGTCATTTAAGATCAATCATTATTCGGCTCCTGACAACATCTCCATTGGCTGCCCTGGTGTTTCAACAACATCTTATCGTATTTCTGCGCGTCTTACGGCAAAAGCATAATTAGACGGAATAGCGTGGCCATTTTTTATGCGTGCTAACTTTTGGAATGGTTGACAGGGATGCAACGTTTTGTGTACGTATTGTCTGTAGGAGGCTGTTCGTGCATGCACAGTGCGCTAACGTTACCGTAGTGTTTGTTGTATCTACTTCAAATGTGGTCTTGAAATTTACGCTACCACCGAAACAAAACGTATACACGCCATCATGTCCTAGTTTGTATACGTGAATATGATACAAACTTCCTGGTAGATCACGTGCGTTCGGGCAAACCGTTAATTATTCGTAAATTGAGTCAATTTGTGTAGTTTTCTTGATTTATTCTGCAAATATAGGTAAAATATAGGTAAGGCTTTGGCGAAATTTGAAAGAGCAACTAATATTCTTCAACCTTGTATTTTTTATAGATTTTATTTTTCATTCTGTTCGTTTAAAAAATATGAGCTGGCTGGACCCTTCATCCCTTGTCTATTTCTTACACTAGATAGCAGCCGATACCCCCTCCCAGTCATACGGCTGATCTGCACTGGCTCGGAAGATGAATTCTGATTGGCTAAAAAAACAAAAAAAAACTTGTGGCGTTGAATGCACGTTCATTGTCAGTATTGTTATGCAAATTCAAACTAGCTAATCATTTACAACCTTAAGGGAGTGCGTACAGTTGACCATAGTTTCTGGGCTCCCTGTGGGTAGACAGTTCTTCCTGGTAGACAGTTGAATGCACATGCCATTGGGCTGAGAAGGTTCTAATTCTGAAACGATGTTCTCAATTTTTAATGTGTAATTACGTTATGCAGAATTTTTTTAATATTGACCCCAAACCTACATATACATGTGGGGAATTGGTCTAGTATCGAGTAATACCGAGTTTACCACTATAGATTTCAGATGTTGGTTAATGAGCCTTGAATCTTTGAAACTAGCATGAATGAAGTTTTCTTCTACTTGTCGCTCGTCTAGGGAGCTTTTTTTTATCCCCGAAAAGTGTTGTTATGACATCTTCCTTGCCATATGGGCAGTTGCAGCAGACGCAAACAAGATTCGTAAGAGGAGTTAGAACACTCCCTAGGAGAGTCCCTATGAACATTGCAATATAGCGAGGGACTTTCTTATTGGCGCTATCAAATGATCTAATGTTATGAAATGATTTGCTACATTTTTGGACTAATTAATATTTTTCTAGGGAAGTTGCCTGCTCGTTTTAGCTGACTGTAAGGGTGTATTTACTTTTTTAAATCATACATTTTTCATCAGCGTTGACAAAACACAGTATAATAAAGAAATATCAATGTATGCTTCAAAAATTACTGTTCACATATTAGGTGACGTTAAAGAATTGTCTAAATCCCTATATATTACGCTGAGCCGATTGGAATGAGTGCGGGCGCGTCCGCTTACCTACCACGTGGGACACTTGACCAAATGAAATGTAAGACTAGGCGCCAGTGGACAGCATGCATAAACTATGTCACTATGTTATTGGCGCCATGTTAGCTGCAGTCAGATACCTTTATTTGCGTTGTGTTTATTTAGTCAGTATAGCCATTTCATCGCAATCGCAAGGCAACGTTGTTTTGTTATTTGCCAGTATACGTTATATATATTTATACATTGTTCGCAAACGTCGTACATTTGATTATAATGCGTGCCTTTAGACACATTGCAAAAGATTAACTCCGGTGACCCACTACCAAACACGGATATGCCACTATTGGGAATTCCAGTTATTGGGGATACCAGTCATCGTGTTATATTTTTATTTGTGTATATAAATCGGATTCTTTTTACGCACAAACATCACTCGCCTTGCGCAGTTTCCCGAACCCAAGAGATTAAAAGGTACACGCTAATAAATTGTGAAGTCCACACATGTTACCCACATGACCGATGCGCACTATTTGACGCACTACCCCTATTTTATACGTATACATCTTAAATTTCATTTAACTACCAACAGTTCAAACAGAGTTCATCAGTTTTACCACTTGTACTACCGCGTGAAATGTTTCATTTTTCCGGATCATATTATGGGATGCTACATTTCGATGTTAAGACAAGGCTGCCATCACTGGCTACCATTTATATTAATCAGAAGTATATGTTTGTTATATACAGATGCTATCATTGTTGGCTGTAGTTTACTGTATAAGAAATTATTTTTATAGACAATTTTATACTGTTTTCTCCTTACTCCGATGTTTGGATCGCACTGTAAATTAATTGATACTTCATCATTGTTTTTATATTTGACATATCCATCGTTTTGTAGACACCGATTTTTTTTGTATTCACATGCAAACAAATTGTAGCTGAAACAAATGACTCTCATATCAGCCAACCAGAGTGTGACAGTACGATATGTGTAGTTCGGCGTGGTGCAATGTGATTGGTCGGGCAATGTGTAGTATTGCGGGCATTATTTCAGTGTGCAATGTGTTTGGTCAGACAAATGTACAGTATGGTTGGCAGGATTTCAGCGTAGAATGTGATTGGTCAGAAACACCATGTTAATTAATATTTCAGTCTGCAAAAGAAAAGATATTTATACATGATGTGGAGTAATGCTGTCTGTATTTTCGTAATATATTCGCATTCAAGTTCATGTGAGCATGTCTGAGAAACGATTGACGTAATTCTTTAATCGTTCTTATTCTCCTCAGTAAGAAATAAATAAATAAATAAATACGGCCCTATCTGAATGTCATGGGTCTAGACACACTCGTATTTCAGTATGTTTTATTTGCACAATTTTCAGAAATTCAGGATTGCAAGTATGTTATATATTGAATTAAATTTCATCTAACTACCAACAGTTCAAACAGAGTTCATCAGTTTTACCACTTGCACTACCGCATGAAATGTTTCATGTCTCCGGATTATTATGGGATGCTAAATTTCGGGGTTAAGACGAGGCTGCCATCACTGGCTACCATTTATATTTATCAAAAGTATATGTTTGTTATATACAGATGCAATCATTGGTGGCTGTTGTTCATTGTATATGAAATCATTTTCATAGACACTTTTATTAGAACAGTTTTTGCTAGGAAGAAAAACAATTTCTTTCTTCCTTAAGACGCAGTCACACCATGACGTTCTGGCTAGCGTTCTCTGGCGTTTGGGGAAACGTTGGTAGTCGCCCAAAGTCGCTCGGACAGCGCCAGAAGAGCGCCGTGAGAACGCTAGTGAACGTCGGTAATCGTTGCTGATCGTCGGGAATCGGCAGAGAACGCTGATCCAAAAAAAAGTTTTGAACATGCACAAAAGTTCTCATTTGAGACCAGCGTTCTTCAACGTTTATTTTTAAACGCTGTTAAACGTTAAATAACGTTCTTCGATCGTTTTGCTAACGTTCGACAATCGTTAGTCAGTCGTTGCTCTAGCGTTACTTAGTTGTTACCAATCGCTCGCTTTGCAGTGAACAACTCACTAGCGACCTGTCAACGACCGCTGAACGTACCCCTAGCGCACATAAAGCGTGCGACTAACGTCAAATTAACGACCTAACGTTAGATACACGCTCAACACGCTCACTTAACGTTTAAAAGTGGTTCGTCGCGCGCTAGTGACACGTTAGCACACGTCAATGATTTCCAGGGGTATCTTACTTGGTCGCTCATTACACGCTCCTCGTGCGTTAGGAACACGTTAGTCATACGTTAGGGGCACTCGTTAATCGAACGCTGGATGTGTCTACCTCATTCCAGAACGCTCAGAAATTGGACGATTGGAACGTTCAGAGAACGCTGACCAAAACGTTATGGTGTAACGGGGCTATTACTCCGATGTTTAGACCACACTGTAAATTAATTGATACTTCACTATCGTGTATTATATTTGACATATCCATCGTTCCGTAGACACAGATTTTTTTTTGTATTCGGCTAACAACACATGCAAACAAATTGTAGCTGAATAAACTGACTCTCATATCAGTCAACCAGAGTGTGACAGTACGGTATGTGTAGTTCAGCGTGGTGCAATGTGATTGGCCAGGCAATGTGCACTATTGTGTGTCTTATTTCAGCGTGTAATGTGGTTGGTCAGTCGATGCAAAGTATGATGGGTAGTATTTCAGCGTGCAATTTGATTGGTCAGACAATGTACATTATGGTTGGCAGGATTTCAGCGTAGAATGTGATTGGTCAGAAACACCATGTTAATTAATATCCCAGTCTGCAAAAGAAAAGATATTTACTACGCATGATGGGTAGTAATGCTGTCTGAATTTCGTAATATATTCGCATTCAAGATCATGTGCGCATGTCTGACAAACGATTGACGTAATTCTTTAATCGTTCTTATTCTCCTCAGTAAGGAAGAATTAAATACGTCATGTCATGTCATGGGGTTAGACACACTCGTATTTCAGTATGTTTTATTTGTACTGTTCGGAAGTGAATTACGAGAAATAACACATATAATAATCCCAATCTCTCGATATGCCGATATCCGATTCATTTAATTCGTCCCTTGCTATTTGAGCTAACCATTTATCGACCTAACTACCTAACCTATGCAAAACATTCAATAACAACGACTGACTACGCACTGATAGCCCACTCGGCCACTTCAGAAATTCAGGATTGCAAGTTTGTTATATATATATTCATGGTTTAACAAGAGAGATCCAGAATGTAATGGACAATCGTTTGTACCATTATTAGATCACCAACGTTATCTTTCAAATTACACAAAACACTGAGTAGATCGTGATGTCAAGTGTATATGTGATGAAAAAACAAGATTTGCGGCAACAAATGCACTCAAGCAAACCAAAGTATTAAGAAGTCTCATCCGTTAGAGTTTCAGCCAGTGGCAATTGCCCCCCCCACCCCATTTGAGTGCGTAGCTGACACATCGCAGTGGCTTTTACATCACTATTGAGTCTGTGATACATTCACCCAGGGTACAATAGATGTTGCTTCCCCATTGAGTCTGTTGTATGTTGTACAGTGTCTTTGATCCCGCTACTTGGCCGAGAATACATCACCTGGCGTGCAAGTCCAGTCGCTTTGACTCTCCCATGATCTGATGTGTCTCGACACTAATTGCTAATTCATCATTTCAAGTTCAAGGCTTCACAAGAACCAGAGAACGAACAAGTTGCAATAAATAGAACCATTTCATAAGATCAAGCCCCATTCCAAGTCTTAGACTCTGTATTTAAGAGCAAGAGAACTCCTCAATTATTTTTTTATTTTGCCCAGTCATCACGTTCCTTGTTCCAAATTCACTGATTTAGGTCAGTGGATGTGCACGATGTCTATTTCAATCAATGTGATTATACGTGTCCCCAATAATGTACGTAAAACAGACAGTTTATTATGAACAAATGTATTCACATCGAACAGACATTCACCATGCACAAGTACCTCTGTTATATATCTATCATGCACAATAACATCACCTAAACTTTAAGTAAGTAATGTTTAATTTCTCGTAATAATACGAGAATAAAATGTGTTTTTGTTTATTTAACATTAACCATTAGCATTCTTACGCTAGATTATAATCCCCCGCTAAATATGCTAATTTCCTGTAGAGATGTCTTATATCTGCTGCTAAAAATCCACGCTTACCGTCTAAATATCCATTTTTTATCCGATGTCAACAACAACAATGAGATGTGATAAAATATGTTTATCACTGCATAGTATGGTAACATGAAATTATTTCTCTTCATTATGTCGTTTCGAACCCATTAGGAATCAATTAAATAATAAAAAATACAATGTAATAACAATTTCAGACTAGCAAACGTTGCCTCTGCGCTCAGAATGAATAACTCACCTTCCGAACACTATAGTTATGTCATATTTTATCATTGAATACATATGTTTGAATTGATTTATTTTCAGTCTGTTTATTGTATTTGACATAGCTAAGTGCGTGTAATATTAATAAAGGTAATAAACACATCTGACAACGTTTAACAGCCTAACTGTCTATGTTATTGCGGGTACCATTTGCATCGGTGTAAAGAACATTTGAGCGCATCGACAACTCGACCCGTTGATCCTAAAACAGTACGTATTGTAAGTCTATAATACTGGTTGCAATGCTCATATACTTTACACGTGCTCAAATGAACTTCAGTACAATTCAACGCGTATCGCATCGTTCAAAGAACAATTCATGAATTCGATGTTCTGTTGGTTCAGTGTATGTCGAGTTATTTGTATAATTTTTCAGTATTATATTCATATTTATAAGTCGCTATAGTGATTTTTGATTTACGCGTATGTATGTAACGGATGTGACTGATAACTTTTGCTATCAAAACCTTATCATCCCGTTGGCAGGCCAGTCACTCTGGTTCTCACTAAAAGAGGTTACGACCCCCCGCCAAATGCTAAGAACAACTGAAACATATATATATATATATATATATATATATATATATATATATATATATATATATATATATATATATATATATATATATATATATATATATATATATATATATATATATACATATTTATATGAAATATTGTCCACCTATACGGATCAGTTGGTGCAGTGTTTTACGATTGTATGCCCTTACTGGTGTCAACCAACCTTGTGGGAAATTGGCACCCAAGGCTTACACGTACTACAACTTTCCCCAGGGTGACCTGGAGGTAGTTGTGGCAAAGGGTAACCTCATTCCCCCAAGTCCAAAGACTCGCTATAGTACTAAAAGGCTCATGATCCAAAATACCATAGGCAAAATGACATAGGGTCAACAAACCTTTCAAAGAGCTGTAGATGATAAAATAACTGATATATATATATATATATGTCTTTAGACGAATATAGAATTGGTCGCGCGAGTACACAAATTAATCCAATCTCGATTTTCTTTTTGTACACAATAACCAAATACGTTGACCTCTTGTGATGCTTTTTTTTCTTTCACGGTACACGTGACAAGGGCAACTTAAATATGCCACCATATGCTAATGTGTATTACGCACTTTAACAGTTAAGTATCTGTCATAATCCAAGGTTGTTTTATAAGATTAATTTGTTGATATTATCGCTCAACCATTTACAAGGAATAGCAATCCTGAATTTATTAACTTACTGAAATTATAAAAAATATAAAGTGTTATACGCCCATGTGTGTTTCGAACGAACAGAATGAAGCTAAATGTTATATATATATATATATATATTATATTTTGACTTCATTAATAGTGGTTTGACAGGTTGAGTTAACATTTGACTGTTGTAGACATCTCTCGGCTGTTGTTAAATACATTGGGTAATATCAGTACCATGCTGACTGGTATAGTCATGCATATGTACATGTCATATTTCTAAAAATGGTATGTCTTTCTATTATTCTTCTGCTTTCAATATATATATATATATATATATATATATATATATATATATATATATATATATATATATATATATATATATATATATATATATATATATATATATATATATATATATATATATATATGCAAGCTCAGATCATGGGTCGCCATGGCAACATTGTTTATATTCTCTGCTACTGATGTACATTGACTGGTCAACGCATTCGCCTGGTGTGGGCGCGGACTGTGATCGTGTCTATGCTCATTACAAATAACACATGGAAAGCTAGACAATGTATTTTGTTGAAAAAAAAATGTACCAGCTATATGCTATTTAGCGCCACAGAGGTAAATTCGACTTCACTTCGGGTTCACAGAAAAAAAAAACGAATATGACAAAACACCCAATCGTTAAGGCTATTAAACATAACCCAGCTTAACATGACCACAATCGCCATAGCGTTAATTACAACACATTGGGCATTTGAATGTAAACAATTAATGGGAAAAGCACACCTGTTACAAGTCATTTCTGGCAGTGTTACAAAGTGAGTGTTCTGGAGTATACCATTTTGTCATTTGCTGTGGCTAGGAGATGAATAATGATACTGGCATGTGTACGGCATGTCGATTTCTAAAGTGATTCCGGCATAGTACAGTACATCCAGTAGCAGCACGTCTGGCTGTTATCTCATTTTCTGCTAAAACGCATTAGGTTGATATCGTTTAATTACTGTTAAATGTAATTTACGACCGAACTGTCTGTAATAAATTGCTCTGTTCCACTCCTCATTCTCTGCAACTACCCGGAGGCTATATTTCATGCTTTCAGTTGTTAGAACACTTTATATGGTCGCGATGTTCATTTACAGCCTGAAAAGACACACCGTAACATCATATTTGACTCTTGACGTACCATATCACTATTATTTTATTCTTTGAAGATCAAACTCGCCTTTCATCTTTTTCAATCTGTAGAAATCTTTCTATATTTGTTTCAAAACTGTTGATCAAGACTTGTAGGCAAAGACAAACCATTGTTATACAGAATATTGTGCAAAATGTTGCAGCCATAGTTATGGCTGTGTGCCTGACTAATGGCGTATGTGTGTATGAATGACAATCCGATGTAATACGATGTAGCCCGATGTAGTACGATGTAGTCCGATGAATTACGATGAAGTACGACGTAGTCAGATGTAGTCAAAGATTAGTTGAAATGAAACCAAGCTAGCAGACGGAAGTTGGCTAATTGTGTGTTCACGTTGCAGAGAGTAATAACTTTTGGATTATTGTTTACTGTAACACCACATTGTCATTTTTTGGGTAGGTCGGTGTCAATGCACGAACAAACGGACAATATGTGTATGACTCAGCAAAATTAAATGTCTCCTCACGTTTGTACGTACCGTTAAAACAACAATCCCAGCACGATTCTTACACGTTAAGAAATCTCGTTTATTTTCATCCAGGAAATATTTTATAGCATATTTTCGCAACGGCGTTTCAATACTTACAGACTAGCGTTTATAACGCGCTTAACACGCTTACGATTTTGTCTTCCAAGGTACCACTGTTGTAAATTCAATTTGTCAAAATTTCGTGGTATTATAGTTGAAATAAAATACAACTCCACACTGCCCAATATTTCGTGATAACAGCCCTAGGCATCCGACAGGGATACTTGGTTACGTATATCCCCGTTTTTGCTCGGTTATCATGCAATACTAGACAGTGCGGAGTACTTCATTCTCCAATTACCACGTCTTGATACAGGCAATGAGTATTAATGCAAAAATGAAGCCATTTTTTGTCTTTGTGATATTTGAATATGTAAAACGCATAGAAAGATGACGGTGCAGCACATACCTTTATGAAAAGGATAATAATACTAATCCTAACTTTCCACTCTATATACGCTGTATTCTAGACCCCGTCCAACGAAGTTCCCCACAATAGTTTGTATTCTTCACACGTATTATATACCGCTATACTTACAGATTATGCCACAGGTGTATCATGAAACAGTTTTATTAGACTTACTCCTAGAACATCCAATTAAATTTGTCAACGATGTGTCAATTTCTGCACAACGGTGTCACCTGGCGCTGACTATAAATCTCCAGAACTCAAATTAGAACGCACTAACCAATTTTGTGTTACGATGTTTCAAAATTGAAAGCGATTTCCGAGCGTTGTTTTAATGCCCTGTATGTGAAATTGCAACATGTTTTATGATATCCCCGTCTCGAGTGAAATCAATCTAACGAAACATTAGTTGGAAATGCTGTATATGCAACATCAACGTTTTTCATGTCATTGACAAATCAGGACACAGACGGGTGTAATGTTACAAAACAATCTGTGTTTTTTAATCCTACCCCACCGCGTCTATATAGTTTATAGCATTTGATGAAGTGGCAATTCTGTAAACATTCGCGTGACTTGTAAAATAATATGACATTATATGCACGTGAACATACATTATACGTTGTAATAATTTGCATATTGCATTTCGCAAAAATGACGGTATTTATAAATCTGAGTTTTTAAGATCACAACATTTAAAATACGATAGTAAGCCTAGATGTTAGAGACTTGATTTTTTTACCTAGATATTTCTCCTCCATTGACAAACTTTGCATATATTTCTATTTCTCACCTGAATAAGTGTTGCTCTCAAATTATTTTGACATCGAGTAGGCTTGTTTCTTTTAGTTTAACGATCTAGGCACCAATCTGTTGAACCTCATATTTTGTATCGCCAACAATTAGTGATTATCCGTTCAACTGCGAGATCTCGCGAGATGCATGAAAGACGCGCGTCGAACGTCTGCCGAAAAAATCGAACGATTTGATTTTGAACTCGAATTTCTTTATTTCGTAGCTCACATCGACCGGCCGATCTTCGACAGAGGAATATTACTTCCGAATACCCTCACTTAATTGAAATTGTCTATCATCAAATGTGTAGAGCACATTATTAAGTATGGAAATGTTCCCGAAATACTTTCGCGTTTGTCGAATCTCACGCGATGTTTGACGCGACTACGACGCTATGACCTTTGTTTGTCCTGTTTTTACGTTCGATTTCACGCACAACGCGTGATTCTCGCAGTAAACGGAAAATGGTCTATTTTGGTCCGTAATAAATCAGTGTCAATAGCATTTTGCAAAAATGATCATAGCTATATTTATTGGTATTAATCAACATTATTATACATCTGTCACCGTAACGTCATAAGTTACAGCGTGCCGTAATTGTGCGGTATTGTACTGGGTATTTTCATCCTACCATATTAGGAAATGCGAATTCTAAATATAGAATGATTACGCGCGTAAGCGTCCTCTAATAATAAAAACAAACATGGCTGCCACCAAAGTTTGCTGATTCTGTTCTAAACATTTTGGATTTCGACATTCCCATGATGTATCCTTGGAAGGAAAATATGTATTATATTAAGGTTATTACGAGGACACCCCAAAGTATGCACGAAAACAGTACAGAGGGAGTATCGGACCGACGCACAGTGTATATACTCGTGCATACTTTGAGGTATCCTCGCAGTAACCTCATAGTATTTCCTATTCTCCCCTAAGTACGTTGACGTGTACAATTTGAAGTATTCCAATTGATTAGAATATATATTTACAATTAGAGGATGGTGATATTGTAATTACAACTTTAATATATTTTTATATCTACATATTATTGCCACCATAAATTAATAATGTGATGACAATAATTGTGAATAACAAAGTACAATCAAACTATATATGGGATATTGAAATAAAAGAAAAACTTGATTAACATTTACCATCAGGTCCTCATATAAACGTAAATATGCCTTTATAAATCTAAAATATGACAACTGAAATTAAGATTTTGCACAGAGCCTTGCAACTACTCTTAGAAATAATATCTTTTGAGATTTTCATTTCAATGCTCAATTGCTTTACGTAATTTGAATTCAATGCTTGTTTTGATTGAAATGGTAATTTCACATTTCCCAATATGCTGTTTTAACACTGAAGCATTTGTTTTAACAGAGATTTATAATGTAATTTCGGAAAATTTATCCTCTTTCCTTCCCCATTTCCTAATAAATAGTTTACTATAATTTAACAAGAAAGTAACTCTCATAAATATGTCATTTCTAGTGTTCTTTGACTTCTGTTCCTACATGTGCATCAACACTGTAGTCATAAAATAATATCCAAATATTAATTAAACTATAACTACCTGCAGCTGAGAGGTATGCTATCATCTCGAATTCGAAAGTTTGCTTGTCAAAATCTTGTTATGATTAGAATGTTCATGGTCTCAGTTGCAGGCAGTGCAGTGCGACGCCTTATAGCCCCGTCACACCATAACGTTTTGGCCAGCGTTCTCTGAACGCTCCAATCGTCCAATTTCCGAGCGTTCTGGAACGAGGTAGACACATCCAGCGTTCGATTAACGAGTGCCCCTAACGTATGACTAGCGTGTTCCTAACGCACGAGGAGCGTGTAATGAGCGACCAAGTAAGATACCCCTGGAAATCATTGACGTGTGCTAACGTGTCACTAGCGCGCGACGAACGACTTTTAAACGTTAAGTGAGCGTGTTGAGCGTGTATCTAACGTTAGGTCGTTAATTTGACGTTAGTCGCACGCTTTATGTGCGCTAGGGGTACGTTCAGCGGTCGTTGACAGGGCGCTAGTGAGTTGTTCACTGCAAAGCGAGCGATTGGTAACAACTAAGTGTCACACCCATAAGTTGCCTAAAACTAGATAAGCTCAAATCACAGGTAGGGAAAATTTATATGAAGGGCAACTAACTGGTATCTCTGTAATAACAACCAGGGATCTCTTACTCCGGTCGAGACAATTCGACAGTCCAGTGGTAAACCGAGGTAACGACATACATCGAATATTATAATCAAGGAAACATTCACACCATTAATTAACGACGCAGACAGGTCAAGTGAACAACAACTTCTATTCAATATTCATAAAGGTGAACCAAGGTCAACAGTGGGCAAATATAATTATTTGTACATAACACAATAATTGGCACCTCGCTCACTGGAGTATAAACTAACAATAGTATGGCAATAAACACTACAAATGCATGAATTGGCAGTAATACACACAATAATAATCACTTCCGGTTGACAGAATTAACAGCAATGTTCATCACAATAATTACTAAAGTTGTATGACTCAATAGAGGAATACACAATGTCCATCAATATACATGTAGCGTAAACACAACAATAACCATAGTAGTATGAATAAATCTCGTTTGACAAATACAACAACAGTTAACTGGTACAACAACTCAATATAATTCTGCATGAACTTTAGCACAACGTACAGCCTAATAAAACTATACATGTCATGAATGTACCAACAGTAAAAGCCCTAACCCTAGTTAACTGATTACATGTAATCTCTAATTAATATTCACTTCAGACGAACATCACACAGATACGCACAATCTTTGCTGTCTTGTAGGGCACAACACACGAAATTGCTAACTTTAACAACAAGCCAAACGAAAAACGTCCCTCCAAGCGCAAAGACTCAAACATACAAAAATCATACAGTCGCGCGTGTACATGTGAGTAACGGAACTGATCACTGATCGAAATCGTATGACAGTTTGCACAAAGTTAACTTTTGTTAGTCAATAACGAGTATCAAACCTGATCTTCAAGTTCCTTACGGTAGCGGCGAGTCCCTCAATGGCGTACTGGCGTCGATCACGTCAAAGCAACGGCGAAACCCTCACAACTGTAGCGACGGAGCGTAGGTCCCTTTGACTTTCAAGTAGCCTCACGCGCTTACAGTAGTTTCACAAACTTGACAAAACCAGTTCACTCGCCCACAACTGCTTCTATCAGTCATTCGACTCGAAATACTCCGGCCCCACGGGTACCTGTCACTCAGCAAGGACTTCAACTCACAGTCCCATCGGCCTGGTCGCGCTGATCGGTTCAGGCCGCGTTTCAACCAGTCAACTCGGGACGGCGTGGTTCCACTTAACGAGCAGCCATTCCCCTGTCTTCACTACGCTGACGTCATCCGTTCCACGAAGTGATCACGTGATACTCGCATGTCAAATGCATTCACTCAGGAGCCAAAATAAATTTCATAACACCATTACGGCTATCCCTGTTAGTATAGTGTATGCAAAAAGCACATCCACACAAATCACTGCATGTCATGTCCGTCTGACAATCTATAAAATGTTCTAATTATACAATAAAAATACAACTCAATGGCGTCAAATTTACCAGGCGACACCCTCCCTCCCCAAAACATGTTATCCCCTCTCCTCCACTCCCATAGCTAACCATACAACAGCTAATGGGAGGGAGAGCAAGGGAGGACATGTAACTAACTAACCCTCACCAGGACCGTTTTCTCATGATAGATGTACCACTGTACTCTTCGTCGTGGCTTTAAGTAATAGCTGAACTTCATCTTAATACAGGTCTGTTACATCATGGCCCAATAAGAATGCATCTGCTCTTCCCTGGCAATCTGGGAGTCCAACCTGCAAGTAACCACTCTAGCAAACAAAAGTTTACCAGGTATACTCCCTCGGGAGCGAGGCGCAAATACATGCAGTTGTACAGTTACACAATCACACATGTCCACAGATATGACCAAGGGTTAACCAAGGGCGATCCCAATAAGTGTCTTCAGAGTGTCTCCACATACCAATGACTCTGCAAATAAATACAATGTTCAACGTCACACTAGCCTGCTCCCCAGGTACATGTACATTGCACCAGTCGTCACCTCTTCACTATATTGTGGTCCATCTCCCAACTTGTTGAGCCATATGGGAAGGATAATATCAAATCGAAACCTCACAATACGCTGAACTACAACGTGGTCGGAGATAATACCACATATGCGAAGTCCCACTCTCCTTTCAGGTGGGTGTTGTCATTCGGAATTGGCTCAACCAAATCCTCGTCCTTGACAACCTCACTATACGACAATCTGGTGACATACATATACCCGTAGCAGGTAGGCATGTTCCAACCGCATCCAGATTACGATTAGTAACACTTCATCGGTTGTCTATCACTAACCGTCGGTAATAGTATTCCTCTCCAATCAGATACTGCTGAATTACTATCCAATGCAAGTAGACCTGTCAGGGAATGTTGCAAATTCTGTACATGTCGAATTCCATATCCCCTGCAGCTCTTAGCATCATCTGGCTTACTCAAAGCATCTTCTCTCGTGGTTCACAGCCTAGTGAATGGGAGATGATTAGACGCTTGTTTGTTCGCTACCCTGGCTAAAGCTATCTTCCATGAACACCCGGGTAATTCCCACGGGCACACACCGGTCTTCTCCCGCATTAAAGGATAGAGTTGCGCCCCAAGCGGTTCATCATCAACCATTCGATCGTTCGACATGAACGTTGGTGCGGCTGCATTCAACCTAAAATCCACGGTGTGATTCATGTCACTGAAGCCATAATACTGTGTTCTTCATCTATTTCTCATAGGGTATCTCCTCCCTGTCGTTACATCGTCTGTCGGTGCCTCAGTTGCCGTTTCACATGGCATCACATCTTCTTCCAACATTACATCAGCAGAACCATTCATGTTCTCACTATTAGTATGTGCCAATTCAGCGTCTTGGCTGGATCCAGATGCTTGGCTCGCATCCCCAGTCACGCGGTCTTGGTCATGTACTGAACTTCCCACACTCTCAAGGACGACTGTACCCTCATCCAAAGAGCCACTTCCAATACATGGCGTATCAGCGGTTATAGTGTCGTTGTCACTCACTGTATTGTCAAGGCTAACAGTTACGATAGCTGGTGATGCCTCTATTTCAGTCACAACTGAACTATCAACAGGTGGCATAACTGTCTCATCTTGTGGTCGGTCAGTCTCTTCACTACTACTACTAGACATCGCCTTTGGCACAGGCAAACCACCTTCGCTATCTCTCGCTCGTGTTCTCTCTAATAATATCAGATCATCAGAAGAACTCTCTATTTCGGTGTCGCTAGACTCTCTGACCACTCTATTTGTCTGCCGAGTGCAAGTCCGTCTACAACGATTTCGTCTCAGTACGTTTGGTGTACGCATTGGACGATCCGGTGGAACTGCTGGCAGGGCATAGCATGGCATCAACAAATTGCGATGATTCGTCCAGCACTTCCCTCCACTCTCTGGCTTCAGTACGTAAACAGGGATGTCAGGATTCACTCTCTTGACTACCAAGTAAGGCTCATGTTCCCACTTGTCTGCAAGTTTCTGTTTACCTCGGATAGATACATTGCGTATCAAAACATGATTGCCAGGTTCCAAGTCGGCTTCTTTCGCTTTTTTATCATACAGATATTTGTTCTTCCTCGCTCTGTTAGTCATCTTGTTCCCAGCTATCTTATACGCTGCCTGTAAGTCTCTGCGTACTCTCTCTACATATGTTTCATAGGTCTCTTTGTCCTTGTCACTAGGCTCCAAACCTAGACAGATATCAATGGGCAACTTCGGATGCTGTAACCTACCAGTTATGATAACACTGTTTTCAGGACGACTAGTAACAGGTTTCTTTATCAAGGCACGAGTAGAACCCATATGACCGTCAATACCAGCAAAGCAATGTCTAGACCTCAACTTATCATATGTCCTTTTCCCAGGTGTAGACATCTTACCAACTTCATTGTGATTCTTCTTTCTACTGTCCGCAGCAGCTCGCATACATGGCTCCAACACATTTGTACCCAATGTTATTGGTACTCGATTTCCATACTCTGTATCTGGAACTACCACTACCAGGGCATCCATGGTCTGTTCTACACCATATATCGACGGTGGCAGTCCTAACTGTACTTCCAATAGTCCCAATACTGGCACAGCTTGGTCACTAGCACCCAGTATTCGCAAATCAGCAGCAGAAAAGGGAAAGGGAAAACCAGAGAAATGAGCATCATAAAACCACTTACTCAATCTAGTTACTTGTGAACCTGTATCCATTAGACAACGTGCACTATGGCTGCTCACTGTGATTACTTCCTCATATGCCGGTCCTATGACTCTGCGACGAATATCCGTTTGCATCAGTTGCAGGTTGGGGATGGAGTCATCTACACTCAGGGGTGTCCTATCATTTCTCATTCTTGGGCGGTTACGTTTCCGCTGTCGAACTCTTCTTTGTTCATATCTCGCAGGCTGGTCACGCATCTTGCAATCAGACTCACCAGAAGTGGATGTTGTCTGTTTAGCATTATTCTCCTTTTTCTGAGAGCAATTCCTGGAGTAATGTCCCTCCTCTTTACAATAGAAACATCTCTGTGCCTGCCGTTTCTTGTCTGGACAGTCTCTGGCCATGTGGTCTGGGTCACCACACACATAGCAATGTCTAGGCACTTTAGGGTTACCTTTATACTGTCTCTTGGAACCGGGGTCACCGTTTTCTCGTTTGAAGTCTGTGTGCCATACTCAAGCATTGATTTGACTTTCATCTCCAACCTATCCAAGCGTTCAATAACAGAAGATAGCGTTGGTTTCAACTGTTCAGCAAATTCTCTAGCTACTCCACTCACAACATCTGTTTCACTAAACCGCGTCTCACCAGAGTTGTCTTGTACCTGCACAGCATCATCAGTAGCCATCAGTCGGGTCACTGCAGGTTTCGACCGTGACAGGGGTTGGCATGGTTGGCGTCTCTCATTAACTTCTTCCTGAGTTTCTCTCGCCAGCCCTACCATCTCATCAAAATCAAACACTCTGTTTACACGATGTCTGATAGCATCCCTGACTGCTTCATCTCGCAAACCTCTCAAAAATGTATTTCTCAGGCGTTGGTCCATGGCCGATTTAAGTATACCACCCTTCCGCTCTACTTTGTTTAACTCTTCCTCTAGTCTGTTAGCAAAGTCAACAATGGTTTCTTTTTCTTCCTGTAGCCCCTTACTATAAAAGTTCGCCAGAAGTGTCTCAGTGGATTGAACATCACCATAGCGCTTGCATAGCTTTCTCAGTAACTGGTCAAACGTAACATCAGGTCCCATCCCGTCTATGAGCCGAACCGCGCCTTCTTTCAATGAGGCTCTAATTGTTCGCAGCATCGATATGGGGGACTCTTTATTACCATGTAAGTACGTCTTCACCTCCCCTTCCCACGTCAGGAAGTCAACATCAGATGTTCGACCAACATCTCCAGAAAATGTACTCAACTTGTCTGTCTCCCAGATATACTGCTGTGTAGCTACCATCTCTATCAGTGCGGGTATCAACCACAGCGTCATTGGTACACACCTTATACCATAGGGGCCCAATGACATTTTCTCATTCTCTAATTCACAATGCAAGCGTTCGATATCGTTCCCAAACAAATCTGAACTATTAGTCTTCCCAGTACCTACCATAGTTCTAGATGACTCAAGTCGCTCTTGTCTAGTGGGTGTATTCTCTCAGCTACGCCCCCTCATACAAAACTATCGTTGTCACGCTCATAATCAACATCCCAGTTTTCACCAGCGAGTCTAGACTGTTCTCTATGTCTCCATTCACACTGTTCAGCTTCTCGCTGTTCATACCTTTTCTCTATCTCTTTCTGAAATTTCTCATGTCTCTCATCCTGCTCTGCATGCATGGCCACCATCCAAGCCTCTCTTTTCTGTTGTTCATCTAACAACCATTGACTCTTGGCTCTGTTTAAACGTTCGTCCTCTTCGAGTCTCCATTTTATTTTCTCTTGATCAATTCTGCGCAACATTTCTCTTTCTCCACGTATTTGTGCAAAGTTTAACAGTCTATCACCAGTGCCCGCCGTCTCGTCTGGCGACGTATTTACGGAGTGTCTCTCATCACCATCGCCCACATCACCCCATGCTACCTTGTCCTCCATTATAGTAGCAATACTACTCAGCACTGTAAAATGTCTGCTCCTGAAAAAATACTCAAAATGATCTCATTAAATAACAACTGTTTACCACTCAGACCGGATACTGGATACAATCAAAATCCAGTCAATGCCTAACACGTTGGGCGCCATTTATCTGTCACACCCATAAGTTGCCTAAAACTAGATAAGCTCAAATCACAGGTGGACAGATAGGGAAAATTTATATGAAGGGCAACTAACTGGTATCTCTGTAATAACAACCAGGGATCTCTTACTCCGGTCGAGACAATTCGACAGTCCAGTGGTAAACCGAGGTAACGACATACATCGAATATAGGCGACATAAGTAACGCTAGAGCAACGACTGACTAACGATTGTCTAACGCGTCGAACGTTAGCAAAACGTTCGAAGAACGTTATTTAACGTTTAACAGCGTTTAAAAATAAACGTTGAAGAACGCTGGTCTCAAATGAGAACTTTTGTGCATGTTCAAAACTTTGTTTTGGATCAGCGTTCTCAGCCGATTCCCGACGATCAGCAACGATTACCGACGTTCACTAGCGTTCTCACGGCGCTCTTCTGGCGCTGTCCCAGCGACTTTGGGCGACTGCCAACGTTTCCTCAAACGCCAGAGAACGCTAGCCAGAACGTCATGGTGTGACTACGCCTTAACATTCTGACACAACAGTTTTAGGAAAATATCTGAACAGGGAGATATTTATTTTATTAAACGTGTTTATTGACAAGAATATTTTGGATTTCTCATTTATGTTGTGTTACCAGCTATTAGAATGGGCGTAATATTGTCATCTGCGCGCGTCGGGCAAGTGAAATTGTAGTTGTGATTTTTCTGTATTCGATTGACATTATTGTTTCGATTATTGTAGCAATAGAGTTTTACCTGTCAGTAATTTATCATTTTGCATTCCGATGCTACAGATTCAATTGCAATTCGGCAGCCAGCACGGTGGGTTTGCGTGGTTTGTCCTACGTGGAGACGCCATAGACTAAGAGGTATTTAGTAATTTATTCTAACACACGTGGCCGGCCCTCCTCCAATCAATTCGGCGTATTGGAATATGAGACATAAAAATGCTGTTTATCACTAATAGGAAATATGAAAATATTATCATCAATCAATGTTCACTGTAAAGTAAGCGTTTCAGCCTTGCCAATTAGTTCATTGCTTTAAACACTTTTTACTTTAATATCTTACAATTGTCTCAACCCTGCAAAATTGAGTGTATACATTAGTAAGGTGGAGTAGTGATCAATACAATACAAATAAGGAGAGAGTCGTTACTATAGAAACTAATAATGCAATGTAGTTCTAAATTTGCACATATACTCTAATCAACATTTCTGGAAAAATAATATGATGACTCCAACTTTGTTTACTTACTTTGTTGGCTTTGGTAATTGTATCTCATGAGTAGATTTCTACTATGTTTTACCATCAAGCAATACCACAATCGTCCTACTGCGTCGTGTTAAACATAAATTATATATATATAGGAATTAAAAACATAGGAATAAATTATGAATCTTAAAATTACAAATCATTAATATGAGCTATTGTCAAGGCATAATTCGAGTATTTGTTGTTATTCAGTCCAATTTAATCATATCGCAACGATAGGACACGATAAAAGCGATACCGTCGCACGATATGGCATTCTTCCCGTATTGTTCGAGTACACGTTTACGTGCAAATCGATATGTTTCGTGTCAAATATCAATTAGTGATATATCGCACTACACGACACTGTGATGTGAATAATAAACACCATGATCATGTGGTAATAATTTATAGTTGCCCAATATTCCGAACGAGTGTGACATCGCAGATGAGTTATTCTTCGTATATTTTCTAACCACTGGCTCAAAATTTAAAATTCTTATGTAAAGAAGTCTCACACTCTTCTGCGCAAGCCCGAGAGTCGAGGATTGTCCCAGGCTGCCGTTGTTGTCGGAACGTCTGTCATACCATACAAAACGCTCCATGAATGCACGTGGAAATTAAACCAAGAATCACTGAATTCAATATGACCGTAACAAGGACTGTTATTTATCAGACACTCATTTCAAACATGAACAATCCAATTATCAAGGCGATATAATCTTTTCCAAACATGTGGATCATATTAAAATCTGATGAAATCATATTCCCATCAACACACGAGGGAGCAATGACGTCGAAACTCCAGTAGGACACGTGGCCAAGCACACTTGAGAGGGTACACTTTTTACTTAATTGTCTTATTTGAAATAATCGATAGTTAGTTATTTACAAGAAATGCCTCTGTGAATGTATTTCAAATAAATTAACACACATCTCACCTAGGAGTATGCTTAAATTGATGACATGGTCAATGTGAGTAGGTGATTGGGAATGAACGCAATGTGTTATTATTAGAAAGGGGATTTATCATCTATTTTTGACAGGTCGATGTTTTTCTAGTCAGTTATTTATTTGGCGGATCAGGTTGGAGGTATACCAGAATCACGTGATACCATTTGAGTTGATGATTTCGATTACATTCTGTAACACGAAAAAGGCGTTTTAGATCTCATACTTATGGCGATTAAATTAATATTTAATTCAATAAACATTAATACTGCTTTTGTCTTCTGCATTTGCATTTTTTATTTTGTTTAAAAACCGCTTGCTGCTAGCCACAGAAATTACAGAAGAAGATATCTGGCGTCAATCAATTTTATCTATCATTAAGTCGCCTACTTTCCCGATGAGGGTAAGTTTTAGCCAATCTGTGGCAATCATTCTACTTGTACGTCCATCGATGACAACAGAAGCACACGAGAACGACAGCTTTTGTTACCTTTTCTGGACGACATTTTTTCAACTACTAGATTCCCGCTAAACTATCAAATAACGCACTCATTGACAATGTAGCTACCAAGTGTATATATTATGCCGTCTTTTTTAATTTTCACGGGAATCAACCGCCTTTTTATCTCGTGCATAATGGATACCTATTACAGAGTATACATCAGGTACTTAAAAGACTGAACTGCTGTATCTTTGATTTGACCTACATTAATATATATATAACTCATGAACATGCGGGAGATCGTTCGATTTGGACAAACGAATAAATAATTACAAATATTGACAGGTGTATTTATGATTGTGTCATTTAATAATTTTGCAATGTTCATGATAAATCACCATATCGGTACCGTCTGCTCAGTTAGTCCGTATTTATTCGGTTTCACGCGCTGGAAACGTCACATGTTCACGTACCACACGAGATTGCTATTTTCATATTGGAAACTTATTACCGTACCAACATTGACTTCACTTCAACGACTACAATTCTTGTAACATGTATATTCATTACTCCAGAATTTGAACTTATATCACTGTGAACAATGTAAAACATGTTATTCTTACACATTACACTAATTTTCTTCAAATGTAGGATAATGTAATCATTAAGATAATTAACGGAATGTGTTATTTTGTGTGTTTCGTCAAAATATTTTTTTGCAAAAAATAGGTCATTACACTTGGAACGTTAGCAAACATTTGGAAGTATAGAAATGTCAATTTCACGCGCCAATTTAAGGCACTCGATGTGCACGTGGTTGATTAAAAAATAAAATAACAAAACGGTCACTTTTCTCAAAATACGTACAGGTTATTTTCTGTATTATGCGATGTTGCTCATTTAAAAATAATCATTACCAAATGTAACCATGTACATTCTGAATTCACTTAGATTTTAAAGTTGTAGAAACAAATACAAGAACACTAATACTAACCACGTGAGAAGTAAACTCAATAATTCAGAAATAGAAAAATCATTGTGGACAATTTTATGACGCTGTTGTCATAGCATTTGTTGTCATAGCAATACCATTGCATTGTATAGTAACGCGTTGCGTGGTCCATTATTGCCATGTTAGAACACACGTGGTCTTTTAATGTTTAATTTTAAAGCACATATCTTGCCACTCAGTCGATGTACGTGACTGGCATAGCTGTTGAAAGGAAACAAGAAAAAGTAATATGCCCTGGCCAGTCTCAGAAACTGAAACCACTCGAAGGAAGTAGGATAGCACGCGATGTAAGTGATACGGACGCCATCTGAACTCTTTCGCATGCAGATTTATTTTCTGTTTAAAAATACATTTTTATAGGACGTAATCAAATATTTACAGTTATGATCAATATATTTCATGAGAATAGGTAAAATACTAACATAATAATGATGTGAAATATTGTTATTATGGCCGTTGTGGGTACACAGTTGAAAAAAATTAACGTTTTGCGAACCATTCCCGTATACGCTCCTTAGCGTTTTCACAATGAAAACTATATTTGTCTAATGTAATGGTGCTGTCAAAAAAATTATAACGCTTTCAGTATTTTCCATGTTCACGTAAATCGAGAAAAGCAAATCTCATCGACATGTGACAGTTCTCCTTTTTCCTAAATATAAGACCATTACATGAATTGGGACTAACTGAGGGCGCTGACACATTCTACATGACTTTAGAGTGAACATATTTCCATATTGTACGGAAATTATCTTGTTAATGCATGTGCGGACATATCAAAGAAGCCAGAAGATTGAAAATGGTATAACGATAACCATACTAAGGATATTGCCTGGGGCCAATAGTTTCATTGCTGTTACCTGTAATTTCTATATCATGTGTTTACCATAATTGTTTTACAAGACTTTAGACGCAGAGATGTCGTTGATAGCGGACTTGTTTCTAACCTTCAATATATGTATAGACGTATTTGTACTACTTCTCGACAAGTTATCTCCCGTGGCCGAGATGCATACACGTACGATCTAACTAACGCATATTTACGACGAATCTCAACACGAACTCCTTATACTGAATAGAGTTGATCGGTTGTAATGATGATACATATACCTCATCAGCGTACTTCATACAATGTGACGACAGTCTCAAAGCACCTCCCGTATCACTCAATCAGTGGCGATGAAAAACATTTTTACGACATCCAAGTTTATTGCGGCATCCAATACAATGTACTAACGTTACCCAGATGTGGCGGAGAGATAACTCATTCAATGTCTGTGTATTCACAATATATTAAACATTCCATTGATACGACGACAAAAGACGTTACAGGAAAATCTACTTTTCACTTGAAATACGTTGTATACTAACACACTAATCGTTGTGCGACCAACATCCTTCTTTCAACATCAAATCAGTCACACATATACCCGGGCACATTCAGCCAAGGCGGACGTTTTAGTTTAAAGATGTTTTTTTCACCTATCCATATTATCGTAAATGTCGGTCAAGGCCGCACACGCCTCGTTCGATGCGATTAGACTCTTGTACTTTCAAAGCAGTGTACTTTTGCAACACAATTTGGGATCATATATATGTAGTTTTGCAGCTACAATACTGTAAATGTAATTTCCATCATTTGGATCTGGTGTACCTCTTTCGTATTACATTCAATATGCTTAATAATTTCTTATTCTATATCATACTAACATTGTTGTAAGATCTCCCAAGCAGAAGAAAGTTAACAGGCAAGTCAGTGAGACTTGGACAATAAACCTTCGAGCATCACGTAAATAAAACACTAAAATTATATAGAGAGTGATTATGGTAGATTAATTTCAACACACTTCCAAATAGTTTGTGTTTCAAGTTGGTTAAAGTAAAACAAAGTTCCTGTTAACGTGGATATAAAAAGAAAACGGAACCATACATCTGTATAATGTTTAACAGACAACATGCTAGTATAAAAGTATATTACCATATATTTGGGGTCCATAGCTTGTTCTCAAAGTAGTATATTATTCATAGTACATTCCCAACGTAGTGTTTTAATGCAAGTGGGTTTCTTGTAACTGATCCACGGCACATTTTCAATGTAGTATATTAATTTAAACGAGGTACTTGTAACTGACCCATAGCACATTTTCAACATAGTGTATTAAATCAAGAAGGTTCTTTGTAACTGATTCATTGGGAATTCTCAACGTACATGATATACGTTGACATACATTGCAATCGAATGAAAATATTACTCAAGTCAACAACGACAAAAATGACCAGTGCCTTGTATTTTAAACAAAAAATCCTTACATGAATTGTTACTATTCCACGAAACTAATAATTGTTTTTTTTAATTTAAATATATCGCAGCTTATTCTATATATATATTTTCAGAAATTGTTACATTTCAAATTATAATAAAGAGTTAAAATTACATATCACAAAAAATTCTGTTCTCGAAATATGACTATTGACTGACTATTGCTCTTAAAGACTCACTTATATGTGCGGTTTCTTTGGGGGGAGGGGTTATAGATATACATGTACAATAACAAAATAAAGTAGCTGGATGTGGTGGTGCCATTATTGATAAGTAACGCAGATCATGAATACATTCCCTGCACGTGCAATGTGGAGGTTGACACTACTAGTATAAATAGCTGGTTTGACAACATTCGCACATTCTTAGCTGCTGGTAATAATCTTACTCCATGAATTTGTTCATCGATTAATATGCCCATGGCACCGGCAATGAAATACTCAAACTAATATTTGATTATTTTTGCGATCATTGTTTTTGTAACCTCTGTCATACAATATTGTATTGTGTCAGCACAGTATACGGTGGCTCTTTTGTTTGAAAGATGTGTCCCATGTAACTGATAAGTATGATCCTTGCAACTATCTTATACAATGTAGTGTATTAATTCAAGTGGGTTCCTTGTAACTGATTCATAGCATATTCACTGTGTAGTAAATTAATTGAATTATATTTCTTGCTCTTATCACAACTATTTTGTCAATGTAGTGCATTGATTTATGACATTGTCCGTATTTAGTATATGAATTTAATTGGTAGTTGATTAATATAATTATTTTATTCTTGCCATTGTTAATATCGCATATTGTTTAACCTACTAACTTATAATGCGCAGTTTTACTGACAGCTTGCAGGCATCAACAAATCATTATCTCCTGAGCTCTTCCTCTGTATCCGTTCTCGATAATCAATTTCATTTCGCTTGAACACCTGTCCAGCAAGTTAAAATAATTTACTAGTTCTGTCAAACTATATTTTGTTTAGGAAATGTAATCACGATTGCACGACAGTCCCATTAACGCAGCATCGAATTTGTTTTCAACCACATATAGTATAAGTCATATGTTCATGATTTTAATAGCGTTGATTGAGTATATTATGAATATTCACGATATCGCTTGATTCTTACAAGCAAAAAAGTAACGAAGACGGTTAGCTTTGCCTATATTATCCTGTTGTCAGCAAGAGACACTTATATATAGACTACAGTGAAATATTATTACTTCCATCAACCATGATGTCAAACACTTTCCCGAATTTACAGCGCACTGCAACATACGAAATGACAGAGGAAATGTTACTAGCGTCACAAAATACACACGAACGCACGACTAGCGGCCCTAACAGTGTATATTGTAACATTCCCGGGAAATGCTCTCATATACTATGCATTCTGGTGACAATTATGTTCAATTATTTCATCAGTATTTGTACATTTCCAGGCAAATGATGACCTTGTTTTTTTAAGTCTGCTTCTTGTTATAATGCATGCAACTATCGTCCAATATTATTACTACTAATCAGTTAAGTGTTTGAAAAGATTGTCTACAGTGTATTACATCGTTATGTCAAGAACCCTACCAAGGCTTGCCAGCATGGATTAATCACGTTTCGATAGCTGTAGTGTAATGGTAGTGCATGCCATTCATTACTGGCTCACAAACTGCAATATTACGGAAACCCTGGAATAATTTATAATCGGTTTCGCTCTATTAATTTGAGCAATCGTAGTCAAAGTGTTGTTCTTGGAGCCACCACGTCATTTTGGGCGAATGTGATATCCGGTGTATTCCATGGCTTTATTTGGGGTCAACATACTTCATTCATTTATTCATTTGAAATAGTTGTTTTTGATCGATAACATTAAAGAGCACCACTAATCTGACGAAAACAATGTATCTTGTCTGGTGTACACGTACATGTAGTAATTTATTGGTTGATGACAGTCAGCAAGTATGTTCTAATATTACCAGCAAAAATAGCAAATTTATTAGTTTCCGAAATAAATAGCAGCCATCTTAGATCCTGATTTAACTTCACAAAAAAGAAACTAAATACAGGCGCCAGTGGTGTAGGGTCAACTCAAATTTCAAGTCGTGGCGCTACGACTATGTAGCGTTAAAGTCGTGTTGTATGGTGATAAAGTCATATTTCTTGTGGCATTATTATGCCATGTTGCATGTTCTAAAACTATTTTATGTAATATATCATAGTATATGTGTTAAAGTCTTATTATATAATATTGAGGTCATATTAAATCGCCAACTCGTATTCATACCCAAATTAGTGATTGATAAATCATTTCTGAAGATAAACACCTTGTTTTTTTCACAACTATTGGACTAGTTGTCGAGTCTAGGTTCTACCAATGACTGGGAAAGTAAATCAGAGCATATTGCTCCTACTCTGTTGTAGATCTCTATGTGTATTATTATTTTTTTGATGCTTTCAAGAAGCGATAACACAACGTTGTATTCAGAAACAAACAAACGCAAAATGGCCGTCGATATCTCGTTGACAACGATATAACCACGAGACTTGTTCTTGCCCCTCGCATTAGTTTCACTCACTCATATGTATCCGAGATATTCGGAACAGTGGAGGCACTGATGGGCAAAAACAAGTACTATGTTTTGCGTGCTCCCATTGAAATAGTCGGCGGCATTTCGCGTCCAAGGCTTATTGCGCATCGTTGTCGATTTCATATATATATTTTGTAGGTACCAATATGCAGTCAGAATGAATTTCAAATTGGATAATAGAGTGCGTAGTAAGTCTGTCAATTATATGAGCCACGGTGTATATGTTGCAATACTTACAGTGAAATGAAATGTATATAAAATCCAAAATTACTCAAGAAATGTAACAATAAACGTAACCACATGCAATAAAAATTATAACTGGTAATAATTTATCAAAAATTATAAATGTTTTGTATATTTATGGTTATGACGCACACACTGGAATTTTATTAGATGAAAACTGGTAGCAGCTTGCAATGAATACACAGTGTGGGGTACTAGCTAATGATATATTATTAGGAGGATACAGGAAAATATGAACGTAAACAAGGGCCGTATCGAACTACGCGTTTCTTACATTAATTACCTAGTTATGATCTTGACACGGGGTAAAATTGCGTGAGTTATAAAACTCATGATTTATAAGGTGATGAAAATGGTTATTTACTTTCGATTTTTTGTAAACGCCATCTTAGGGGGGGATTGCGTAATCATTCTTTATTTTGTGTTGGGAATCATATCAAGACATGATTCAGATACTATGGCAACGGTTTTTCAACTGAATGCATGATTCGATATATTAGTTACTCGGCAGCAGCTCGCTCACTCAAGGCAAATCACATACACCGCTGCGAAGACTTGTTTCAACACCCGATGACTAAGTTTTAAAATATTTATAAGTTTTAGTATAATAGAAGTTTTTCTTTGCAAATACGAACAGTTTATGGCCGACATTTTAAGTCACAATCACGTTTAATCCCAGAACATATTAGTAAACAGCATTGTTTTGAATGTTATTCTTGGAAATGGTTGCCTGAAAATGTGGGCGTGGCTAATAAGTAACCGTTTTTCCTAAAATACGAACGTCTAGGAGTTTTTTGTGAACACTACGACCACTAAAAACACAATTACGGTACGAGACTGATACAATATAATAGTACTTAATAGTAAACTGTAGAAACTAGCGGTGATCAGACTGTATAATCAGATTTGGTTTTCCTGCTGATCATTAGTACGTGTATAGTATGCAAAATAGAACGTACTCCCTCCCCCGGGTGTTAAATCAGTAAAACGTTGAATGAAACTCGCGGCCTTTGTCCAAACACTCACACGTGAAACTAACATTTCTGAATGTTCATGTTCACTAGAATTTACACAATTCATGAACATAAAATAAGTTAAAAACATGATATATGTGCTTGTACAAACGAAAGCCTTGTATGAATATGACACTACAATACAATCACCACGAGGTCAATCACGGGGAAAAGGTTCGTGTTTTTCATCAATTCCGACTGGTTCGTCAGGCAATTCTGCACCATGTGTTTTTGTCATTCTTGTCCCGCGGTGACGACACAATGGCACCGTCATCGTAGCGCTGTCTAGCAAAGTAATAATTGATCCTTTCACAATCGTCCAAGGCATCTGAAAAAAACAACTTGCAATTGCACTGCCATGCCATTTCCAAACTTAAACGGAATTTGATATTTGTTAACACCAAAAAAAAAAAAACAAAAAAAAAAACAGATAACATCTTATGTCAATAATATTTTAGTTGATATTTTTAATACACATAAAACACAGAGAATGATACAAAAGAACAAAATGTTTGCTCCGAAAAACATTAAAAAAATTTCAAGGAAAAAAACAACACAATTCGTGGTTTGTATCACATCATCCGCGTGCAGTGAAAACCAAATCCGTTTGTTACTATTAGTTAACCTGGGGGATTATGGTAATCATGCTTCGAAAAATATGACGCTAGATCGCTGTTCAATCGTCACTAGACAGCACTCGGGCTGTTGGAAACAATAAATAATGGAATAGCGGTGGATTGTCTAGTCTTCCGAAGAAGCCGCTACCCGAGGCTACAGCTAGTAGTATTATATGCAATTATAAGAAACGACAAATTTATATTTAATATCGTTTATTCCTCCGTCTAAAAGCTTCCGAATATTTGAATACATACGCAAGGTAATTACAACAACATATACCTTAGTTATATACGAAAAAGTGAAGAAAAAAAAGATTTATGTCGAAATTAAACAAATTCCCAAATTCGTACTGCTGTATATATATTATGCAAGAAATACTTCAAAGCTATACGGCAACGTATTTTATATCATTTCCACTAAAACTAGCGTTAATTCATTCAGCTAATATTGTTGAGATTATTAAAATTAATGTACTTTTCCTAATGTATTTAGTTCAGTGGACCGTGGTAAACACTGTTCGTGATATGCTATTCCGATCAATTGTACTCTCAGTTGCGGGTCTCCTGGAAATCCAATACGTATCGAGATTCGTTTAGTGGAAATTGTTCCGACCAGCGTTCTAATAGTGCGAGGCGTTTAGAATATAATGCGATCTGTCATTTTAAAGCAATTACATCGGTAGCTTGGTAACAGCATTGAACTTCAGCAAAAAAATTGGACGCCGGGGGTGTTTTCTTTTTCTGTTCAACTGATCACAAATAGTTTAACGGAAGTAGTATATATAGTTACGTTGATTAAATGACGAGAAGCGAAAATTGTTTGCACGAGCTGGCGCGGTGGTAATTTGTGTGGGGTTTGAACTATCGCACGTACATCGTATACGCAAAAGGATCTAGTATGCTTGATAATGGTCAACGTACTGGACATACACAATCCCTTATAATGATTAACGTATTATTTGTTATAGTACAATCTGTATTTGACGAGCTAGCTTCGTATTAGTTTTTTCAAAAAACAGTTATTAGAAAACAAATTCAGGCATAAATTCAATTTACTCGTTTTCGTGGTTTGCATCAAAATACGTGAATGAGGTTGTGTGATTGGTGCTTGATTAAATAACTACCAACACGTTTTTTGAATTTGTCCAGGTGTATTGAAAGAGCCTGCAGATCCTTTGAACTTAAATGCGGTCTGTTCAAATCTTAATATAACAATAATTATATGTTAACCCTATTGCATTGTACTCGGAAATTGCTCAGTATAGCCGAGTGTGAAACTTAATTTGCTGTATAAAATACCGCCCGAAACAGAAGCTATGGTTTGGATTATTTAATCCGGACACACAGTGAAACGAACGACGAGATACAACCTCTGAACAGGTAGTTCCCCTATAACGTGAATGAGTGTTTTAGGTACATGCACGTCATGCCGCTTCGCCATTCAATCACGAACAACCATATCACCCTGGAATAAAAGTACATATGAGTGTATAATGCAAATAGTTTATATTACTTTGCAATATTGTCGCCACATTGAAACAAATAAAACTAAATCATACCCGTTATGATTGACATAATATGTGATTTTCTGTTCGCTTCGAGATCTCGTGTATTGCATGAAAGTCGCGGACTTTTTTATTTTTAATTTATTTTTAATTTTAATTTTTATTGTATTAATAGCTCAATGTCGAAATGTCGATCCCTCTGAGAGGAATATGGTGTTGAGATAATTTTACTTTTACTTCGTATAGCATTATTAAAAGTGGAAAACACTCCAAATTACTTTTGCGTCTGTGGAATCCCACCCAATGTTTTGACGCGATTACGACGCTGTGACCTCTGTTTCATGCATAACGCCAGATCTCACAGTGAACGGGAACGACCAATTTAGGTTTATGTTTCGTCACGTTCAACATCTTCATCCTACGTAGAGTTGCGGTCCACATTAATGTCAATGAGTGTCCCATATATATTGATATATATAACATATATTTATACGGAAAAGTAAACTGTATGTACAAAAAAAGCTTTGGGGAGCTTTGGTATCCACCCATGTATAAACATCTCAATAGATGCGTCGACTCAGAAAGTATCTTCAGAAAGCAATTCAAGGTACAATATTTCGAATGGTATTCATCTGAGTTTTAGTGACGTCAGTGGAGTCGGATCACGTGACTTTGCAACTGGCAAGTGTTTTTTTTAGCCCATCGAACCAGGGGTCTGATGCCTCTGATTCATCAACTATGAATAGTACATGTTAAATTATTTTTTAAATTGAATCACTAACTTTATTGCATCTATTTTTTTCCATAGCTTCATATATAATGTGTCTTTGCTCTGTTATGTTTGTTAATTCTATTCTATTCGAATTTATTAGAATATATTGACCAATTTCAGATGCATGGATACAATTACCGATAGGGTGGGATAGATTAGATATCGGTAGTCACATCGATACAATTACTTTCAAAATGATTGAAATGAAATGCATGCTTCTACATATCTCAAATCCATCCATCAAAAACTACATCCCTATAATATGTTATCTAATATTTTGAGCACTTTTCCCATGAAACCGAACTAGATTGGAAAAAACAGTTTGTAATTTTATGGTAATTAAATCAATTTGGTTTAATTTAAATACTGGAATGCACATGTCATATTCTGGACTATACCATCCAATCAGCATTTATGGCTGTAGTATTCACGATTGACTACGTCATTTCATTGATACTAATAAGCCTGACTAGTCACATTTTAACACGTGTCTTTAAATGTTTTGCACTTTAGTGTACTCATGTAACGTTTTCTGGTTTGCGGAGTTAACGATTTCCGGGGGGGGGGGGGCAATTTCTGTCAAATGCCACAATGACAATCAACGTAGCATACTGAATTTATGATATACATTTCAGTAAACTAATATCGCAATACTAACATGTGTAGTTGATATATGTTGTACTAGTAACCTGTCTTAACGCAAGTATTTTTGAACTAATCTTTTATATTTCTGTCATGGTTTTGTTGGTAATGTAAAACATGGGTTTATTCTGCTTCATGTCTTTAAATTACCTAGAAATATCACCCAAATTGGCAGACTTCTACCAGACTGTTTGATAATAAAACTGGTGATTGTAATGGGATTATCAGTCTATGGGTTTAAAAGCCATGGAAATTTATTCTCTCTTACAATGGGATGTTGTCATTTCATGACCATGTCCATAACTATAATGGGTACAATAATTATACCAGGCGGCCTCGGTGTCAATTGTCATATGTGTATTTTGTCAAAGGCTGTATCTATTTATTGAGGCTGGCATAAGACTAATGTTGATATGACAGCATGGAGTAGAAAGTACTCACTCTTTCCTAACATTGCCTAATATTACGTATTGTAGTTTTGTCTGCTGGGACTCACACTACACAACTAATAAGCGGCAATTGCGATCAGGATTTGTACCTGATCGGACCACACACATGAATGCTATGTGATTAGAATGGCTACTTTCCCTTTATGAGAGCTGACGTTACCTTTCGACCACAACTGAATAACGCTATCATCTGACAGCTGCGAAGGTTCTGTTAATAGAGGATTCTATATAAAGTACAATCACACTGACAAACAGAGTTAGTTATATAAGCAAACTAAACGTCTTATACATAGTTAAGTTGGGTGTGCCTTGCGTACTATCAATGAACGGCGTGATTCTAAGCTTGCTTCACCTACAACAAATAATCGTGTTCAAAAACTTCAAAAGTTTTATTATGTTATGTAGGCCATACTTATGCCATAAGAATACTTAATATATACTGGATATTCTAGTGTGGATAACTGCTTGATCTTGATACCACGTGACCTTTGCTATTTTTTTTTCACCTTCAAAATAGAAGGCAGTCAACTTCCGTTCTAATATCATACATAGCATAATATTCGGACTATTGAATTCTTGGAGTTTTAAAACAGAAACTGAATTAAATCCATTTCATTTTACTGTCACCTTTCAATTGTTTGTTGATCTGTTTAATGTTTATGTAGCTTGTTCATGGATTTATATAAGATTTAGTCTTTGTATCATGGCGGTAATAGGATTATAAAATTCCCTAGTCACAAAGTAACCTGCTGACATTATTTGAGGTTTCCTAAAGGCACGTCCATTAGTGAATGATAGTAGGCCGACGGCTCAGGTATCCCCATCGAGACTATTCAAATAGTGTCCAGGGTATTTGCAACATTCTCGCAATGACTGATGTAAAACCCCCGATTTCAAGTCGAGTATCATGTTATTCTGATTCCAAGTCTAAGTGAACTTTCAGATCTACAAGCTGTATGTATGTATGTATTACTTTGTAATATGATTGTCGGCTGTTCTTTTGGTAGTCTGCTTCCTGTTCCTAGTCATGAGAATTGCGATATTGATGTAATATCCAAGGAATGATTATCGAGACTAGGCTCAGCAATACTTTGCGTCGAAGGTGTGATCGTAAGAATGGTTATCAACACTGGTAACAAATGTGGTCACCGCTATCTCGCTAGGGAGTCACTTGACTTGCTCCCCTGATTAGTACTTCATTCTGTGTCGTCATCGCAACAATTGTTCATAATACCATGTTTGTCATAGTCATAATTCCCACAATTCAATGCACTCGTCAAATAGAAATCACGAGTACGATTTTGGACCATTTCCGCGACGTGTTTGTGATCGTTCAGTCACCAAAGATGTTACCTAGTTAACGTCTCAGTTTGTACTCGTTGGTCTGTGAAACGAATGCGAAGGAGGCTACCACGCACCGTACTGAAATAAAAAATGACTTGATTACATTTTTTAAACTATATATATATATATATATATATATATATATATATATATATATATATATATATATATATATATATATATATATATATATATATATATATATATATATATATATATATATATATATATGACTGTCATATAGTGTTAGCACGCTCAGGTATTGCATAATTATAATCATTTGGTGCATAGTAGAAGTTGTTTATAAATGTTTCATTCCAGTCTGTCCACACTCAAACCAAGTACATTTTCAACCAATCTCAACATTCATTTAAACATTACGTTATCAAATATTCACAAACGTAGATCTGAAAAGACGTCATAAGGGAGATCTCGTGGCCCTTTGTATCTACGGTCTCTTGTGTTTTAAATTAACAATTTTTCATTTAACTTTATTCATGAACTGAGAGGTCGAAGTTTATTTGTTGTTAGACTGTACCTCTTTGCGCAACTTGATTATTTACGAACTTAACGTGTTAGAGGATTTGAAAAAAAGTTAACTTTAACAAATAATACATCAGCATTTGAGCATACGTCACGCCTAAAAGACTGAGTCAATATTGTTCAATGGAACTTAGATGCATTGTTAGCTTTTCTGGTATTCTGGGGGGCGTATGTGTACAACCAATGCGGCGCAAAGTTCGTATCGCGTTGGTGCCGGTCAAAAATATTTCCGGAGGTCGTTACGAGAATTCAATCACTCGTGTGTCATATGCAATGTTATGATACATATTACGTATACTGGGTACATTATTGCCACATCCGACTCGCCCTATCTGAACAATAGTCTATTTTTTGTCCGAAACGTGTGACAAATACCACAGTTAATACAAGACAAATACAATAAATAGTTTATGCACACAGAACGCCATATTGTTTCGCTTCAAAATTGTGGATCAGCGTATTTTATGTAGTTATATACGTTTCTGTGGGACAAAAGTTACATGTTTTCCTATTGCCTACATTTTCAATTTACTTAGACAAAAAAAAATACTTATTTTGAAAGTTGAGTTCAAAGACGCAGGCTGGTATAAGACTAATGTCCCAGAAAATTACAATATAATAACAAAACATATATGTTAAATAGGTACATTCATGGACATCTTCCTCTTTAAAATGTGTTATTTTGTTTCAGGAAAACTAAAAGAATATTGATGGATTCAATTACTTGTATACGATAATTTATACTGTCGGGTAAACAGAAGACAAGTGTGAAGTTTTATACGCGTTTCCCATTTATTTGAACCGCATATTTTTTTTTTGCTTCCATATTCAATCAATCAAGTCGGAAAGTCTCGAACAGACATGGCGTGCAACAATCCTACATTCCCCGCACATTCCCTGATTTCGCCAACATTAACTAGACCCGTGTCACGTTTTAACTGATCTTGAAAGCTCATAGGCTTTAAGGGTGATCGTTTCTCTTCTGCGGAACACACCATTTAGCTTTGAAGCAATCTAGTATTTATCTCAGATTAGGTTGCCTGTCACCTTTAATCTTCTTCCTCCTATCTTCTCTGTTACTGGTTTGAGGTCTTCGTTTATATTTGCTGGTTTGTAAGAGGCTGTTTCCGGCTGATATTGAATACGACTCTGAGCATTTACGTATTAGTTCCATTTTTTTTCAGATGTTTGGTTATAGTTCATGTTCCGCTTCCATGCAATGATACGCTTTCAACAGTTGATTGTTTTTTCAGTTTATCAAGTGCATATTTTGTCATTTCATTCAGCTGCTTTCAATTGCCAAAATTGAAATGCAAATATATCGAGAATATAACTAATTATGTGTCCTCTTTAATATCCACATGTAATCGGTAATTATGAAATTTTTTATTGATGTGAAATTCATTTCATTATGAATTATTCTTAATTTATTTCTGAATTCCCCGGTCAATATCAGTTGTGTTCAGTCCCCCTCCCCTCCAATTTCACAATGACAAAAAAGAAAAAAAAGTTCTTATTACCGTGTCTTATACATATCCATCCATAACCCACAGTATCTATAATCAAAATTACGATTCATCACATTATATTACAGAATTATGTGTGAAGAAATTCAATTCGCTAGTATGAACATATCAATGGCTAAACGAGTCACCCGAATAATCTGCAAATTATGTTTCAAAATAGAGAAGGAATGGGTTCCTTTTTGACATTTTCCTAAATCAAATTCAAAACGTGGTGTTTCACACACCCGTTTCTAAATATTCCAAGTGGCACCCAGCTTCAGGGGCAGAACGAACTGGTGTCTGCTAGAAAACCTGTTTGAATCCGAAAATCTTCTAGTAGTTGATGCACCTGGCATGAAATCAACACATTATATGCTTCACTGTAAAGCTGTGTCGATTTCAATACCTCTAACGCGATACGCAGCGAATGTGGCGAGGTTAATGTTCACGACAATATATCTGTGTTGGGACGCGACACCAATACATCGGACAACCAGATCAGTAACTATAGCAATTTTAATGTCTTCACAAATACATCGGATGCGGTACCATATTTTACTGGCTCTCTATTTCTGTTATTGAGATCAGCATGATTCTGAAAACGACGATTCCCTGTAAACTGGAGCAATGAGTGTATCTGGAACATTCGCAATGATATGATAACTACTTTCGTTTTCAATTATTACTCCAACTGCTTATTGATATATGGTCGGATATTCAAGGTCGGCATGTTCCCTGAACTCTTGATATTGTGTTTTCCAACTATCCGATTCATTGGCGTCATAACATCTGAAAGATCGAATTTCCCATTTGTGTAATTTTACGAGATGAACGATTTATTCATTGCATTCAAACATTTCCAAATTATGTAATTGTAAGCAATTGTGGCATCTTTTTAAGGGGGCTGATGTGAAAGTCAGCGTCACCAAAAGATGCAGTGTATTACAATTATTTAATATTTGAAAACTGTATGATATCCTGTACGTAATTTACAAGGCCACATCGATGTGTATAGGCACATTGTGTAGTTTTACTGCTTTCATTTTAACATATTCATAACCATTCACCCGAGGACATGCTCCAGTACATGCAATATTATATTTAGCGTTTGTCTTTGTCGGCACTCAGTTAATAATATAAAAGATTTAACAAGCGTGATTTAATATGGAAAATCCAATATAATGACGCCATGTATCATTGAACTGCATAGGAGAAAGTCTGTATAAAATTTCCAGTTATTAAAACCAACCACCAATATTTATTCTGATATATAAGATACACATATTCCCAATGCGAGATAGTATCAGTGTGTCTCCGAAGTTTATAAAGTTTATAAAAGGAATGGACAGGGTTGTATTCTTGAAACCTTCATCCCTATATCTTAAAAAAGCTATTTTCTCATTACCGTATTTAGACACGATCGATTACCACTCGAGTCGTGTATCAATCCGCGCTTCGGGCTGTTATCTGCAAAACTTGGCTAATAAGATTTTAGATTCAATACTATCATATTCATACTGGTCGGTAACACGTTAAACATATCCGATTATCCTGCTCATATTCCCCTTTGCGTGTTCAAATTCTCGCAGTGAAGGTGGCATCTTTCCGTAACTGGCACAAATATTTGAACATACATTAATGTTTTGTACTTTTTTTAAAGATGCAATATTTTGTAATATTTGTGTTCGATACTACATGTACAACATGCTGACTAAATTTTAATATATGGTTTAACATATGCTTAAATGAAAATGAACTAATACGCATGCGTACGTTCCAAAATAATCAGTACGCATGCGTATGTTAATGCTAGTGTTCCAACAATATTTATAGTTTATGATGAATCATCATAAATAAATAAATATTTCATTTTCTCATGCATTTTATCGGCTGACCAACAACGATTTGTTTCTGCTTGAGAACGTCATTGGATTGAGCTCATGATCATCATTTAGAAGTTAACAGTTCACGCAGGCAGAAAATGACAATGCAAGTTACTAAATCTCATCAGGGAACTTTATCCGGACATTCCCAATTTACCCATTTGTGATATCTTTATTGCCGGGTTAAATACACGTATTGATCTCACATAATAAAATTGTCGCATTATAGTATTGAAATGGACTAAATGAAATGAGTTCAGAGCAACGCGATTCGCACCAGTCGCTGAATCATTCGCGTATATTGTGTGCTTTCTCTTATTTCAAATGAGAAAACGAAAAAATTGGCCGTGGCTCATCATTTGCTCCCGGCCGCCAAAGCTGCACTTTTCATTTAGTTTTCGATTATCTCTTATTTAATTTTGAGTCGAATAAACACTGTGAACTTTTCCTTTGTTTGAAGCAGTTGATAAAATTGAAGTCAAAAGTTAAAGTTGTCGGTCAACTGCTTACATTGCATCGCTGCGACGCGAAATTCAAGGTAGCGGTTATACAGCAACTCCATGGAAACACTTTAACGCTCCGTTCAATTCAATGTATCAATATGACAGTGGTGTATGAGGTACATTAATGGACGTGGTGCACCAAATTTCGAAATATTCGCTGTAATTTCTACCCAATAGTAACAAACTAATACAACGCGATCGTCTTACATACTAGGCAATATGGATAAATAAGGTATTAACTTATCAACATGTAACATTTTATGTGCTAATTACAGCGATATTAGATAGTAATTTGGCAACACATCCATTTACTGGTGTCGTATGTCAGAAGATAAGCATCATGATACAGAGTGACGTCATAATATCCCATGGTGCAAAATATACTTAATAAAAAATCCCCGATCTATGTTTTTTGATAAATTGCTGTTTTCGACAAACTGGTTATGTTATTACTAAAAATTCTTGAAATGTTTTGTTTTTAATTTTTGTTTAAATTAAAAGTGTCATTTCTTACTATTTTTCATAAATTGTTTATTACCTTACCATGCTAATTTAAGAGGAGGTTTCTTAAGAAACTGAAAGTATGTAACTTATATGTTCATTTCTACATATATAATTCTATCCACTGCGTTTATAAATTGTTATCATCACCATAGTGCAAAAGGTAATGTCTAATACTAGAATAACTTTTACTCACCGAACAGAGCGTCTTTTCATGCGAGTGATCTCATAGTATTTGTACCCGATTAATTTTGCTCGGCCTGAAGTAAATTTTTAATTGTATTTATAGCATGTTTTTATATTAGTTGAAATTAGAAATATATTGAACCCACCCTCCATTTCTGATGTATGAAATGAGATTAATCTATAGGTGTATGTGTGTTTGAAACATGCTTTCCCATCGCTTTCACGCTGAAATCACACTGATATCGCTCCGAACTTGTAAATTAACATCGAAATTGTATCGCGGATATATTCATGTTTGTGTGCGACATAAAAATAACGCACCACGGGCGTTTAGATTGTCAAAACAAGTGATTTTGCGTAGCACCCCGAAGCGATGTTTCACGCTTGAGTGTCATTTGCATACTGAAAACTGGCGGCCATCTTTTCTTTCATACACCCGGAGCTGTAAGTGTAAATACGGTTAATTCTACGCATGTAAGTCGAGGGCGCGTTGCACGGCGACGATGACGCAGTAACGCCGCGAAGGTCTATTTTGGAAAGCCTCATGCTTCTGCAGCATCTATCAACCCACTGAGGGCTTGACAGTGAACTTGATTCAAAACACGTTGTTTGTTTCAGTTTACAGCAAATGACTTGGTAATGTTTCTCTTCTTAAATTATAGTAATCACACCAGTGATAACGGAGTACAATAACCACCAATGTGACACCATCTGTGGTGCTTTTATTCAAGTATCATTGTAACATACGCGGATTATTTTACTGCGGCGCGTTCAAACGATGTCCAAGCCTCCTACTACAAACCACGACGGTGACTGAAAAGAACACAATTTGTGACAGCAACATCTCAAGGAATACAATTGAAATAAGCAATGTGTAAAACATGATATTTTTAACTTTGGTGTGTCGTCGTATTTCACTGAACAAACACGTAGCGCTCACGGGAATGCTGGCTCGTTTACAAATCTTAATCTGCGAAACGCATCTTCGCAAATATGCACACACGAACAATCTCCCTGTTTGTTAGTACAAACGTGATTCCTCAACCTCCAGCGGGTCAAGATGTTTTCACCGAGGTGAACTTGAACGCAGTTCTGACTATTTTTCAGGCGTTTAGCTTAAAATCACAGACTATCAATATGCTTGATACAGGGGTCCCCTAATGCGTAGTTGCACGCCTAGTTTGCTTCAACGTGGGTGAAATATACATCGCCTTAGGAAGATTAAGAGGAGATTCAACAAATAACCTGGATATATATGATTATATTGTGTCACGACTTACTCTTTTAAACCTCAAACATACAATCGAATGTTACGCCGTTTGTAATCGCCCGCCGGTCCTAGCGCGTTCGAAAACGAACAAACAATTTATTTCACAGGTGTCGTATACGTCCGTACGTCGTTAACTGAATTCACGTCGGTAATTCCGGCTCTAGCTCCTCGCATCATTATTTTGGTGACAGTCACACTACATAAGTATGAAAGTGCTCATTTTTTTTCCTAACTTTGTGTACAATAAATGTTGAAATATTGGTATCAAGTTATAATAAAACATACTCCCTAGCTACTGTTCGACATGGGAACTTCGCGATTCAAATAATTCAGGCTTAATTACCAGACAACAGCGCCCTCCATATACAATCATTGTTTTCAGGCAAACATCAAGACAACTGGGATTTGAGCGTGTAAGAATGTTGATTACCAAAATTTGTCAAGAGACAAGAGAGCAATATCCATTACATTTGATATTAACTGGTGATATGTAAGCAATTCCACCCCCTGCCCTATCCAACATCAGAAAGTCGCCGACATCGCAAATGTATAAGCGTATATGAATAAAACATGCAAAAACTTCCAACAACCTTTAATTCTTTGTTTGTCATATAGAGTGATTTATGTTGAGGTTAAATTCGAGGAGAGCAGGCAATGCTATGACCGCCCAGAAAACAATGTGCTCACTTGCCGGAATGAGTCCACCGTACTAGTGCACGAACTGAAAAAACACGGCGGCATGAAAACAATTCGAATTGTATTGACCATTTTTGTTGTTGTGAGAAGGATGGGAGCATGATGGTGACGGCGAGGGTTCGCATCCCTGTTAGGTCGCAACTAATTAATTTGTTTTATCGCTGTAGCGCGTATGTACTTTTTATTCTTACTTTTGTTTCAAGCTGGGACTTGTTTACTCATTTTTCGTCGATTTTCTAGTAACCTGCATGTGTAGACAACCTGCTGTTCCCGGTGAAGTGTTGAGTTCAAGCACGGCTTTATTCAACGCTCATATTGTTGGGGGTGTTCGTTCATTTATTTTAGCCGCCAAAATAACAAAGACGCGTTGTCGCGGTGGTCGTCGCGCTGCGCATCAGCGACATTTGTGTTGATAAACATTGATTTTCCACAATCCAATGCGCTCCTCCAATGGAAATCACAAGTATGAGGTTTGACCTGTGCGCGACTTGCACTAATTATCGCCGGTTACTCCTTCGATGCCTTCCAATCATCTAAATATACCTATTTCAAACTTGGCAACGTCTCAGTTTGTATTCGTTGATCTGCGCAACAGTTAAAGTCTCCATCTTTGTTTATATGAGACCCATTTATCTCGCGCATGCGTGGCGCGAAGACTACCGCCCTTTAAACTCTGGAGCCATTAAGGGGCAACATTTGTCGAATAAATTAATTACACTAATACCAATATAAATATCGCTACCAACTTAGCAAATGGTATCTCCTTCCACACCGCGTGCATATCCTCTCTGTTCGCTAGATCTGTCAACGACATATATCATCTTGATCTCTTTGAATAATGGCACATCAAACATACATAGGAAAGAAATCTTTTTTTTACATCATCACATCTCCCGGAAAACGGATTATTTGATTTGACTTTTGACCTAGTTAGACGAACTTTAAGGACAGGGAGAATAATTGAACCATTGAAAATAATTCACTGCAAGAGTACAAACAAACAAAAAGAAGATAAAATATCAAAATAATGACAATATCATTGTTTGCCATTGTTTTGCCATTTCCATTTGCCATTGAGAAAGATCCCTATGATGAATCGAGTGGTACTTGCACATTGACACGTACATAGACTGCGAAATGAAACCACATTCACGCTTGATTAATGGTGATCATAAAAAATAAATGCGTTACCATGGTTACGCATTAAATATCCTGCATCATTTTCAAAGTTGACACTGAGTATTTCGTATGAGGCTCAGTATGATACACTACGTAATTTACCAAAGGTGGGCACAAAGGTAGGGTTTCTCTTGTCGTAGTTCTCTTCTAATGTCATCATTGAGCCTGTCAAATGTACGTACGCAGTGTAGTGAATGTTGTTGATGTGTTTGTAGTTTGTGTTTGTGGTTATGTATAATATAATATATGTTTGTCACATCCTGTGACGTTGTCGTAAATACATCTCTCGGAGATGACCAATAATGAGTGAGGGCGACAATGACGACCGACAGCGTCGTTTATTTTGTGTCACGAAACACGAGCTTTTATTTTACTCATACATAGAATGTATAATTGCCTTTGTGGCAGCGGAGCTTTCATCCATCGCCCTTCCAACTCGACGCTCACTCTGATTAATCGTGTAATGAAAAAAAAAGTTACTAACTCGACGATTTAATGAATAGTCAGAATTAAGTGTATTGGTGTGTAATAAATACAGTTTGAACTTGGAATTGCACTTCTAGTGAAATTGAAGATCGAAGTATTGTAAGATTAATTTTGGGTTAGCTATGAATAGACGTGTTTGCAGGGACGGAATGCAGAATGCTTAGTTAAGTTGCGCACCTTTACCCTTTACAATGATGTCATTACCACACTGAATTGTGGGAGATATTTGTATGAGTAACAACGGTTTCAGTGGGCGTCCTCTTTTCTCAACTCAAAATACACCACTGGTTTGTGCAATGTTCACTTTATAGATGAGTGTCCATTTTTTGACAAGATAAATGTTGGTCCGTTTTATTTTCATTAAATACAATATCCATACAACACACACGCGCACGCACTGTAAACACAATTGCACAGTCACGATCTGAGCAACGTATGTGCATGTGTGAACTTTGTTAAAACATGATAGGAAATCAGTCTTTTTGGAAAATTATAAGCAAATGACTAAATTTACATACGAGTTATAATATTGCGATAAATTGACTCAGAATGAGGGTTACTGCATATGTCTGTAGTTTGTAAAACATACATGCCAGATATTGAGAACTTATTTAGAAGCAACGAAGTACAACATTTTTCACGGGAAGTTGCTTGAAAATTGTGTCCGAACGTAGTATGAAAACGTTCAGCGCCGCCACGGTGGAAAACCAAATCTCACAAGTAGTTGTCAGGAGAAGGCGCGTCGCATAATTTTGGAATATATTGACCGGCAAATTCGCAAAATGTCCAAACATCATTGGTTGATATGGCTATTCATGATATCTCGCTCGAAATCGCAGGTATTTTAAAACTGTCACACGTCCTTAGATGGGTACATAAATATGACTTTTTTTACTATTAGATAATGTACACCAGATAAAATTGTTTTAATTTTTCCTTGGGTGGACACACTCGAGTATAACGAGTATGTTGTGACCAACCGCTGGTGAATTTAATTGGTTTCTTGTCAAGTCCCGTAATCGCCTTTTTAGCGACGAACAGACATGATAACTCATTAATCAGTGCATTTACCAAGATAACGTATCTCAATTGTTTATACGGATAGTTGAAGGGCGTGTTATTGTAAAACATGATACTCCATACATCACTGTTTTGTTTATTCTCTGATGGTGAGCTCAGCGTGACGTCAATGCGATGTCTCTCAACACCTAACTTCCGTGTATTTATATTGATATATTTGCTTACATATTTATTATATATGAAGCGCGCTTCGCGTAAGTCATTGATTAATTGATTGATCGGTTTATCGATTGATCGATTGATTCATTGATTCATTGATTCATCGATTCATTGATTTATTCTTTTTTTGTTCGTTCGTTCGTTCCTTCATTCACTCACAAACAAACCTCCTTCACCAAGACACCAATTCACCTCTTATATGTTTTAAATGCTGAGAACGATTAAGGATACATGAACAATCGAAAACATAAGTCTTTGCTACTAGTCTCATACAGCAATAAACATCACCATAGATAAGCATTGTGAACACTTGAAAAACATTGCAATTTTGAATATTGTGCCAAACAGTGAGGTGTCTAGTAGTAATTTGTCTAGTTGAGAAAAAATAAAGCCGATTCAACTACACTGGTAATGGCTGTATTATAAAAGTATAGTAGTGCTCACTAAAATTGTATCCACACATCTAAGATTTACTTCTTCTGGTATCATACTAAATGAAACTGGGCGAAGAACAAGCATGGCACTTGGCAAAAAGTTGCTTTAACAATTAGATTACGATCATTATAATGCATTGATAGACATTCTAATTAAGGTGTGAAATAATAGCCGAATATTTGACCATGTGCCATGTACATTTTTATTTTGCACCCAGTCACTTTAATCACACATATACACAATGCACTCGTCAGTATTCACTTGCTCCCAAATATTTTAGAATAGAATTGATGAGGTGGAAATTTGATAATTGTTTTCCGGGAGTGTGGCAGTAATAAAACAAAGTACATTTACTTGAAATATCGCATCGTTACGAGATTCAAGCGTGGTCGTAACAGTTATCAAGACAAGACGCGAGTTGCATACCAATGTATATTAAGTACATCATAATGTATTAACAAATGGATTCTGTATTTGCTACAATTCCGTAATAACATTGGCATTTGCAAACAACCTAGATTAAACTCGGGAGTGATGGCAACTTCTCAGGTGAGAGTAGACGATAGTGGTGTATGTTTCTGTTAGCACACATATTAAACTATAAACACTGTAGAAATATTTACATGCAGAAGACAACGCAAATCAAAACTACTTGTGAAATCCACGTTGGCAGTAACGTCATATTGAAACAAAGAAAGCGGACTGTCATCTGTGTAGTCTTGGTGCACACCCTATTGCAAAGTAGAAATCCTACCCATGATGTACCTTAACATTTTCATATTGATATATTGCATAATATAACATATTAAGCCATGTACTTGCATGATCGAGTACAACTATTACTTACATCGTAACTATTTAAAACCTATTTTGTAATATATGCCTATTCATTCGACTACAGATCTTTTGACAGTCACTGAACATTTCCTGATATTGCAAACATTGTCTTTAAGTTAATATATATATATATATATATATATATATATATATATATATATCGAAAGGTGACAGTTGAATACATTTGTATTTTCTTCCCCTCTCCATTTATGAAAAAAACAACACATCGATGCTTACATTTCGTATTACTTACACCAATTAATTTCGCATTGCCAGATCGGCGGTCTTGATTGCCCCGGTGAATCACTACCTCATCATTTACGTAACCATAGCAACAGCTGATCATTACACATTATATGCAGTATCATCGTTGTGACGAACTCCTGCCAATTTTGAAGCACAATCCTTTCATCAAAGTTTAATTGGTTTCAACGGAAACATGCATAACGGGGCGAAATTGTGTTTGTTCTTCCGGCAAAGGAGCTCAGACGGTGGGCTTCAAACGGCGGCTATATTCGTAGAATTAAATACCAGGATCAATCTAAGAGAGGCGTCGATTGCTAACTGTGAAGCAAAAACAGTTTGTTACATTGCACCGTGCCTGTCCTGTCTTGAATTGGGTGTTCTAGAAACCCCGTTGTTATATGTCTGAACCTGGTTATTATGGTACAGTATATGAGACTACAAATAAAGCTACGCGTAATCCCAAAAATTTGAATGGCCTAAACCTATAAAATTGCGACTGCCGTAGTACAAATTATTCAAATCATAGTAACTTTATTGTTACAGCATGTATACCAATCGCACGTCACTCTCATGGTTGATCGTAGCCACGATATGACTATGACACAACTCGTGCATACACACCGAATACATTTTCGCTATGAAGGCACGTATACGCACGTCTATGCCGGATAGAACATTAATTTGGCATATTACATTTTTTATGGTTTATTATTACGATTTTTTATTTTATTGAGTAAAAAATCAACGAAATAAAAATATCATTAATGAGGTGGTCATTATGAACTCTATAAGGCAGAGATGTGCAAATTCTAATTTTCTTCAAGGAATACAGTGCAGTTTCCAATGGTCCTAAATACGTAGTATTGATTTATATTTAGTGTCGGGATGTCTTTCTCTACAAAATTTCTATCGTTTGTGTTTTAGAATAATAGTAGTTCAACAATAAAAATGGACATCACCAGTTTGTATTCAACAATTAATTCCATATATGCTAGACACGTTTGGCATGCGTGGTAACCAATTGACACCCCATAGCCTATACTTATCCGTGTTTTGTAGTTCCCGCGACGCCCCTAAACTAGTTTCTAATGTTACTACTAGGTGAGTTCACACAATAATTAAGTTTAAGTCATTTCATCCGCACTGAATTAATAGACGACTACCTTGGGCATGATATATTTATAATCTCAGTAAACGAAGTCAACTTCATATCATTTATATCTGGAATAAACAGGGTAGAGCTGTTGAGGTTTTACAATATATACGACTTGCCTGCCGACAATATATCTCAGTTCAATATGATCATAAATTTTGCGTATTCTAGTTCCATACGAATATTCAAACGTTTTATATATTGAGCCTTTAATTCCACGATAAAAGTCTCTATAAGGAACCACCCAAAATACATGATACACGAATTGTTATATTTTGTTCGTATCATTAATATTCATCTACTCATATGTAAGAATGTCAAATATTCTCTGAGAGGACAAACAACTGATTTTAACCTCAGTAGACCTTTCGTGCATTCCACCATTACTGTTCCCAAACGACTACCAAAGATATCACCTAGGGACACCGGGAAACATTTTATGGAACGAGGCTTGATATAGTAAAACACGTTTTTCTAATCTCCCTATTTTACGCGTTGATAAATCAAACTCGTGTATAGGTTGTTAACGATGTTTCCAATCTATCATGCTGCAAAGACTTCTAACCCTTTTATCCGTGTTTGTTCTGCATTACAGCGTGCAGCTGCGGGTGTGTGCTGACTCCTGTCAAACTCGAAAAGTGTGAATATTTGTTCTTGCCCCTTCGCATATACGGAATAAGTACGATACGTTCTGTTTCTTCTTGTTTCTTCTTGCTCGCATGACACAAATCATGCCAGGATCATCGATTAGCTATTTGAGAAAAATCCGTTTTCGCGAGGACGATTTTTTGTTCAGTGATTATTACACGTACGACTAGATACAAACGAGACAGCCGATTACATAACATATACAGACAAAGCTGTCACGTGACACTGCAATTAATCATAAAACAACTGAAGGGACAAATAACGAGTATTTGACATGCATGTTACAATTCACGACATGTGATAATAAATGTACGAATTGAAGCATACATCCCCAAAAAGGATTTGATGTGGACAGAATGGCAGTATTTACCCAATTGAATTGATATGAGCCCCTGACAGAAATAATATATTGTTTGATTTAGGGTTATATTTTGGTGAAACTGTAAATTTTAATGTCAGCCTAAAACCTAAGATATCTGTGCTGATCAATTCATATATGTTCAAATGTTATTGTCGGCGCGTCAGAAAAAATAGACCATTTTTAAATCTGGCCACGTGTCCTGAAGGTTTTGCCAAAAACGAAACGATGGTTGAATTGCCAATAGATGTGTGTTTGCAACAAGTTTATTGGTACAGTGATGTTAATAGGCTACGGGAAACCTCGTTTCTATCTCTCCCGTAATATTGCAAGATAATCGGGAAAGTAATCAAGGGAAGACGAAACTGTATGACACGTAACAATAAACAGAGTTAATATACGTCATGTTTTCTACAAACCAGCATATATACATGATTGATATCCGTTCACATGGTGTGTTTTCACAACCTGACACTTAAATACACAATGCCACACGATTTCGTTGATCAATTTCAACACCCATGTTTATTCCACCGGCAATGTTAGTGTTTATAATTTAAGAAACATACATTGGACTGTTAGTATAAGTAGTTTGTACAAACATTCTAATGTTGGCATACATCCATCATTATATAGAAGTATCGAACAATTCAACCATCACAGGCACTAAAGGATAGGTCTCCGGTTTGTTTGTTAAAGATGTTTCTTTGTATAGTTATGATATTAGTAGGTACATGGCGACTTGTGTTGCCCTTATTTAGTGATTCGCTCGAATCGTAAAAATTGAAACTTATGGACGGAATCTATGGACGCTGCCGAAGTACTGGGAATTCGTTACAACATCATTATACGACTGTGTACTCTTTGTTATGGTTACCATAACACCACTTAGGGATGTTCACGGCACGCGTCGTATTCTACATATTTTACTATAATAATCAGACACTGCGATGAGCGCGTTTTGCGATGAATCATATTAGCAAGAATATTTATTTACAATTATATAGACCATTTATACATTAACTTGCGTTGCAATTCCCACCACCAATCAGATGTTATCTGAAACTTTAGGTGCATCTTAAAATACCCTATCATATATTGGTAAGAAAGGGCAGTAATTTTCTACATTTATTTCCCACAAAAGCCGCTAGTTTTCAAATGAGGAACCCCCATATTTTGGAGAGTTGGGGACTCTTTGTGAAGGGGGCGTTCAATTAAAAAAATGTTCAAATATTGGAGATTGATATGTCAGCATTCTTTATTTACGCAGAACATTTTCTGTTATCACAAAAAAAACATCGAATCTTATTGCATTTGCGTTTTCAAGCGAAACAATGTGGAGTTTGAAAAACATCTGATTTTCACCCAAACATTGTTTAAGCAAGAATTCAGTTCAAGGTCATTTATTAGAGACGCCCGGGGAACCACTGAATCCAGGATGTAAGTCTCCCTGGTGATGAAACCGAGTATATAATACTAATGTATTTGGTACCTTTGACCTTCGCTTTAGATATAACCAGTAAATAATTTACTTAATCTAGCATTAGACACGAATAAACGTCATTACTTGATCATAATGACTCCTTCCTCAAAGTTTTGTCTAAATATGCGAGTTTATCTTTGTGTTTGTTTCTATTAAACGAATAAAAGAATTCATGCAATATGGGCGGGTTTTACCAAATATGTGTTTCTGATATCAAAATATTGTAGGCAAAATGATAAAACGTGAAATTAATCTTCCACGACATTTTGACAAATATCACAACAACGTTCCCTTCTGAATGTAAGCTGTATCCTAACCGGTCAGTATGTGTAACGTATGTGTAGGCATTCCAAGACTGTAAAAGGCATTTACTAGCTTCGTGTTAGTATGTATTGTTTGTGAATATCTGGGAAATCCAAAGCGCTGTGTGGAATAGATGCAGGGTCGTGGACATTCACCGCCAGTGCCCTTTTTTCATATGTTTTATATTCAGATGACATTGCCTTCGCATTGCCAAAGTTGCAATCGAAATCTATATACAAGGAGGAAATTGATACGTCGAAAAGAAAACATGACAACATTAAAGCTGTCCTCTGATTGGTCTGACAACTAGCTTGCATACATGATGTATTTTATAATGATAATGATGAATATATGTATCTATTTGAAAAGTTAGCATTTCTAAAATATGTCCTACTCTCAGCTGTTATACATACTATTAGAGTTATTGTCTACGTCAATTCCACTGATAGAAAGACTAATGCTCTTAAGATCACCTGCGTAACACAAATCGAATATTTGTCAAACTGCTCCTCATCGAACAGCCTTTTAAATGTTAAGGCAAGTCATTCTTGATTTAATTTGAATGGGAGACGACAATTTCGATTTGAATGATTTGCGCAATGCCTAAGGCTCTTGGGGTTAAACTGTGCATTGCCGTCAATATCAAAGATTTCAATGTTAGTCCGATATTAAAGCGTTATCCTGTTTGGAATCTGTCATTTAATATTGACACTACCAAGCGTGAAATTTCTATACAGATATAATGTATAGAAACAGAAATCAGTGTATGCACATATATGTGATAACATTCACAACTATAATATACCATTTTAATCTTCTTTATCAAATTCAATGCCTATTCTTGGCTTCTTTGACGGCAGTAACTGAGTAATCCACCGAGTGCCTTTCGATGTCTCATTTCATTCCATTGATAACCAATTTACGCAGTTGCCTTTTGATTCGTATATCTGTAACTCCCCCGAAGCAACGAAGGAAGCAAAATATAGTCAGCATGGGGTTTGCCATAGTCAGCGATTAGCTATTTGTTTAAAGTGTCGTTGACTACGATGGAAGTATCCACTACATTGAATGCATCCGAATATGCAAATTATATTTATTTCATCATTTATGTTTGATAACCGTTCGTATATTATTTTGTTTATATCTAAGAAATATGTAATGTAAACATGTTATTTATTTTCTGTCACGAATTCATTTAGATGGCGTTGACATTGAATGTACATCATTGTGTCTTCCTGTCTTGACTTGTGCAAGCTGTAAAATGATCTAATTTTCAAATGACCGCCGATCGCAAAATTTCATTGACACGAGAGAGTCACACGACTTGTTTTACATACTCCCCAAAGTGTCCTCTTTTATAATACAAAACCATGTTTTTTTTCATTTTCAAGAAGTTTTATCATGCGGGTATTACTAAAGAACATTGGCTACTGGAAATAATAATTATACTTACAAGCAAATAAATTTTATTAAAAATAAATATTTATTAAAAAATCTATCGAGGACGGAATATATGACTAGACTAGCTTGTCTTGTATACTCACACTCCATAAAATCATACAAAGGTAGATTTATTACTGGATCATATAAATGTTTAACCAAGAAGTTGTCCAAAATATAACATATAATTTGTCTTCTTCTATCGAAGATGGGATTCAACAATATTGTGATGTCACCTTTTTAGCTTCGCTCTATCATTGTAGACGACAGAGCTGTTCATATAGGTGATTGTCCTGCGCCCGTCAACATTTTCATTTTTTACTTCTTCTTGAGCTACCAGTCTTATTACTTTGAAATGTTATATGTAAGTATCTTTGATGGACCTTTATCATTAATTTAATGTACGATACCATAGGTCAGATGACAGGTAGACGCGATGATGGCAGAAATTTAAACATCTGTAAGGTTTTGGCAACCATTTTCTAAAAAAAAATCCATCAATGTACGTTACGTGAGGATGAGACATCGTGTCGGATATTTATCTCGAATCGTTTTGTTGAACATTCGAAAAAGCGAAACATTCCGAATGTTTACCAATTATATATGATGTATATATACAATTTCACAGGATAATTACTCTGTGTCCGCTAGAAACAACTAACACATTCTTCATTCTATATAATATAATTGACCTATTTAAATAATTATTTTTTGCTTTTGTAGCTGCGATATAATTCGGTTTGAAAAATATATGTCATTAACAAATGTAATAACAACGTTTGAACCGATCGTAGCATAGTAAAATAAGATTAGAGTTTCCGATAACTGAACATTATATATACATTAGTACGACTCTTAATTTGCCCTGCAATTCTACTCGCTTCGTATACAACAACATTTTTACAAATAACATATCAGTGTCAGTGCTGGGGAAATATAATTACTATACAGTGGCGGATACTCCATTTAAATAAATCTTCGATAGTAAATAGTTATAACCCCCAAACGTGCGATTATTTTAATTACAGTAATAAGCTATGTACTAAATAATTATGGCTGTAAACGAGAGTTCGGTGATGACAACCTTCACATAAATTCTATAAATAAATACGGAGTGTGAATTTCGGTCCTATTTATCCCACAAAAATTACTTACCCTACTCCAGAATTACAGTTTGAAACGAAATTGCAGCCTGAAATATGGCGTAGTAATTGGCAGATAAGAATGTTTTGAATGTGTGCCACATGGCGTGGAAATTGTGACGTCATTGCACGCATTAAGCTTCCATGAAGGGTAATACTGTTATAAAATCTATAAGCAAAATTTAATAAGTGCAGATAATGACATTTTAATAATAAATGTGAATATAGGTGACAGATAATTTGAAAGTAAGGGGGACTTTAAAACAGTTACGACGACTATTATGACTGTAATCATGGATTCTTTGATCTTTGGAGGTATTATTGTTTATTTGAATGTGCAGCGTTTATAAAAAAAATCGAATTGTTTTAATTCGTTATTTTTTAGAAAATAGGAAATGCAAATGTATTTTGTCGTACTTGAATATCTCATTAATATCGAATAAGAAGAATAAATAGATCTATCATGAATGTGTCTGTCAGGACTTTTCAAAGTGCCAACAACAAATAACTGTTATATTGTCTAAATGTACTCATGTTATAATAGAACACTAAGCTCTAGACGCAAACTATTCACACAGTCTTTAAAACGAATGCCAAACGAGAATCGACACAGAACACCAAAATGTTGCTAATGTTGGCACAGGAAATATGTACACTAATAGTTTCGAATAAATGTATTTGGGTTTACTGGATGATTAGAATCGCCTTAGTCTACAGAAACAAACAAACAAAGACAGATAGGTGAAATAGAATCGTGCGAAATATGCGAAATGTTTAGAATGAAGTCATTATGGAAATTGATCATTGTAGAACATGACGAAGTAGCGAGATCAAAGATGCTCAGATGGAAGCGACGCCATTGCCGCCAATAAGCTTAACACGCGTAGCTCATCATGTATAGGGCAGAGAAATTGACAACGCCACATTTCGGTTCCTGTCTGCAACGGTTCAACGTTGTCTGATTTCCCGGTTATTTTACATTCATTCGTAAGTAGCAAAAAATGAATCACTTAAAGCGCGGTTACTGAGTTGCGATATAGATGAAACAATCGTTCCGCGGCTATACAATGTACTTGACAATGATTGAACTTTAGCAGCCAAGGATAGATGCGCCGTTACATTCTCTAAATGCCCACCACTAACGCATAGTTACGACGCCAGTAATATCTCTTTGCCGTCAGCTAATCCGTTGGTGCGATTGATTGACTGAAAATTCCGTCGCCGTAACAACTGTAAATAATATGAGATCACGTAATTAGTATCAATCGCACACACATTCAAACCGACCAATGATCATGAAGTATTTCATTTTTGTGATGCTTTTTCTTGAGAACATTTATACGAATTGTATGGATATTCGAAAGTATTTTCACTAAAACAAAATGTATTCAATAATATTAAATTATGTAAATAAGACGCATTTTATGACCTTGAAGTGAAATCAAGTCAGATTTAATTACATATTCAGCTCAAGACTCAAAACGGTTTAGTTAGATGCCTCCCGTACACGTGACTAGGCTATAACTAATATGATAAACTTGATAGCGAGTGATGTGAACACAACAATATACATAACCCTGGGTAATGTAGAGGTCTATCCAATACAGAATCCAATTTCGAGTCTACTACCCTCTTAGTAATTGTCACTAAATAAATAATAGTAGTGACCCCAACAACACTACGTGCCGAATCCGTGATTAAAATAATATATAGGAAAAAGCTTCAGTGTTTTGTTTTCAGTCGCCGTTTCACATGCATCTAACTCCATCTGACCAAATTACTACCCGACTTGAGTTTTCCTCTGACGGGATTTGTCTACCAATTAGAGCGCGCCTTACTAGAAAGCAGTCTATAACACGAATTCTAATTGGCTATTAATTCAACAAAACAAGCTGGATGTGATTTCAGTAGACATTAAATACAATGTAGCTCAATACGCGATGCTACTAGCGGCTGGAATTAAAAGCGACCTGAATGTCGATTTACATAGTTTAATTACATCGTACTTGTCAGTAAGCCCCAAAATAGAAACTGATGGTGCTTTCGAAAATCACTTGTCTAAGACTGAATAACTTTCCCATTTCTAATCGCTGCAGTCTGGTGCTTTCTGTGGGCCGTCAAACAGTAGACGAATAGAGCGTATGTTGAACAAATGTGAAATATTATCACCACCCTAATCAACTGTGAATATCGTGGGCAAACTTATAGAAGGTCGTGAGCGTTCATGCCATCATTATTCCTGTCTGATTACGTTTATTCGATCAATCAATAATTCATTTTATTTGTAAGACGTCGCTCGCGGAAACCTTTGCGAGACAGCAATACTACTGTATATTAAATGACGTAACCACGGTAGCTGTGGTTGTAACTGTCACCAAAAATGGTAATGCCAGTTATGTTTATTGTGTTTATCGCTGTTGTCAGCACGCTTTATTATCGCTATATCCTCCCAGCGGATGGAATGATAACATTAACATTGTGACACGTATGTCGAACCCTATGACTAAACAAACTATATAGAATTCATACTATAAACATACTGTCGATAACGACGATATTCATCTGTATTTTTGCGGGGTGGAGGTGTGGTCGAGTAGAGGTACATTTATAGGTGTTGTAAATTATTAAGTAGATCCACGTTACCAGTTACAATTAAAATGTAATCTCAATATTTCAACCCCTAAATTTGAAATTTGAATTCGAAATGTCATAAAAATGTGTTTATGGTGACGAACAAACAAAAACGCATTTAATTATAACATGGCCTTATTTTCTCATGACGTTGAACTTTATTGTTACTGTTAACATTGACTGTACAATCACTATGCAGTATTCTATAAGGCCGCTGTCACGGTGAGAGATTGATGATGTTCACATATGTCGTACATTCGTAATTTCATCTTCGATATTACTCTGAGAATTCCAAAGTCCATCACAATTATAACAATATGGAATTCGATATTTTATGGATACCCATAATGCATCGTGTCAATTGGTTGCGCCCTCCAGTGACCAGGTGCCTCTGTGACGTAAAGGGGTGTTCACATCATTTATGTTGCTCTGATTTGTAACTGTTTTTAGAGGTTTGTTGTATGCTAAAATACCAACGTCTACCCAACAAAATACAGTTGGTTACATCACAGTTATCACCTCACCGAATCACATCGTCGCAAAATGCCTTTTATAGAAAAGGTGCATCGCATAAATTAGTACATGTATGCATAAGTTCACCTGATTGAGTTTAATATATTCCGTTATATTTTTTTTTCATCATAAAATACCTTAAATTACATAAATTAACCCATTTTATTCTGTTTTTGTCATTAACGCTTAAACGTCATTACACGTTCAGAATTCCCGGACCACTTAAACATTCAAGATTACTTTGACATTTTGACTTTTTTTTGTTTGTTGACATCCTCTACTTTACAATCTTTTCATATTTTGAATTAATCATCTTTTCTGAAGGGCAAACTGTGTATCTTAGCAAGATGGATGTTCAGCTAATTGCTTCGTGTGAACGATGCAGCCAAATTTACATATATCTTTTTGATATTGTCAGATATGATTTATTTAAGAATAGTAGATGTTTGGTATTGAGTCACGGTGCAATAAATCAAAGTATAACAATCCGGTTATCCAGTGGATTCATGTGTATGTTGGGGGGGGGCAAGTGTCGATTTCTCTGAGGCTACAATGTAGTGTAAATTAATTCAGATATATTGTTACGCATACGTCTTGTTTAAAAAATAAATAAATGGATTTCAAATGATATTTTCTAACAATTTAGAAAAGAACGACATACGACAGTGTTTTTGTTCATGTAACGTGTTAAGTTGGACAACTAACGTAAGCTTTAGGATTGCTTTTAGTCAATATTCCAAATATCTGTGCGTGTTTTATCAATCATGTCATGAAACCCTGTTACCTAGGGTGTCTTTAAGCTTGGAGGACACTTCTAAACTATTTCTGTACCCTGAAAACCAACTATTCTTTATATTGCATCAATACATCCTGTATCAATATACAAGGTTAAACAATGTGACTTCATGTACTGCCCGGATATGACGTAGACTCGGCTACGATTTCCAATACATGGCGATATTGTTCAGTTGTTTGTATTCGTCTCCACCAGTCACACAGCAATATAAGGTACCTCAAAACATGTAATGATCTCCCCGCTGGTGTTATTTAAAAAATACCTTTATATTTTAAGAACATCTTAGCTGCATTCCTTCCATATTTTAGCGTGGTTAGGGGGTGAATCCCACGGACTTTAAGTGACACTTCTTCAACATTACTGGAGTGTTGAGTACAACACTTCAGCGGTCTTCACCCACCACCTCCCGTTCGCTCATATCGTTCTACAATCACCAATGTTTCCATTGCTTCCTGTCATACATGAGAAGATACATGCTAGAGAGCCATTGCGTATATGAGTGAGAGTCTCGAAATTCACTGAAGGGTTACATGCCCTTGAGAAAAACATTTCACATTTTAAAACTAGACACCGGTAAATCATTGATTCAAGGTCAATAAGAGAATTGTACAGCTTGAATTTAACCTTTCAGTGCATTTCCTTGTGTGCATTTTCTATCATTTTTGTTATTTTGAAACCAAACGGACATTATTTCCCATTGACTACGTATTTTGATTATAATGTGTTTAATAATATTAAAAACAATAAAGTTATGAAGATTTAAAAAATGCGTTCCGTACGAGGGATTAAAGAGACAATCAATTGAAGAACACACATTACTGCTTTACGAGTTTGAGTTGGTTTTTGAGAAGGTAAAAGCAAATCAGAGAACATTCTGTAAAGTAGACATAGCTATATCACTGTACTGTATGTCGAATTGCTAACATTGCATCTGTTTTTGTTTTTTTTAATATTTCATCTTTATTTTACGGATTGCAATTTTTTTTAAAAAAAGGAGCATTTTAAAGGGTGATGGTCATCGCGTCGTGTTCTGTTCGATATGGGACTCATAGCGACGTACTAGTACACAACGCGTATAAAATACATTGTTCGTTTACATGAAATTCGAACACGCGCTTCGTGACGACCACGGCCCTTTTAGTTGTGTTTGGCAGACCATGGATATATACATATTACACTCTCGTCGTTATTATTAACTATGTAGATTCTGCAGTTATCGCGACTTTGACTCCCTAATCACACAGGCGCGTAAAAAGGCAAAGTATTGTATCGTAGTGCGTTGGAAGGGCTGTAAAACCTAATATGAATAAAAGTATTATTGAGCACTTTTATAGTCAAGTTTTCTTTTATTGTAAAGAAATTAAGTAGACTTTAATATCCAAATGCCAAGTGTGCAACTCGTAAATAAAGTAGTATATTTCGGTATTCTTGGAACCCGGTTTTTAGTTAATAAAGGAACATTATTTAGTATATTGACATAGTTTATTTAGATATTAATAAAACTTGGAACGCACTCAAAGCCGGATATTAAGAACACTAAAATGTAACATAAAGATCATAGCAGATTATTTGTTTATTTTGTCGACTCATAAAATATTTGTTATGTGAGTAGATGAAGCGACGATAATACGGGTAACAATACAGTTCCTAGAGCATGTCTCGCGTGGCTATGACATCATTGTGAATAAATAATGAACGTATTTCCTGTAAGTACTATAGCCAATTGACTAAAGGGTGAAAGTAATCCCCAATTCTCCGACTCGAGCATATCTTCCACGAACTCATTAATTTTAATTTTCCAGTTCTCTTTCATGATCAAAAAAGCTGTCAGAGAATACAGCGTGGCACGTTTTAATTATTCATATTTTGCTGGGAATAAAACAAAATGAATTTGTTACTGTGTTGTCCACTGAGACTGTGTACAGGCTCGGCTGATTCAGTAATCAACAAAATCTAACTGCATTGTTATATTCACACGTGTATGTGGATAAGGCCAGACTTTTATTATCCCTTGTTTCGCGAATCCGCCGAATGAGCAGGAGCCGAAAATGAAAATGAAATAAAAATAAAATGTTATTTTAGCGTAATTTCTCGCGCCCGCCGACTTGTAAGCGCAAACAAACTGCTAAAAAAATATTATTTTCATCTTCGTTTTTTTACCGCCCGCCGCATAACAAATTCAAGTTGCATTTTCGTTGGAGTATCAAGATCAAAGTACCGAAGTCTCGCGCAGATGAGAAACAAGGTTATTCATGGAATATAATTTTATTTCATTTCTTCTTCCTTCCGATCAATGATCTCATTTAAAATTCGTTGAAAATCACACAAATCTAATGTAAAAAAGAATTAATTTTATTTTTTTCCGCCCTCCTCAAAATAGTTGCCTTATAAAAACTCGAGAAACAAGGAAAAAAAAATGTCTGTCCTAATCATAAATATACATTAGCAAAATTCTATTCAGTAAATAAAGGACTAGCCATTCAACTCACTCTTCGTATTTCGCTTACTACTTCGTACTACGTGTCTAATTATATGTCAGTGCGTGGATTCAAATGCACGCACACCAGAACCGTTAAAAGTGTGTTAGTAAGTTTGCAATGTATGACATTTGTCAGATCACTGGTTATGTGAAATATTTCAATTATCTTCTAGAGAATGGCTCATATTTATCAAACTGAGAAACCGTACAATTCCGGGGGCGGTGATTTACACAGAATGTAAATTGAAAATTGTGTAAGTTTCTACACGAGAACAAAAAAAAATGCATCATTGCCGTCTACAGGTAATTTATGATATAGTATATCTGTATAATGAATTTGATGCTTCCCGGTACGCGATTCGTTGTATAACTTGTGTCATTAAAGTTTTTCATTTGGTATATTTTAGATAACAACCATGGATAAATGTGTATCTTGTTGTGATTATGCGTCTGGCATGGCAAATGACAACCTCATAAGGTAATCAGCCGTACGCATGCGCTCAACGTTTCCGCAGAAAGAATTGCCAGTAATCTAGTTAATGGATGTGTAAAATCGAATCGCTATTTCAATAAATCTTAGACGCAGTATAACTTCCTTTCAACGACGAACTGGTTTTCTTCACACTCTGACCCGTTCAACTATATAATAGCCAAAAATGATAAAGTCACCAACAGACTTGGTGATGGTATGACAGGCGTTCCTGTTAACACTTTTATCTTCGTCGCAGAATAGTGATGTGAACTCGCCAGACATGTACCCGCACGACGCTAGCGTGTCGATATCGTAAGCATGCATTGGCCTATCTATCATCCATATTTGGAAATAATGAGGCCACGTGACCATCATCAGACTCACAAGACTGACGTCACCAATAAACAATTTTATCTTGTGTATATATATATATATGTCTGTTGATTTTGCGGTTTATTTTGCAGATATCCATAAAAACACGTCGCAGATTAAAATAAGAGAAATCGCTGGTAACTACCCCGAAGTGACTGAAATAATCAAATTGACAAATTAAAAAAGGGGGTTTCAACAATTGCGACTTGATCTGCTGCCGTCGGACAAAGGCATTCTCCGATCAGTAATGTATACACTGCCTGCCAGGCAACCGGTCGCCTTTCAAACATACAATGTGCGGCTTTTCTTTAAAAAAATGAAAGATTTTGTGAATAGCGACAAAAACAGAAATGAACATTTATCAAACAAATGCAAATGTTTTTTATTGTGACATGTATGATACGATATCAGTGCCAAACCGACTGAAAGTAAGTATGAGGATAGGACGTGAATGTTTGTAAATCATATACGTCACGAGCTTAACGCGGGGGAGTCGTCACCTGCGCATGCTTCAGGTGACCATAGCGTGTCATTGTTTACAAACAAGCGTCTACCCATTAGCCTTTGCGGTTTTAGCGTGTGTTGTTATCGTCGCTTGGGACACAATACCCACGCGTGCACAGGCGACGACCGTCCCGCTTTAAAAACGTAATGTAGAAGTTTTACTAATTTTGTTTAATATTGTTATTTGACATGACACAATGAATATAAAATTCGATTATGATTTCTCTGAACTAAAACATGTTTAATTTACAACACACTGTACAGTTTTCTTTCACTTTAAAAAAATCAAACCAACTAATACGCATGTGCAGTGATTGTTATTTGTACGTACCAAGCAGCCAGTGCACATGCGTATTAGGGAATTTTATTGTTTTATCGAACAAATACTTTGCGAGGTGTGTGTTGTTTATGATCCATTACAATCAAGTGTTTCCAACAAGGTATGAAAGTTTAAAAAATACACATCAATATTTGATCGTTATATAGAATATAAATCGAAATGTTCCCATAAGCCAACAAAAAGTTCCCACTTGTTTAGAGCTGACCAGAGCACATGCAGCAGTAATGTTATTTTCACTCGAAAACCCGATTATTCTAAATTATATGGCGACGATTGAAACTGACGTGCACCGAATGCAAGCGATTAATATAAAATTACAAGATACCTATATGTAAATTGCTCCTTTGTCATCATAATGTAATTACGTGGTGTAAATTCAATACAACGTTATTTGATTGTTATTCTAGTAGTTCGCCAGCTAGCTATGTATACGCTCGCGTCAATGTAGTCCAACAGTTTTTTTAAGCAATCAGATAAAAATTCTGTAAACTTCCTGGGAATTTGCGTCCTGTTAAAGCGATGATACATATGCGCACAACGTCACTGCGAGCCAGGTTACTATCACTATAACATTAACTAGTCTTCGACAAAATGAAACATTTTCTCTGACCATTTGAAAATATTGAAAAACAGATAAATTTACACAAAACACATAAATCATGTCGCCTATAGCTAGTGTTACAAACATTGCGTGCTCAGATTAATTGTATGAGAGTTATTCACAGCGATGTTTCATCATGATTAACGCTCACATCAAAGTGCATGTAAACAATAAGTCTAGGCTGCATTTGTATCAAACATCATACAAATCGATGACAAAGTGATTTTGAGTAAATTTAGAAATATATCCGGTGATGTGGCCGCGAAACAACCCACTTATACATTATTAAATTAAATAAAGAATAATACATATGATCATTGCGTGAGATTACCCTAGTGCAAACAACGGGTCGCAAATAGAATCACAAACTTGGGAATGAAATCATGGAATGCAATGTTAATGTAATGGAATGGAATAGAATTTGATGATGAAATAGAACGCGAGTAAAATGAAAGGTAGCACATACAATGATGGTAGAACTGTCTAGACTCCCAGGCATCAGCTTTATGTCACAAGTTATTCTGTCATGGAGCGTCATACTGTGTATTTGCATTGTAAACTGTTTCGTACAACTGTGAGCGCACGCAAACCTTTCCCGAGGCCATCTTGCAAACTGCGCAAATCGGAGAACAGTTAGGGCGATCTATAGAGCGGGTTACACTAGGTTACGTCATTCATGTTATCGGATGCCATAGATAGACTGAAGAAAAATAATTGTCACCTTTGACATTTTTTTTCTTCAAAATAATTGCTCAAAAGAGAAATGGGTAATTATAACCATCTGGTTGACAATTATGAAGGAAATTAAGAAAATTCATAACAAATGATGAACTTGAACAAATACTCACGGGGACAATTATCATAATGTTCAAATGATTAATGTGAAGTCTGTTGAAAATTACGATACGCTCCTCGTTTCATTAATCCGCTAATCCGTAACACATTAAACGCAAACAGCTGAATAAAATGATTTGACTGCCACTAATCTTATAAGCAGGGTTCTGGTTCGACTCATATTGAAATTAAAGCGTATTCAAAGACCACTGTGTTATATTCGACCTCGAGACATCCCGGTTTCGTACATTGAACAACTAAACAATTGAATATTAATGATGATATCATCCTTGCCGAAATTGTGTTAAATTAATACCACAATACTTCCAAACGATGTAAACTAATATATGTGTTCATGAACTACAATTTGAATGAACAAAGTCACTGCAGATATGTAGAAAACTATCAAACTGTACTTTGCACATGGGTAAACATCGCGCGTTTCTATTAAAACATTCACCTCAGGCGATGTTGAAAAGTACGGCGATACACAGCGGCCGAGAATATTAAAAACACTGAGACCGTGCTACTGGTTCATCTTGGTCTAGATTACCGATGATATATGTTTGTCAATTGTTAAAAAAAAAAAAAACATGCAAAACCTATCAACGTCGTTGTTAGCCATTTTTGATCGTTTCATTTGACCCTAATTCGCATCCGGGTCAATTGTTCTTCATATAAGCGTTACAAGTTACCCGACAAACTATATCGGTTCATTTCGCCGTCAACATATCGGACGAATAGAAAATGCATTACCTAACACATTATCCGCTTGATAACTATGATGAACTGCGATTGTTGAATACATGTGTCACCGCCGCGATCGATTACCGACTTTGCTTTGGAAATTACGCGCACAAATACATCGATGCTATCAGCATTCTGCACGCAGTGCATGATGGAACCAGAGATATGTGATGAAACATATAATCTCTCAACGGAGCAATACGTGACGAATACGCGAGGCGCACTAACCACACATCTCAGCTACATAAATATCATTCTTCTGTGCCGGTCATTTGTTGCGGCTGAACTTGACAGGCGGTAAGACATCGGCAAGTAAAATGTCTGATTATTATACAGCGTTTGTGACAACATTTAATATGCAACAACGAACCCAGCCGCATAGACACGATTTTTTTTTTGCGTTTTGCGTGTGTGTGGAAGGATAGGGTGGCCATTATTGCAATGTTATGTCGTTTGTTTATAACTAACTCCGTGTTTATGGGGAGTATTTGAACTTGAATGTCAACCCCAAATTTAAAGCCACGCACAGGTTGCACAGATATGAATTCGCATATATCTCATTGTTTTAATAATTACTTATTCAATCTTAATTACAACTTACAGTACATATTTTCGAACCACCCACCTTTCGTTCTAATACTAGATTCCGCTTTGCGTCGAATATGTCAGTAATACTAGCTCATCAAGGAGCGCAGCGTCAATAAAATGTCCCAGACACGTGGTAATTAGCAGCGGTACATCACTCAGTCTTAGTCGACAAAACCGATCATGGCAAGCGATCAATAAGTTATAACAACCACGCACGCAAAAAAATAAAGGACATTGTGCGTTAACTTTTCCTTACAATAATAACCCCCTTTTCACTAAATTATTCCACGATATACGAATGAAGACAGAAGCTATATCCGAGTCATTTTATTTTCGCATTTAATTATCGCGTGACATTGTTCATTGGGGAATTATAAGAATTCACTCCCGGCATATAATATAACTAATTAATATCGATAATTATTTTATATACTACGATTTTAATATCGCATCACAGATGTTTTTATCATTACGGCTACAGAGTACCACCAAAACATTCCATAGCATGGCGGTATACTAATAATTAGTGATGATGTTACCACATACACACTTTTTCTCATACTAGTTTTCGACAGAATAGAAACTTGAGAGTTCCGTAATTTGACACAAGGCGGACCGATTACGCTGTAGGTTCTCGGTAGCTTTGTAATTTCCGATTTGCTCATTGACTAGAGAGAGGGTTTGCGACTGCAGTCCACAAGCTTCAAACATTAAGCAATAACATACGTCATTTTGAGGTCGCCCATGCTTATATATATATATATATATAAATACAAGTGAAACCGCGTGTTTACTGTGTCCTGTATTATAGCTTGTTCTACTCTTCAATGATCCGTGTAAATACCGAGTCAATCGATATATTGTATTTGTACACTGGACAAAAAACAAACTCTTGCCATATGTTGCACGTGTACATAACGTATTTGAACAATTCAACGTTGTCACCAATAGCAACAGTTTACGTTGACAAATGAAAGCAGGGGCTAGCTTTGGTTTTGACTGGATAGCCACATCGAAACGTACGAAGGCAATTTGTTGCGCAATTATGCGCAAGACGTACGATCTACGTGGATTGAGCTAGGAAATGTACATAATGTACAATTAACGCGCATGCGACATTTGTATTCGTCACACAATCAGCGATCTCGCCAAGAATGAACATGCGTGTATTACGCATTTATATTACCCGACTTCGAGGACGCTAACGGTATTTAACGACATGTTTTATGTCTCATTTCTAGCACTACAACCTCGAACCCCACCGTACTTTAACAAGGTAATGCTACGACGTTGGCGAGTTATACGTGGTCTTTCCATGCCCTCGTCGCGAATTTCTATAAAATAACACTGTGAAAATGACCTATAGAAACTGCACCTGATTCAAGTATTCATTCATAATACATTCAAACAGCTCGTTTATTTGGAAATCGTTGGTGAAAACACGATCGTTCCAAAAACTAGTCCTTTGCTTTGCTTTGCCCACTACACAGGCATTACTGAAAACAAAGAAACCAGCAAACTAGTGCAGATTGAAACGTAGAAAAAGTACTTTTTCTAGTGAATGGATTATCTACGTTATGTTAGCGGGTCGTTAGAACAATATAAATGAGCCACAAAATAGTATAATTACTGTTTAACTAAAGCATAACTTTTAGTAGCAAGGGATCCTAGTGCTTTCCGGTAATTGCAAATCCTATATCAATGAGAATGTCTTAAATATCATTCCACTTAAAATGCAAGGTGTCGACACTGATGTGCACAAACAATTAAATATGACAAACATTCACGTATAATACTGAGAATTATTGCTGTTGTAGAGAAACAAAACCCTCCAAAAATACCGGGATCTGTGGGGTCAACATACTAATGATTAATGATTATCAGTTGCATATATATTCGTGACTGTGGTCTGAATGACACAACACTCACAACAAAATTCACCATGCACTGGTATTCGAATTCAAATAAAAAACGAATGCGGGTGATCGCTGACAAATTAGATGATTGCCACGATCACGGTCACAATGGTGTTGGTAACCGTCGAATTCAATCGCCGAAGCTATCATTATGCGGCCAAAGCCTCAATCAGTTCATGTAGCGACAATTACATGCTTAATGGGCTAGGCTCAAAAACATTGTTTTCAGGTAATAAATAGAATAAATTTTCAATTCACTTTACATTAATTTACCAGCATGTATATTCACCCAACGGCGTTGTTCAAGTTTAAACCACGAATGAAGATGAAGATAAAGACCACATGTTTTCTCAGTAAATACCAATGTTCGCGCTTTACACTTGACTCTACTTCTCACGTTAGCATGAGTCTCTATTCGTGCCTGGCGCTCAGTTGACCTTAAGACGATAATTCTGGCGCCTAGTCCCATGCTGCGTTTTATAGAAAATCGCGAAATTTTTCAAACGCCGAATATTTAAACTAACCATCACAGATATGTTCAGACTGAAAAGTGGGCCCCAAACTAAGGCGGCCATATAAATTGGACAGAATTTGACAATTTCGACCTCTATGAGTGTAAGTTTTTATTTTCACATAATAATAAATAGAGGATCTTATTCATTTTGGATCAAGAATTATAGAACACGAAAATACATAAAATTGTTGCATAAACATTCTGGCAAGAAAAATTCTTTTGGTATACAATGCCAGTTTCTAAATTCGACACTGTACTGCGCAGTACTAGATGATTCAGAGGACGCGATCTTCGAAGATAAATATCGTTTTCCCCGTGTGCCTCTCTAGTATCCGGAGATGGTTTAACCTACATTTAATATTGATGTATCGCGGATTCCAATTACTGATTAAATTCAATAAGTCACTTCCAACTCAGAGTGTTGTCATATCACGCAATCCCCGTTAAATACTTTTTTTGCCATGTTAAAAATAAAACGTCGGCTGATACAATTAGCTTTATCAGCTGCATAATTCACGTTGGCCTGTGTTCATTTCATTACAATGTACTTACTTGGGCTAGTCACGTGGTCTCCAGTATTACAAATAAAATAGATTGTTAAAAATATATATATTAGTATATATATTATTTTATCCTCATAATTGAAATAAAATATAATCTTTCAATTCGCAAACGAAATAAATAAAACTGAAAGGAAATTATTTCTGTTTGCTGCGAAATGAAATTGTGAAAAAGATGCGAGTAAGTAAACGGCATATTTGGCTCATTTTAAAAATCGTGCTACCCACTAATATAAGTCAAATGATATCATCTGCACAACATTAACATGATCAATATCTCTCTATCCAACACAATATAAATTAAAATGACCAAGACCTGTATGGAGAGGGAAAATATTCATAGGGTCTACATCCATCGATTGTAAGCACATTATGTAGAATTACGCCGCCATAATGTTGCAACAACAATTGGCGGGCAGACTATTGGATTATAAAATAACATATACCAAGATTTGTAATATGTATTGATAATTGTAGGTCAAAATTTGAACAGATTAAACTGTTTGTTTAGCTTTTTAGAGAAATGTAATTCGTAACTAAGAACATGTACGAATGGATTAACAAACAATAACTATACTTATCTCACCGTATATCTCAATACCTTTTAACTTCCTATATTGGTTTGTGAAGAATGAACACGTCGTGAAACGGCAAAATACAACAAGGATACCTTTCTATTAATCAAGTAATTTTTCAGAGAATCACCACATGTACTTACCCGACATCTGACAAGTTGTTCTGTTATTTTCATGTTTTCAATAAGTTAATGAGAAAATTAAGCTGGTGAGTTTTTTTCATATTTTATAAGAAGATAAACTGGTTACCAGAAACGTTTTAGTATTCGTACAATTCAATTATTTAATGTATGCTGTGCATTTTCCCTTAACAACTTTGACATGTGTCAATCTGCACACATCTGATTTTGTCGCTATATTATTATGTCGTGTTCGGTAGTTTGTCGCTGTAACACGGTAATAGAGAAAGGCAATTATGGTATTACCTTATTCACAAGCGGTAGCCGTGATATCGTTAAAAGCGAGATGCCCGTGGAACATGTTTTTGTACTCAAAATAGTGAAGAATGTAGCAGTGTCTTTTTGGGAGAGGGGACTCACCGCGGTCATTTGCATAACTCTCGCTCTCAACGAGATCACGGCGGTCATTTGCATAACACTCGCTCTCAACAAGATCACGGCGGTCATTTGCATAATTCTCGCTCTCAACGAGATCACCGCGGTCATTTGCATAATTCTCGCTCTCAACGAGATCCCCGCGGTCATTTGCATAACTCTCGCTCTCAACGAGATCACGGCAGTCATTTGCATAACTCTCGCTCTCAACGAGATCACGGCGGTCATTTGCATAACTCTCGCTCTCAACGAGATCACGGCGGTCATATGCATAACTCTCGCTCTCAGCGAGACTGAATATTGTGAAGAGTTCATTTCATCATCTCCAGCTCTCATGTTTTCATTTTATCTGTTAGAAAATTAAAAAAGAAATGCTCGATATATATTATCATACATTCTTTGCTCTCGTAAATATTTAAAAGGACTTGATGCCGTTTCTCCAAAGTAGAATTGTCAACAATTTCCTAATACGCCATTGATATGCGTCGCGGACTATAGTGACGGAGCGCTTTTGTGACGCCAAAACGACTTATGTGGTGTACGCAACGTCGTTCAAGTCAACAACTATGTTTAGTTGCGTATTTGTTTGTCATCTAGAATATAGGAAAACACCCCCAAAAATCAAATCTTCATTGAACGATGACGCGTCATTCATTTACGACACAGAACTACTCCATCGGCAGAGGGCGTTACATTTAAATATTTAGATCAACCAAACCCTGATCAGGAATAGCTTATTTTGAAATGTGTTTGTCATGGTTACTCAGTTATCATAATATAGAATAAGGAAGTGCTAGCTACTTTGTCCACGCCTTTCTATCAATATAATATTTTTAAAAATAGCAATTCTGTGTCATTTTATATTCAACATAATTATTGTTGAATTCGCGAACACGGATTCGTGTAATCGGCAAACACACCTACGGTGCATGTTCTACTAAGCACTTAGTAGTTATTTTAATCTGTTTCAAATAAAATAAAACATAAGTTGAACCATGGCTTGTTATTAACTACAATTATCTTGAATGATTTCCCGTATGCTCTGTTTGTCCGGTTACACGCGTGTTGTCCCCAAACGTTGCAATGCAGTAGCAATCCCACAACCTATTATGTAATAATGTTAGCTTGATTGATAACAGATCGAATCATTACGGAAATCTCCAATCTTTTTTCCATATATTTGGTCTATTAATTTCCTAAATCACGTGTTATGAACATCAATTACGTTTCAGCTTTAGCATATTTAATTCTATACGTGTTTGATGATTTGATACTGTACGCAAAAACGCATTCGTTCTACAACAACAAAAACGAATTGTTTACTAATCAGTGAAAGAAAACACGAGTAGCATAAAACGTATCAGGCAAAGGCGACGCTGTGGCGCAGCAATAAACCCAAATATCTCTAGAGAAATCTGTACTTTCGTGTTATTATACGATATTGCAATAACCATCTCTCTAGCCAGTTTCAATGATGTACATTGTACTTACACCGTAGGAGCTCTTACCCTCCACATTACTCTCTAGTTGAGACTATTATTACCTACATGCACTTATGAAATGGGTACAGCTACTAAAAAATGATGAACGCAAAAATAAATTGAACATTCCATTTTGTTTAATTTAAAAATGCCAGTTAGCTCCAGCTAATAATGGTGTGATTTATAGCATCAACAAACTACGCCTGGAGGAACCAAAGGTGACTGGAATTTGCATTGGTAGATGGATCGCTTGTGACACGTGTGCAAGGCAGTGTTGTTGCTTTCATAGCAACTAACGCGGCATCTGACACCGCCGTCTGGCAAAGGGGCAACGTCTTCGGTTATGAATGTTAATATTATTTTTAACCACCACCAATACTACTATTAACAATTTAATTCAGATAAACGCTATTCATTCGAACCATCCACATGCTATACATTGATTCAAAAACACATGGTAACGTTGGTATTAATAAAAAAAAATCATGCAATTTCCCGTTTTATGAATGTTACATTTTATGTTTGAATTGCAAGATTTTTTCCATAATATATTCTGTTTAATAACTCGGTTGTTGTCAATCACATTGTGAAATATTCAAATTAGAAAACAGAAAAAAATAGAGCGCTTCTGTGATGACCTTCCACTTGAACCCTCAATACCAACCGCTACGGCAGCAATTGCGAAGTGTCAATGATATGATCGTCGTGAGAAACAGATGTTATTACAAATACATCGTAGCGTATACACACAAATCGGGCATAATTACCCTACGAAACGCAGATGTGGTCGTTTATATTCACACTGAATTGTGAAGAGTGAATAGAATTGGTGGTGCTTTCTTGTATCTGGAATTCACGAAATAGACTCTGAAGTCACGTGGTCATTGCATGGACAATCTTTATTCTGCTCAATGCCACATTTGTTCCCACAAAAAATTACAACATTTTACAATTTTTTATGTTTACTTTTTTTTTTTTTATAATTTCTTCAACAAAATTGTCACTATAACATTCTGGGTAGTACAGGTTGAGAACGGAAGAAAAAATTGAAATGGAGATATTTTGTTAAATGTGACAAAAGTTGAATTTGGCTTTCAAAGGTTTAAAGGTAAAAATGTCATTTACAGTTCAAAGTGTCAATTAAATAGAAAAGTGGAGTATGTTTATTTGTATTATTTGCTCAAATGCATTATACTCATTTCCGAATTTACCGAATTGAATAAATAAATAACAGCATGCGGAAACTAGCATCACTCGGTGAAAAATTAACGTTGAGAATTAGTAGTAATGCAACGTACTTGCGCTATGCAATACTCTCATCAACGAGTGTTTGATATGAAATAAAAATTCTCAAAACGTTTTCACAAACATGCACCGACTCACCCCGGATATCCCCGGCTACCATTTTAGGAAAGAAATCAGCCAAGGGTTGATACCCCGGATATCCCCGGCTACCATATTAGAATCAAAATCAGCGAAGGGATGATACCCCGGATATCCCCGGCTACCATATTAGAATCGAAATCAGCGAAGGGATGATACCCCGGATATCCCCGGCTACCATATTGGAATCGAAATCAGCCAAGGGTTGATAAAAGAAGAGTTACAGGCCTATAGTGTGTAAATATAAAACAACGCTTGGGGGAACTTGAACGTTTGGGTTTATGTTTAGTTCTATTACAGACATTTCTCACCCACCAATCCAACTTTCCAGAGATTAAACACGGTTTCTATTTAGTAAGATTCCTTCTATGCTTTTAACTTCGTTTCAGAGGTGCGTACAAACTCAGCCTTAGGCACGCAGTACATCTGTGTATTTCAAAAATGCATTTAAATCATTATCCCTACGTTTAACGATAACTGATAATGATATCAGGTCAAGGGTTAAATTAGGCATCTATTGGAGGAGCGATGCTGTATAAACGCCTTCATTTAATCCTCATTGCAGCGCCGTACTGATTATTGTTTTTGATCTGCCCCTGGCGCGACGAGCGATGTGCAGATAACATCACACCGGATTTTAATTAGTTTTACCTGTGGCCAATGTTGCTGTGTACATTTACACATGTTCATATCCACCTATAAATAGATGGAGTCGACTCACACGCGTGTCCATGTAATGAACATGTGTAACTGTGAAACTCTTTTTGTTATGAGCAAACTTGAACGTCTGTTAAGTTATTTCTGCTACTTAAAGAATCAATTTGGAAAACAATATGTGTTGTTCCAGTAATTATGTTTTACTTTGCGTATTGATACTCTGGGCGTGAACCTAAAATCGTTAGTTCACTTTCATAATTAATAATGCACGTACCAGTAATTCAAGGCGCATGCGCGTTTGTGTAGTTCATTTAATCGTAGGATGAATCAAATTCAATGTTCAAATTGTTCCTAGTGCAAATTTGACAGTTATACACCATATATTTAAAGTTGTAACACGTACAACGTGAAATAAAAAACATCATGTTCTCCAACAGAAAAAAAATAATCAAAATAGATAACAAAATTGTAATTTGTTGTTATTTCCAGAATGACCTGAGTACAAAACGCGTGTCGGTTACGTTCTTCCCGAGGTGAGTTCTAATCAACGCTGATCGATATCTTGCAAAAATCGTGGACAAATTTCAACGTTGGTGGAGATAATACATATTTAGTGTTAGATATAGCATCCGATCTATATTTAGAACAGACCACATGATTGTATAACTCCGTGCCGTGATCACGTGACACGTTAATGAATAATGGAACACTGAACTCACGCCCCCTGACGTTGACGGATCGTCTACTTCCAAGACCTTACGCCGGCGCTCCATCAATCCATTCAGTTCAGTGAGACAGTCCCCTGTTCTTCGTAGTCGGATTAAGTTATGCGGATGCAAACGGCATATCAGATTGTTCTTCGTCGCCTAGGTGGAGTGTTAGCTCTTGGCTGTGAGTTTGCCGTACTCTGTTTGTACGGTACCGCCACGTAACGCTGCATGTCAGTGACCGTGTTACTGTTTTAACGTTAATGTCCTTTTTATATACTTGTTATTGCGATGGGTTCGACTGAGACGACAACTTTGTCACTAATACGAGTATTAGCGGTAATAACTGTCATTGGATGTGTGGACTCAACTGAATTTTCCAACATGTCACTTTCGACAAAACACGTTGCGAAGATTGAAGGGGATATTACCCTCGGTGGATTATTCATCGTACACGAGCGATCGGACAAATATACTTGCGGGGGAGTTAGACAGAATGGTATACAGGCACTGGAAATGATGCTGTACACCATCACAAAAATAAATAATGATTCCACTTTGTTACCCGGAATTGATTTAGGTAAGTGCTTTGTTTGTTTGTTTTCTTTTGTTTGTTTTTTGTCGACGAACGAAATAAAAATACCTATAACGGTATTTTGTTGGTCAGAGTCGCCTTTAAACTTTCTTGCTTTCTAGAAACTGTTTCATCTGATCGTGGTAGTTGCAGTAAGTCAGTTAAGTTCAGCGTTGGCAAAACAATATACGTACATCTCTAATAATTCAGGTGTACATCAACGAGTAAGTTACGCCAATCCGGTGTTGTCTCCAATACTATTTGGACAAGGAACATGTGTGAGAAGCGAGGCAAAGAAAAGGAGGATAAAGAGAACACAAAAATCCCCGCCACGCTATGGTGCTAACTAAAATGATGGTCTGTTTTATACGAGGCGTCGTTTTATTAAGTAATTCATTATACAGCACATTTTGTGACGAAATCATAAAATTATAATTGCTCGAATAATAAACACACTCGTCATTTTATGACCGAATTGTGACGTCGACATGTTGTATACTATTCATAACCAATTTTAATTACATGATGCAACCCGATCGCGTTTACATCCCGACGCACAGTAAGACAAAATCGAAAACAGTAATATTCACAAAATTCGAGCACGTTTCATAATTTTATGTTCAGCTGAAAATATTCGCGTTTAGTGGTTTATGCATCCAGAATCAAATTGGATATTGAATTCACTTTTTACCTACATTAAATGCAAGTAAAACAAAGGATGAATTCATCTTAAACACGAACTGAAGTTAATAATACAATCAAGAGAGAACCAGCGTTAAGGAATGTGAGTTAAGACGCGTCCTTTAAATATTTATTAATCACTTATCTGTCCGTGTAATTTGGAATTTGCACTGTTTGTTTAATTTTACTTTATGTGCATAAATAGGAGTCCCAATTTAACACATCTCTACAGAATCCGACTGGAACACATAGCGATCATAAGCTTCATCGACATTTACATACACATTGTTAACGAAGACGGCAGTATTGAACTATCGTTGTGTGCGCACCCTCGAGTTCGTGTGTGTTAATTTAATTCTAATCACCGGGCACACCATCGTGTGTTGTTATATCCGGTATCATCGTAGAGGATGTCAGCGGGTTTTGAAAATCAAATGATATCGAACATGGAGAGTTCGTAGACATATGGACACCGAATACCATAGCGTTAATTTACGACCTAAAGAAACAGAAGTACATCAAAATATCATTTAGATACCTCGGAAATATAAATAACCGTCATATATTGGGACTTCGGAACTTAAATTGCAACTCTGCAAAAAAGTTATAGTCTGGAACGTAATACTGATTGGTAATGTACATATCCTGTGTTCGATGTCCATATCCTGTGTTCGTATTGTAATATATCTTGTTGCGTACATATTTCATATCTATTCTTTTCGTTCTTGGCTTCTTTTTTATTTAATTAGTTGGCAATAGTTGTTTCATGCGTTGGTCTTTGATACACAATTATATCAGAAATTTATCTGTCAATATCGACATGATTCTATGTCTTGTCTTACCCGCGGATATCCAATTTGGCCAACTGTGGCAGTATCTGAGCATTCGAATCTCAAAGGCCGGTCACATTGGGTGGCCCCTCACGTAAACATATACGTCACTACATGATTTCTTTCCAAGTCGCACGAATGTAACCGCGGGTCTTTGCATTGCGACATAAATAAAACAACATTGGATTGCGATTGATTCCACGTTGAAATCAATTAATTTGTATTGATGCTGTAAACTATAATTTCTTCACATCGAATCAAGAAATGGGAAGCTGATCATTTCCAGTTATATGTATTTTCGTAAATATTAAACGCAACGTCTGAAAATCAAATCAGTCCTGGCCATTTATTGTAATATGCGTTTTTATAGGTCAAGGGTTAAACGAGAGAACAGACTCGATATTCGTTAGGTGTCATCATTTTGTTTAAAAAGCAAGGCACAGTGCACGGATTGTTTATTTCGATATCCAAATCGAAATCTCACTAACTATCCCAATTCTTAGCCTGCCGACGCATGCCAACGCCTGCCGATGCTTAGAGACAAAAAAAATATTTGCTAAAAGCAACTCCAAGGGACTATGTCACTTTAATTCGCGCTTGGATAACATATTTTAATTGCATATGTTTGTTGCCACAGTAACTACATTCAGAATAGCAAATGAACGTATGGGTGTAGGATTTAGGAACACCCTGATTAGTTCTCGCCAGTGGCGTAAGAGAACATTACACAAACGGCGGGATTCTTGTAATCTTATATTATTGCTACAAAATGTGACGGGTATTTTTAGTGTTTGATGTTTTACAATACATATGACGTGGCTTGCTCGTTGCTAATGCCTATAAACAAAGTTCACACCGTCAGAATTATTTGATATCACGTAAAACTGAGCTTATTTCATGCAAGTAGCGTTTGTTCGGTCGATATTTTGAACAGGGTTTTTGCCTATATATGAAATAGGAACCGCGTCGAGAGTTCCCCGTGCAAATAACATCATATGCCATCTCGTGGTGTAGCGCTCGTGACGTCACATATCAACGATGTGCCACAGTACAGCGCAATGTAGACGACTCATACACATGCTGGTAGTGTGACTTGTTGCCGTGGAAACACGAACACCGTGCTTTCATCGTCATGCTTCCGTGCGGTAGATTTTTTGTATGTGTACATTAGTACAATTATCTTAATACAATTCACGCCGCGTTGTCCGCTAGTTGGTATTCACAGCTACATTCTATCAAATAACCAGAAGAAAAAAAAAACTATCCCACGAGTATGAATTTGAACACACAGCGTGCGAGAGGAACTTCCCGGGGTCATGGTACAGTTTCAGGCTGCTTGGCATTGCACTTGTCTTGTTCCTGTCATGCAACATTCATCATTACAATAAACTGCGATCAATTCTCAAACATTGTATGAGACAACAAGCGATCGGTGTCCCTGGTCGGAATGACACCGCTGACGAAATGATTAAAATCATAATCCACTTACTAAGCCTGTGCATACCATGGTGTATCGTCAGCAGCTGCGTACGGATGTACCTCTTTTGGTAACACATTAAAAATAACTAATTGTTGGGTATTTTATGCAACGAGCGGCGAATAGGTCGCGCGTGGATTCATAGGTTAATGTAGGAATTGTGTATATTGTGGAACACCTTCTATAACGAGCTCAGTATAACGCGTTTCTGCGCGCCAATATACATTGATGCAGATGAGTGGAATGCCGTTCATTTGACATGATTGTTTCTGACAACGCGGCGTAGAGGATCAGTTCCATTTACACAATCGCTATTCACTCGCGCTTTAAGTTAGTTTCGTCGCCGTTACAATGTACTCATTATATCAAAAACGGAGAACGACGCAGAAAAGCATTCCTGGAAAGGGGAGGGGGGGCAGCCACAATCCAATTACAATATGGGTAAGCATACTTTTATAGCGAGCGGATATAGGTAATTCGTTCTCTATGGTAGCGCGCGTCTCAATCTTACTGAGTGTTTATGTGTCTCGACATACATCGCATTCGTGCCGTACAAGTTACTGTCTCAAGTGTCGGAAATGCATCGATACGCAAAGTATTGTGGGATACATGTGTGTAAATGTGACTCGTTTCGTAAAGGTTTGCACAATTGCTGATTGCGATACCTGTTTCATTTTATTTTAATGATGCATCAACCTTATTAACGAGGGATGGTTGAATGAGATCGTCTGTGACGTTTCGTGCAGCTTGTGTTTGATCTTACGCTTCATTAGCCACCGCTTTAATGCGACGCTTCATCGCACCCAGCGTTTTTTTATATTTTTTTAAAACCTGTGTCATAAGATTATAGCTAGCACTCAAGAAACAAGTTCAATGGATTAGAAATAAAAATAGAATACGGCACTACATGACGTTCTTAATATTATCAGCAGGAACAAAGGACGATGTATTAAAATTCCATTGAACCCGTTCCGGTGGCCAAGGTTTCAAAACTGTGAATCACGATGTGAAACTATGATCTGTATCTGAGAGATACTAGAATTCTGCCAATAATATGCGTACACTACGTTTATATTACATATTTTTGCTTTGACTTTTACATTTTATATATATATATATATATATATATATATATATACGTTAACATTAAGCGATGTGGATGCTAGAATAAGATATACAGTAGTGACGTAAGAAATATAGTAGCTTCTATCACTTTGAAGAGAAAACCTTTGCCTCGGTCATGGAAACGGCCACAGCGTAAACTGAATGAAAACCAACCAACAGTGCAGCTTATCCCACCCCGTGCATTTTCCATCACGCCCAACAAGACGTTCCCTTGTCCCATGTTGCATCTTTAACATGTACAGTAGCGCACGAGGTCGTGGTTTCATTGATAAAAGAGATGACCGTGCATAAAGGTCAAGGGCAATGTCAGTTGAACATTTCACCCGTAAACTTAAGTTTGGCATTGACTGATTGACGAATGGCGTTCATGATAAAAAAAAAAAACACGTTCGTTATCCTGGCGTTGTGGAGCTGTACTCTAATTTCCGTCGGTGGATTTTATGTTTTTGATGTGTACTACTACTAATGAAGATGTATCTACAATGTGCTAGTCACGTTTAACCCACTTGTTTCACTTGCGCGGGTGACTCCTGAAACTAAAACCACAACTAAAATAAACTAAAAACCACTACAAAACAGTTTTTTACATTCTTGGCATGGTTTTGTGTGGCGGGGTACCAAACATATCATCATTCATCGTAAGTCTATATAATTCTAGTCAGCGTCACAGTTTGACACCCAAATCACCACTCGCAGTAGCTACCACTCGACGCTTGTCTCTGGCGTTGGTACAAATATCTGCATTTTACGGTCGAACCGACATTCATAATCCGCAAAACCCGGGTGTTGTGAAAAACCTCGCGTGGAACTATGATGTAACACGGGTCACTAGTCTTTCGCGACGGCATTCAAGTAATAGACCTTTTTCGAGTCAGAGTGTCCTGGACTTAGTTTGTGTTCTGTAGATAATGCGCCACGAAAGTTTGCTCTTTCGTCGTGGTGAAGATGTGTGTATATTTGTATAATTGTTCAACACACACCGATACCGCACCGATAGATTGCTTATCTTCCACGTGCCCCAAGGACAGGGGCGATGGAACGAATGCGATGACAGCCTGTGTAGTCGCTTAAAAGCAAGTATTCTCCGGAGAGTGTTGGGTATTAATAATTAGATCAAATAATTTCAAAATTAGAATTCTTATCGATCTAACAAGATTGACATTGTTATCGTGTCAATTCCAGACCTCTTGGGGATATTAAAATTGACAAAAACAAGCAAGATACGATATCTGAAATGAACTCGACCATATATTGAATAAGCGGCACTGGCTTTGCAGGGCGAAAGGGTAATTCACGAATTCTAATTGACAAACGTATTGTCCTTTTTTCACGTCGCCTCATTCTATGAATATAAAATGTTCGCACAGAATCATCAAAAATTCCCAGTCACCATTCAAGTCCATGAACTAACAATACATTGTCAGCCCAGTAAGAGAAACGTAGAAGAAAGGGTTGATACATCAAGCGCTACATATGATACAATAAAGAAGTGGGCTTTGTTAGTAATTTACGACATATATTGGTCATATGTGTGACGTAATCATCGCCTTTCAGTTCAATATACTAGCTGACTAATGTTGAATAAAAAAATAACTTGATTTAATAGATCGGAATACATTGTCGCTTCAAACATGACATATGTACAACTCTGATATAATACGAGTTGTGGCATGATTGAATGATGAAGGCACGTGACGTCCAAATGACGAGACAAAACATATGTCATATATAATCATATACAATTAGGCAGCAAATATGCCACAAGTATTCTTTGCAGAGGAGCTCGTATACTTCCAACATTACTATCTGTATGCAGACTGAAGAGCTATTTGATGATTGTATCATTGATGTAGACCAAATATAATCGTCCGATGTTTGCTTCGAGCATTGTCGCTTAATTATCTGGAGTACAGAAGTGCAGCATTCGTAGAACACGGTTCAACAATGACGTCATGACCCCAAATCAGTCATTCAAATCAATAACAAAACACGTCATTCAAGCAAGATATATATTCTATTAGAGTTTATTAAAAATGCCAATTAATATATTTCTTCGATATACTATTCCCTCATTTTTATACTACATACAAATTCTAGATGGTATGTTTGTGTGTGGATGTATACATTCAGAAGGTACATCATTGTGTCTACTCGCATTTCGCTAGTTATTTATTAAATTGTACATTTCCGAATACAATTTCACTGGCGAGTTAATAAATAAATGTCGATTTATATGTACGTTCCTTTTATCGACAGAACTGAATTACGATGAAATGTTTCTTTCAAAATGACTCAATTACGTAATCACGCAACGGACCAGTGAAACCGACAGACACGTCGACTGCGTCAGTGTATTATACGGATTTCTCGAGAGCTACCACGAACACGGGTCGTACAAGTGTGTGTATTTTGTTTCGCTACGCGCATACACACCACGTACGCAGCGCCGATTGATGAGATTATAATACAAATAGTTACTATGAAGGTTGACAAAATGGCTTATCAGATATCATACTCGGACAAAATATCAAGTGGAACCAAAACCTGGGCGACCAAAAGTGATTTTTTTTGACGATAACGCCATGTTTAGCCAAACTGCTCTATCTATCGTTTTTTTCGAATTTGTACTTAAACACTACCCAAATCGTTCACGGTAGAACGACTTGTCTTTAAACGTGGGGCTATCTACGTAAAGGAGTTTTCACGTCTATTCACGTTTTATTCGGCATATTATTAGAATTATTTCACTACAGTCTGCTACAGAACCTTGACATACTGCTTGGACACACACATATGCACATAGTTGGTCTGTTCATTTACTGTAATTGTTTTGTATAAAGTACCGGGTAAAACGATACCCATAATCAAATAAATTAGCCCCGAGTTGATATTTACGTTAATTGTCTTATTATACTTTTTTATTCAGTTTTTTTTCTTCTTTTTAACCATGATCAAATTTGATGAAGTAGCGGCAAATTGTGTTACGATATGAGTGGAATGAAATTAAGAATAGTGTGTTTTCTTAAACTGTGAACGCATTCAATTAAATTAACGTGACACTGCACACGCAAAGGTTTGGCAATTACTGTGCAAGCAGGTCGGAGCAATACTACCGATTTACTGAATTAAACGTTTAATTTCAATAACGGTTTGCTATATTCTTACTATTTTTGTATCGTTTTATATTTTCATTTTTTAAATTAAAAAAAAAATATGTGTGTCCATTGCAGTGGACATGTGTCATTGTTCAATCCGTACCATGTGTCACTGCTCAACTCACACCTTGTATCACTGGTCAATCTGTGCCATGTGTCACTGGTCAAGTCGTACCATGTGTTAATGGTCAGCTCGTACGCTGTGTCACTGGTCAACTTGCACCATGTGTCACTGGTCAAGTCGTACTATGCGTTACTGGTCAATCTGTGTCATATGTCACTGGTCTGCTCGTACGCTGTGTCACTGGTTAATTCGTATCATGTGTCACTGGTCAGCTCGTACCATGTGTCACTGGTCAAGTCGTACCATGCGTTACTGGTCAATCTGTGTCATGTGTCACTGGTCAAGTCGTACCATGTGTTACTGGTCAATCTGTGTCATGTGTCACTGGTCAAGTCGTACCATGCGTTACTGGTCAATCTGTGTCATGTGTCACCGATAAAGTCGTACCATGCGTTACTGGTCAATCTGTGCCATGAGTCACTGATCAGCTCGTACGCTGTGTCACTGGTCAACTCGTACCATGTGTCACTGGACAGCTTGTACCATGTGTCACTGGTCAACTCGTACCATGTGTCACTGGTCAAGTCGTACCATGCGTTACCGTACTGGTCAATCTGTGCCATGTGTAACTTGTCAACTCGTACCATGTGTCACTACTCAACATTTACTCACATACCAACGAGAATGTACAGCGTTTACATGCAATTTACAAATCAATAAATCAGAAGAAACAATATTTTCACCGAGACTTCCAGTATCGGGAATAGTACCCTCGAAAACATAATTAGGAAAGGATACATAATGTCATATACAATTCGTCTGTTACCACTGTGCCATATTATAGTTTCAAGAATTCGCCAAAGTAGTGTAAGACTTTTGGGAATTCATTAACTCGTGTCAATATCGTGTAACATATTTGTGCTCCAGCGCAACGCAACGTGTTGTGTATCAGTAAAAAAAGTGTAATTCATCCCTAAGGCTACTCACTGACCCGTTAACATTGTTTAAATTTAATTAATATACATACACACATCGATATACAGTTTGTGTAGTGCACCCTAGGCGCTTTTAAATGTATGCACCGAAGATAAAAAGCACAGCCATAAACCTGTATAGACCTCTAGAATGCAAGTCAGTTTGTGATGAATTGAAATATGCTAGCCGGTTGTTATATTCGATTAGTGTAAAAGGTATTTGCAATAGAATGCTATTTGAGACTCATGTTGCGTGAATACCAAACTCAGTAAATTAATGCTTCGAGGTTCAAAGGTTGAGTGTATTATGTAATTCGTATGAATATATTATGTAAATATTATGACAGTTGTATGTAAATATTATAGAAATATCGTCTTACTGTACAAAGTCTATAGATCATTGAAAATTTATTATTCATAGTTGTGCTCGTTCACACATTCTGGCGTTTGGTAAATGTTAAGTACGTTAGCTAGAAAATACAAACAAACAAACATGACCCCGGGGAAGGCTAAAATACATAATAACCCAGGCAACGGCAAGACATAGTCCGTGATAACAAATACAAGAACACAAAAAAATAGATTAATCAAAAGATTACTCCAGGGAGGGCTAGACATAATCATAATACGTGAAAGGTAATAAGGATTTAAAAAAAACATTAGACACCAAAAAAAGGTTACCCCCGGGAATCTTAGACATTATCCTACTCTGTGGAGAGTGGTTAAAATCCAACAAGAGAAAACAATGGACAAAAAAATGACGACTAAAAGGAAGGTTAAATATATACATAATCCGTGAAGAGATACTACAGAGCCAAAAATAAAGAATAATAAATTACAATTTGCATTACAAATATATGATTTCAAATGTCCATCGTACTTCAATCTTATTAAAACGATATTTATAACAAGATGGGGTCTCAAATTTGAATTGAAATTTTCTCAGGTAAGGATTTGCCAATACAAACTGGCTAATGCTGAACTACATTTCGGATAACAGATATTTTGAACATGTTACCTTGTTACCTGGATAAACTGGGTCGTCTAGAAAATATTGAACATAGAAAGCGGAAGTTGGTCTAACTAATTATATCATACAACTCAAAATATCACCTGAAAGTATGTAAACATTGTCTGCACGTAATCGAAACTAACAGCGTATATTTGGATGTAAAGGCAATTGATATCATATGTTACTCAAATATGCACTATATGGAATCTGGTTCTTTTATTCAGAGAAATATATATTTAAACAAATCAATATATTTGCATTCAGTGGCAGTATTGATTTGGTATAATTCAATGTGTATGTTGAGAATGGTAGCCTGGTTAATCCTATCAAATTTCAAAATGAAGCAGGTCGCACTACGTAACACGCTGACCCTTTGTTCACCATCGTCAACGCGATATTGGACAATAAGGTGGCCATGAAAGGGGGGGGGTGAAATATGGCACTGCTTTTCAATAACTTCAGAGAAATCACATTGACGAAGTAATTATTAGCGTTATTAGCTTATACGATCATATATCGTTCGATATAATTGTGAATCAGGCGAAACGGAAACGGAAATAACAGACAATTATATCACATTGCAGCGCTGATTTAGTTTTTTACGCAATCACCGACCCTAACAACTTCATAGATTATCTTCTTCTGTGAAGTCATTAAGCACGCTGCGTGGTACGACCGACTGCCCTTTTCTTGCGTCTGGTATGTTTACGGTATGCGAACAATACTTTTAACAGATATGTATTGCTTATTATTCAATAGCTGTTTTGAATTAGATCTGCCTCGTCATTCTACTAACCAGTGTGCCGCATTTACATTGAAAGACAAGATTAGTTGTTGAGTTTTCTGTTCATACGTTGATGCGATTATAGCTGTTGTTCGGTCTATGATTCGTAGAAATATTAAACTTTCTCTATAAATAACAATGGACTGAAATGATGTCAACCTAGAACATGTTTATTTTCATGTTAATAACGTCCGTCAGTAGAATTTGCTTTGGTTCTTAATTATCCCTTCAACACTCCTCCATCGCTCCATCGAGAATGAATGAAACACTATTTGAGGAGCAATATAAGTCTCGTGGTTCTCTCGCTCTTCACGAGATTGCGGCGGCCATTTTTTCCATGTAAGGTCATTTGATCGATATTTAGTGCGTGTTATTGTAATCATCCCCTGATATGCCAGCTAAGAAAGAAAGATTGGTAAAGGCCATTTATTTAGAAGTACTTTGGATTTAATTTCCGATGATGTGTTATGTGAGTTGAGTTAGTTCTCTCGTTACGACGGTTGTCTAGGATGTAGTGTCAGCGAGAAAGGAAGTTCTGTGGCAGATCCTGTTTCAGGTACCCGAACACTTATAAATATATACCGAACGGATGTAATGAATTTATCAAAAGTCATCAAAGTACTTATAATAACAAGGCTGTGAAAAATAGTCCCTTATAGAATGTCTAGAGAGAGGTTCACACAACTTATTTTTTCCCATGAAATTGTAGATTTTTAAACTCGTGTGGAATGCATTTCTTTAGACGTTATGTTCCATCTGGAAATATAAATCAGCATTATAAGGTTGAACATACTAAGTAGATAGCTGAATTATTTCTTTAAACACTATCATGCGATGTTTTGTTTTGCTGTACCGAGTACCGTGGCTCATTGGAATTTGCTTTCATCTGTTAGACAAATTACTGAAGAAAACAAAACGTATGTCTATGATTTCTTTCACGAAATGTAATGCTGATGAGCCAACTTGTCATATGTCAGTTCAGCCAATACTGAGTCAATTACCTTAAAAGCAGCGGTCCCCAGAATTTCGACTTATTTCTCGAACTCTCTTATCTTACGTGAAAACCAACATACGCTTAAACAAAAAAAAGTTTGAAGACGTTTTGATACTTGTCAATATACGCATTACAGCAGTCAGTGCAAGTTGATCTTACATGATGAAGAAATTACTGCGCACGCGTAGTTCTCAGTTCCTCAACTAGATAATCCCGATGGGTATAAATGGCATGATCTACCACATGACAATCCAAAACACTAACGCTGAGCTTTTCTACAAAATTACTTTTGGTGTTATAAGAAATGTATAAGGTTACAGGATCCCAGCGGTGAGGACACTTCATAGTCAGACTACAGCTGTCTTTTATTTTCATTGCAAACATTTCGTTTCAACGCAATGGAATTGCCGGTTTAAACATTCACTCTTTTTAGTTGACACTTCGCCCGACCTTCTTCCTAACACAACATTCTTTCAGTTTTAATCGTATTCGATCATGTATAATGCATATATCAGGTGTGTGTCTTGAGGGATCGTATGCTAAAACTAAGCCAGGTTGCCAAAAAGCTACCTCAAGCATATTAAAGTAAGCACGGTGGTATTCATAAGCCATCCATATTCAATTCTGAGCTCGAGATTGCAACTCGGCATTCCCTTGTCGGATAACAAGGTCTTCATTTAAATCTTCCTTAGGGTCGTTCCAATTGGGGGAAAATGCAAAACAAAAACAAACATTTTACCATAATGGGGAATATTCCTTATTAAATTTATTGAATTGCTGTGTGAAAATCTAGCAATAATACGTTCACGCAATATTATCAAAATACTCAAAATAGTGATGAGTAACGTCCACCGTACATTGATATAATTTATAAGAATGTAAGATATGGATTGTTGTTGGTATTGGCAGGAAATCATGGTGGAATAGTGTCCACCTGGAAATAGATTTGCTTCATGTGGACAGATCTGTACGAGAACCAAACTCATAATTTGTCTTTCTAATTTAACGGTTGATCGGATCACACTTTGCACATGAATACTAACGAATTGGTTGATCGTTGTTGAAAAAAAATGGAATGCGTGACATTCAACATTCGTTTCACATTCTTGTTGTGCATAGTGACACGGTAACACATTGATAACACGTGTTAAATACGGGCAATAAAAAGTACTTTTATCGACAAATCAGCCTGCAATTACATGATTAATCAGTAAGTGAAATAATGAGCCCCCTGGTAAATCAAATACCTTTATTTATTATAGTAAGTTACAGGTACAATAATCATACTAAACAAGTTTCACTAGTAACATTTCATTTCAACTGTTCACGAACACGTGACAATATATGGCGACTTGATTGGAGCAGGCTTATGCACATTTAGCTTGTTCTCTTAAATCTCCCATCGTGCAGATTACTTTATCTGCACCTGATAGAGCCCAATTATGCATGCCTGCCCTCATTAGCTACTTCATTTTATTTAATGATGACATCGTGTTAGTTTTCATAACAGTACACTTCTAAAGAAATTTGAATGCGTTTCATCTTTGATGGAGCAAGGTATCGTCGATAAATAAGTGTCGGCGGTAGTACAGAAGTGGATAACATAACATTATGAAAACATTCAATGAACACGGCATTTACGTTGTTAACGAAAATCAAAAAGTCAAATACTCTAGTATTTTTTTTGGGGGGGGGGGTATAAAACCATGGGTTGAACTTCAAATTTGATACTGAAAACGGCTTCAAATGACACAATTATATAAAAATATTTGGGGAAGTACAGTTATGATTTAAGCACGAATTTCTCATTTGGTTAGCACGCCATCTAGCATACCTCTGGGAAATGTCCATGCTTATTCGCATCCTTGCAATTTCACTACTAACTACTTGATGAATTGCCCACTTTCATTCCAATGTTCACCATCTTTGTCCATTTCCGCGAGATCAACAGAAATTACAAATACCCCGAGGTGATGCTTCCCAAGAGACCCGCATCCGTAATTCCAGCTCTCAATATATTAACTCTCGTCGCACCTCGAAATAAAATGTCTCAGTGAGTGAACTGACGTAACGAAATCAGCGCACTTCAACACTGAGTTTTTATTTGGGTGAATTCAATTTTGAACTCTTGTTGCAAGAAACCACGGTTTTGACATGCCTTGTCAAATACAATTACGTCATAATAGAAGTTGGTAATCGTCCAGCATATATGAATAGTTTTGATATTAAAACAGTTTTAAAAATAACAAGTCATGTTTAACCGAATGATAGTAAATCAGTCGGATTTAAATTTCAGAAAACATCAAGGGAAACACAAAAACATTTTTTAAAACGGAAACCCAACTCAGTCGTGCTGAAAGTAATATAAGACTTTCAAATCATACGTACATATTTATTGGTTTTGTTTGACAGAATAATTCAAGCAGACTTTGTTTTAATGTGACAATGATGGTTTTTAAATGTCCGGCAGCCATGCATGCAGCCTTTATTCATAAGAAACTTTGTAAAAGTGACTGCTATAGCTTCTAACCTAGCTGCTGATGAATCGCAAAAAAGTCAGTGCAACAGTCAGTGTAGATCTAACGATGGATGCAAGTAATATTTGAATATACGAAAGCTATAGATGGTCTCGAATTACTAACAGATCTAGAAGTTCTCCACAAATCGCGCCCTATAGCGATGAAGTGCTTCTGTGACGTAACTGGATAAAAGTAAGGCCATTTCACAGCGGCGATATTTTCTTGACCTATTCGCTATATTCTTACTGAAGAATACGATGCAACCAATCACTGTCATCTTTACATTGCTGACTGTTACCATGTACAATGTACGTCATTTTGACGTCAACAACTCGTTTCGTCGCGAGAGGGTGTGACGTAATGCGGCACCAGTCCACCTCGGTGGAAATCAGGTATTTCCACAGTTATTTGAATGGACATGTTTCACGACATTCGACATCGTTAAAATCGTTTGTGACTGTTAAGTGCAAGCCATCTGCTCATTCAATAATTAGCATGCATCAAGTGTGGGCCAGGCCTGTATAGCGGGTCATTGAACAATAACGATTAGTACAGCATATAGGAACAATCAGGACACGAAACGTGCATACTCAACCATTCTCCAGAGAGAGCACAGTAAACCGAGCACTGATGTAACCGATGATATTATATATTTGTCTAACAATAATTACGTTAGTTTGTTTTTGCATAGCATTCTCGTTCGTTATTTGAGCCACCATACAATCCTCCGTAATAACATTGAATATGCCAAACCATATTACGGCATGACTAAATGGCAGAATGTGTACAAAAATAGTACGCACCTAAAAAGTAGATTAGGGGTGTGTTATGTATGCATGTACAGTCGTGGGAAATACATCGTTGAAGATTAATTCTACCAGCATTAAATTCAAATCGAGAGTAAACCTTGTGATAAGAACGACTATATTTACAAACGTACATACATCGATCGATCAATCGTACGGGTCAGACATGTTTGGCTTGCGCGTAGTTTGATTTGTACACGAGTGTTCTGTAGACGTACTCAATCATTCTTATTCAACCATTCAAAAGGTATATTTGGAAAGGAACAATATTGTAATCCATCAGCATGTAACATTTGTCAATCCACATATTAGACTACGCAACATTAATCACCGTGATTATCCCCAGAATGACATCATTTACCTCTGGGTTTAAAGGATTAAATATTCACCAAAACAGAAATAAATCAAATTTCCAGCCAAGATTGGCAAACGAAATGAGCAAAGTCCAGTGATAAAACATACGATCCTTCATGATGTCACCAGGGCTACTCTTCTTATTGATGGATATATATATATATATATATATATATATATATATATATATATATATATATATATATATATATATATATATATATATATATATATATATATATACGTATGTCATACGTCACGCCTACTACGCGCTAGTTGTTCGTTCACTTCGAAGGAACAACCGACCAACAATAAACGTCCTTTTCCATCACCGAGCCTTGACGTCATCGCGTATGTCCGCGTTCTCTTAAATTGGGTTCGGATTGTTCAAAAGTATGCGCGCATTCACGTAAGCTCCTTTATGTATAAACGCAAATACAAAAGTTCTGAAACTCAGTTAATTCGGTATGAATCTTTCCCTATCCAATGTTAGAAGTTAATTTCCCCCCGTACATTGGTTACGCAGTGCGGGGCCTAATGAAATGTAACAAGCATATTCTATGGATTTTTTTTTTCATGAATAACGTATTGTCAATATTGCATATATCACAATAATTACGTGTCAACTGTCTAATTTGGTATTTCCACTTTAATATATCAATGGAATGAGTTTAGTCACATCAGTTTTGGAAAAATTCGTCATCTTTAGATGTAATTTCGGAGCGAACGTGTTTGAATTGAATACATAATGAGTATTTGTCATACATTTTCTGAAGACTACAAGGTTTTGCACAGTTCTTGGGTTTCATTTAATGAATTCATGTATTTTGCTGACTGATTACACTTTTTTGACGTATGCTTTTTGGAAATAAACTCACATATTGTGTTTCTTGTGGCTGTTTTTGTAACAAAATACCACGAACGACGCGACGACGACGAGAAATTAATACACCGCCAATACGAATGTTTCAATTTAAAGCCACATGATATTTTCGGTCGCAACCTTACACCTTGACCCTTTTACCGCCATTGTCAAATTAGTTAATCTTGCACATAATAGTCCTGTTCGATATTTGCTTATTTGCGCCAGAGATATTGATCGAAACACAATATCATATTTAAAGCAATATCATTTTCTGTCTTTATAATACAAAAATAATATTGACTTTTGTAGCGAAAGTTACTGAGATTTTGCACACAAAAAATGCACCAAGATTATGGCGGAGAAAACTGACTGTGTATGTATTCAATGAATTTTATAACTACCACTTGTCGTCTGCAATTGAGGTTTCATCAGGTAATAGGACTATCCAGACATTATCGTAGCCATTGACAAGCCTTTCATCTGATGCGAGGGCTGCTGCGAAGAACTGTTACACAATGCACCGCAACCACGTGGTACTTAATCAGTCATTTAGCTAGACGCAAAATCGTCCGAAACCCCGACAGCCGTACTCATTCATATTTTCTTCAGAGTCAACAGATATATAATGCATAGTTACCGCTAATGTTCTTCAAGTGTACGCCGACCACGTTCCACTCAAGCACGGATGCATCGATTGTGAGCACGAGTGTATTAACGTAGCGTGTCTCTATTGAAGATACATATATGACACTTAGATTTTACGTATTAGTTCTGAAATAATTCTCCCATACCTCGTAAGTGCCCCAGCATGGGGAGCGTGTACTGTACACTGACAGAAGCATTGTAACGCGACGTATTATAGAAAGTATTATTATTTGCGTAAGTTGATTTCTAACGAGGTGGTCCGTCTTAATGAGATCCACCTCGGCAAAAAGGACAGCTCTGCAAACAGGTCGTCGATATTTCGCGATGCGTTAAAATACTGTGCAGCAAAGCAGTGCATGTCAAGTAAATTTGGCAATTGACCATATATACGCCAATGGCCAGTAAGAGGGCGGGAGAACCAGTCGATCCCACAGACGTCGAGGTGCTGTTCAATAGTTCAAAAACCGAATCGTATAGATCAAGTATGACTTTGGTGGCACCCGATACGATATATTTACTTTTGCAACATGATTGATAAAACACAGAATGTGAACAATTCTATATAAATAACATAGTGTTAAGTAGCTTGACCTCTGGCCTTATATATAAATAAATTAAAATACACAAAGCAACCGGCATTAGAAGTGGCAGGAATTATTTAGATAAATACTCGGAAGTAATTTTGATATTTTAAACACTTTCACGTTTCTAAAAACCACAACGCAAGCTAGATTTTCTGTAACGGTTTGTTTGTTTGTTGTTTGATGTCATTAGAAGAACAATCCTGATGCGATCCATGTTGAAAGAAATGTCGACAAATAATTTTTCTCAGTAAAAATAAAACTCTTTTGCAATACAGTTTGAGCAATAATTTCTGTATTGTTTGTCCCATGTGTGTTTTAGTGAGTGAGAAATATGCCGATATTCGCAAATAGTCATTATATGTATACAGTAAAACATTTCCTTCGAGCTTTAGTAACCAGGATTTGCGTTAAAAAACCATTGAATATGTTCCAAGCGTCTGTCGTTTATGGCAGCAAGCCGTTGATTGCAAAGATTTAAAATACTCTATCATATCCAACTTCTTGTGTTAACTACGCCTCTTCCAGCCCATACGATAACAATGCGTTACAAACTAGTGAGACACAAATTAAAATAACACGCTGGAATTTATAACAATGTTGATATTTTGGCAAAGTATATTAATACATATGAATACATTTCGCATAGTAGATTACCTCGTCATCACCAATCAGTCGTAGTGACACATGCAATATATTATTTAAATTGTATCGACTCCCATCAAATGTGGATTAAAACAATCGTTTAATTCTCAAGTCATGGCACAGGAAAAGAATGCTGTATGGCAGGTATCGTTTATTTGCATATCCATTTGAGATATGCACGAGAAACGCTATAAGGTATAGACACTTCTTCGGCCCGCGAATGTGTCGATATGGGGAGGGAGAACACGTTTCTGGTAGAGTATCGTTACGCAATCTTAAATACGTTTTGACAATCTCCCTCAGTACACATCCTTCTCTGACATATTAATCATACAAGTGTTGTTTGTTTTTTATTTCCTTACTCAAGCGAATGAAACATGCTCTCTTATCAGTGAAGTTCATCTTCTCGCTCTACTGAAATATAGTAATATAGCAATATACCTCACGTTGGGTGCACAAAGAACATGCAGTTTGAAAGGTTTAATCTTTCTATCGGTTGACTTAATGGGTGAAACAACTATAAGTTTGATCTCTACTGGAAGCAGGATGCATGACGTAGGGATACTCTTAGACGATACTGGTTGAGGATAATGGATGAAGCAACTATAAGTTCAATTCAATTCGTTTATTTAAAGTTAGTTTGAAATACCTAGCCAAAGGCTAATATCACTGACTACAGAAAAAAATACATCAAACAAAAGCAAAAATTATAAACATCAAACACAGAGAAAAACAACAGTAAGACTTCACAAATAATTAATTGTTTAAGTAATTAAAATATCCTAAAATGATGGTGACCACAATGACACCATTTGCTTGAAAGAATATAGATCATTGCACTCCTTCATTCGGTTAGGAAGCGAGTTCCACATTTTAGCACCATAATAAGACAATGACTTCAGTCCATAGCGTTTTGTCCTTGGTCGTTTTAACTGTAATTGATGAGAATTTCTTAAATTGTACGTTACATTTTTCTTCTTGTATAAATCTTACATAAAAGATGGGGAGAGTTTGTTCACACTTTTATAAACTTCAACATGTATGTCACGATTCCTCAACATATCTAGTGTTTGTAGTCCAGCACGTTCCAATAAAGTTTGCTAGTTGGACTGAAAATCATTGTACACAAATTTCAGAGCTCTGTATTGAATACGCTCCATTTTAGCAAAGTTAGTCTCCACTGGAAGCAGAATGCATGTTGTGGTACTCTTAGACGATAGTGGTTGAGGATAATGGGTGAAAAAACTATAAGTTAGTCTCCACTGGAAGCAGAATGCATGTCGGGATACTCTTAGACAATACTGGTTGAGGATAATGGGTGAAAACACTATAAGTTAGTCTCCACTGGAAGCAAAATGCATGTCGGGATACTCTTAGACACTACTGGTTGAGGATAATGGGTGAAACAACTATAAGTTAGTCTCCACTGGAAGCAGAATGCATGTCGGGATACTCTTAGACGATACTGGTTGAGAATAATGAGTGAAAAAACTATAAGTTAGTCTCCACTGGAAGCAGAATGCATGTCGGGATACTCTTAGACGATACTGGTTACGTTCTAGAGTATAAGTATTTCTGAGCATACATGTGATCATTCTCGTTGAGGCAAATACAATATATTTGCATAATAACTTTATATGGTCAAAAAATGTAAAATCATGCTCATTCTCATTGGTCATAGGTGAAACAGAAAACGTTCAAAATCTAAGTGATGTAAATGTGTGTCGTGAGGAGCTAGTTTGTCGTATATAATGTGCTCCCATCCTCTAACGAACCACTGATTTCACCCCATGCACATTTCATACTTTCGATTTTGTCGCATTCAAGTTTCAAGATCATTAAAGAGCCTAAAAATATATTTGTTTTCAAGATTCAAACGCGGGAATTCGAATCTACACTTGTTCTTTCGGAATAACACCAATTAATTTTCGTGAAAAGCAGGTTTGCCTTAAAACTTTAACTCAAGTTTTTTTATTTAGATTATCAAAGTAATGACAAGTGAACCACGAGGGTTCGTGCTACTGGCAATGTATTGTGACCTAAACGTTGAGGAAATCCAATGAAATCGCCTCACGCTACCGGTAGGATAAATTAATACACTAATCTAAAATCAAATCAGATCAAAATATGTTCCAGATGTCCTCGAGCACACATCGATACATTAGTGAAGATTGTATCATATATATATTAATTCCGTTGGTTTTTCAATCTTCAGCAAACTAAATTGGAAGGAAACGTTATTTCCCCCATAACATTTCATTGGGGGTTTCGTTTACAAGTCACCTGCACGTCAGCGGAAGTCGGATACATTACATATTTTGTCAGTCAACTAAAACGAAGATATGAGCGATAATATAAGAGAAAATGCCCGATTCGAATGACGAGCACTGCTCATGGGAAACATACAACAACTACAGTTTGAGTCCCGTCGTAACCTTTGACACATGAAATTTATTTATGATTATGAAAGAGCTGCCCACGTGGTCAAATGTCTTTTAATCATAGTGCACATAATCATGGACTTGACAATATATGTTCAAAATAGTGTGGAAACATTCACACGTCAGATAGCCGTGCTACTGTGTGTGTGTGTATGTATATATATATATATATATATATATATATATATATATATATATATATACACTGTAGTCTCGTTATAACAAACTCTTTGGGAGACATATAATTAGTTTGTTATAGTGAAATGTTCACTATGATATGATATGAATTTTATTCAGTACAGTGGTCTCAGGCCTATGGTACAATATATCAAAAAATAGAAAAATACATACAGAGGGATTCCTTTAAATAATTGTTGAATCTAATAGTCACAACTGGTTAAGTAGATTGACTCTGTGTTTAGAAGCGTAGAATACAAATTTTGAAATTTGAAGTACAGATAAGTTGTCATACTGCATTAAACGAAGAAATTTTTCGTAAGTCTGATTTGACAGATAAAATATAGGTAAATATTTTTTTCTAAGATTTACACAACGTGGACATGCAAGGCAAAAATGGTATTCATCCTCAACTAACCCTAAATTACATAATTTACAGATTCTCATATTCCTCGGTATGTTTAGTTTACGATCAGATTCAACCCGAAGGTTGTGGGATGATGTTCTAAGCTGACATAGCGCAGCACGTAACTTGTTGTCTTTTATTAAATGCAAATATTTTTCACATCCAAAATCGATCTTAAAATCTCTGTATTTATCGAGTTTAGGATAATTGTTGAAATCTGTAAACCAAGTTTGTTTGTACATATCATGAACTCTTTGGGTGAATAGAGACAAAAAGGAACAGTTATCTTCCACGCCTTGGTTTAACCAAACAAAACCAAAACCGTGCAAAAATAGTAGTTCTTTGACTTGGAAAGCCCAACATTTACGGTTGTTTTCCGCTTCTTTATACTGGAAAAGGTAACATTGGTAAACATAACGCTGTGTTTGCATTTTTAAAATTTTCAACCGAAATTTAATAATACGTATGTAACGCAAATGGATTAGTGGTAGTCTGCCTAATTCTCCACTATATTGAAGCACATAATACATTGGATTTGTTGTAAGCGGGAGACATGTTATGTGTTCATTATATCAGGGAATTCATTATAAAGTTGTTCATTATATTGAGGTTACAGTGTATATGATTTATTTGTGTATCGGTAATTTTAATTACGCATTTGTACCACTAATATATATTCCCATCATCTCAGCACAAAGTAGAAACATTCCACTATTTCATTTCGCAGTCATCGATATATCATCGACGTGATTGTCTATTTGAATCTCGTTATAAAACAACGGTTTACGTCTGCGCAGGAGCAAAATAGAACTATTGACTTAAACAATCTACATTCGGAAGCTACATTTTATTTAAAGATTTCCGGGCCTTGTGGAAAGCCACCAAACAGGATTACAGTTCCCTGAACAATTAACCCAATAAACATTCTGCCAAATTGTATCGTGTTATACTTTCCAGTAAGTTATACAATGATTTACAAATATTATCATACTATTTGGTTATTTAAAATGATAATTGACAGCCGAACCGCTAAACCACGTAAATACTACACATCAATCAATTATATATTGTTAAATTAATGGAAATCAATATCATGGCTACAACAGACGTGATGGCACGAGAAAATAGGATTCTACTTGATGGTCAAAAATGAGTCTCGTGGCTCTCGCTATCAGCGAGATTTCAGCGGCCATTTTACGTCTAACGTATATTGTTATAGGAACAACACACTGCCGCTGATATGTTGTATAAAGTAACCGGTAATCATATAATTGAGTGTAAAATATCAATTAAAACACACAACGCACGTGTTGTGTCATTGTATTTAAGTTTGCATATTACGTATACGCTATCCGACCCACGCCGTGTCTTTGAAATGTCTGCTCCTTATGTCCGCCGTGGTTGTCAGGTCGCTGGCATAAATATTACCAGACGTCGCATCAGACTCATGATCGGTAGACCCAAGTTCAAATCCTACATTAGGCTGAACATCAAAAAGGGTCGACCCCTATCCCGTGTGAGTGTGGCACATACTCAATGGGCAGGCCAATTCCACTGGCCGAGATTCATTAACTAACGAATGCGACTTTGGGGGTCCACACTCAGGTGCTTGTGTTCGACCAAGCCTAGTTGAAGCCAGGATAGCGCATTAAATTGCCATTTGATAGAGAGGTGGCCGCACAGCCCTGTCATGTAATCCCAAACATGTAACTGTAACTGACATTTTTGGCGATAAAAACATAATGATATTTGTTGGCACACTTAGCTATGATATTAAGATAAAAAAAACGTATTGTTATTGTACCAGACTTACACCAGCTCTGTAGTTTTTACAGTATGTACGCGTTTGCGCTTGTGCATTGTTGAAACGCCGATGTTTATTTGCGAAACGGAATCGCTATTCTAACTATTCAAGAATTGCTTTACCTGCAAAATGACTAGCGTTATTCTGTATGTTTTAAGAAGAAGTTATGGTAACGTCAGTTATCATGCATATATGACAAATTTATTTACTGAATAGAGTTGAATTGAGTGCTGTCTGTCAGTGTTTCGCTCAAGGTGAAACCGCTCTCTATGCATCACCAGTACCATTTCATAGGGCTGCCAGCTTTCTCTTCGACCTCGGGCAGGGGTGAAAATTGTGTCAATCGCTGTTCTTGCAACCTTGGAGACGACATAGCAAGTATTGTTTTCGCCACAACGCCAATATCCTGTTATTTAGTAAGCCTAGGCGATCGCAGCACTCACAAATAGCTTTGAAAGGTAAAACATGTCGCCCCTGGAGATTGTAGTCTCTTGCCAGGTTGCGAAACGCGATATGGCTGACTTAAAATTGATGTCATCGATGCATGATAGTACTTAGAGTGGTTTTTAATTGCCCCATAAGTTGTCTTAGCGGACAACTCTGACAGTTTGTTCTATATAAGAGTGTTACAGTGAATAGCATAACATTGACAAATATGGAATACAGAACGTGTTAGTGAAATCAACACCTAGCCACCAAACACGTCTTCTTTTTACGTTGTTTGTGAATTTCACGACATGGGATTTGTGAGAAACGAAATAAATTATTATAATAGGTTAAATTTGATAACTAACCGCAAACGAGATTTACATACAGGAAGAAATTGTATATAAAACCCATATGAATGTTTGCTGCAGATGCTCACATGTTTTACGGAATATGCTGCAAACGAATCAACGGTATACATAGGCGTATCAACCACATCCCAAAGACAGTATCGCAATGACCAACATATGTAAATTACTAGGTGACACTTAGATGAACTTGAATATTCCCTTGATTGCTCATTTTAATTATTAGCGACGAAAGCCACATATAATCGATAAACATGTTAACCTGCCGACCGGATCCGCTCTCCCATGTGAACATGAAGTTTTGCGTTCTGTTCAGGGGAAAAATACAATCAAATGAACGTCCATTTGTCCATGTCAATTGCATCTGTACTTGGAATATCACTGCTCCTATATAATTCATTTAATTAGCTACACTCCAATGTAGAATAAAACGCCAAAACGCGAAATCACAAACTCAAATCAAATCATTTTATTACATAAAGTTTGTAAATACACCCTACTTATTCCAACGCATTTGAAATTGAATTGTCTCCAGTTGTACGATTACTAAATACATTATCGCTCCAGCATTTCATTTAGATAGCCCCCTCACGCTTCAATTCTCCCGACAATTCGAATTATACTGAAACCCAAGCAAACCGATAAGCGATATCATGCGGTATTAATCTCCAAGCGAAAAACAAAGACAGCGCCTTGTAAAAGAACACATTTGCCAATAAGTGAATTAAATTCCAATGCATTTATAACAGCTATGGCGTGAATATTAAACGAGTTGACACAAGCAGAAATGTCATGCGATGATAATCCGCCGTGCAATTCGTAAGTCGATGATTGTGACAATGTTTTGCGTTGTCATCTCCTCCCCCGCTAGATCTTCCGATCCGGGATGACAGCGCTTCCTCTTAGGAAAATCGGTATCAAATTCCTTGCTGACATTTCGCACCAGGTGAAAGCCAAACTGCATTTAATTGAAATATTATAATATTGTATCTAACCGTTTTTCTCAGCTGGCTGCGACGGAATGCATTTTGGGCGGTCATTCGTGACGCATGCTAGGCAAGATGACTAATACACGCTTCCCGGAAGACACACTGTCACTCTTAACGTTATTTGGAAACGCACACTCAGAAGTTCATCTGTATATATGGTACGTAGTTTCCTAGGATACCGTGCCACTACACAGTACTATCACTGCGTTGGCTTTATATTAACACATAAGCTATGTAATAATATTGCGGCTGCCACACACAAAAAAAAACATCTCCAGCGACCGTATGAAAGACAATCCAGACAACACGAATAAAAAAAATACATGAAAATGATTATTTTATTTTACCATTTACAAGTCTTACTAAGATACGTACGTATCCGAAAACTTGAAGATAATTGCATAGCGGGTTACATACACTTACCGTAACACGGAGTAATTGTGAATTTTATCAAATGCGTATATTTAATAAATACCTGTATTGCATTCATGCGTTACCATGGCGACGTACAACTTACAGAAACAGCGATGAGCACCAAAGCTGGTAATTGAAATACGGCGCAGTACTCGAGTTATAGTAAACACACGTGATCGTACATACAAATGAACGCCCAACATACAGCTTGCAGCTGGTTGTCACACAACACCGGGTGGAAACTACGCTTTAAATTAAATATATAACAAACGTTGATGGAAATGCTAAACTATCAGAATGAAACCAACATGTGATGCTCTGTGTAGTGAGGGGAAGAACATTGTTTTGATGGGGTACCCAGGTTGAATCATTTTGAAATAAAAGATTCTGCGCTAACAAATGAATAAACAAACAAACAAGCAAACAAATAAACAAACAAACAAACAAACAAACAAACAAACAGACAGACAGACAGACAGACAGACAGATCAATAAATAAATAAATAAATAAATAAATAAATAAATAAATAAATAAATAAATAAATAAATAAATAAATAAATAAATAAATAAATAAATAAATAAATAAATAAATAAATAAATAAATAAATAAATAAATAAATAAATAAGCGAGCAAACAAATAATAAATTTCAGCAATGGTTTGTAAAAAAGCCAACATTACGCGACACTAGGATCGATGTAGAATTACGTGCAAATACTAAAATATTGTACAAATGTAAGAGTCATAAGAGTTCTTTTTCTATGTTTTAAATATTGCATTTGAAAAGGGATTAATATATTCATCTTATATAATTCTTTGAAGGCATAAGTAACGCGATATTTGTATATCTGTCCAATGAGCCACATCAACGCCGTAGCATGACAGTTGCTTGTGTGGAAATGATCAATACATTTCCATTCTTAACTGTAATTTGTACTGCTTGCAATACCTATTGTAATACCTATTGATTTACATATGCAAATTGTCTTATATATAACATTAATACATAAACCATCATCAAAATATATAGCCCTCGATTAAACCAAACCTGCGGAACCCCATATTTACATAGTAACTTTGGATGTTTGTAGAATAACAAACTCTGATTTTGAGTCAATCTATGTAGTACATGGTTTAATATATAAACAGTGTATTTAAAGCGTAATCTGTAACAGTCACATATTACAGCGTAACATGGAGTGCTTGTACACCTAGGAAGTTTAAAGTGTGTTAGGCGTATGCTCTCTAGATATCGGTAATTGTCAAACCCCACACATCTGTGCCACGTGATAACGCAGCTGATAGATAATAAAGCCTATTACTTAATTATCTATTGATGGCAATTAGTTTATATGGAGATATTATCTCAAAGACAATTTAATTAATTGTAGCAGAATATTAAGACACGAGTCATAAGTTATATGACGCAATGCCGACAAATGTACCATATCATTTACAAATATGTTTTTATAAACAAATTATCAAATTTTAAAAAATAATGGTTTTTTTTATTTTCACTTATTTTATAAGTTTTTCAGTCCAATAAATATGGCTCAAAAATGTTTAGAAATTTAAAAAAATCATTTATTTATACGAATATCGAAGTACATTGTTTTCACGATAGTTTGACAATTTTATATCGGCCTATTAGATATGGTATCATATCTTAAAATTTTAAACAACAAATTTACTCTAACATTTTGGCCGCCAGCGTTATCAGATTTCCTTTGCTGCTGTTTCCTTAAAAATAACTGGTGAGATGATTTGCATGATTTGCACATGAAATGAACACATTACGCCATAAAAGCAATATAAGTATTAGTGGCAGCATGTGGTACCCGCTATTTTGAGGGAGGCTTTGATTAAATCTCTTCACCGTTCTCGAAGTGTGTAATATGGTCTAATGAGAGAATATAGTGGGTTAATCATGATAGGACAATATAATCAAATGATAAGGGTAATGTTATAATGATAACGCATAATAATCCAATAATTGGGTACAAAAAATAAATAGATGTAAACAAATATCCAATGAAAAAACATAATGATTTAATGATAGGGTGAAAGGAATGAAATAATAATATGAGTAATATTCTAATAAGTGGGCATAATACTGGGTAATGGGTAAGTGGCAATTGTCAACACACGTGATGAGTGTATCCTTGCATGGTTTGTGTACATAAGAAATAGTTGAAATCTTCTTTCTCGAGTGTGGGAAAACAAGCGGACGGCAGAATCGGTAAGTTGTAAGAAATAACATAATTTATTTCGAAAGATAATTAACAATAGTATTAATGTTTCCTGAGACAAGGACGATGTTTCTTCAAATGTTATTTTTAGTTGGTGCACTCTTCAAAAATCGTATTAATTTAAAATTCACTTTGTCAACTGTAATAGTTACTTAATTGGTCATATACCTGCTGTGTAGTATAATATGTACGGTATCTAATGTAATAAGGTTTAATGACTATTTCGCCATTGAATATAAATCAATTTGCATCATTTTTAAATAGTCCGAACATAAAAAAAAATGGATCATCTAAAAATGTAATTCATGTGAATTAGGAAATGGCGGATTGGATCCTTGCGGTACACCACAAGGGGTCCATCGTTATTAGCACTGACGCATCATTGTTGTAGGTCTTTGCACGTTTTGATTCAATTAGTTCTTTTTATTGTAACGCTGAGAACAACATGTTATGATTAATACTGTGATACGCCAATAAAATGCCAAGGACAGAGTAACACCAAGATTCGCGCTTTGTTATCCACCCACCTTTCTGAAAATAAATTATAAGAATTCTAATAAGTTTACATAGCTGTTTATTCGCGAGAAATTCAACTGAACGTTGGTCAGATGTATACTAAGTATATTTGACCCACAACAACAAACTTCGTATGACATTATAAGTGCAAATGGAGAAATAATAACAAATTGCAATATGGCCACACGCTTTGTAATTTTGTTTTTTCACTGTGATATCACATTTTGACATCAATTTAGTCAATATTTCTTTTGATGAATATGTATTTGTGTTTTGGGATTCGCATACACGTACGTAAATTATGTGGCATGGATTTCGATTATACGATCAATGACAGACACCAACCCGTATTTCATTTTTTATACAGCGTTTTGATATAAACGTATTTCTACGTAGAAACGTATTATCTCTTTTAATTACTTTCATAGCCGTGAATGTGTGTGACAATATTAAAGGTACCGGTTTGCATCCCGTCGTTCGATAAACAATCATGCACTACTTTAAAAAGAATTCATCTCGGTATATTAATAAATAAACCCTATGTCAGGTACCGGTTTTCTAAGATTCAATTCCAAATATAAGTACAATTGGTAAAAATATATAATATAGAGAATTGAATAGGCAAAACTGCGTGCATTAACATACAATCGGATCTGATTACAGGGAGAGAGGATGAGTTGTCATACTTTAAATATATGTACAAGTGATTGCAATAGATCATATTGGAAAATGACCGCCTATATCTCGTTAAGATCGAGAGATCGTGTTCTATTCTCTATCCTCGTCGTGTCCTCTGTTTCTCTGATCATTCTAAGTAATAATATTTGGAAGTCGATAGCGGCAAAGAATTAAACACCATTGATGGTGGGCAACAACAAATCTCGTGGCCTTCTCGCACTCATCGAGATGTTGGCGGCCATTCACGAAAAATGGTTTGACGCACGTCACCAAATACACAACGCGATCACCGTACCGATTGACCTGTTTATCGATTTCTTTGTCGCCATTTTTATGTGTTCGAACTTAACACTTTTTTCAGTAAATTAGTTGTTACACGGGATATTTTTGACAATACCAAAGCTGTCTGTCATCGTGAGTAAACATGTGGCTGTAAGTGGCTAGCAGTATCTCACACACATGTACTTTCAAAGCATAATATAGGCGGAATGGCGATACGGGTAAAAACTTATGATTCTTTAAATGCTCTGCTGCAATACAAATACATTGAAATTGTCTATTGTATCCAGACGGGAGTTGTTATTCAAAGCAACAAATATTTGAGAGCAGACATACTCAGACGTACGATTGTTCTGCAAATAAACAGTAATAGTGACATTTATCATGATTATATTACATAGTGGTTCTCACATTCGTGACGTCACTGGATTGTTAAATAATTGAATATTAGTTGTATTCGTGTTAGATATATGCAACGCATTTAACTATATAAGACACCATCCAGAGTCAACTGCATCTTTACTCTTTCATATATTTCCCGACAATTGCAGCCTAGCATCAGTTGGAATTACTCTCATCATTATGTACACGCAAATGTCAAATTGTAAAATCCTACGTAGAGACTTATCGTTTTTATCGGAGTCTCCATTACACGTCGGTGGATGATCCCGGCTCTACAGCGACGATTATCTAGCAACACAGTTTGGTTTGTCCGTGCATTATCAATAACATTTGGGTAGTCGATGATTGTGCTTAATCGGCTGCCGCGAATCAGACGCGAAATACAGAGCAATTTAAACTCACGTGGGCGTGAATTGCATAGCGCCAATTATCAGCAGTATTCGGAATGTTGTTTTCTGTATTGCGCGGTGGCGATCAATCAATCCTAATATGTTTACTTTGGCTTAATATTTTAATAGTGGTTTTTTCGTGTTGTTGAATAATGCGACTGCGTACTAACGTGCCCAAACAGCCAAAGGCTACGATGGACATTTTCGTTGGTATATCTTTAGGTGGATTTTAGCGCGTTCAAATTTAACGTCGTACATTTCATCATTCCAAACGTGTTTCTTTTACGCACAATACACTCCACGGTGAATCGTTTCCGCTTTCTCCGTGGACGATATTTGTCTCTCTGCGCTCCAAAATGTGACTAAGCGCGTCATTATTATATACACAGTGCTGCCCCATTCGAAACTTTTACTCCTGCATTTTTTTTCATAGGCAATATCGCATTTCCAAACTGTAGTGCATTGTGGGATAGTTTTGTCAGGTTGTACTCGAGCAGACGCACTTTGTGATTGGCGTGACGTGTTCGTTTCTGTCAAAACGGTAGCGGAATCCTTCCTCTAAAATCTGACTTGACAATTATGTCAGATTTTCTCTAATTAATTCAAATTAAGCAAATGTGATAATTACAAAATATTTGAGAAAACTTATACATGCGATGGTACACGTTATCGCACACAGACACACACGAAGACAGATATACAAACAAGCCGGTAGGCTGGTTGGCGATCCGCTCCGCTCAAAAACAAGCAACATGTTTTTTGGCTGTTTCCATGGTGACATAAACGTGAAGCTGACGTCGGTTTATAACTAATACGAAGTTCGCAAACACAATTCAGTCTTTAGAAGTCACTTAGTTTAGTACTAGGACCACAGTTACTCTCTCCTAGTAGAGTTACTGTGCTAGGACGTATTCTGCTGTTACATTTATTATTTCCAACCGTTTTGCGATAGCATTTTTTAGAATGAAGCGTTTCCCGTAAATGCTGGAAAGCGAAATAATGAAATAACGAAATGGTAAATATTTACCTAAATTGTGTTGACCTTCATAACAATATACTTCATAATGCAAAACACTAGTCACAGTGAGTAATTTAAATATACGACTCCTAATCGAAAAATATGACCACAGTCCAGAATTTCAGACGGATATTAAGCAACCTAAGAGCACATCAGAAGCATTTACTCTAAAATATAAAAAAAGAACTGCAGTCAAAAGTCAAGAATGCCAGCAAATAAAGGACTCTGTCCCACAATCCTTTGTGCGCGTTATTACGACACACGCAAAAAACTGTACCACGCTTGTCAAATCTGGGTCAAATATACAGTACGCTACTATCTTGCCACAGACACAGGGGCTCAGTCGACAAGCCCCTGTGGCCACAGATTGTTTAGTAGTGGAGTGTTCGGTGACCATTGAATTAGCCCGTGATTCATATTTTATGTGTATTAATTTATTCATCAATTTTCGTGACTGACAGTACTGCCCAAATTTTAGTCAAAAAACGCAACTGGTGAAACGGAAGAGCATCGCCAGGCGATGGACGCAGGGCTCTTTGGCAACGACCGCATATAGAGGTCAAAATACGCGTTCTATAGTATTTTTACGCGTTAAATTTGGCTCTTCCCTTTCGCCCCCTCCGGAATGTTCTACTTTTGCAGCCTAATAGCAGGTTTTTCGAAAAACGTCTAAAAAACACAAGAATTAGTAGAAATGTTCCTGTTTTGGGCGGATTATTGATAGAGAATAATGTCTTTATTACAAAAATGCTGAAAAACCGTGAGTTGTTGCCTTAGTTATTTTTTTATTGGCGAAAAACTGCGAACTCGGCAAATTTGGTTGCACAACTTCCCTTTATCATATACACCCAGCGACACCAATGCCAGCTGACTGTGTACAAAACTGGTAGGAGGTAATACATTTGGGGCGAAAGTATTCAAAAATCAGTTTTTGGATGTTGCAATGGCAGTGGTGGGCCAGGATTTTTTTCCAATTAGTGACGGCACGACCTACCTGTGAAGTATGAACAAAACCAGCCGAGCCATTGCTGGTGAAAAGTTACCCCAACTTTAGGGTCAAATTTCTCGGTAATGAAAACAGATATCAAAAATTCAAATGGTAACTTTGTGCCCACACTCAAGCTGAGTAGAATGAGCTATGTTTGAAGTGTTTTATCCCAAATTTGTAGGAGGAGATACATTTGGCGCGAAGCTATCCAAAAATCAGTTTTTTGGCTGTTGCTATGGCAACGGTGGTCCAAAAAAAAATTTCAGATTTTTCCTTATAACTAGGGTTAAGGTGTGACCTACCTGCCAAGTTTGAATGAAATCGGCCAAGCCAAAAAAGTCACAGAAGAAATAATACGTGAACACTGGAACACTGGAAATGTACACACACAGACACACACACACACAAAACGACAAAAGTGATTATAAGGGCAATCCTAGCGGAGCGGATCGCCAATAGACACAATTCTCATTGACAGACACCGATTGTGATTAATGCTTTCAAGTTTATTTGACATAAATACTAAACTGAAAACAATTTAATTCAAAATACTCAACCTTGCATCGATTCGAAATTAGAGCATCTAATTGTGCATACAATTGGCCTCCATTTTGACGCATAACGAGGGGGAAAATTAAAACTATTTTCCATTGAACACATTCTTCAAGAAAAATGAATTTTTGATTATAAAAAAATCTTTTCTCGTTAGCTCTAGAAACCAACATTCTTTTAAATTACCTTTGATGTTGTTGATCGCCATTCGTTACAAAACCAAAGTGTGTTTTGTTTTCACCAGCGTGTTTCACTGATCCGGAAATTTCATGAAAATACTAGAGACTGTGTAATTGTAAATTGCAAAGAGAAATGTAGTGAAAGGCAATAATTACACCGTTTTAGAAACCTTTTAACAGTGCTCGCGATGGAAAGGTTAGATTACATAAATTTTATCGGTCGGGAAGGATATGAAAACAAATTTGAATTTGATTTAAATACAATTGCAATTTTAAGTCGGCCATTTTAGCATTAAATTCATCGTACTACTGTAATTTTGGATATTACCGTTTTAGTAGCAAATAACAATAAATAACCAAACATATATGAGTATATTTTAATTGTAGAACACTTAACCGTTGCAATTTAATTTATTTTGAACAAGAAATTAATATCAGCGCTCAGCTCAACTCAACGCGGTTCTCGAATCACATGCCGTTGAAATCAACAAACCACGCAAAGTGCCATTACAGGATTCATATTTGAAAATGTAGTCGTGTCCTGATTTGACATTTCTATTGCAACTCAGCGTCCAATATTCACTTTATCGTGTCTGTCATTTCACGAGAAGTCAGTCAGATGGCGATGGTTTTAAAATCCAGTGATATGTTGTAGAATCACGTGATAACACGAAGCTACACAATTCGAGTACGCCAACAAGTAGCAGAATCCATGGTTACCGGCTTGTGAAAACTAGAAGCGCATAAAAAACAATCGCAACTCTTCATATTATATATTTAACTGCAAATAACATGGTGTTGTAGCAAATGGATTTCTATTTGCTTTAGTCATAACAACTAGCTATGAAAAAGACCATGCACCATGACATGCGTGTTACTAACGTGTCCCGTACACTATCTTTCCACGTCATAATAATTAGTATTTTACATTATTAGTGAATGGACGCAATCGCGAAAAAGGATTGTAATGAATATGCAAATACACGGGTTTTAATGCCATGTAGTATTTTACGTCAGAGTTTGTCATCAAATTCTCATTTTATTCATCTTCGTTCGTATGCGTGCTATATAGTCCTTGAAACTGTGCGTCAAATGTATATTTAACACAACACGATTCGGCGAGTATAGGTGTGACAAAGTGCGGTGAAATCCTAAAAGAAACACATCGTCGCTAGCTGTTGTTAGTACGCATCGTGAACTAAATTTCCGAACGAGCCTGCTGACGTAATCAAACAGATAATGATCTATTTACCACACGTGAAAACCAGTCCACTGGCGAGGGGACAGGGCGGGAGCACGTTAGGTCAACTGCTGTAGGCAACAGTGGTAATGCCATTACGCACGCCGTAGGTATGCTTGATATTAAATAGTTGTGTTAACTGTTGTGTCACTGGGGCTTCCTGTCACTCAGCCTATCGTTAGTGCTCAGGCATAAGTAGCAAACCATCCATTGTCAAATGTGAATAAAGTAATAAAATCCTCGTCAAATCGCCTGTCATTGACATCATATCAAAGTGTGGAGCGTCTTTGTGAAGTTTGTTCAATATCAAAATGACCAAGCTAATACGACCGATACACTCAATGGCGTGCATACTACTTACCACAAGCTACACACATTCAAGTTATATCCTCGAGTATAGATCGTCTAATTATGATGATCACTAATATTCGATATAAAATCGTATGTCTTATTAGATACAAACAAGTACTCCAGTAACTCATCATTTCCCGTTAGGTAGTGCAAATTTACGTTAAACCCACAATATTATGGTAACATGGTTGTTCGACCTAGTTTGTGGTGCATAACAACTTGAACATTTGCTCGACACGAATCTGACAACTACTTTTTTCATTGATTTCTTCTTTGAATACTTTATAGCAAGGTCTTAAATGGGCTTCTGGATCGTCACGCACTGACGTACGCTTCCGGACCCATAAACTGTGTTTTGGAAATCGGATTTATCAATAATCCATCTCCATGGCCACTCCCTGTTATAGAACTTATTACTTTTTGTGTAATATGTGACGTATACGCCAAATTACGTACTAGAATAGCAGTCATTTCAAGGATCGATTTGTTGTGGATATCACAAATGATTTGTGACAATGTCGAGGTATGTTCATTACATTCCTAGTTGCAGTGTTCAAGCCTAGAAGCCTACCCATGAATGAAAATACCCTGAATTGACTCTATTCTATGCCAGTTGAATGTAAGAATATATGTAATAGGTCACTAGCACTTTTTCTGAGCCAGTAATGTTTGTAATTTACTGAATGGCGGCCAGTTTGCCAATAATAGAACGCTTTTTACCATAGGTTCCTATTGTAGGAATATTACGTAACATTGTAGACTGGTGACGGAGAGTTTAAAAAATGTATATCGTGACTGATGGTGTAGTTTGTTATGTTATTATTATTTCAACAATTTTAAAAAGTGACGGAGGGAGAATATTTTTTTCTTTAAAAGTATATATTATGGGGTTTATCTGAAACTAAACTTTTTCTAACACATAAACAATGCTGCGTGTTGTTGACGTCATCCCAGCGCGTCATGTGTCATGTTTTCAATCTCTTAACCGTTTGCGTTAAGACTAAAATGAGGGTGTCTGTTAAGTATTGAAATAAATTACGCTAACAGCAAGAAATAACTGAAGAAAGCCAGCCAGTCAGACAGACAGAAATAAACGACAAAACTTTCTAGTGCGCTACGCGTTTCTTCGTGACATATAGAAATAGAGGCCGTAACTTCACACTGACGCTGGCGTTCTGTACGGCAGTCCATATCGTTACGAAAACCCATCGCCCAAACAAACACAATTTTGTTTGCGTAAATCAATGCTTAACTTGTTTTATTTTATATTGAAAGTTACTTTTATTTCAAGAACAATACATATGTAAGCCAAAGAATAAAGATTGTTAATTTCATAGTTGGATACATTTCTAATTCGGAATTAAAATGTTAATAATGTTAATATGATGATTAATTCAGTGCGTGTGTTCTAGCTTACAGAACTGTTATATTTTGTCATCATTTCAAGGTTGAAGTTATCTAAAATTTAATTTCAAATTTAAGACGGTGCAAGTCACTCTTACAGTAACTGATTTCCGCGGAGTGCGGCGGAAATCATCAAAGTCGATCGTTAGGATGTAATCAAGAGATCCGTACGTCCAAATTTTAAAACCGCTCGTCCGTATTTAATAAGGCATGTCGTAGGTAACAATCTTACCGTAACGAAAGCAATAAATGTCGACCCTATGAAATATTTTTTTGTGCCAGATGGGTTTCCATTCTGTTTTTGTCTTGCCTTTCATTTACGCAATGACGCCGCGTCCGCACGGGGAACCGCGGCGCCTAATTGTGTTCTTATCAATCTCAAAAATTAAAATTATTGAAAGTGACGTCCATAAATTAATCAACGCATTTTATTCGAAAAATGAGTCATGCAGTGTATCTCGATTGCAAGGTTCAAAGAAGATCTCGAACAAGGGCACCGGGGATTGCTTTTACTGTTCGCTCAGGGGACGTCATGTCCCTGAATTACGCGTAAGCTGAAAGTGCAGTTGAAAGGATACATTTGATGGTTGCGGTGTTGCAGCTGATATTACCAATGTTGAGATTAAAATATCATGTATGGATAACGTTTGTTAGTGTCATTTCCCTTGCGATAGGTTAAAGCGTTGCTATAGTTTTACGGCGATTACGTCACATACACCTTGCAGTCATTAGTCTTAGTGATCAGATAAGCGTTGACCAGTAAAGCTGCACATGACTGGCAAGATGGATAACTCACATACAAGTGTAGTTTTATTTGCACAAACTCTGGTTATACAAATCCGATAAAGTGGCTTTCTGAGTTCAATCTTGAAATGAAATTAGGCTCATATTTTTAATTATATTTAACCTATATGAAGAATATTCGCGAAAAGATTTGTTCAATTTGTGACAGCTTTTGTTTTTTTACTAACGGTTGAATATTGAGTCATAGCGATCTCGTGTTACTTAACCACGTACATTGACAGATGATACTCACTCCGGTTTGATATATATGTATATATAATATATCTATTCCTGGGTATGTCTCAGTCTTTGAAGGCATGAGAATACGCTATTCAGATTAAAGGATTTAAAACCTGTCGACAAACCGCCCTGTATATCTTCGGTTTATGCCCTTGGCATTTCGCATCATTGGGTCGGCAATCTTCGTTCGGGAATAGGCAGAATGCAAACAATCCTGGCGGTGCCATTAATGCTATACACAAACATATTCCCGAACAACTATTGTGTCTCTAGATAGTATCAAAGAAAGCTTAGCAATGAACAAATCACAAAATGACTACATTGTTTCAAGGCAAATACATGTTTCATTAGTTTGGCTTCAGTTTTGGAATGGGGGCAGTAAATTGACCTGCTTTCTTTTATAACGTTATACTCTCTACGAAAATTTCGTAATATGTACTGAGAAGTCTTTATTTGTTTGTTTCTCTTTGCAATTTATCGATTCTCAGTGGTCAAAAGGTACTTTGGCATATTGAAGAATTGTCTAACTATACTTTATTGTCGCTAAAAGATATTTTATTTGATATGCATTTTAAGTCGATGAATTTCACGCTGATAAGGAAACTATTGTTTTGGAAAATGGTAGAGAAAAGTTAAATTCAATTTTAAAATTACAAAAAAACTATTTGATTTCTATGTGTGCTGAGGGAGTAGACAGCGTATATGTGCGCACTGTGGGGCAGGATATAAGTACGCACTGTGAGAGTACGTCCCGTTTAAGGTGCACACTGTAGGAATGGCAACGTATAGATACGCATTGTGAGAGTACGCAGCGTATAGATGCGCACTGTGACGTTACGCAGCGTATGTATGCGCACTGTGAGTGTACGCAGCGTATGTATGCGCACTGTGAGTGTACGCAGCGTATAGATGCGCACTGTGAGTGTACGCAGCGTACAGATGCGCACTATGAGTGTACGCAGCGTATAGATGCGCACTGTGAGTGTACGCAGCATATATGTGCGCACTGTGAGTGTACGCAGCATGTAGATGCGCACTGTGAGTGTACGAAGCGTATATATGCGCACTGTGAGTGTACGCAGTGTATAGATGTGCACTGTGAGTGTACGCAACGTATAGATGCCCATAGTGAGTGTACGCAGCGTATAGTTGCGCACTGTGAGTGTACGCAGCATATATGTGCGCACTGTTAGTGTACGCAGCGTGTAGATGCCCACTATGAGTGTACGCAGCGTATATATGCGCACTGGGAGTGTACGCAGCGTATATATGCGCACTGGGAATGTACGCAGCGTATAGATGCGCACTGTGAGTGTACGCAGCGTGTAGATGCGCACTGTGAGTGTACGCAGCGTATATATGCGCACTGGGAGTGTACGCAGCGTATATATGCGCACTGTGAGTGTACACAGTGTATAGATGTGCACTGTGAGTGTACGCAACGTATAGATGGCACTGTGAGTGTACGCAACGTATAGATGCGCACTGTGAGTGTACGCAGCGTGTAGATGCGCACTGTGAGCGTACGCAGCGTGTAGATGCGCATTGTGAGTGTACGCAGCGTATATATGCGCACTGCGAGTGTACGCAGCGTATAGATGTGCACTGTGAGTGTACGCAGCGTATAGATGCGCACTGTGAGTGTATACAGCATATATATGCGCACTGTGAGTGTACGCTGCGTATAGATGTGCACTGTGAGTGTACGCAGCGTATAGATGTGCACTGTGAGTGTACGCAGCGTATAGATGTGCACTGTGAGTGTACGCAGCGTATAGATGTGCACTGTGAGTGTACGCAACGTATAGATGCGCACTGTGAGTGTACGCAGCGTGTAGATGCGCACTGTGAGTGTACGCAGCGTGTAGATGCGCATTGTGAGTGTACGCAGCGTATAGATGCGCACTGTGAGTGTAGGCAGCGTATATATGCCCACTGTGAGTGTACGCAGCGTATAGTTGCGCACTGTGAGTGTACGCAGCGTATAGTTGCGCACTGTTAGTGTATGCAGCGTGTAGATGCCCACTATGAGTGTACACAGCGTATATATGCGCACTGTGAGTGTATGCGCACTATGGGAGTACACAGCGTATATATACATATGAATGCTTCATGCCTATGGATAGTGTTAAGGGTTGAGGTAATGTACAAAGCAACATCGCAAATCTACAGTATGTTATGTAAGTTATAAACACATTTTGCAGCTCCGCTAATCTGCAGGGTCAAATGAACCATAATAAACCATGCATGCTGACCAAGTCGTAGTTCAACACATGTATATCACTGACTTATGCATAGTATACGTGCATACAATGCGCTAGATGTTACGTGATATGTATTATTTATAAACATCATCATACACGTCTCATTTTCTCTACAAATACGATTGCTTTTACTCCGCAATTGTGTACTTATAGATAGTAAACTTGATGATGTCGAACAGGTTCCTTGCAAACTGACACACACAAACGTTCGATGGCTCGCGTATTTAGGGTAAAGAATTAAATGTCTAAACCACAGCCATGGGGAAGGTTTTAAACACATATTTATTTGAAATAATGAATTTGCATTTTTTTTATCGACTCAAATAACAAAATGCTTCACGGATTTGTACGCCCCAATGGCTGTGTGTTCACGACTTTAATAACACTATTTTGTTTTCGCTGTTTTTAGGTGCTCATTTGGTGGATAGCTGTGATAGTGACGCACGCGCCTTGGAGGAGGCGGTCGATTTTATTCGGGGTGCGAGCACGCTTGGCAGTGAAGGGCAATGCGTGTGTTCTGATGGGTCCGTCCAAGACCAGGTTACAATATCCGGGGTAGTTGGTGCGTCCTCTAGCGTCGTATCTGTGCAAATTGCCAACCTATTGAGATTATTCAGGATACCTCAGGTAGGTCACGAAAGTTCAAAGACAAGTTGTAGTTTTTTTTTTCTGAAACTGTAATACCTTTCTTTAGTTAAATAAAAAACAGGTCAATTTTTTTTTTTTTAATTTTTGAGAGACATTTTTAGGTCAGTTAACGCCATTTGTGTTTGAATATAACACACGTATTCTAATTGAATACACATTGACAATTTGTTTTAAAGGCCGGTGGTCGTCGCGTCTCGCATGTTCGACATTTGTGTTGATAAACATTGATTTTTCCACAATCCGATGCGCCATTATAATGGAAATCACGAGTACGTGTTTTGACCTGGGCGCAACGACCACGAATTACCACCGATGATGTCTTCTTCGATACCTTCCAATCACCAAATAAATTATATAGTTAAAGTTTAGTAATGTCTCAGTTTGTACTAGTTAGTCTGCGCAACAGTAAAAATTTCCATCTTCGTTCATATGAATCCCATATCTCGCGCATGCGTGGCGCGACGACCACCGCCCTTTGATAAGCGGTCCAGTTGAATCGTTAGCGAATAACTGGGTGCATGTTACATAGTTGGATTAGTAATAGTGAACCAATCGTTGTATTCAATAAACCGTTTTAGAAAAAAAAATTATACGAGGCATGCGCCACTATGCATCATGCGTCGCATGGTGGTCTCACGGTGGCGGTATTTATAAGCTCACGCAAAGGATAGAGTTAAATTGAATTGGAATAATATTTAGATTGCCACATGGCTAGTAATGAGTTAGATGATAAGTAGTCAGCCGTGATGTGACAGACAAAGTGGGCAGATATGTCAGCTTACCTTGACACTAAGTACGTCAAATAACAGTTGATAAACTCGTATATCTGTCTCATTAACCGAGTCAACTGATGTCGAAATTCAATAACTTCTTTAAATACACCGTTAGTAAAACACATGTATTGGCTTTCTCGACGTGTGAAGTCCTTACGCTCTGAACGCACAGTTTTTTTAGAAGTTGCACTGAATAAGCCGATGTACATTTCAGCAAGTATTTATGTGTTAATTGCCAGTTGGTGCTGATTAAAAAGTACATTCTGTTCACCGTGGGGGAGGGGGAGGGTAACCACAGTATATGTACGAGATGGAAAGACGCCAAATATTTTTTTCCTGAAATCCTTTCAGTGCTAGTTTTGTCTCCACCAGCTAAAATTATTAAGATGTCGACTCCTCCGAATCCCAACACAACAGCATTGAGTTACTTTCCAAAACAAACTTTTTTTTGTTATGAACGAGACTGCTGGACGGTCTATGACGTGAATAGAGATTGGATGCAAACACATCCTGCAATTATGTGTACTTTCCCAACAGATTAGTTATTGGTCCACCAGTCCAGAGCTGAGCAATAAAGAGAGATTCGAATATTTTTTACGCACAGTGCCGTCAGACATATATCAAGCCAAGGCCATAATAGATTTAGTAGAGTTTTTTAATTGGACTTATATATCCGTTGTGTACGAGGACTCTAATTATGGTAGCAATGGTTTTGCCGAAGTAGAAGAAGAGGCGAAGGCGAGGGATATCTGCATTGCTATCTCAGAGAAGATCCCCCGCGACAAGAAACTAGCGACAGATGCCGATTTTGATAAAATAATAATGAATTTGAGGAAAAAGCGGAACGCGAAAGGTAAAACAAGACGACATAATATATTCTTGTATTCTCTACATGCACCAATAAACAGCGCAAAGTTGCGATGATAAAAACACAAACCATCAGTATTCTGTATTAACGCGCGAATCATTAGTGAATTCCTCAACCGATCCCACATACACGACATTCACCGATTACTTGCTCGCATTCTACCTCGAAGCAGCTATGATCTAAGTTGTGTGATAGCTTTAATCCTTTGAAATGAATCACAAGCTAAAACACAGTAATCGTGGTCAAGGTAACTAATCATTCAGCGACACTGCGCATGTGCAAAGTAGACAGACAAGGAAATGAATTATGTTTTTACGACTGAGGGGGAAACAACGCTTGGTTTTTTGCGTTAGATTTAAGGTGCTTCTTGGGAAATAGTTGATCTTTTTGTGCTACATTTACGTGATGCGTCTTGACATTTGAGACATAAATTTATATCGCAACAATAAATTTGAAATCGAGCCGCATATCACTTATATGTCGAATTTTGTATTGAGAATAGAAAGGGCAAGTGGCAAACTAATAACACTTTTATGTTATTGTTTAATCGTTTGATCTCCTGTTCTGTTTTTGCAGCTGTTGTCGTGTTTGCACTGGAGCAAGATGTCAAACCTCTTATGCAAGCCGCTAAACGAGCCAAGACAGCCGGCGAATTCGTCTGGATCGGGAGCGACGGCTGGAGCGGAAATAAAGATGTCGTACGCGACCGTGAAGAGTACGTTGAGGGCGCAATAGCATTTAGCCCTCTGTATTCAATTGTTCACGAATTTGATGAACATTTTGTAAAATTAACACCATCATCGAACGAAAGAAACCCGTGGTTTGAAGAGTACTGGGAGGATATATTTCAGTGCAGACTGCCGGGAAACTTAGAGAGCAAGTTTAATGCTGGTATGCCCCTATGTAATGCCAATTTCACGTTGCAGGAACATGGGAGATATGAACAAACTTCTCCCAAGATGCAATTCGTTGCTGATGCGGTTCTAGCATTCGCGCATGCGTTCAATGATATTCAACGGAAATTCTGCGGAGAGGATTATTATGGCATGTGCCCTCTGATGAAACAGATGACTGGTGCGCAGATATTGGAGAACTTGAAAAAAGTATCATTCACAGGTAAACATATTTACATTGAAATTTCGAGACCACCTATGGAAAAACTAAATTTACAGAACGCAGAAACGAATACGGTAAACCGAAGTATAACGCACTGTACTAGTGGGAGACGCCAATCGGGCGAGTCAGACTTTTGCTGAATGTCTGAATCAGGAGCTTTGTGGACACTGTTCAGGTTTCGAATAGCCGTACTATGTATAGAGTGCACATCATGGCACTACAATGACTTCCCGTTCATCGAGATATCTATCGTTTCTTATCTTTGTAATGAGCAGGTCATAGACAGGGCATTTAGTTTTCATTGTCGACGCGAGTGACACACTTCCAATAGGAATTTCCTGAAACTTTGCTAAATTACTAGCTGTGAAACAAATGTGGTACCGGAACGGTGTTGAATAATGAACCAAAGTTCTATGCATTTTGTCATTATTAACGCAATTAGATAATCATAAAATCATCGTTTCCCTATTCGGGTAGCTCTCTTTTAGTTTGCAGTTACTTTTTAAATTAATAAATCTCAACGTCAATTCGAAACAGCACATAGTTATAAGTTATTTCAAACTAAACTTCAGCACGTCGTGGTGCATCGTTCTCTTAAGTCGCGCCCTCTAGCGACGAAGCGCGTTAACATTAATTAAATCGATCTGAGGGCGTCGTTCACAGCGACGATATTATTTTGTGTCACTCGCCAATAAACAATACAGTTACAGAGTATTTACCGATTTGCTCAATTCTCAATTACGAAAAACTTCTCAGTTGTGTATTTGACACGACATTTCTTACATTCATCAACGTGATATCACGGTAGAGTTTCATCACTAGATGGCACTGTTTATTAGAATGGTGTATCAGGATATCGTAATGTTTAATTCACGCTTTTCTGCGCGGGCACTTAACACTTGCTCGACAGAAAACTAATTTAGCTACAAGGCTGTCTAAGCTAACCAGACGAGTACCATGATTTGTGGCGTTATGAGGATGGAAGGGATCAATATTATCCCGTTACAATTAATCAAACTCCGTTCGAGACAGCAGAAACTGGATCTGTTCATTTTAAAAGATTAATATTACCATTTACAAAAGATATCCTATCACAGGTTTACACGGAAAGGGTATTATGTACTTATACCACACTACATTTAATAAATACATTAGGTTTTTTTAATTACAGATTGTCCATTTCATATACTCGTCATGGTAGTTACAGAGGGAAATGCTGTCCAAATAGAAAAAAAGATTGAGCAGTTGAATACAAATTACTCTTGAACCTGAAAAATGATGATTTTTTTTGTCTGTTTATGTAGGTATCAACAAACACGATTTCGAGTTCCAACAAAATGGCGACGGACCAGCCAGATATAAAATATTCAACTTTTTGCAAGTAGCTCCTGGAGATTTCCGCTGGTCTGAAGTGGGGAAGTATGAAAACAGCCACCTCTACCTCAACTCCGATAAAATTCAGTTCACCATTTCTCAGCCTAACTACCCGGATTCGATCTGTAGTCAGCCGTGCCCTAGAGGGCACGTTAAGTTAATACAAGAAGGAGACGTCTGTTGCTGGGTGTGCACGGAATGTAACAAGTATCAATATTTGATGAACGAATTCACGTGTTACGATTGTCCAATCGGAACTCTTCCTAACTACGCCCGAGATGGATGCATCGACTCACCAGAGGAATATGTTACGTACGACAGTTCATGGGGAATCGGTGTACTGTGTTTTGCCACCGCTGGCGTCATTGTTACATCTCTCGTTATCGTGGTGTTTATCAAGAACAACGACACGCCGATCGTCAAAGCTTCCGGGCGTGAGCTGACGTACGTACTTCTTGTGGGGATCTTTTTGAGCTACGTCATCAGTTTTGTCGTGGTTGCAAAACCCTCCGTGGCAACGTGTGCTGCAACCAAATTCGGAATCGGGTTCTGTTTCACATTATGCTATGCGGCCATGTTAACAAAGACTAATCGCATTGCCAGAATATTCGACAGAGCGAAATCGTCGGTGAAAAACACAAAATATATCAGCCCCACTTCGCAACTTGTAATATGCACATGTATCATGTGCGTCGAGTTTGTTGTTCTAGGAGCCTGGTTTGCGTTTCAACCCCCTAGGACTACGTATCACCACCCTGTACGGGAAAAGAACGAATTGACGTGCTCAGGTGCCACGGACGCCACCTATCTCATAGGGTTGATGTACCCTTTCTTTTTAATGGTCTTCTGTACCGTCTATGCATTCAAAACACGAAACTGTCCGGAGGGATTTAACGAAGCTAAATACATTGGATTCAGCATGTACACCACATGCGTGATATGGCTGTCGTTTGTACCTATTTATTTTGTTAGTTCACGCAACGTGGCCTTACGAGTGACCACATTAAGCGTGTCTGTTGGACTATGTGCAACCGTAATACTCTGCTGTATCTTTGCTCCAAAACTCTATATTATTTTAATACGACCAGATCGCAATACCAGGGGCTGTGTGATGGGCAGTGATGGGGGTACATCAATTGGCATCCAGACAAGGAGAACCTTCTCCGAAGTGGTCAGACATACGATACAAACTGAGCGTAAGTATATTTAAACATATTCACACTTGTAATCAACCCAAGATGAGCGATGTCTCGGTCAGTGTTTGTAGTGAAGTCCACCGTGACGTAGACTTGCTTGCATGCAGTCTGTTGCGATTCCGATGAAAAATTCTTAAAAAATAAATATGAATTACGTAAACGAGGGGTGAACGCGGAGGTCATGTGACCGCGAAATCCCAACATTTCGTGGCGGTCACCCCTTTTCATCGGAATCGCAACAGACTGCAAGTAAGTCCAACGTGACGCGAAACCACACGCTGCTGTCTGGGTGGAATTGTGATCACATTTATTTGTGCGATATTTGCATTTTTACGTGTTATTTAGGATCTTACACCAGATAGTTATATACTATCATGGTACAATGTCATGCACATTTTAGCATAATCATATAAAAAAACAAATACTCGAACAATATTTAGTTTGACCTTTAGTGGCGAACTCAGCCGAGCGCATCACAAGTTTATAGCATGCCGTTATAAGGGCCCGTGGTTGAATTTAATAATAAACCCGTGTTATCAGTCTCTTCATTACTCCTTGATTCCAACGTACGTTGCAGACTTCCCAAAGATATTTTGAGAGATGACATTACCACTTCATTCAATATGATTGTGGTTCCGGTGCGTATTGTTAATGTGTTGAATGTCACTTTGTTGTAGGACTAAAATCGAGGACAAATTCAGTCATGTTCGAAAGCGGTAGTGGAAAGTTTTGTAGTATTTCCACCTCGATGGAGCATGTAGACTCTGAGTTGTGTAAGTTCAGCTGTCGATGTTATGTGGTATATTCACGCTTTCGGCTGATAAAAGGTCTTCACTACGTCTTAAATTGTGCTGTTAAAGTATAGTTCGTTTGAATTCTCCATGGGGAGCGAGCGAGGAGATAATTATAATGTTATACTTATTCTGAAAGCTTTTCCAATTGACAGCGCACAAACAGCGTACGCGGCGTAACAGAAATTGTAGAATAAATAAGATCAATTTTACTATTACGCACGGTTTTGCCAACTGTACATTCTAACCGGAAATGAGATCACAGCCGAAACTAGTATATACTACTCACGTGTGTTTTAAAGCTCACAACCATATCCTCCGAATACACCCTTATCTTTCAGAAAATAAAGTCACGCGATGCATGCGCACACGCACGCCTCGCTGTTACGTTGATGTGTATTTCCAGCTCTAGCGCACATAATGCACATTTTTATCTTCAATTCTCATCATAACTGAACCACTCTATCGGGAGTAATAACCTATTAGAACAACACACGTAACACTGCGACGTTGAAGGACGGTGGTCGTTGCGCCGCTTTATATCGCTGTTCAACAATGGTTCCATGCTATTCCATGCTTGTAAAATACGTTTATAATGCTTGTTTACACGTACATTTTGAACGCGCACGTCACGACGACAACTGCTTCAAGACAAGATTTAACTGTGACGTAGCCGATATGCTCACGTGCGCCGACCTCAGTGTATTTGTACCGGTGTAAAGGAATCCCTGTAATGTAACCATATCGTAATTTCTTATAAACCCTCTTTCCAGAATGTGATTTGAATCACCATTTCTCATCACGTACTTCTCCATTGCAGTTCATTCGTACCAGTTGTTTCTCAATTTCTTACAGCTTTCCCGCTCATTGTAATACATTATAGTGGTGGTATCTATGTTCCTTTTTCGTAATTTGCACTGCCCGTGCACTTTAAACTGTTGTGTTTATTACACTTTGTATACATTTGGTCGTTCACCTCTGTGTAACCACGACTTAATGCCACAAAAGAGCAATTACTTCGAGTTTTCCGTAGAATGACGTGATGCAGAAAAACAGTCGATCGATATCGAATCTTTCTGAGCGCTTTTCTAAATTGCCCACGCCAAGGATAATTCATCAGCGAGTTCAACGACTTGGATAGATGAATCAGTCGTCTTTATCGTCTTTAACTATGGGTTCATTTATCACAACCGATGTTTCAAACGGTAGCTCAACCATTGATACGTTTCCCGTATCATTTTGATTAGCCTGATCGACAAAAAACACTGAGTGGTTAGAAAACGAGAGGCATTCAATTGTTTTACGTATTTCCTTCTCAGCGTTGAGTCGTGGTCGTACGGTTAAGAGTAAGACCTGTTTATTAATCACATTAATCATTATATACATTTCAATATTAAATACAGCTTTTTTAAATGTTGCTTACCCAATGAAGGTGGGGTCAATGCACTTCTACTACTGGTGTTAGCTTCAATAGTTAGTTAGTTCCAATATTAAAGATCGGCGGTCTTCGTACCGCGTCCTGTTTCGATATGAGATTCACAGCGACGTACACAACGCATGTAAAATTGTTTACATCAAAATCGAACACGCACGATGACTACCACCGATAGTTGAAATCTCGGTAAAGTTCGGGATGAAACTGTCCTCACTCTATAACACCTGTGTAACATCATTGACCACTCCTTCAGATAACGGCCAGCTTTCCCCATTAATCCCCCCCCCTCACAATGCGTTTCTAATATTCGTACCTGACTGTAGCGTTTTTCTCTTTTTTTTCTCATGACCAGCTTTCAAAAACTTGGAGAAAGATACAACGAAAACTAATAACTTTGTAGATGCTGCAACAGAGCCCCTGACGTCATCAACAACGGTGTAGTAATGACATCAGCATTAATATAGTGACGTCATTAACACCAGTGTAGTGACGTCATCAACAGTACATGGAATCAAGGGATCTTGTTTGGCATATAAAGCAACGCATCGATTGACTTCCAGCTGGCATTCCACAACAAAGTACATAATAAACAACAATCACATAACTTTGAAATGAAATAGTTTGGAGAGGAATGAATGAAACATATGACGGATGTAGTGAAAAGTACGGCGATTAGTGGTCGCTGTTGGTCAGTGTCATGTTCACTTTGAATAATGTTGCATAACTAAATGAAAACATCGTTTGCTGCTAGACATGGTGAATATTGAAGAGGTCAATTCTAAAAGGCCTCATGTCCGTAAACTGTATATTTTGTATTTCACTGTCATGTGACTAGATTATTTCATTGCTTTAAAAAATGACGTCACAGAGAAGAGCGACTCAAACAACAACAAAATCACGAACTTGGCCCGGGAACGACCACGTGATTGTGCTCGATTAGATTAGAAAAGGATTGTTAGTTAGCATCCTCTATAAAGATCGTACTAGTATTCGTTTCCTCTGTCGTCATCACAACACGTAGCAAGTCAGCTGCTAAAGAATTTCGTATTCTACCGTATGTGTCATACGTGGCGATATAACCAGTGCTTGTTATTCAAATCGATAGAAATCTTGGAACACAACAACGGACGGATTCTGACGTCAAATGATACTTGCAACCCACAAATGGCTTATTGTTGAGACTCGGCCTCGACCGAATATATATGCTGTGTAAAATATCAACATTATAGATTTGTATTCCTTATGCATACATTACTGGGAATATGATTGTTTACCTACCCTATAGGACTATGTATCTGCGGGGACAACTCCAATGTGTTAGCTGATTGCCAGTTCTGTCGACACACTGTAGGCAACATTACGAAATATAAAGAGGATCTGGCGTTAGTCTGGTCATGGAAAGTACTAACGTTAGTACTTTCCATGGTCTGCAGCTCCATGGTTAGACGGACTCTAACGTGATCGAGCGTTTTTTTTATTGAAACAGTTGTTTGTACTTTGTCCAATTTGTTTACTTATGTACACATTGAATTAGAATAACAAAACATACTACCAGTTACCTCAATGTGACCGTTTAATTTGTTCAGAATGACGTCATGCTAGTAGTGCGGACGGTATGAATACAGAGAGTGTGTAGTCTGTTCTTCTGTCATGGACCACTTTCCCGGAAGTAGCGTGATTGAGGTGCAAAAATACTCCTGTTTTGTCATGGCGGAAAATGCAAAGATGTTAATTTGCTGATTGTCGATAGAAGCGAAATGCCGTATCTTTGACTTCCACGAAAAAAAAAATATTCTTGGTCGTCGACTCTAGAAGGCGCACACTGAAGCGAATCGGAGCCTGAGACGTGTTTCGAATTCACTGGTTACATAACTACCTTGCACACGAAAGATGCACTTCCGGCCAGCAAAATTTACTTATTAGGCAGGGATATATTACTACATCAACGTCTAGCTTTGTCCCATAAATAAATAAATAAATCAAATAACAGCAGTACAGGCATTCAAAATACAACATAGAGCATAGAATATCGTTCTTGCGTACGTTTTATAATGTACCAACACTGTTCCTTCAGTATTTTTGAAAAAAGAAAAGCACGTCTGATGTCACATCGTCTTTTTTTACACAACAATTGCGATGCCCCATAGCTTGATTGCTATGGTGATCAGTTTCATTTGAGCATCAAATGTAATTAATCTGACGAGGTCGCGTGAATTGCGCCCTCCGCCGTGCTCCAAACCTAATACAGTGAAGGCTGATGCCGGTCGCCTGGCGAGGGCCTACTCACGTCTAAATGTCAGGCTACAAATGTAATACGCGGTGCAAAATTATGGTGTTTTCATTCGTCATATAGTTCGCGTACAACATTTTCTTCACCGTGACGTGCACGACTACAGGCGGGGCAACGGTATGCTGCCCTCCACGGTACGATATACATTTGGAACACAGCGCAATGTGATATATCAACGTAGTGATATCCGGAAAATATTCAAGACACTGCGCTTGTATATTATATGTAATTACAAGATTAAAGCAAACATGAGAATATCGTGCTATTATCCATTTCATATCTGGAAATGATTAGCACAATATCAGCGTTAAAAATGATTCAATCCCCGCGGCTACTAGATGCGTGCTTCCCAGAGTACATCCGGAGTACATCCGGAGCCCGTGGAACACGGCGTCAATGATACAGGCAAGGAAAATAGATCGCGTATTTATGAATTCATGTATATAATTTTAACTAAATTAATTGATTGAAATGTTATATTGCAATGCTGTCTGTGTCTGTTCTATGAATTTTATAAACAACTTAATATGGAACTGCCAGAACTAGCCTTTGGTGTCACTGAAGTTTGTTTATGCATGTATTACGACATCCATACAAGGTATAAACGTAATGACAATTTCGTATAAATATACAGTATAGTTTTGTAGTAACTTGTATATATAGTCACACTTTCGAAGATTCTAGATACAAATCAAGAAATCCGGATCTCGCGATCGGGGGGAACTCTCGTGATTTTGAAATCTTCAAAAGATCCCCTTTTGTAATTTTTGCAAATGGAGATTTGAGATCATTACGTTTTCGTAATTGTGGTATCATTGCCAAGACAATCAACTTGCAGGGACGAGTGGCGTTTTCAATATTTTAAAGGTGATTGAAAGTGATATAGCATAGCATTTGTATACAGGATGTTATGGTTTAATTTCCATTGAGATTCAGAAAGAGTACTGCAAATTGCAACAAAAAATGGCATTGAATAGAAAAAATCCCATCCAGTTTCTGCCCACAATAAGTCTCTAAAGAAGGACTGACTAGATGGAATAATTAAAAAAATCAGAAGAGATGAGTTTACGGCTGAATTTTGGGGTACAGTTAGAGAGATTAATCATTTGCTTTCGACCATATACACTGATTGGAGGATCTGGCCGCACATTAACTGGTCTACTTATTTTCCAGTCTTTAGGGATAGCCGCAATGAGACCCTGCCATCGTAGAAACTGAATGTGGTTTAAATCCAATGTATTTAAGTCATTCCAATATTTAACCGTACCCTCCTCATTAAAGATGTCATCAGCTATATAAACAATTACTAGATCCTTTAAATCTGAATAAAATATACTTTTATTTTGTGTGAATAAGAATGTTTTTATTATTCCATATTATCTCATACGCAGGGGAAATAAACTCATACTGTGTAACATTACTCCATACATTTAGCATTTCCCAATAAAACGGTGGTAATTTAATATGTAGTGTGTTTATTGAGAGGTTGCATCTAAAAATTAATTTTCCCCCAAGAGGTTTTAAATAAAGATCTAGGAACCGTTTCCATGGATGACAATATGATGACAAATACCTTTTAACCCAGTTAATTTTAAAAGCTTTCTGCATAGCACAAATATCCAACATCCCTAACCCACCATATTTTTGAATTAATCTTTTTGACATCAGATTGATTAATATTAATCCGATTTAACATATAAAGAAATTTGGGTATAACAACTGATTTAATGATTTGTATTTTACCAATTTTGAAAGTTTACGTGATGTACGCAATGTGATGTTACGTGAAACGTGTGTTCCACCGTTACCTAGAAACCTGCGCCCTCTGGTGTGAAAACTTTCCAATTTTGTCTGCGTGGGGAGAGGGGTGATTTCCTAGGGTAAACGTTCGACAGCTCACCAGAACGCAAGGGAAAGCGATTACTATAAATTGCGCGCGGAACATCGACTGAGGGCGCTATAACTTGAAAATTGTCAATTGATTTGTCACCACTTACCGACGATTGGTCAAATAAATGCCGCTCAGTAGCAACGCAATACATCCAACCGCGTGTATTTATTTTCAAGTGCTTTCTTAATTCAAAACATAAAGTTTCACTTTTTATGAAAAATGCGATCTTTAATAAGACGATAAGATGCAAACATGAATTACATTGCAAATATAAAAAATATACATAAGTTTGAATCAACCAATAGAAACGTCGTCAGGTTATCAGGAAACACAGCAACAAAAATGTATGAACAGTCAGAATTTGGTAAGGCTTCATACTTGGTGGTATAAGCACTGTTCACAGTTAATGAGCCAAATCTGCACCCGAGAAGACGCGATTGAAACAGACCAGAGAGCACAATGTGACAGTGAGGGCGTAACTTGATCTCGAACGACTTTTAAAGCGGAAAGGGGTCGTCATTTACATACGCAGGATAATTCCTAAGCGACGATAACGCCGCACGCTATACACGCAAATACTCAAGATGGGTAGACGCTTATTTGTAAACAAAAAACGATACGGCCATCTGACGCATGCGTAGGTGACGACTCCCCCGGTTAAAGTGATTTCAATAAGTGACCTGTATGTCATCAAAGTATATTTATGCAAAATTGTTTACAAATAAACATATCTATCTTTGCCTCTTCATTGCCATATCACACTGAGACAAGAAATACAAGCCCGACGTTAGTTGACAAAATACAAAATACCCAACCTTAAGATCACTTTGATTAAATATTCACAAATACATATTTAGAATAAATAATATCTATAAATAAATGGGGCAGTTTCCGATTTTGACAAATTAATAACATAAAGTCAGTTTTATTGACAGATAAAATATATTCACATTATCAAAAAGACGAGTCTGATATATATATCAGACAAATATATATATATATACATATATATATTTTGTTCACTCATAAAAAACGCTACTTCAGATATGTTATTCGGTGTAAAAATACGATATAGTTTCCAATATTAAAATATTGATATTAAATTATTATTTGTCTGATAATTGAAGGCACCCCCTAACGCCAAAAATAATAATCCTTGGCAAAAACTCTGAGAAACCTTCAATTTGAGGCCAGCTTAGAACGTTTTCTGCCTCTGCGTTCTTTTCTATCTTTGCGTTTCATTTTTCTTTGGTTCCTTTTCTCTTCGCGAAGTTTCCTCTTTTGCAACCTCTTTGCTTTCCTGTCACTAATAGGTTCTACTTCTATAACATTACTGCTGCAAGTGACATCAAATGTCCCATTGCCGGGATGGCCTACGACCATGTTGTAGGCTGTGCAGTTTGTGTGTGGTTGGCAGCGCGAGACGCTGTCGTAAACATCGCTGTAACTTCCCTTGCGGCATTTACCACATTTCACGTCTCTGGTTGATGTACCTGTGAAAGATAAAATGTGGTAGTAAGTAGAATATTGGTACTCATATGCGATGGCCAAAATGGTTATTTAAATCATAGAGGTAGAAAACTTATCATGTATTTTTAAATTTTACTGCAGAAATTTGCGGATTTTTTTGTTATCAATGCCTAAAGTTGGACGACTGTTGCGATGAAAAATGTCAGGAAATAAGTAATCAGTAACTCATCTTGGAAGCGTCCATGTGCAGAATTTCCGGTACCTACAAGTGTAAAATGACCTTTGTGATCCGACAAAGGTCATTGCGCATGCACAAAGCTTTTATTTATGGTTGCGCATTCAATTTTATAGACGATGTTTAAACGGAATTTATTTCATTCTCATGTGTAAATAAGCGGCTATCATCATGTAGATAAAACGAATCCTAAATAAAAACGATAAGTGGTTTAACCAGAGCGATGACAAAGGATGTTTATAGGATTAACACAGGCCTAAATAGCGTCCTCACTCCTTCTCTTTTACCTCCAAGGTAAAGGCTGATCAACTAATGGATCGTCCGGCACGTTAAGTGGCGCAATAAACCTTCCGGCCAAATAGTGGTCACGTTGCTAGAGAATTTTTTACCGAATAAATTTAGAGAAAATAGACGTAATTGGCTATTAGATACTTGAACAAAAAATGCGAAAAAAAAAGAATAATATGGGTGGAATTTTATAAAACGTGACAAAAATTTACTTTGGTCAAGTAACGGTACTGGCCGGGTTAAGTAGACAATTTACCTGGAAGTATCGAGACTAGGGTGTAAGCAAGAAGCATGCCCGTTGTCATGACGTCAAATACAAACTTGTCAGTCTGCTGATATCAGGTAAAAGGGAATATGAGCACAGTATCACGTTGCACGTCATATCCGGTATGCGCGCGTATGTGAAACATAGATTTCGGGGAAAGTGCACAAGCTGGTTCAAATTTTCTCAGTGTTTGTTACATAAATAAGGCATTTTTCTATTAAAGTTGCACTCTCACAGCATGATAATACGGGGTGTGCGGTCATCATACACTGCATGAAACGGATATTTGAGGATTCGCTTTTGTTCCGAATAACCGCGGGAATGTAAATCTTAATCAATCCACGCGGATTAGAACATGATTCAAAAGCCTTAGAATTAAATTAAATCAAATAGAAAGCATACGTGAATTCGTTGCGTTAAATATCGCGCATATTCATACCATCAATACTCACAGTGCAACTTTAAAAGGCGACCTCTTTCCACACATTTTGATACGTTAGTAATAAATATTTACCTACCATTTCTCGAGACACCACTACCAGGTGGACATTTCGTGTGAGGTCTACACAAGTCGCCTGTTTTATAATAGCCTCTTTTGCACACGCACGTGCGTTTTTGAGTAGGTGAGCATTCGTTTTCAACCTAAAACGAGAGTGAATGTCCGTTTTGAACATAGACCGTTGAGGGCAGAATACACAACTGGAAGACATTATTCGCAACTGGAAATCAAGTCTAGTCTTAATCTGAACTAAATAATTATTTTAAAATGTTTCAAAATAATAAATTTGTCGGAAACCAAATATGAAGGCACTATTTTATTAACCAATATAGCATAACATTCGAACGTTGACTGAAATCAGTAGAATCATGGAAGGTACCTTCCATGGTAGAATGAAACATCGGCAGAAACAGGAACATATAACCAATTGTCAGATATGCAAATACGTACGTGCAAATATGTCGTGGATTCAATAAATACCCTCAAAATGACCCCCACGAAGTCTTAAAGGAAGTGTATATATTATTGCCCATCTCTGAGAAAACTAAGGAAGTTATACCCATTACACAGGAATACCCCGTATGTTTTTCCGTCCGACCAAATTGGGTATATCATTCACCATAAATTATTCCTGTTCAGTGTTGTCACGTGATGATTTGCGCCAGCTTGTAGGACTACATCATTAGTTATGTCTACATATTATATACTACACAATGTGTAGATTTTTATTGAAATAACTACAACTTACCACTTCATATCGACTTGTACAATACGTTGAACAGTACTGGCATTGCTCACACTGATTCCAAAATGTCATATAGTGACCATCAGCACACGGCGAACATCTGTTAATTAAAAATTAATTCTGACGTAACTATATTGATTAGCTAATTTTCATATTGTTGTCGGTATGCATAAAAAACTTCCCCCCACATTATTGAACAAGATAACGTAGTTATTTTCAAAAATGCTGTAACATGGGGTAGTGTTCACGGAGTGGAAAGCATGTTTACAGACGGGCTATCATAGCGGACGTGTTATGCTCACATTGCGTGACATCTCATACGTCGTCGAGAAACTGATAAACCCGGGTGACGTCGGGGGTAGATGCAGGAATTCAGATAATATATTCTCATTTCCTCTTTCAAAGTATGAACAATGACGATTACTCTGCTTGTAGTTCGGGATATATTGACAATTTGTTATAACTTCTGCTTTTCCCTTCTTGTTTTCAAAGTACAGAATGAAACTTGAATGTATTTAGACTAAAATAATACTTCCGGGAAACTGTTCCCTCATCTTATTCATGGAGGTACGGCTTCATGTCTTATTCAAGTTCTTTCGCCATCTTGTGTCAAGAAATCTACACGCCATTCATACTTACATAGTGGAACTGTTTTCTGTGCATTGTTCAACGAGGTGCGTTCCAGGGGCACAAAGCTCACATGTCAACGACCTTTTATTCGTGACTGGATCGATAGCTCTGAAGGTTTTCTCTTCGCAGTGGTTGTACTTGCATTTTTTGGCACACCTTTTTGGGACTGTTATAAGGCCATGAACCTGGAAGGATTACATGAATCATATTATAATTAAAACTTTCATCCAGCCAGGCACAGTCTCTCTGTCACGGTGATCCAGGTCAAAGTTTAAGCATGCACTTGCAATGAACGACATTCGGAGCAATTTGAAATCATGGCGGACATTTATATTGACGAATGAAAATGTGTTATGTAATTCGTCGTTTTTAGATTTTGTGGCACGTGAGATTCTATGGTCTCGCGTGATGGCTGAAGTATATTTTGAGTAACGGGAACACAAGAAAAATATTCAACTTTGAATTAACCAAATTCATTATCATACTGTCACATACTGTTAAGACCGAGTTTCGTGATTATTTGGGCACAATACACCAGCAAAGTTATTATGAAGCAACTAGATAATTTCTAATTGTTATTCAGTGAGACCATATTGCTATACTATTCCTACATTGGAGTAGTCGAAATGTTCTGGATGAAGGGAAGTGGGGCCCGGCCGGGGGTGATTGAATCAGACGAATGTGATAGCGGTGGCGTCATCTTAAATTATCCTGGAGATTGAGCTTGGAGAATTATGTCTCTAATAAACTAAATAAAGTATAGAATGTGTCTGACAAGCGTTATTATGATGGCGTTACAGTTTCACTGGCTTCTCTTCAAATACCAAACTCTTCCCTAAGTTCATTGTGTGGTTGTCGAGGTCACGGTCTCCCTTGGTAGTGATACGTAATGGGGAGACGTTCATTGCAAACGAAATACCCAGGCGCTTAGCTACAGTGTACAGCGAAACCAAGCGAGCTTGGACCTTTAGGCCAAATCCATAATTTCAGTGTCAATCATATTGGTGCGTTCCAATGACCGACCACAAAACACAGTACACAATTACGTGTTTCAGCAAGTTTGTACAAACCCCTGTGGTTATTTTAAACTGACCCACCACGCCATCTTGCATTATATACCCCCCCCCAGTGCTAACAGAACATCATATGAGACCATAATCGTTCACTGATTTCGCAAGATCTTCCGAATCAAGTTTGAATAGTCACGTGCTCGTCTATGGGTCAGTCACGGGTGCGCCCAAAAACGAATTCGAAAGTCGCAGGTTAACATTCCACCATGACACAAACACAAACTCAACAATGTAGATCATGAAATATGCTTTGCATTCCACGGATAACATGTTTAATTAAACTTTGAACACATTCAGTATGTGTATGAGTCAGTACCACGGGAAGTGAAAATGCATGCCAACAATAAAGCGCCCACCCACAACTCGGGCGGGTCCTTGCAGTAAACTGAATAGGTTGTTGTCGGTTATATCATAAGGTCTATGTTTATATGTGTCTCAAATACTAGTATTCAAGAGTAGATAACACCATAAATAAGGGTAAATTGAGCAATGACATAATACAAATTGCGCCGCGTGACCCCTTGCTTTGAATTCCTGCCAAAGAAAGTGACGTTGATTGTTTCGTTTATTGATATGGTAACAGTTATACTCGAGTAATTTCAACTTTTGTTTTATAGTTATCTTTATATGTATCTTTTATATGTTTTTTTTTTTCGCCACGCCTAAGTATTATGACGAAATCTATTTGCCGAGTTTTACATAAGTCCAGTAGAGAAATGTGAAAACAGGACGATGACTGCACACCCTATTGAATAGGAAAGCGCTAAATCTCGCGCTCAGTTTTTAAGGAACTGTGCCTAAACCATTGAAAGGAGACCGTGACCCGACCGTTTGGACTCGGTTAAACACGTACCAAGTTTGTCACGTGAATCTCGAAAAACAATAGTCTATTGTTGTCTGAAATCAATTCCGTCGCCATTGCGACACTGCAGACCGAAGTCCGTGCAATGTGTGCAGTACCAACATTTAGAACGGTTAATGTGTTTCTCACCGCTTCTAAGGTGTGCCGGGAAATCCCGTTATACTTACTGATAATTCTGCTATAAGTAGTACCAACCACAATATTTCTATAGTAACATGACGTGACATTCTCGATAATAACTCAAGCAAAAGCAGCGTGGTGACGTTGGCGGTTCGACCAACAAGTTTGTAATGACACTGATACTCAGTAAACAAGTACGGAATGGGGGAATTCCCAGTGACGTATGACGCATTCTCAATTGGCCGAGAATAAACGTGACGTCAGGGAAAAGAAGAACGCGCAGTGGCTATTCTTGTATTGAATACCGTAGCCATTTTCTTACACAAGAAGTATAATTACTTTTACTGAATATATTTCACATAAATTATTAGAACTTTACATACTATATATATTTATTTACTGATTGACACTATAGCCGTGATTATGGTTGCATTCATAATTTGTAGTTATTATACGAATCCAATACTGCAAATGACACTACCGGTATATCATATACCTCTCCAAACAAAGCACTCTCCATACAGAATTACCAATGAATACTCATATATACTTTTAGTAGAGCAGTGTTTGTGAATTATAAGTTTTTGTTATCGTGGCCGTAACGTACGATCTCTACATGATACCGTGATTTTTTTCTGTACATATATTTCACTTTGTCTATCGCCCCAGAATTTCTAATGGTCCACCCCTGAACAACTCGTGATATGACGTCAACACCCGCGCATAGATAAGATGACCCTCTAGCTTTGTGCCGCGGCGTCGGTTAGATCACAAGACGACGACTCTCGATAAACAAAATCACAATCAATCAAGCCATCAGGTGTACACCACAGTGTAATTACGTATGCTCTTGTGTATCCCCGAATGTTTCCAATAAACCATGCTCAGTCAGACCTTTGGTAATCAGCTGACCACGACAACATAAAATAAAAAAAAAAATAATCGACCTTATTGAACAGAAACGAGTTACGGTATGCACTCGGTCATTGATCCGAATTCCCAGCAGACAAATAAAAATCATTTATTTTATTAGGAGATAAAATAGTCTGACTAGATGGCTCCAAAGAAAATCAACAAAACTGAATAAATCCCGTCTTGTAGTGTGAATGTAATTAGATTACATGGGTTCAAAGTTGTATAGATTATTTTGATACCAGATATATCATGAAGTTTTATTTATATTAAGAAATAGTTTCACGTGATTTTATTTATTTACTAGTGCCTTAGGAAGCGATCTCATACTCTGACACGATATTGCTACGCACAGTCAAGACTCGGTGAAAAACAATTTTCTAGAGAATAACATGCGGTTGTGATCAGTTAAAAATCAAGGTTACTTCCTAATACTTCGCAAAAGTTGACGTGGTTATCTTGATTTGCATACAGTTCGGATATTAAAATGCGTATTAAAATATCATCTATTATTTCCATAATACACGCTTTGGGGAGGGGGTGAATTGATCTAAATCATGCTGCTTACAGTGTGAATAAATCCCTTAGAGTTAATTTTACTTAGACTACTGGGACGATGTGGATAACACAATAATAGCATTGATACAACTTTGAATGAGTTTACTACGTAATAGAATCGAAAATATATACGAGTAATATCATTGGATCGATTAAAATGCGCCCTCAGAGGCGATATAAATCCGACTGACTTGTGAGGGCCAATGACGGGAATAACAACTAACACAGCAATGCACCGTCTCACCTTACTTATGATTATAATGAGGGTGACAATGCATATTAGCTAATGTTAAGTGAAACAGTTTGGTACGTTAATTTACAATTCTACACACCTACCTGTTTCCTGATCACCCTCTAATCATGACTAGACTAGCGATCACTCCCTGTACGTCACGGTGTCCAGTACTCGTTCAATTTTACTGACTTAAATAATAGCTAGCTAACCGATCGTTGGCTGCTTCGTTTGTCTATTTTTCGTCCAATATTTCAATATTGTCAATCAATGTATAATCCTGACCAAGTTTGACTTTACAGAATGTTGCCAGTATATGTAATAGACAAAATACGGTTTAACAAATCAAATCATACGTTCTGTGATTCAAATCATACGTTCTGTGATTCAAATCGTTATTGCATGGTCCTACACGGTATAACAAATATATTTTTCCTAGAACAGGTTCCCCTTTTAATTAATTTTATTATTGCACTACATGTAAGAGCATATACTAATTAATTTGTACGTAGAGCTGGTTTACTCAGATTAGCTTTAGTATTGTATTGATTGATATAGGCTGTTCTGTGGCCAAAATAAATAATTATTTTTAGAGAATACAAAAAGGTATTTTGGTGACAGACACTATAAACTAATTATTCGCAGATGGTTTGAAATTTACATTTTCTCACTGCGGTAGTGTTGAACATCAAGAATATTTTTTTCACAATAATGGAAATAAGCTACGATGCTAAAATCTTACATTCGCTAGTGATCATATGTGTTGGATGACGCTAATTTTCAATATATCTACAGTGTTATCATATTTATTTGGTTTTGGACTGCAACTGCTTGTATTTTGGAGAACATAGCCGAGCATCGCAAAGCCGGACATTCTTATTGAATCTCCCTGGAAGTAACAGGATGGTATCACATCTCGGGGTCATACATAGGGCATATTAGCACAAATTATCATACAAATAGGGACATTCCTCATATTACAGGTGTCCCTCCTATGGTCCAACACCTCAAATCCGATATTCATGATTTCCGAATTTCTATCAACTATTATATATTAAATTACTGGTCCATATAAATCAATTCTAGTCAGTTCTCGTAAAAATAACACATATCCAATAGTATAATTATTAAAAAAATATATATTTTAAATGTTTTCGGATAAATCAACTTCATAACCTTCGGGTAAATGTGTTACCATAAGCACTACATGCTTACATAGCTAATCAAAACGTACTTACGCAACACCATCTGTGTTCTATTAACATAACAAGGGAATCAACTGTTGTAACGGTGTGAACGCTATTTTTGTTTACAATAACACTGATGCCTGTTTTCAATTGACGGTTGGTCGCGTCAGGGAATTAATTGTTTCAGACCTCTTCGATCTAGATATCTTAATATTGGCGTAATATTGTTCAATTGACCTGGGAGCGAGTCAGCCACCAGACTTATTCCCTAAATAGTGATCCATTCGCTCCCTTCCTCGCGTCTACTACTGTAGAACACTTTATTTTGGCTGGAATTAATTTTCACTGAAAAGATTTTTGGGTGTTTTGTATGGAATTTTTGACTAGTTGAATGTAAAATATAGGAAAAAAGGTAAATTCACTGGATTTTATTTTCACTGAATTATTCATTCAGCGAAAATAGCGACAATGAATTCTAAGCGAAAATAAAGTATTTTACAGTATTCTACGGATCTATATAAGCACACGATATTCGAAACAGTGGATGCGATGAATTTGAATTTGAAGGCCAGAAGTCGACAAAATTAAAATCATAGGGGGTGACTGAAAGATTTGTTGAATGAAAAATGCAAGCTAGACACCGAGAGGAAAACATGCATACAAGGTGTTACAGGAACAATCGTTAGCAAAATTCAACACAAATATAAATATGTAGAGACAAGACATCGCCCTCCACCCCTCATGATTTCAAATGTTTGACCCCGCTCTAAATATTGTTTGGTTCCAAATGAAATGCAAATCAATAACATCGACGGGAAATCTTACACCATTTGAATATACCTAGGTATCAGTGGCGGATCCAGAGGGGGAGGAACCGGGGGGGGATGCTCCCCCAAACGATCATTCATATCATCTGGATTACGCATAGCTTCTCTGCCATTTAAATTTTAAGTGAAGCTTGGACCCCAATACATTTTGCTGGAACCGCCCCTGCTAAGTATTGAGGTCGCATTTTTGTGATGTACTACTGTAGAATACTTTATATTTTCCCTTGGAATTAATATTCGCTATTTTCGCTGAAGGAATAATTCAGTGAAAATAAAATCCAGCAAATATACCTGTTTTCCTATACTTTAAATTCAACTCGTCAAAACTCAGTGAAAATAAATTCCATACAAAACACACACAAAGTCTTTTCAGTGAAAATTTATTCCCACTAGATTCATTTGAAATCGATTCGAATTCCTGGCAATGAACACAGGGCTCCACAGGTGGGTTACGTCTTACACAGCCATGAACGTGGCCCCGGTGTGGTACAGATCACGGGTTCACGTATTTTACCATGTCAAAAAAAGTACCGGTAGTATCAATTAATTTGTATAGCAAACCATACCACCATCGTTAAATTATTTTACATGTGCGGGTACGACTAGTAATTTCCGTCCAAGCCTACATGTGTCGAGTACGAAAACCAAATATTTGCAACGTTCGAGTATTTGTTATTAATGCTCTTTAAAAATAGAACGCTGTGATCAGCAATCAATCGTGACGTCACGGTAAAACGCTTCACCACGTCACGGTTTCATTGCAACTGCAAATGTGACAGGTGGTGAAAATAACAACAAACTGAGCATGCGCGAAATTAATATGTATGTAAATCACACATGTTTCCATTCTCTCTCAGTAATCGCACCCGGACGTGGCAGATTGGATCCATAAAAACGTTGTCGCCTGGAGACCCCTCGGTGAAATAGCGTGGAATATTATCAGGGGCACGATTTACTGGTCCTGGGATTAAGTGTACGTATTATTTTATGGGAATCTGTGTCGTGCGCCCGATTTGCCATTTACATCTACCGATTCCGGAAGTGCTCAGCGTGGTGTGATAGTGAAAGGGAGTTTCAGTGAAGCGTTCAGTGTAGGTATGTTTCATTCAGTTCAGATGTATTGCTTTACATGTCAGTGACTAACATGCTACTATATAAAGACACTCGGTCATTCATTAATTGTCACGATGTATGTGTTTATTCATTGAATTGTTGTTTGTTTGTTTGTTTGTTTGTGGCATACGTTGCGGTCAAACCAACGATGAAATACAGGTCAGTATTGGTAAAATGGTAATTAGATAACTGAATTCTACTTAATTGTAATGACCAACTAAACAATTAGGGTGTTTTCGTCGTCATTCACAGTCATTCATACGAGGCGATTGATCTAAGATCACGTCCGATCAACGGTACACGTGCCAACTTAGGTAGGTAGGTAGGTTCCAATCATATTAATATATGGTACGTACAGATATGAAACTACAAACCGTGATACACATAAGACCAGCTTACGCTAAAACTACGAAATTTCAATTATCGAAATATTACTACAATATCTCATCGTCGAGTTTATATATTGTAGTGTCAGTGTAGTGTTTTTACAGTAAACAACTACTCCCCATGTCTCTTTTAATGTTGTAATTCATGCATGTAATCGTGTTATACTAGTACTCAAAGTCGTACCAGTAATCATTACCATCGTATCATATCCAATTATGGACAAGCACAAGAATCATGCACGCGCTTGTCGTTGGTTTGATTGATTGATTGATTAATATATTGATTTACACAATTTTGTGCTACCATTTAAAACTAGTTTTTAATTAATAAACTCACAAAGGATTCTTTACAAGCTAAAACTACTTAATTAAACCAACTAAATGATATTTAAATAAAAAAAAATATTCCATACACATTTAAAGATCTCAAACTGTTCCACAACCTGACGCCTCTCCTGCATAACATTTTATCTCTGTGAGACTGAACATTTAGGAAATATAAATGATAGTTATATTTCATGCGAGTGTAACATCTATGAATGTTTTTTAGGCAAATAATCTGAGCAGATCCCATATAGTATGTACACACCAATGTGCAGGCAAATACAAAATAATAACAATGATTTGGCATGCTTAATTTATCAGAGAAGTGACATCCACACGAACACAACCTAATACAAGTCTATGAATAAAAATACAAAACATTGCGAACTAAATAGAATAACGCACGCAATAGTCACGGTTAAACATCAGAACCCAGTAATCAGCTATGATTGTCTTATTCCATTGTTCAAAAGTCATTACCAGTAACAACGCAAAATATTTTATTTTACAATCATTGCGTTATGTTGTGCCATTATTTTTGTGCATTATAGTACCAAGTGTGAAGGGCAGACCAGTAGTTTAGGGGCAGGTGTAGACGATGATTTGTTGTGCTTCACATGCAAGCGTTCTTGTACTCTTGTTTAAACATAAATTTTTCGATAGCTCTGCATGTAGATGGAGTCTATTTTTACACTTGTATTTCTAATTCTAACTCCCACTCCCGCCCCCTCTAGCGGTACTGGTCGTCGCAACATGGCTGACTGTTCGGGGATAGTTCAGGTGTCTGCTCGGTCATTATTTTTAATTCAAGATCAGCAACAATTAGAAATTAAAGGATTTCAAATGTATGTATAGATTCATTGTTTTGTCACGCCCCGCGAGAACGGCCAATACACTCGACGCTGAGGGCTTTTGCGATACTCGTCACATTCTAGTACATCAGGTGCGGCGTACTAGAATAGTGACAAAACCCGCCGTAAGATATGTCAAAGTGAAGGTACTACATTTATATGCGACATTAGGCGGTGGGCGGTATTATTTAAATTAATCCCAATGTGCAAAGTGAACATTACAAAATAAATTCATTTCGATATGCTTGTCTCGTTTAAAATTTACACTCAGTAATTTCGTGTCACAATGTAAATCAGTACAAGTTATATACAAAACGACTTATTGCATTATTTTTAACTTTCTGTAAACTCGAACGTATAGTTCTTTCTGAAATATACATACAATTTCATAAAATGTCTCCTCTCTATATACCACAATCGACCCGGCGTAGAGGCCTACACAGGTGGGGCCGATTGTCTAGCGTGACATTGTATATTTAATCGTATGTTTTCGTTAGCACTATGTTACGATTCATGACAGAAATATGCTGTTGTTGATCCCATTTTCTGTTAACAACTATAACGGATATAATGTCACAGTGGTTGTTATTAAGACTGAGCACACAAATCTCTTTTTCAATTTTATTTAATTTTTGACACGAGCGGTTAAATCCAGCAACGATTAATTTAATACTCGTGCACTGCCGTGACGGGTATTTTCAAATAAACAGTTTTTCATCGATATCGATTATGTACAAGATTTGTTCCTTGTTTATTTTTGATGTTTGTTTTTTTAATAATATAAATAAAATATTATGGGGGTTATAAATGGCGAATGCCGGAATACCGCGAAATAAAGAATAAACATACTCACATATAAAGTAATGTATGCAACTCTCTAACTATGTACGAACCACTAGTTGGTTGTCGTGCATACCAGCCACAGTATGACCGGTACGTTGACATATATGATCGCCTTACACTGTATAGTCCATGCGTAATATTATGTTTTCACCAAAACATAAGAGAGTACTTCAGTAGTATTTGTTTTGGCGAGGCGATATTTCAGAGGGAATTTCAAAATATTATCCGCGTCATGGGGTGCCTCTAAATCCGGCGATTAGCCGTTCAGAACGAACACGCTGGTGATGAGTGTTACCGAATATATACAACTTAAATTACTCGACTTGATTCGATACGATTTTTATTGGTTTGTGTATACCGTACTAGCTTTAGGGAAACGCAACACCAAAGTGAACAACAAACTTGAGTCAATTTCAAGACTGTGCCTGATAAGCTACCCAAACCTAATACCCACCAATCGATCAGATATCAGCCTCTTTGTTTACAGGTTTTTATTGACGTGTCAATTTTTGCCTTTTATACTGGCAATCTTTAGTTTGATCTCGGACCACGAAAAAGGTCTGAAATTTAGTGGAGGCCAGGCACACACAGCTCACACTGATTCGTTTATGCAAACCATTTTAAAGGACGTGTAAATAAATCACGTATTTTTCATGCATTGTATACGTCGCATGCTGGAACCCACAAAGACGAGGTCTTCAAAGGGCGGTGGTCGTCACATCTCGTCATTGTTTGATATGGGACCACGCACGTGAAACATGGTCATACTAATCGGGGCACCCATTTCCAAACCACAGTGAAGATATTATCATGTGTTAGTCAACACGTACGTAATAATAAAGTACATGTGAATTTCAGTTTATATCATTGACATTTCTAATATATTCCTAATTATAATCACAATTGTGACATCTTGCCGTTATGATTCGTTTTTCGCGGCCATCCCCGAATAATTTAGTTCCAAGGTTCGTTTCAGGCCTATTGCAACGATACGATACGTACGACTCACCGCCAATGCGTCCCGTCGATATGAAGACAAGTCTCGGAATGCAAATAACCAGCACTGTGTGCGGTATGATAAAAGCGAGTTATAGTGAATACAACGTTCACTAATTTGTAACATGTTCAAGGTGCAAACACCGGATGTGTCGATATCAATGGAAAAATGATACAGTTTGTGACGTCATCATGCATTAATTGCGTCACATTTTTACTATTTTTGTATCGTGGTGAAAAAATTGTTCACAATAATCGTGGTTTCCTGTTTTTGATAATATTTTAAAAAAAATCAATGCTGTGTGACGGTGTGGTATACACCATATGTTACCACCTGTTGATAAGCGATATTAACGAACATATTGAACCAGACTTGCTTACACGCGAATTGTTAAAATTACAGCGCAATTTGTGATGTTTCTCAGGTCATAAGCAAATTTTAAACCCAAACATTTAGCATCTTATTAACGGATGTACAGCTTAATAAAACACTATGAACAAAAATGATATCAGACAATCACCAATATGCTCTAAGATGTTGTATTCATCGCACGCAGAATCAGTGACTACCGTGACAGCGTAGTCATTTTGTGTTGTCAATGTGACCAAACCATTTTGGTCATAGGGGTGTCAGGTACAATTCGTTCAGACCTCTATATACAAAAACACAATTTGCGAAATTTCAGGTTTCCATGATAATTCACCACTAGATATATATGTATACAAAGTATTTGATGCAATACAAATTTCATGATCGAATCAGTCAAGTTCACATTTAAAGGCAATTTATTACTAGGTAAACTAAATATATATACACATAAGGTTATCGTACAGAAAGTGCCAGCTATCACGAAATTCGCTACTCGTAGCAATGACACTGTAATTTGCACTTGCACTGATGACTAAGTAGAACAGGCCGCCCGCCTGAGTATTTCATCGTTTTTCCAAATCTGAATGTCATGTGTCTGCAGTGGCGGATCCAGCAAAATGTATTTTTGTCCAAGCCTCGCTTAAGATATACGGAGCGTAAATTGCAGAGAAGCTATGCGTAATACAGATGATATGAATCGTCATGCGTTTGGGGGGTTGGTGGCCCCCCTGCCCCCGTCTGAATCCGCCACTGTGTGTCTGACAGTATGTACGATTCCTAATTGGCAGTCACGTTCGAACTCGAGATATCGCGTCATACTGCACGGGCAAGCTAAACACTAAGCCACACGTGTGTGCAATAAGTACGGTTTGTGACTGCATTCTGTCCGGTCCTGTTGTCAATATCGATTCTTTGAGAGGAAAGTATCTCCCAAAATGACACCGCAAAACGCGAGGATTTCTACAACGGATTCACCATTTCCGTGACAGTTCGCGCTGTTTATTACGCGACACATCTTCTTCGCCCTCGTCTGTTTGCATAAAAATATTACAAACCAGTTTCACCATCTGCTTCATCTTTCGCGAGAAAAATTCTGTAGTTTTAAAGCGATTTGTGAAATACAGCGGTACGAACATAACAATCAAATTAGTATTAGTGCTCTCTTCACTTACCCTCTCTACTGGTATATCACGTGATCGCATATGATTTTATACGCTGATTGGTTAGTACCATATAATTGCTTTATTACGTCGCAACAGATTTCGTGACGTAATTAATTTAATGTTGGTCATCACATTTTTTCAAGACAAATTTGATTTCATCTGCGCTTTACTATAACCAGAAGTATTAATATCCCATCAATCATTTGGCGCAGTAAAGTGGTACTGTGAAATACTTTATTTTAGCTGGAATTAATTTTCGCTGAATAGACCTTTTTGGTGTTTTGTATGGAATTAATTTTCGCTGATTTTTGATGAGTTGAATGTAAAAATATGGGAATAACTGTATATTCACTGGATTTTATTTTCACTGAATCATTTATATATACAGTATATAATTTGGACAGTTGTCAGACCCGAGTAATTACCTTCTCCCCTATCTTTTCATCTGTAACAACGACAAAAACAAACAAACATTGTTGAATATTCAATCGACCTTTTCAATAATAAAATTCCTATATACACCACAAACAGTGATTAAGTTAATGGAGTAACTGTCGCAGCATATGTGACAGCTGTGACATTTTCGCACATCCGTGCATCCATGACATGAATATTGATTCAGCATTGATATCAAATCAAATCAAATCAAATCAAATGACGGTTCCCACACTAAAACGAAGGTTCTCCTTTTACATAATGAGAGAAGTTGGTTCGTCATGATCATAGAACAGGTATTCTAGTAGCTAGGGGGACACGAGATACGTAACTCGTTCGATCGCGTTTTATAGCAACGTTTGAATTTGTAATTCGTGTCTATATGTTTTCTATATTTTCCGATTAACATTGGCCACAATCGCTTGCATGGTCCGAATCGACGGTTTCAAAGCCGGTGAATATGAGTCTCATGTAACGAAATAAAACACCCAACAGACCCGTGTACATCATTAAAAATGGGCAAGTTACTACACCAAAATTATGATTTCATGAGGAACACCTCGATGCGTTAGTGATATCATGACCTTTTTGATAAACTAACATCGCTTGAATATAACCATACAGAACAGAGAAAATATTAGCCGATTACCAGCGAACCTGGAAGTAAATCGTCGCAGAACATTTTTTTGTTTCTTCACCTCTGTAATCACGAAAACAGATGAGTGGTTCAGGCGTTTAGGACGAGTGTAATTTTACCAATTCCTCATTCCATTTACCTATTGTCTCGTATGTCATCATTAACGTGGCATTATTTGCATGGTTTAGAGATGAGTTGACAATTGTCAAGCGACGGTCAACTGAGTAAACTGTTAATACACAAAGTGTAAATTTTCATCATTGAACAGCGAAGATCATCTATGAAACGCTGTTCAAAATTGGATTCCGATGTTAGTTTTGTGCTCACATCGGATACGGATACAGAACTGAAGATAAACAGGACATCAAAATCGTGTCGTCGACTGTACGTTTTCAGAGTTATTAAACTCACGCACGTTTTGTAAATATTGTTTCACTCGTGGGTTAACAACTCTAACTGTATCTTCTATGTTCATATGGAGATTGAATAGGAAACACGAACTTAAAATATTTTTGAATTATAGTAGAAAATCAATATTGAGGTGACGTGGGCCTATCCATGGACCCGTTCCCAAAGCGGATATCAATTAACATTTGGTTGAACACTTCCATAGATCAGGAATGTAGGATGTAGAATGTACGGGGGGCGGGGGTGTATGGATTTAGACGTTTTGGGGGCGCGCCATGAATCTTGTTTATATCAAATTAAATGAAAGAGAATGTGCTCATGCGGTAAACAACGATAACCTGGCGTTGATTCCTATTTTTAACCTAATCATTCCAGATTTGTGGTTTAATCGAATTTCTGATCTGGTCTTGTTTGTGTATGTTTCATTTATTTAGTCAAAAACATCATGAACTAGAATATGAAACAATGTTTTAACATATCAAAGAATATTTTAGAAAATTAAAATTGATATAAATTGATTATTATATAATACACGCGTTGTATACGTAGCTTGTAACTCGTATAGCGGTGCAGGTGCAACGATGGTGGCACTCTAACATGGATTGGTAGACACAGAGCAGTACTGAGAATACAGAAATTATTCGGTCGTTCCTATGACTAGTAAACAACTATTTTCGGGCGGATATTCGGGCATTTTCATCGCCTGGCAACCATCACAGTAAAAACAAAGGCCGTTTACTCTACTGTACCGGTATTTTAGGGTAGTTGTTGAGACTGCCATGAACAGTGCAATTAGGATACCCCTACATGTGAAACATATATAAATTTGGTTGTTCAGGATTCCTTCAGAGTTGAATTTATGCTGTTTCTTCGATTTTAGCTGGTTTCACCGGCTTTTTCGACCGGCAACAGCAGCTGGCGCATAGCTCACAGATTCACATGGTACAGTGGTGCTCGTCGTAGCAACATAGTGCGTTTTTCTGTGATGTAACTCGGCCCGGGAATAAAAATATAAAATCGAAAGTAGTTTGTATTATACACACGGTGACATATTTTTTTAAAAATTAACCATCATAAATACGATCGTTGTACATCAATTTCAAAATCATTGTGCTCGTAACGCGTACGATACAATATGCATCCTGTAATCTCCGTGCGTTCTCCAAAAGGTACACATTACCGTGGCCAAAAAGCAAACAAACAAACAAACAAATGCAATCGCCGTTCAACAAGAAAGGGTACGTCTTCACAGCACAGAACAATGTGGCGTATTTGAGTGTCTATATTGTGTTCTTGAGGCCACCGTACAACGGGAATGTAAGTGAAAAATTTAATTGATATTTTTTTGATTTCAGATAAATAATGTTGTGATACTGAACTTAAACCATGACGATATGCCATAGATTTAAACAGCGCCTGTTACGTAAGAAATATATAGATTTTGCTTACATCGAAGAGAGTAATCTGAAGCGTTGTCTGGACACTATCGATCTGACTGCGTTGGGCATCGGAGGGACACTAGGAACCGGTCTCTATGTAATCGCCGGACAAGTAGGCAAAGAAGTCGCCGGCCCATCAGTTGTTCTTTCATTTTTGATAGCGGGGATTGCTTCAGTCCTTTCAGGTAAGACGTTTGGAGAGTACTTTGCGCCCCCTGGCGCTTCAAACCCGTCACGAGAGGGCGCTCACCCTACTCAGTTCTATTTGCATAAGGTCAGTGATTAATAGCAATATAACATATTCTCTCAAATACAGTAATAATCTTGTACAATGATTGGGCATGATTATGCAAATTTTCTCAAAAGGCGTAATTAAAATTTAATTCTATTTGTTGTCCGAGTTTTGTTCAATTTTTCACTATTTCAAAAATAGCATTTAATTGTTTTCACTGATATTTCCGTATTCTGAAATCCAATTTTTCCAATTTATGTTTAATCTTGCTCTCAACTATTTCAATTAACTATTAGTTATATCAACATTACAAGAATAGAACCATTGCCAGTACGTGACCCTAACAAATCTTCTATATATTTTCTGATCAAATCAGATGTTGCCCTAAAATGTGTTTGTTGGTAATTGAGGATTGTTTATGTCCATCTGTATATTAAATAGCATGAAAATTACTGTTTTTGGTCGACCAATACATCATTTTGCCGCTGTCTAAATGTTGTTTGCACATAATGTGAATATTCATCCAAAAGGACCGTGAGCTTTGTTTTCACACCCGTGATTCTGTGAATAAATACCCCGTGGTCCCTACATGAAGGTTAAATGATAGAGGATCTACAGTGTGTGCGCCATTACGTATGTTGATCGTAACACGTACACTGGTTCCTAAACCGTGACCCACCGCCACATCTTCCCGATCATGTGACTCATCCACGCAATGGGTCTTGACGCATCTAAAATTACGACGAAGACTTGCATTCAGCCGCAAATAACTTACACTTGTTTAATGACTATCTATTGTTTTTTTTTTACACGCAGGTCTTTGCTATGCTGAGTTTGGTGCTCGGGTTCCTCGCGCTGGCTCGGCCTACGTATACGCTTATGTCACTGTTGGTGAACTGTGGGGCTTTGTTATTGGCTGGAACATGATATTGGAATATGTCATAGGTATGGCGACCATTATATCACGTGTCTTTTGTGTACCAATGAGAGTATAGCATACTTCCGTCATGGTGTATGTACATATTCTTTACTAGGAGAGATTCATTGGTCAAGGTCTCTGTTTAAATTAGAGATATTAAATGTTAATTAGAGATTACGGCTGCATGACAAAATATGTTGATAAATAATTTGCATATACAAAACATGCACACGGCATACTGATTTCAGTACCGCTTTTCGTCATAGTTTCGAACCTTATTAAACGCATTGTTTTCTTAAATTTGAGACATTATGCAAGACTTCTAATCTGTCATATTGGATAACGGTCTTTATCATCCGATAAACGTAAACTCCTTAAACTACTCAAATAGTCATTTGTGTGCGTGTTTGTGAATACGCTCTAGATTGTGCCGCATGAATATGGAATACATATAATCTGATTCAAACAGTATAAGAAATCAATTCTAGTACGTTCTATTGTTTGAGAATCATCTCTCATTTGTTAGATTAACTTCCTTATAACTTACATTTTCCTTATATATTAACAGGATCAGCAAGCGTTGCCAGGGGATGGAGTGGTTATTTTGATTCAATGCTCGGGGAAAATCTGGAGAACTTTTCTATGAAATACATACCAATGAATATGCCTGGTATCGCTGCCTACCCAGACTTCTTGGCATTTGTCATCGTACTCAGTGTGACAGGTATTATTAAAGCGAGGGAGTAGTCACCTACGCATGCGTCAGGTGGCCATAGCGTGTCATTGTTTTTAAAACAAGCGTCTACCCACGAGCCTTTGTGTTCTTAGCGTGTGTTGTTATCGTCGCTTGGAACCCCCGCGCGTGCGCAGGTGACGACCCTCCCGCTTTAATGTTTCAGTTTTATGTTTTTTTTTTATTATTTGGCAAATAGTATTACAGTCGACAAAAATGTACAAGCCAAATAATGTATCCCATTGACTATTTTTTAGCATATAATATAAATTGTATTGTTTTTTTGAAATACATTGATTCTTACTATAAAACTGAACACCAACGTTACGTCACACGGTTTACAGAGGTATCCAATCTATGAATGCGTTTTCACACAAACAAGTCTATACGGTAGGGAGGGCCGGTATTGATATTTAGTTTAAACAAGTATATACAGAATTCTAATTAACGAGTACTATCAATTTCTGATCGAGCCAAATTCTGTTTTTTTTTTTTTTTTTTTTTTTTTTTTTTTTTTTTTTTTTTCAAATTTGTAGCACGGGAAACAGAAGAAGAACTCCCATTTGGTTTAAGCGTGATAGTTTTCGTCTAGTGACTTGAATACAATTGATTTCAATACTTCGGTAATTTAACAGACCATTTTACGTTCACTGCGAGAATCACGCGTTATGAGTGAAATCGAACGTAAAAACAGGACAAACAAAGGTCATAGCGTCGTAGTCGCGTCAAACATCGCGTGGGATTCGACAAACGCGAAAGTATTTCGGGGACATTTCCAAGCTTAATAATGTGCTGTCCACATTTGATGATAGGCAATTTCGATTAAGTGAGGGTATTCGGAAGCAATATTCCTCTGTCGAAGATCGGCCGGTCAATGTAAGCTGCGAAATAAAGAAATTCTAATTCAAAATCAAATCGTTCGATTTTTGCGGCAGACGTTCGACGCGCGTCTTTCATGCATCTCGCGAGATCTCGCAGTTGTACGGAAAATCACCTATTGCCCTTTCATTTCCGAGGCGTTCTGAATTGGAAATGTTATCTACAAATCGGCAAATGTTTGCACCTAGTCTTACAAAGAAGGGTGAGTTGCGTCTAATGCCGTTCGGCCGGCGAGGGCGCCACTCACGAATACTGTAAAGGGGGTAATTATTCACTGGGTTTTAATTTAGCTTATTTCACTGACTGGAGAAATGCGCTAAATTAAAACCCAGTGAATATATAAAATTTAGCATAGAACACATTATCTAAATGACGAAACCGTGAATTTAAAACCCATTGAATGTGCCTGAAATGGTAAATCAGTGAAATTTAAACCCAGTGAAAATTAGTCATTTTACAGTACATGTCAGGTTAGGGTTACACCCGGTCTAATGTTGAAAATTAATTTAAATAGGGTAGTACCCTGGCGCCTGAACTTCTAATCAAGATGGTATTGTGTATGAATTTCAATTTAGATCAATTGAACATTTTTTTTTACTTTGATGATACATTTACTGTGGTATACGTACTGATACCTTTCGTCAGATGCTAGTGGGCCATTACATTTCGTGGAGAAAATGATTGTGGAGGCGGACTGACATAGTGTATTTTTCAGCGTATTTTTTTTTCTTTCACCACAGCTATACTGATGGTCGGTGTCAAGGAATCATCTCGATTCAATAACGTATTTACATCCATTAATATGGTTGTGGTGTTGTTTATCTTGGTTACCGCGGTATTAAAAGCTAATTTCTACTACTGGGACATCCAAGTAGAAGACATCCCTGACCCCGAGACACAGGGGGATGGAGGCTTCTTCCCGTTTGGATTTTCGGGGACAATGTCCGGAGCAGCTACATGTTTTTATGCGTTTGTTGGATTTGATGCAATAGCTACTACAGGTAATACGACGCCATTATTATTTGACATATATCTTAATCCCCCAAAGCGTGTACGTTATCAAATCTCCCATTTGTGTTCATCCTCGTTCGAGACATAATTCTCGAAACGTGTGTCTATCACATCAGGATTTGGTAAACAATTGCATGATTATGTACACTGAGAAATTGACAACTGCACCGTCGTTCGGTGTCGTACCGTGCGTTTACCAACCCCGAAAGTTACTACGCATACATAACTTTGAATATCGCTTTCTTCACCTCACATATTTACGTATTATTTGCCTTAATAGGCGAAGAAGTAAAGAATCCTCAACAAGCCATACCCGTCAGTATCCTGTTGTCCCTGACGTTCGTCTTTCTCTCGTACTTTGGAGTCTCATCAGCTCTGACGTTATTGGTGCCTTACTACGAACTTGACAGCGGTGCGCCCATACCGCACGCATTTCAGTATATCGGCTGGGAATGGGCAAGGTATATCGTTACAATTGGAGCTGTATGTGGCCTATCAACGAGGTACGTATTACATATTCTGAAGTTACATTATAATAACGTTAAAATATGATTATATTATATGTAACCAATATTTGTCATTGATAATAGCGACAGTACATACAATAAATACGATTCTCCAATCAGCATGGCGAAATTGTTTGAGAAACAATGTTGGGATTTGGCAAGAATAATTCATGTTTTTCTCATTTCTAAAGTTTTAATAAAACAGTATTTCAATTTTCAACACGTAAAAAGCGAATATTCTGATAAATACGTAGATTCATATTACTGTATTTTTTTTAATTTACCTGGAATTAATTCCAATTCCAAATTCCAAGTAAAAAATGTACTTCACTGTAAACTTTTAAATAGTGTTTAACTATTATCAAGTCGCAAGGTTTGAATTTCAGATTCTGGTGATAAGAAGGTAACCATCGGTGTACCGGTCAATCAGGCTATACCCCGCCCTCCCCGGTGAACAAAAGTCACCATCAACTAACTTTAGTAAATTTGTTATGTACCTATTACAATATTTGTTTCCAGTTTGCTGGGTTCAATGCTGCCTCTGCCACGTGTGATTTACGCAATGGCCAACGATGGTTTAGTGTTTAGGTATTTTTCTCGCGTAGATGACAATTATAGAACACCTCTAGTAGCAACAGCCGTGTCTGGAATATTTGCGGGTAAGTAATGTAGACGGGCATCGTGTACCGAAATAAAAACATTATCAATGCTCATGGGTCAAACTTGTGGCCTATTTTGCTCAAAATGAGTCCGCATCACGAATATGTGACTGAAAAGGTGGTTAATTTAGGCCGTAATACATTAGTGCTTTTTTTGCTGCTGCTAATTTGAAGCAATATTTTCAGTGTCACGTGACGTGTTGTCCAATTTCGTCATTACATCCGCCATTTGTAACTAATAGAGTGAGTGAGCCTACAATTGTATTAAGCGAGTGACGTATAGGCCAAAGGCTATGAACAAATGAAATTTAATACAGTTTAATTATAAATTTGATAATGCAGTGTCACGAATTTGATGTCCTGTCTGTATTTTATATCCGTTTCCACGCAGCTTTAAAGACTAGAAACTAAAATATAGTAGTCGTCATTTGTGAGCGCATTTTCAATACATCGTGGAGCGTCACGAATATAGTTATTTGTGGGATCACCAATACATTAACGGTTTCGTGATGCATTGGTAACATAGTTACTAATCTTGCGTCAATTCACACCCTGACCCTATCATAATCCAGTCATGGATGAAAAAAAAATGTTTGTGTGCGAATGAGTTGACGTTTTTACAACTTGAAATGAGGTCTCACATATATGCAACTTATATCTATGTTAGAAACGACCGGAAATAGTCTATTGATATAATTTTAACAGTAATTCAAAAAATATTGCTCGAACCACCAACATTGGCATTTATTGTTATAGGTAGTCAGGGTGTGAACATTTGATCTTTGTGCATTTGCCAATCAGATTACCACGTTTTTATTATATTATTCATTATTTTGTTCTATGGTATTTATTTTAGAAATTTTTACTTTAACAATGAAATAAAATTGTCTCATATGATACTTCGTTTGTCTACCTACGTCAGTATGACGTCACGGGATCACTTGGGCATTGGAAAGGCTACACAGTTGAGACATTCTCTGTATACGCAATACACCGTTGTCACTTTAAGGAAATGTTACAATTTATTTATGCATGTGTATTGTAGTACGCGAACTCTTTTCTTTTGTATGAAATGTTCCTCTGATTATAGCGTTTTTAATCTATTGTTTTTGTTAACAGGGTTAATGGCTCTGTTTTTTGAAATTAAACAGTTAGTAGACATGATGTCAATAGGAACACTTTTAGCGTATACCATAGTATCAGTGTGCGTTTTAATTTTAAGGTAAGGAAAATCTCAGTAATACTAGTTTGACGTCACCCAGTGTGCGGTGACATCGCTGAGCACAACTATTCAATGGTTAATCGTTTAAAAATAATTATATTAGACGGTTTGTTCGTATTTTTATTTTCATATAATACTGAGCAAAACCAATCTTTAGTTAAATTAGCCAGAAAAATAACAAACTTCAAGCTGTCCTAACGATGTTTCAAAGTACATAGTGCATTGGCAGCTATGTACTGCTTATACAAGACCATAGGAGCTGTCTAGGTGATGTTTACATGTACATAACTAGCTGTCTAGGTGGCATTTATATGTTCAAATCTAACTGTGTCTATGTGCTGATTACAACTTGAAATATTGAGCTAACTGTTTAGGTGATGTTTACATGCTCTCAGCTACCTGTCTATTTGTACTTTACAAGTCGCGCAGCGCGTGTTCGAATTTCATATAAATAAACAATGTATTTTACACGCGTTGTATACGTCGCTATTAGTCCCATATCGAACAGGACGCGGCACAACGACTGCCGCCCTTTAAATTGGGTTTTATTATTAGTTCACACGTGTGTCTTTGTGTTCCTAATATATGACGCACTGCACTTTTTGATTTCATCGACTCAATGTCAATAATATCTTCACCTTATAAAATGATGATAAACTTCTGACAAATTTTAGATAAAAAATGGAGAAAATCACATTTGATTTTGATGAATACATAATATATTGCTTATTTATAGATATGAATGTGATACTGGTAAACCAACCCTCTCTCATTTACATCACCCGGGACCCGATACGACGCCCACACTTCTTGACGTGCTCGGGCAATGTTTTGCCTCCAATACTTCAACTCCGTCAGAATTATCGTCATCAATTGTCACGTATGCAACGTCTATACTCGGTAAGTAAACAACGCAGTAAAGACGATTAACATAGTTCGTGGCCACGTGACTTTTGCCTTACTGGCGTCATACTCAATGGAGCATTTATCTGCGTTCAGTGCGGTGTGTATGTTTTGTTTTGTGACCCCAATAATGTTTAAGGTCAGAGTAAGGCCTAAACTATGGCTACGAGTGTTTATATTAGATGGTTAGCGTAGGTTGGCATCTCTTCTGAATACTGAGTACTATTTTCAATTTGTTGGATTTGGCCCATATCGATTGCGTCGTTATTTCCGTTTTCTAACCTGTAAGATTCAAAATAAACAATAATAATGGCATAGCAAGCGATATCATATTACGTAGAATTATGTATCAATAACGAAGACGTATTAATCATTATGATATAAATAATATAAACAACTCCGGGAAATAGGTATCCTTGCCGCGGTGATATCATGTATAAACATAAAACCGCGAAACGATGCAACAACGCTGTGTTTATCGTGGGGAATGCAAAACAAGTACTTGATCAAACACGTGGTTAAACCCTCTTACAAACGCCTGTTAACCATGTCGGTGTTCATTATCAAGTGTATAATCTTAAATTTATTTTTTCTTTATGTTCCAGGGGCCCTAATATTCATGTTTTGTTCAGTTATGATTTTCGCCGAGTCGAATTTAGCGCACGGGGAATGGTGGGCAATAATACTAGCTATTACCCTCGGTATATGCATACTTGTAAGTCTATATGCGATATCGAAACAGCCACAAAATACAAGAGGTTTGACATTTAAGGTAATTATTTTTTATATAATGTTTTTTTTTTTATTTGACTAATTAATCTATGCAACATGCTCTCAGGTATCGCCATTTAGCGATGACAGTTACTCTGACACAGAATTAAAGCGTTATGTTAAAACTTGGTTTGTTAACGTAAAGCAAACCAAAATCAACACTATACTTCTAAAAGACACAGTGACCCCCTCCCCAATTTTGGGAGCAGCCAATGACCACATGCGTATTCCAAAAAATGTTGTAAATAAGAATCTAGAATTTCGTAAGTAAATGTTAAGCGCACCAACATATGGGCATTTCTTATCGGAAACCACGTTAAACTTCGATGGAGGGTGCAAATGTCGGCATTTTACACTATTATAAAGCGTCATAATGCCTGGAAAATCTCGTGGAAAGCGGGAGAAGGGTTACACATGCAGTTTATCTATTTCTGAAGGTCATTTTAATGTTTTGCACCAATTACATGTACTTCCTAGTTTAAATTAGCACTCTTTTTAACCAATCCACGAGGTAGCTTTACAAACGCCATCTTTTAGAGTTGCCCAACAGCGATATAACAATTATCGCAATAAACACACTCAATGAAAATCACGATGATGCCAGAGGCGTTAATATTCAATGTGTGCAGCGCAACCTAATTAATCTCTTTTTATTAATCCACTTAGCGCATTCATTTTTATAATTGCACGCTCGATCGATAAGGATATTGACTTAAATAGAACTGAGATCACGAACCTATTTTTTGAGAAAGTGATGTTTGTATTTTAAAATTAGTAATGGAGATCATTTTGTCAACACGTTTACAATTAGTTTCTATGACGAAGATATAATGATTTCTTTCAATTGTAAGCTGGTGTCATGGAATGACGTAATCATATATCGTGACTAATGGGGTATCATAAGTTATTTCTAAAATCCATGTTTTAATATGTGACAAAAATGCAACAGTGTTGGAATTGTTCAAAACATAATAATTTATTTTAAAATACTAAAAATATGGCAATGAAACGCACGAGAGAATGTTGTTCTATGTTGCCAGGCAACTGTATAACTGCACGCAATAAACCGATAAACATGGTAATGTGATTTATGACAACCACAAATATTACGTTCGGTGTGTATGCATAATTCATAAATACACGCGTGCTTTTACATAATTCATCAATTAATTAATTAATGTACAACAATTTACTTACTTAATTTACAATTTACATAATGACAATACGTACAATACGTTTTATTTTACTGAGTTTGGACTTGCCATGTTGCATACAAGCGAGCACGATTCTGTGCGAACTAAGAGTAACGCATACATTGACGGGAAAATTATGTATATACAGACTTAGTTGCATTTTCTAATTTTACATAACAGATTATTCATGACATTTGACATTTCATACATTGCGCTGAAATTCCATTGGATACTTTTGAGCATTTTAGAATGAATATTTCGGAATAAATCGGATTTCATAGGTATGATACAAGAAGGTTGGTTTGACAAAATTTGGCCTCACGTTATCAAAATGTCGTTATACAGGTGTTAATACAAACTCCACCATTTGTCACCTATATTGTCCAAGTGTATAAGTTAGGGCTCACATTGAAGACTAAATATTGCTTTGAGGGAGGGGGTATTTCAGGGCACATATTAGGAGCAGAATATATGACATATTGGAATGCAACCAACAGGGTTGGGCCCAAGATGAATTATGCATTATACTCCATCACATAAAGATATTCTGAGTTCAGTATATGTCCGTGAATTATTCCCACCCAACTAATATTATGCCCACAATAAGTGCCATGAATTGTATCCCCTTGCAATACGTTATTGTACCCGTATTATACTCATAACAAAAGAGATCTGCTAATTTTATGCTCCCAATATATGTAGTGAATATCATCTTCCTCGGAAACTATCATTCTGCTCTCAATATTAATTATAGCCCCTTAGATGGTAGTCATTGCGCCACGCATGCGCGATATATATGGGTCTCATATAAACAAAGATGGCGACTTTGACTTGTGTACAAATGAGTAGGAAGTGAGACGTTTCCAAGCTTTAATTAGGTAATTTTCGATTGATTGGAAGGTATCGAAGGAGTCACCGGCGGTAATCAGTGCAAGTCGCGCATAAGTCAAACCTCATACTTGTGATTTTCATTTGAAGAGCGCATTGGATTGTGGGAAAACCAGTGTTTATCAACACAAATGCGGCACATGCGTAGCGCGACGACCACTGCGCCTTAACATATTTGTTGCCCCTGATATGCGACAAGCATTATATTCTGCCTCATTGTGAATAACACCTCCTTCGCAGACAGATATTTTGCATCCGGTATAGACATTCTGTTCTCAATATATTCTATGAATGAATAAAACATTACATACAACCACAAATGTTCATTCTGTCAAACCAACAGGAAATTATGTCCCTTAAACTAATTATAGACAAATTAAACACCAATGTTTACATTAATCAAGGATTTTTGGTAGACTGTTTTCCCCTCTGCTGTTTTAATCCTAAAACTTGTTTGTATTTAAAATTAATTATGACAGTGCGTATTCTTATTAAAACAAACTATGATAAATGAAATAATATTATATAACAAGAGACAGGGTCACCATAGTTTAAATATGTTTAAAGTTGATAACATAGATTGTACCTTATACATTGCAGGCCCCTGCAGTACCATTGCTACCTATAATCAGTATGTTTATTAATATTTACCTGATGTTAAAACTGTCATATGCAACGTGGATCCGATTTTCAATATGGATGTCAATCGGTAAGTTATTTGGGACTGAATAGTGACACATCACATGACTCGCACTCTCTCTCTGAACAAACTGCTAAGTATCTTACAAGTATTCAATGAAGGGAGTTGTATATCTCAACATAACATGCCGTCGATGGTTTATTGCTTAAAACAAACGGCGAAAAACAAAACATACGGCGTCACTGTTTGTGCCATAACTATATTTACTTACTGAATGCATGTTGTATAATTGGCGTAAATTAGGTCAATATTCGTAGACGTAGATTCATCGAAATACAATTTATCCCCCGAAATAACACACTACTATTCGTAAAGCTGATTATCCAATCACCTCTTCATAACCGAGTACAGCGTTTATGGTCGTACGTTTCAGGTTTCTGTATATATTTTGGGTATGGTATTTGGAACAGCTCGGAGGAATTACGATTGAAAGAAACGTTTGCGAACGAGGCTCTAAACTCAGACGATGACTCAGATGACGGAGCTGAGGCGGTTAAAATGAATGTAGATAAAACGGACAACGAAGGTGCTCCACTACTGTCCAATATGTAAGCATACCATAGTCTATTGCATCTTGTATGTAATACAGTTAAAGGAAACATTAATCCAAACAACATAATGACCTCTAAAGAAAAATCTCCACAGATGTAGGAGAATGCAATTTGCAGTTTTTTATATCACGTTTCATTCTCTAGATATTGAGAAAATGATATCATCTATTACTTCAAAAGTTGAACATCAAATTGGCTGAAAATTTAGAAATTGATAGCATACATGTGCTGGTGCCATCCATGTTTATAAAATAGTTGTCAAGGAGACATAACTGAAAATGTATTTTTATGTTTTTCTAGCAAATGCTTAAATTTGTATACAATTTACCAATGTGAGTAGGTTAATATATAGGTGATATATTACATGTTGGCCACAAAAAGGGACAAAAAAGTGTCATCCTATATTTTACGACAAAAGTATCGATTTTTATTTTTCCAACGTTTTTAGCAATATCTTCACTTTATGTGTATTTGTAATATTCTAATTTCCAATATACATGAGTAATATGCACAACTAAAATTTGAACTAATTCGCATCACTATTTCTCATGTTATAGATGAAATAATTATTCCAATTTCTGACAACAGATTCTATGATGTCATACTTTACCCATAATCCTTTGCTTGAGAATCAAGATTGCTGACTATATAATACTGACATAAAGTTGAATATCTAGAGAATGAAAAGTGATATAAAAAACTGTAAATTGCATTCTCCTACATTTGTGGAGCTTTTTTCTTCATTATGTTGTTTGGCTTGATGTTTCCTTTAACATCTGTTTGAATGACAGAAGCAACGATAAACAGGCTAATTGCGGGTTTTAGTGTCACTTGAATTTGTAATGGCTTGGTGAAATACACGGGCTGGCGACTATGCGTGACGTGAACGAGGCTACAATCTGCTATGCCATTTGAACAGAATACCAGGCACACTTGAAACCCGAAACTAGTTTATTATAGAGGATGTTACGTCGCACAATGTGCTGTCATATTCGAAGCATTGACAAATCATAAGTGGCATGATCGCATTTCGAAGAAATACACGTTACATTAATGCAAGCATGCAGTGTCTCGGAATTGAATGGGGAACATATGATATGGTGTCATCACATGATCGTGACTTAATGTATGTATAGAGAATATACCATGAATGACGCTACTTATGAGACATTCATGAGTAAGGTCTTCGACACGGAGCAAATGAAAATTACTACACAAATTTAGTAAATCGGATATTACAGTGTCACCAGTTTGATATCCTGTCTATCCCTTATATCCATTTGAAAGCTTCCAATAATCTTCATGGGCTAGATACAGACGTGGCCTGAAGTTGTACAGCGGATGCACGAGATTGCGTTAGTCGTACGACAGAGGACCGCAAAAGCCGTATCCAGTCAATGAAGTTTTTATCATATACTGTACAGGGTACATTAAAATAAATTGCAATTGTTTTGAACTACTGGTGTTTTTATTTATTGTGGTTCATAATCATATTTCTACCATTTATTCAAACATTTAATGGCAATTTCACAATCCGTATAAAATTGCCTTGAGACAAAGGAGAAAGGCATTGATGTTCACGGTTTTGAAATTACGTCTCACATATACACTGATTTATATCACAAATGCATTTAGTCGACATCTGAAACTAACAGAATTATTCGAGTTAATACAATTCCGAATACTAATTCTAGACATATTATACGATACTCAGCAATAATTTGTACCAAACTGATTGCCGGGTTGTTATTAGAAAATTATCAAAACTGATCTATTCTGGACTTATTATAACTTCCACGATTATTTTCATCATTATTTTGATCCTAATTGTACCATGCCTACATGGTTTTTAAGAGCCCGGCACAATTATAAATAAACCTGGCGACGCCGTATAGTTTCCCAACTCTTATTTCTCCGAAATAATCTTTCACTCATCTCCTAGGTTACCAATTATTATCGAGAGTGATTAATATACGAAGCAAATGGTTTGACGAAAAAAAGATGAACGATGCTACTTTTATCACCAGTGACGTCATTTATTACATTTAAGTCATTAAGATGAAAAAGATGGACGATGCTACTTTTATCATCAGTGACGTCATTTATTACATTTAAGCCATTAAGATGTAAATTGTATATATTTATTGCATGACAATTATTAGAAAATAAAATTATATTATTAAATATTATTATTTCATTACATTTTATTGGTAGTGTGCGTTGTAAATTGGAATACTCGAATGTAATCATGCACGTCGAAGACACGACCACAGTTACCTGTTGAAGAATTATATTCTCTGGTGTCTTTGGATAAAATATATAGAATAACCGTACACATTTGTACGGCATATTTATTTTTTTTATTATAACAATCTTAATTCAGTGACTAAATTCCAATAATACATTCAACTGAACTTAGCATTAAAGGGATTCTATTCTTGCCAATGTTCTACACCGTTTCAATATCATGATTATCTCATCTTATTCTCATCTGTGTGTGGTATACGTAAATATGACCTTGTTACACAGATTATTTCAAATGACAGCTATGCCACTTCTTGATCTAAAATGTCATACGGAAACAATTCCATGAGGTAAAAACCTTCCGAACGAGGGTCACATTTGCATATATGTCTTTCGAACTTTAAAATGGTGCCACTCTCTTTCTTAACACTTAATTAGGTTTAACGAATTTTGATATTTCCGGATTTGTTTTAACCTTCCACCATTAACCAAGAAATCAAACATTCTATAAAGCAATGTAATTTGCATTAGTTTTAGTCAAGTGGTTATAGATATGATGAAATTATTTCGTCTTCTGGAAAATTAAAATATGTATTTTCAACATTAATTTACGTAATCAAAAGGTATAGTCGTGCTTTTTTTGTTAGTTAAAGACCAGACTAGTAAGCATTTTGGCGACAGAATGAACTGTAACATTCAAAGATAAAGCTATGAGAAATGGCAGGCCTGTTAGAAGAAATATAATTTGATTCAGTTACAGACACTTTACAAGCAATTAATCAATCTCTACAGTGGTGCAGCTGTGCGTAGTGAATGTTTTGTGTGTGTGAATTGAGAAGAGACGTTCACCAGTTTAATTTAAGTATCGCTGTCTGAAAAGTAAGGTACTTGAAAATAAATGTGAAATTCTGCCGAAAGCAACGTTTGGTGTTGCAGGTAGAGATGCAGGTTCGTGGGCACTTGGGAGTGCATTTTTTTTTGCTTTTTATTATCCAAACAGTCTTGGCTATAGACTGTTAACATTTTGTAGAATTGTGAATAGTGGAACATACTCAAAAACGATTTTAAAATATAGATAACAGGTGCAAACATTCTCTCTTTTGAATGCTTAGCAAGATTTAGCAAGGCTGTAAATAAATATTAAAAAAAGAAACATGGTGAAAAAAAAGAAATGACGGGATTTCCATATTATGCACTATATAACAAAACGATAATACATTTAAATTTGGAACTGTTACAGCCATTTTAATTATGAGCATTAGTAAACTTCTTACTGAGTGAATTGTTATGCAAATTAGCAATTATCTCAGCTTCTTTTTAGTGCACATCCCAGAACTTTAAAAAAATAGCTCCTAGACGCTTTGACCTTTTGTTTTGAAATTTTCACAAATGATTGACAATGTGTTTATCTTCAAAACGCCGTCGGGGCATTGTTTTTGGTTGAATAGTGTTACAACAATCGTACAGACAACTAGTCTGGGTGTTAATTTATGTATAAACTCGAAGTAGTGAAATTTGAGCTGCTGCCCTGCAAAATTGACAACTGGTAGACATTTTATAACGGCACTTTCTTCATAATAACCAATTTTGACAGGAAACAGAAGCATGGTTTATAAGCAAATTTTTTTAAATCACTTTTGCCCCCAAAAAAACCACATTTTTGTGCATATTTCAAACAAGAGTGTCCATAAAAAATACTAACACAATTTTAAGATTCATACAATAAGCTTTCCGAAAATATTTAGTTTTGTGGACAAAGGAGATCATCTTGGTTTCCTAATTAACTAATTAAAATACCTGTCAGGTAAACTACATCTCTACCTTAACTTTCACAAATAAATTTGCAGGATTTACTATATAATCCCTCTTTGACAGTTCCTCTTACGAAAACATTACGAATGCAATATTGATGTATGTCGATATTTACTGCAATGACTGGAAACACATATGCAATTGTGCGTACCAATTTATAAGAGTCTGACAAAATCTGGGTTAAAGGACCGTGGTTCTCACCCCACGTCCTTTTTGACATGGGACTCATAGCGACGTACACAACGCGTGTAAAATACATTTTACATTATATTGTTTATAATACTTTATAACACAGGCTGCGCGACGACAACCGCCCTTTAAATATCTGTAAAACGCATACTTTCGCACTAATAAAATAGCAATACCCCGTGCATATAGCTAAACACAGGCTAGTTTAAATAACGACGCTTTCTCGTTTGATTATGAATAATTGAATGGGAACACTAAGGAATTGAAACTCCATTCTAAAAAGTCCTTTTGCCGATATCGTTGATTGGATTCCACAATAGCTCAATCGTTATTGTAACGTGGCTGATGCTGTGGGTTCGAATCCCAGCTGCAGCCTTGGCTAATCTTTTAAGCGGTTAGGGAGGAACTTAATTTTTAATTTTGTCGTCAACTCCAGATGTTGAACCGTAGTTAAACCTGCGCTGTATTAGCTAAGGTGGAAAGTCTGATATACGCCGCCTCTTGGTTATCACCCAAACACAAAAAGAAGATACAAATACAGATTACAATACTAGTATTCGAAAAGTATTGAATTTTAGTTAAAACACCGGTTTTTAAAATTATCGCAAAAGCGATTATCGACCAAGCACAAGTAGCGATGCGTCGGACTGTTAGGCAACGGAAACTATGTCGAAGTGAAACTGGCCGAGTATTCTGACTTCGCCGAGAGAACCACGTCTTCAAAATAGTGTTACTTCGATCAGCATTTCACATCCACTGGAAGTGGATCTGCGTGTTACGAAATATCGCAATACCGCAATACCGAACTTCTCATGAAAGTGATAATTGGCTCATGATCAGCCAATTAGAAAATACAGATAATTAGATATTATTGCATATTCATTTATGATTGGTTGTCTATTACGAGTCTTATCTATAGAAATTGGTACTGAGAAAATATGTTTCCCAGAATTGAATACTTAGTATATACTGGGGGATTTGATCAATTTTGTTATTAAACGTGATACTAGACTAATGACATGAGCAGAAGAGTTAATTAGGAAACACTCGAGGAGATACTTATATAAATACTTGGAGCCACAGTTTAGGCATTATAAACATATATAATTTAAGTTACCTTGAGCTTGAAATAAAGTATTAGAACCACATGAGGGACATGTGTGTCAAATCTTATGAACAATGACCATAATTACCTTTTAGTTATATTATTAATATACATACACATAATTACGGTGACCTTTGACCTGAAATCGAAATGATGTGGCGGGTCACGTGCGTGTGGAGGCGACTGCTATTTTCTCTTGGAATTGTATTATGACCTATACATTTCAAATTTATCTGTACCTAATTGTCGGGACCACATGTTGAATGTGTGCCAAGTTTGAAGGCAATGGCTATTTTTCCCTGACACAAACTTGTATTATCACTTGTGTCTCGCACAGGACACTTGCGTGCCAAGGTTGAAGTTGTCGCCTCTTGTAGTCCATACTGTAATGTTGATCCTTGATGCGAAATGTAGTAAGGTCTCGTGGATCGCATCGGAAATACGTGTTTCATTTTTGAAAGCGCTGGCTCGATCGCTTTCCCAATGTAGCTGTATTACATAGTATGAACAATGTTAAAGCGGGAAGGTCGTCACCTGCGCACGCGCGGTAATTGAGTCCCAAGCGACGATAACAACACACGCTAAAAACGCAAAAGGCTCATGGGCAGACGCGTGTTTGTAAACAAAGACACGTTATGGCCATCTGACGCATGCGCAGGTGACGACTCTCCCGCTATAACACTTACTGCGACTGTGAAATTTGACCTTACAATGCGTCGTGTCTCTTTACATGGCGAACGTGTGTTCCATTTCTGATATTCTCGCATGTTTCCACTGTAGTTCAGTACTGAGTGCATGTGTATCAAATGTGGTGGAACTGGCTATTTTTCAGTATATTTAACATAGTAAAAAACACACAAACATTTTGATTAATGTGTGCTATGTCGAGGGCTATTACGTAATACCTCGGGGGGGGGGGTGATACATAGCTGGATAGGGATTGCTCAAAAGTGTGACCATTTTTATACCTGGATAGTGGAAAAATGTATACCCATATTTATACCAAAGTACCATTTCTATCATCACTGTTTATTTCAAATAAAACAGTTACCATATCTGCTCCAACAGTTGCATTGTATATTGATTTATTAAAAGATGTATTTTGACCATAGAAACACATCTGTCACTTACATAAGAGCATATTGTTAACACAATGTTAATAAATATTACCGATATTTATACTTAGTATCTTGAACATAAATAAGACCGATACTTATACATAAAATACAAAAAACGAGACCCATTTCAGGGGCACGCCCCCATTAGGCAAGTTCTATGTATTGCCCCCGGCGTAATACTAGTACAAGCCTCCCTAATGTAGTCTGGAATAAAATAGATAGAATAGTTGTTAATTCTGTTTGAGTAATAGACACGTGACCGGATATTAAACTATCGTATTTACTCATTTTGGTACAAATATTATCACAGTGTCATAGTTATTTGTTGGATAAAAAAAATCGTGTTCTTAGTTTGCGATAAGAATAACCGTGTATTGACTATAAACAAGACTGGGTTATATTTTTGTAAAGTTTGTATTTTCATAGAATATTGTTGTTTTCAAATACACGTGTGTGTTTGGGTGTGGAAAATTAACTGAATTTTGCTATTTTTTATGAATTTGATCACGGCTGTGCATTTGTTATCGCGTGCACCGTATCATTATCTCCGGGACGTCCCCGTATACACAATATAGCCATAAACTCTTCTGTGAATCTTCTGTTCATTACACCATATATAATTGGGTTACAACAACTGTTGCAGTATCCTAGCAACAACGTCGTCATTTCAACGACAGGCGACAGCAAATTCGGTGACACCACTCCCAAAACCATCGTTATACAAAAGGGCAGCCAGGCAAGGACGAAAGCGGCGATAACAACCAGAAATAACTTTGTCAACTTCATATCCTCTTCGCGCTTTCTTCTCACTCTCTCTCGGTCGATAGCAGCGGCCTCTTTTGCGTTATTTGCTTCTACCCGTTGCCTGCTGCGTCGGACGGTGTTCCAAATACTTGCGTATGAAAACAACATTATGCAGCAGGGTCCCCCGAAACACAGAACTATCATAAAGACTGTGTAAGATATACTGCTTCTCCACTTGCAGAAACAGAACGATTGGTTCGGCAGATAATCGTATTCAGCCCATCCAAACAGTGGTGGTGATGCGAGGCAGCATGCTAATAACCATACCCCTGAATAATATATATATATATATATGGAAATACAAAATAATGAATTATCATAAAGTAATGATTCCCAGTGTCATTAGTTGTGTAGTATTAAGTTGCGCATACATTCACCTGTTGTTAAGCAATTATCCCAACACAAATAATTCGATAGATATATAAGATACGAATCGATAAGTTAATCCAATTGATAACTGGGATATCAATTATCTATTGTATTAATTATACTATATTTTTATTTTTATTTTAGTGTGAGTAGAGAATGTCATGTAACAATTACAAAACAATTATAATACTGGTTCACATTTCAAGAAACCGACATTTCCTCACTAACATAAGCGTCACTATTGTCTCATTGATCGCGTTATCTACAAGTCCCATACGACGCGTACTTATAAAGAGAGCGCAAAATATAATATTTGTTCAGATGAAGTTCGAACCCGCTAAACGACGACTGTGACATTTTAATCAGTTCTTTTTCACAGAAAAGTCCAAATCTTATGAAACGTTTTCGCTCAAATCAATCGTTTCAGCGCTTACTTGGGGTCGCAAGGGTATGTGGATTTTGAGACTTGACGGGCGGTTTTATTACTTAAGCAGATTTTAGTTCTAAAAAGGGCCTTTGAAGTGCTTCAGCGTAAGGAATTTCGGCTTTTCATATGTTGTATTCCCAACCTTCAAACGCTTTAACAAACAGTGATTTCCAAACCTTCTTTTTGAACTCAACACGGCTTGTATGTAATTAGGTAAGAAACATTAACGAATTGGCAATGAACAGACATTTTCCCATCGTAGCATTGTTTCATTTTATTTGTGTGGTTTGACTAATACCGTGTCGACATGTGTGCCTCAGACCCGGCTTGGCTAACTTGGTAACAATCATTATGTATATGTAAATTGGCGTACGTTACCACAATGGAAGAAAAACTGCGCATTTTTCAGTTCAAAATATTGCATCAAATTTTGGCAACAAACAATTATCTTTTCCAAAATTAAATCCGATTGGACAATTGTTGTAAATATTGTATACAAACAGAAACAATTGAACATCTCTTCTGGGAATGTGCAACCATAATTTCGTTTTGGAGATTATTTCAAAACCATTGGAGGGGGGGGGGGTATTCCGGGAAGTGATAATATTGTTCTAAGCTGTGAACGTATTCTCTTTGGATTCCCCCACAAATCTACACTATTAAACCATCTTATTTTAATAGGTAAATATGTTTCATATATATGCCGCTTTAGAAATGTAACGCCTTCTCTTGATTATTTTATGAAGATTGTCAAAGAAAAGAAATGTATTGAAAACAAGTCATTGTCAATGATACGTCCCCTTTCCGTTCCGTTCATTTTTGAGTGACATATACTTTCAAAGCAGATCATGACCGAAATCTCAGACAACTGAAAGTGGTCTGATCCGAAATGCACCTGCATATGTACAATAGATTGTACTAAATCTGAACAAAATCCATCCATGCATGACTGAGATCCGGTTCCGGAATTGTGAAAATATGTGATTTTGATGCATTTTTTGCCTTAAAATGGACATCATTCAGCTATTGTTAAGCGGATCATGAAACAAATGCACATATCTATTTGTGACATGATGTACCATGTGTGTGTGAAGTTTGAACTTGATCAATCCAGACATGTCTCGGATACGGATCCAGAACTGAATTCTTTAAAACAAAATGGCCGCCAGTCGGCCATTTCAAACTAGATCAAAAAAAAAAATGTCGTGCATCAAGGTCCTATTATGTTTAATGTATGTACCAAATTTGAACAAAATCCGTCCATGCATAACTGAGATCCGGGTCCGGAATGGTGAAAATGTGCGATTTTGATGCATTTTCGGGCTTAAAATGGCCGCCATTCGGCTATCGTTAATCGGATCATGAAAAAGATGCATGTGCATATGTCCCATATAATGTGTGATGTATGAGTGAAGTTTGAACTTAATCGGTCCATGCATGTTCGAGATACAGGTGATCACGGACGCACGGACGCACGGACGCACACAGGGCAAAACATAAGTCCCCGTTTTCGGACTACGTCCGAACGGGGACTAAAAATGTCTTGAACGAAACAAAATACGTTTTAAATTGGGGTGCGTTGGCACCCTTGTTGGAATGATTAGCTTCTCTGTACTATTTTTGTAATGTGGATGTCGGGTCTGTGACGTTTTTACTGTTATGTAAACCATTGTACTTATTATTAGAAAAAAAACAAAAAAAAAACATTATCAATGGTTTTAATTAGTAAAGATTAAACTGAGCCGGCGTTGTTATCGGCCACGATGTTTCTTTAAATGATTCCTGTAAGTACGGGGCGCAATTCGAGACTTCCCATTTTAGGCTGTCTTAAACCAAATCGGCGTGGCGACGGCTTATTTTGTTTACAGTGTTTCAACGCCGGCTTAACTATAAAGCTGGTCTCCAAATCGGATGTTTGGCACACGTGTGAATACGATAGAACAGATGCCAGTCTGGAAAATGTTAGCCATTCACACATTCTTTACATCTTTCTATTTAAAATTGTCATAAAATCAATTATATTTTTAATATCTAACTCAAACGTCTAGAGAGACTGCAATAATTGTAGGCGCCGAGCGATGTCACTGAAAATGGGTTACTATTTTATACGTATCAGAGATGCAGGTAATACAATGTTCCCATGGCAATATACTGACTGATCACCCATTGTATATTTCAACGTCAGGCAACTATGCCTTAAGATATGACAGTGCTACAGGTATGATGTCGTCGTACCACCTCTTGTTCGATATGTGTCACATGAGACGTATATATAACCCATGTAAAATACATTGTTTGTTTGCACGAAATTCGAACGCAGGCTGTTTATTGATGGACTAACCGTATTTTTTAAAATACGTTTGGGCACGCACATGCGTCAGACGACAGCTAAGACCTTTGACGGTACATGTATGTTGCATCGTTTTCTTTTATTATTTGCTGTGCTAGATAAATGGCATGATATCCACCATACGCCGAATACAATACTACACACACACACGAAAACGTTATATTATTTGAAGGCTTACCTAGTATCATCGCCGCTGTACCCTTTTTGTTGTAAACGCTTCTAAAATGATGGGGATAGGAGATGAGAATAAATCGATTGACGCTGATAGCACCCAGTGACATAACAGACGCAATGAAATTGACCATGCTAGTGAACCCAAAGACAGAGCACCAAGCACTACCTAATACCCACTCTCCGTAAACGATGGTAACGACGGTAATCGGCATGTTTGCAATCGACACCATCAAATCAGCACCACTCAGGCATAGCACCAGCGCATTCGACGTGGTTCGTAGTTTGCGACTGCAAACAACAACCACCCAAAGAAAGACGTTTCCTGTGATGGATACGAGACAAATTGCAGTTAATATGACACTTTCTATGATTTTCTCCGTCAACGGTACACTTCCCGGTACAGTATCTAGACTTGAATCGTTGCAAGCTGATGTTGATGTGGTTTGTGTTACCGTCATCATCTCCGGCGGTTATCATTTCAGAAAGAGATGTTCGCTCGTTTTAAATACACGAGACAACTGCCAGAAAGAAAAAATAATCTTCCGAGTCGGTTGTTCCTGACTGCACATGCGCTATATTGATTGACAAATATGACGTGTGTCACCGTCTTCGCGTAATGCACGGCGGGGGGGGGGGGTGGTATCGAGCGTATGCCTGACATTTTTATGACAATTTAGGTTTTATCAAATATTTGGAATTTCTGAAAATTTGATATACGTTAATTCACGAAAACACAGTCTATACAAATAATATGGCCGTGTCACGGATTAACGACTGCAATATTTTTCATATTTTTACATTTCATATTTTTCATATATGTCGTGTTCGAACCACATATCGTATGGTAGTTCGTTGCTTCTAGGCACTGATATAATCATACCTTATTGGAAGGTATTATTTTTAGATTTTTACAGGTATATTGAACATTATTAAGTTTACACTCCGTCCACGTGTAAGTGTGACATTGATTTTAAACTTAGCCAACAATTATATGTATATTTCTTATACTGGTACAATTTGTAAACGTAAATGTACATTTAGCGCCCTCCTGAGTTATGTCTTGGATATTCTTTTAACATCCTCATCTGCAATGCTAGTTCCCGGTAAAGAGTAATCGCCATATTGTCCCACTGGGCCGACATTCCAGCCTAAAAGCACGTGACTAAGTACATGTAACGTAATTTGAAAATATTCCAAGTTCCGCTCTGCGTAAACGTGTCTGTAATACTGCCATAATACCATGTTCATTCTTTCTGCCTGCTTAGACCTTGTTACGGTTCTGGTATTTCTCGCTAATTGTGTAACAAAGAAACAGTTTTATTTTTACGAGAGTAAAGGCAAAAACCCTGCTTTAAATATAGAACGATCACGAGCGTAAACGCTGACGTCAGGTAACCAAGGGAAATACAACAAAGGACGAGAACTTTATGAACCAATCTGAATGTCGGAACCAGGCAACTGCAATGGCGGCTTCAATCACAGACCACTAATAAAAGTGGTGCGAAGTGTGAAACTACAGTGTAAAGTAGACTGTAAATCTTAGGAGCACTTCCATGTTTTCACTCCACATTGTTTTTCATCAAAATCCTACTGTTGAGTTAAAAACGTGTGTATTTTATTATAAAACATCTGTATTTTCTATCAAACCAGTAGTGTTTTAGTGTTTTTAGAAAAGTGTTTTTGGAAGTTATTAAAACACGTTTTGATGAAAATGAAGCACATTGTGAACGCACGAATATACACTTTTATTAAAATGAATGTTTTACGAGGAGATAAATGTGTCATTAAAGTGTTTATTCATAGAACATTTATCAACTAATGCGTCCAACTTTATGCATTATGCAAGCAGTGATAAACAAATTTAAAGAAATGTCTGGGGGCTCATAATAAACATTATTATACATCTGTCACTGTAACGCCACAGCGTACCGTAATTTTGCGGTGATTTACATTCATGTAATAATAAAAAATCAAGCATGGATGCCACCAGGACGCCACACTCACAGAAGTTCGCTGATTCTGTTCTAAACCTTCGAATTTCAGCATTCCCATGATGTATCCTGGGAAAGAAAAGTTTTCTATAATAATAAGGTTATTATGAGAATACCTCAAAACATGCACTCAGACAGTACGCCGTCGCATCGACCTCTGCTGCGCGTCGGCCGATGCTCCCGCTGTACTGTCTTCGTGACGTAATTCAGCGCATAACGAGATTGCCAAGAAATTACCCTCAGAAAATAATTTCATGTTTATATGGTCCAACCAGTTTATAAGTACAACTGGAAATTGAGACACGTGGTAAATACAGTACCTGATGGCCTAATGGATTTTAATACTTCGCATTTGGTGAACGGTGGTTGGTAGTTCCACTCACATCTGAGCAGTCTCACATGTGATTTAAGCATTTGTTCTCGAATACTGTTCAATTTGAAACACTTCAGAAATCAAGAATGCTTCAACCCACAATACCAGACTTTAAATTTTTCGCAAAGTGTTAATGTATAAGGCACATGTGTTTATGTGCGTAACTAAAACACTTTCCTTTCAAATTACACATGCAATATTTCAACCTGAAACAGCCGACTATAAAAGTGTTCATATACAGGATACTTGTGTAAGGCCTCTACGGTATATAACCACACTGCAAATCTGAGTGTTTTAAAATATGACACATTTTTGTCCACCACTTTAAGTGTGTTTTTCCTTAAAATTGCCAATGAGCCATTTTACAACACTACTGTTTTTAAAATAAAACATTGTTACTGTTTTGTGTTTATAAGCTTGTTCCCACTTTAAGAACACTTAAAGTGTTTATAATCTGCATAATTACGAAAAGTGTATGTGATGAAAACACTTGCAGTCGGTGTTTTATTTCAATATTTCAAAACTGTTTTTGCACATAACACATTATGTGAAGTGTTTCCAATATAAACACGTATTGAAAAGTGTTTCCACAAGGAACATGTATAAAATGTACTCTCACAACATATAGTGAAATATTATTGTAAAGAAATTACACTTATTTTAGACACGGATAATAGTATTCAATAGTATCTCCATGTTTTAAGCAAATACAGTAGGTCATATGGTTAACACAGACAATGTGTGGTTCATCCATTTATTTTTGTTTTCAGACGTATTTGACGTATTGGTGACCTCCGTTAGAAGTCAGTGTCACGTGACCACCTAGACAAGCATTTTAAATAATGCTTATTAATTGTATAATGGCCCCCGACCCATTACAATCATACAAATTGATTATTGACAAGAAATAAATTTATCTTACAAACTATGTATGAAAATATAGATGAAGAGGGTTTCAACAGATAGTATAACCACTATATGTGATGGGGATATTAACATCCTTTTTTATTTTTATTTTTAGATATATACATACAAACTTAATAGGTTATTTGATCTTTGATTAAAAAAACAACAACTTATAAATAAGTAGAGCTGATGAGTTAATGATCTGGTTGTTAGAGAAACTTATTAACTGTACTAGAGTATTCAAATTTGGGGGTTGTGTCTCATTTTGGAGATACTTTATCCTGATAATGTTTATCCACCGTATTTAATGCGAATAACACATTTTGATGTTACTTCTTGAACCGTGTAGCCCACAAAATAATTGAAATAATTTACTGTACTAGAGTATTCAAATTTGGGGGTTGTGTCTCATTTTGGAGATACTTTATCCTGATAATGTTTATCCACAGTATTTAATGCGAATAACACATTTTGATGTTACTTCTTGAACCGTGTAGCCCACAAAATAATTGAAATAATTTACAAGTTCTAATTTTGTGTACTCATTGGTAATTGCCAGTCGATTTTTTTTCTTTCAAGATGCAATGTAATGCACTGCTTTTCTCTGAATTGTACTACCGCAGTCCTCAAAACATTACAACTTATCTGTATGGTGAACTCATAGAATTACATTTTGGTAGTTGCGTAGATCATCTTTAAGACAGGAAATATTGGTCAGGTGCCCAAAGGGCAAAACATTGCAAGATCGTGACAAACAACAAAACACCAACTTTTCAGGAAAGTTACGTTTTGCCATGCACATTGCAAAAAATAGTGTGGCGACAGCAGACCCACTGGATTATATGGATTGAAGCACATGAAAAGTAAAGCATCTGTGGCATTCGAATAAACATTCCAAGTTCTCCAGGCACTTGTCTTGTCCTTCCCATAGAAGGACAATATTGTTCCGCGCCCTGTGAAGGCATGGAGAAGTATAGCAGAGAACGGGATTTGTCCTTTCCAAGATGCTGACAAATAGTGTTAATATGGTAATACTTAAACTGTGTTCCAGTCCCAAATGCTATCCATATATGAGTATTAGGAAACTGTTTTGAAATATCATAGAATTGACCAATTATAATGACAATTACATCGGTGTCCACTGTGCAAAGCATAACACTCCCAGCCCTTTTGCCTTTCCCAGTCAGTAAAATGTACTTTCATCCTCGTGCCGGCTTCTTCATGGTCACAATTGATCATTGGCTCCGCTGCACCCTTGCTGATTACTCTCTAATCTGGAAATAATTGTTCATAATAGATACAATCTTATGAGGAAATATAAGTTGCATGAATCAGAAGGTATGTCATATATCGGCCATGTTTTAAGAGGATTGTCAGAACTTACTAGATGTGATAAATAATACCTTGTTTTCCGGAATATTGATATCTTCTACACACTTGCTGAGAAATGCAGATAGCTCAACCTTGTTGGTTGAATCTCGCAGAAAATCATTCCATTTCTTCGGTAAATTTGTTCTTCCAGCAACCTTGTTCGAAGGCCCATTCTCCTTTTTCCCTGGTTGATCCCTTTGTATTGCAAGTTATGTAGCAGTCCCATACACACTCCAATCTTCCTGTACTTTGTAACTCACGGAGAATGAAAGAGAGGAATACATTTTCTGCATATTCTGTTGCTTGAATCAGATGTTGGAAGGACGTGCACAACTGGTGTACTATCAAATATGTACGTTGTTGATTGGCTATGTAGAGGTTTTGATTTGATCTTTGGTTCGGGAGATTTCAGCAGTGGCAGAGAGTTCTTTTTTATTGTGTGCTGGATAGGTAATGATCGATCTTCAACAGACTTCAGTGGTACTGATTTGGATTGGAGGTTCCAGATAGTTTTTATTACTGAATCGTCTGCACAAGCACGAGTATTTAAAATAAAACGCTCTGGTCAGTCATCTAGAAATGGGTATAACATCCACTGCATGCTTTATTATGGCTGGTGTATCAGCTTTTTCATAAAATGCTGCATAGCAATGCTGTGATAGCAGCGGGATCAGTTATTTTATGGCTTGGAATATCTCTTGTCAAAAGCTGTATAGTGTTATCCATGTCTCTTCAGTAGTTATTGCCTTGCTCCTGGGGGCTCCCTTTTCTTAGCGTTAAACGCAATCAGCTGAGAAATGGTCATGCAAGCTTGAGAATCATTGTGTTCATTAATTTCCATATGTTACCCATGATCATTGAGATGCGAACTTCAGGTAATGCGTCATTCTGACAGTCAGGCGAGAACTAGCCCGAAAACTTGCCATCTCAAATATCATTTTTAGTGCTTCAGATTTGTAGTCAAGAATCAGAAGTGCGTCCTGCAACATTTTCTGCATGACTTCTAGGAATACACATACTGTTCTTCTCCCATCTGATTGATCTTGCATACTACTGCTTTTAAAGTGTTCCAATATCTCATTCTGAAGACGTGATTTATGGGTGGAGATGTCTACACTGAAGTCTTTTAAATATTTCTCATAGGTAAGATGTATTTCAGACAAGAAAACATTGATGTGCCTTCTACCTAAACAGCATTTTCAAATATAACCTACTAAACCAGCAAAAGTTTGTGCTTTTGCTATTTAAACTTTTAATCTTGATAAGCAAGAGGAACTCTCAGATGTTCTGAAATAACTGTGGTACTTGTTTCGGCACTTTGTTGAACAACTCAGGGGATACTTGGCATCTCTATTTTCCCAGAAATTTGTTCATCGTCCATATCAGTAGCCCACTTTTTCAGCAATGCGTTCATATTAAATATTGTAAACTCGTGGATCATTTCCTTTTCCGCACAAAAAATATTCATATTCAGTTGAGTTGCTCTGCGCTTCTTCTTTCTGTGATTTGGTGATTGCTCGTTTTAACATTTCATTGTTAAATTTCTGTTGGCAAGATTCATGCCATGTTGCCTTGTTTTTTTTGCCTTGTGGATTTCCATATTCTCCCAAACCACCTTTATAAATAATTAAATGTGTATAACTAATTAACCAATTTTATATCTTGGTGACAAGAAACCAAGGCTCGACAGTGGGAATTATCAATCAATATACTTTCTCACCCCATGTAACTATCGCTTGTCTGATCAGGAAAGTAATTGCATGGGTTGGAGGTATACCAATGAGAAATATGTAAACTATATGGACAAACTGGCCAGTACACATCTCATATCTCTACAACAACAAATAACCTGGTTTGTTTAGATTGATGTGATTCAGTTTTTAACAAACAGTATACAATATTTGCAGGATTCAATGACAATTCAGTTATTAATATGATCATCAAATTGCGCCTGAAGCCAACAGCAGACAATATCGTCAATGCACATGCATAGCTGGTATCGCCACTGCGCATGTACACCAACGAATTTGCGACAGCCAGGTATACTATTATCATCAGTGTCGTGCTGATAAATGGTAGTGTGACAATATAAATGTCGAATAGGAATAGTAACTTTGCAATTTCATTTTCATACAAACACACTTTGTGGCCGTTATTTAAAAACAGCTTATTAACATATAGAATAAGACTTTCTGGTTCCATTTTTAAGAGAATCATGAATTTCCTGAGAAAGAGCTGTTTCGAAATTTTAGCTATATTTATATTATATTTGAAGCATAAGATGAATTTCAGTGAGCATTCAATGAACAATAGCCTTATTTTTTATAGTATGCAAATTATCTAATTAGCATATTCATTTCAGAAATAAATAATCATACTCTATTTTAACATTAATATTGTGCTTCTACCCTGAAAAATGAAAAAGTTAGAGCGTGTTATGTGTTTTCAAGCGATGATAACGGTTGCCATGACAACTAAGCTGAAAAAATAGGACCTTACTGTGGTCTGAATTTTTGCAGTCAATATTTTTCGCAATGTGCATGACAGAACCTAACTTTCCTGAAAATGTTGTGTTTTTGTCCGGTTTGTCACGATCTTTCCATTAAGTCACCTGACTATACAGTGTATATACAGGACCAGAGTGACTCCAGTGTGTCGAAAAATCAGACTCACTCTCACGTGAAATCGTCGCGTTAGTCGCACTGGACGCACAAATGTCAAGTAAACACATTGTATTTTTACAATTTTATTTTTAATAAATATTTAATATTTTGCAATTAATATTTTATTTGCTTACTTTACTTCCTATGTCGACAGCAACTATGAGTTTAAAAATTATTTCTCAGTACTTATTCACTGTTAAAATGCTGTACCGTTACTTTCACCATCCTACTACAGCCAGATCTGAAGGCCTTTGCCGCATTCTGGCCATGCTGTGTGGCGCGTATCGCGTGGACGGGTTTCACGTTCTCTGCACGTAATAAGCTCGGTTATTAAGCATCTTTTTATTGGGGATGCCCGGTGGCCGAGGGGAAGACGTGTAGTGGCGTGAAGCTAGGCGATTAGGTGCCGTACGCGAGCGCCGGTTCGAGTCACGCACGTAGTACGTATTTACTATAATTAGACATAGTCTTTACCTTGCCGTTTATTCGGTGTTATTTGCTTGTATTTTTACACGCGTTTTGCGTGAATACAGTGACACGGAATTAAGCGATCAGTTTTGAAATGATACACGGGATATTTATAAGGACTATAGAAAGAAAGAGTGTAATTATGATTAAAAAGTTTGTATATTTCCAGGCATTCAGAATTTTTTTTAATGATTTTCGATCTTTGATTATTTTTTGCTCATATCATTTTATGTGGCTACTGTGCTATTTCGCATAGTTTTACAATTTTACGTATTTATTCATATATAATGCTAGATTGCTTAGTATATTTGTTATACAAGGTGAAAACATGTAAGATTTTTTTAAAGCTTTTTTCAAGCATTTAGCGAGATTCATTTCTTGTTGTAAAGTGCATTGTTGTCTTAGTTTTCTCCTCTACGTGGTAACCAAGTTCTCTCTTTAGAAAAACAACTAATTGGACAACTAACCAAGATCAAAGTCGTATCAGTGTGGCAACTTTCGCTATGGTTCTCCAATTAAATCCAACGCATCAGCTTGCTGCTGATTTCAATATTGTCTTCAGTCAGTTCAGCTTTAAATATGATTAGCACATTTGTCACTGGGCTTGAAATATGTTAAATTAAGGTAGTTTTATGGTTTTAATACAAAATCAAATGAATTTTTTTTGTACGGATGAACTGAATATAAGGAACAACCTTTAAAAACGTAACATGTTTTTTGAGAGCTACCCGCAGGGAAAGAACATCCAAGTTAAGCTAATCGTGAAGAGGCGATGCTCGAAATTGCGCTGTTAAGTTCAGATTGCAGCAAATTAACCCGCATTTTAAGGACCGTGGTAGATAGAAAAATAAAAATTAAGCTAACGTAACATAAAGCGGCGATTGTCGATTCCGACTCGATGACGTTCCATTGTTTCCAACTACGTATTCGACATGATCGACCGGGATCATTAAATTTGAACTTGAGAGCACAAACTCAATGTACTGTATTAAAGTAAAAAAAAAAACCCACATCACGTACGAAACATGAATACTCAAATGTTTATTTACAATCGTGCAAATCTCTTACCGAGCAACTAATTGAACTGATTTTTTGAACTATACTCATGGTTATATCCAACGGCCACCAGTAACAATTCACCGATGCATCTAATTAAAAAGAGAAACGCACGATCGGACATGATTCGAAAGTTCATAATTGATGTGGTAGTCAGCCCCTAGGGGGAAGGGCTTGTCAATATTACAGTGAAACTTTAATGGCATTAAAAAATATCCACTTTGTATAACGAATTCTCATTAATAAAGATACTGATATATTTTGCTTAAATGAAGCTCATCTGAAAAATAATGAATCAATTGACATTGACTGTTATTTATGGTCTAAACTTTGTTATAAGCATTGTTATTTTTGTTCAGTTGTCTCTGCATGTTATTCACCTACGACGAAATGTCAGTTGGGTACTTGGGACTTTGCCATTTAATTTGTCAAATTTGTGCATATTCTCAAGCCGATAATTTGTAATTCGTTTGGACTTCCACGACAGGTTTAGAATATAATTGGGTTGAACCAAGATATCGATTCCATAGAATCAAACTTGATGTTGAAAAACATTATAAAAACCTTCTTGTATTTGTCAAATGTGTATCAAATATATTCTGCAAATGACAAAAGCACTTCTATTTCACAAAGAGAATCATTAGATTGTCTTAGTTTATCTATCAGAATGTGTATGCAGTAATTGTAAGCGAACTTATTGATTTATTTGGTTTACATTGTATTTTATGCGACTCTGCAGCTTCAGACTACTCTTCTCCAGATTGTGCTTTTAACTACAGAAGGTACCCCTATATATAGAGCATATTGTTAATGAGGTTCATTGACATCATCTCAGCCCTGACCGGATTATAACTCAGAAAAATCAAGGAATAATTGATTGTATTCACTCAAACTCTTATCGACTAAATGCACGTGTTTTGTAAAATTTACCTTATTTATTTTGGAAATTTACCTTATACTTAAACACAGAAAGATCGTGAAATGATAAAAAATAAAACCAAATTACATGCCGTTTTGGTTAGAAGTTTTTGCAAATTTTCGGAAAGTTCTAAGAGCAAAGAAACGAGAATTTCTTAGATGTAATCATTTATGGAAACATGTCTATACGCTAGGATTACATTCTCATCTGCACAACATCATTTTGATAAATAGTATAGACATTCTGAACGAAAATAATAGTTCCTCCATAACGCACTCCGTGCGTACTTCTAAACTGCGTGTGCCCGCTTATGGTGCTAATGGAATAAGCCTTCTCCTTTGCAAAGAACTCGGAAATCGATCTTGATCGGTGATGAGAAAAATTACGACCTGGACCGTGATCTTCCTGATTGCGGACAGAGCTTGCGCAATGAAGAAAGTGAAAGTGCTAATATGTCTCCCAACGTTTGTCATGCGGTGTGCAAACGTATATTCTGATGAAATATTTGTTGTATGTGTATAATATGTTTTTGTCATTTTGTGATCAATGTCTTGTTTAGAACCTCGATTTCAAATGTGCTCCTGTAGTTTCAAGAATCAAATTTGAAGAGAATCACAATACACATATCTATATATGACACAAAATAATACGTCGACTACTAAACCTAGAAATACAAAATCGCGTTTTTTAACCCCTACTGCCGTTTTATTACTCGCTTATTTGAGACACTCTTGTTTGATTGTCCAAACCTTGGGAATAATTCGCAACAATTCAATTTCCTACCTTACAACCCAGACGGTCAAATAGCGTCAATAGTGTATCATTTTAAAATTTCCATCCGTCTTGTGAGAGACTTTGAACTGGCGAGAACTTGATTCCATACAACCTCGTTTCATCAAACTTGAACAATATGTTTATATCATGAATAAAGACAAATGTTAACATTGTCGTCCATGGATACCTGATTGGAGAACATCAAAGTTGTTCTTGTTTGTTAATTTCTTTTACAGTTCAAGCCTGGGATAATGCGGGCTCGTAAAAGTCAAATGTTTGTGAACTAGTCTCAGGGTGCTCTACAGTACACATTCGAAAAACATATATCTAAACCCACCAGTGTCATTAATTATACTATAGTATTTAACTTAAAGTTGTTTTTCTATTCAATCTTGTTTTTATTCTATCTGCTTCAATACGTCTCATACAACATCATTGCTTAGTTGTTTGTAAATACACGTTACGTTTTTGTACCTTGTTTTTAATTTGTCTTAGAAATTGACAGGAGTTATCGTAACCTCGTGCAGTGAGAACCAGTGTGACTTGCCTGTCGATAAGGATTCTTTTTCTAAGTTGCATATGTTTAATAAATGTTGGGTTTTTTTGTTTAATTTTACCCGTGAATAAACAATCACTATACTATAAAGTTTTTGCGATGGTATCGCAAAGAAATACGAACACAGCACAGTGGGATCATAGACCAACGCTTAGCAAAGGTCGATGAGATAGTATACTGTTTATAAGTGCATAATTTGTGGTATCTCCGTAAGCATATTCATATTTTGCTCGGTTTTAATTTTAGTATCGCTGATAGATAAGGCACGTGAAATTAAATCCCTTGAAATACAAGTGAAAATAATGCATTAACAGTCATATACATCTTCAAATCTAACTCATCGGTGTACGGTATCCAGAACTGTGTAAAATAGTTTTGTAATTTTTTCGCTAAGGACTTCGTTATCAAAAACGTCCACCATCTTGGAATTACCACGTAATCATTTCATATTTGTAATTCGTATTTCCTAATTCGGCAGGATGTAGATTCCTCGTGTAATTGTAACTTATAGACCAATTATTTTTTTACAATTAGATACGATCTGATTAAAATCCGATGTAGGTATGAGGCTCCAATTTTTTTTTAATATTATTTTTTTTTTTATAACCCTTTATATTATATTTATTTGTATTTTAGTTTGAATATGTCGATTTTTTGTTTTTTCTTGCCGTAAATCATTTCCTAAAAAATTGTATCCCAGTCGCCTCTAACTACACCTGACTCAATGCCGATAACAATCTTGTACAACGAGATCAATTTTCGACGAGTTTTGTCGACCAATCATAGTTCGGCTTACAAAAATAGCTGTCTGACTTTGCACATGCGCCAGACTCATCGTTCCAGGTTATTTCAAGATGGCTGCAAGTAATGTAAGAACGGATGTGAAATCAATAGAGGATTCCAAATTTGAGGTGAGTTTTAGTCACTTTTACAAAAACTTAATTATTATTTTTGAGCAATCACGATTAATTTATGTAATAAATTTGAGATAATTCAGATTTCAACTTTGATGACTTTGTATTACCAGGTGAGGCGGCGGTCATCGATCTTGTTAACGAGTCACATTTGACACAATATATACCACCAGTTACGTGCAAAGCCATGTTGTTTCGACTTTATAGTGATAAACCTATGCCTTACATGTCAGTAATTTGTATTTAGCCTTTCAACGACATTCCTTGCGCCTGTGAGTAACAGTAATAGTTTTTTGTTCACGTGACGCTGTGACTGTGACGTATATGCATGAACCAGTAACGTGAATAATTTATTTGCCGAGTCATTTTTGTTATTGCGATATATTAAATGTGTACATTTCCCCTTTCTTTAAGGTGTGCAAGAAGGAGGCATTAACACATCTGTTATTAAAAACAATGTCCAAGCCATCCTGTCAACTGGATTTGGTTAAATCACTAATCTACCCATGTATAATTCAGGAACCTGGTCCCGTTATCATAGTTTCACATGTGGTTTCATTAATGAAACTTCAGGTAAGATTTCCGCTCAACATTAAAATCATAGTTTGCATTATGTGTGTTATAAATTGTAGAAATTCATGTTGAATGGTCGATGGAATGCGGTTTAAAAGTGGCTTAGCCACTCATCATTTCATATTTTCTGATAACATGCGAATATTTTTAATGTAGGATATATATGAAAAATATTCCGCCACTACTGCATATGTACAGAGCTGTGTTGGTTCATTAAGATATTTGGGCAATTCATTATAAAAGTGCTCATTCTACCAAAATTTCAGTGTACATGTTTTTTTAGAGAATTTTTTTTCTTAAAAATCAGGAAATGATTAGATAGAGTCCTAACTTGTAAAAATGATAATTTCTGTGATCTTTTTTGTAGGAGTGAGAAACCAGATGACAGCCAAAAAAGCATGTGCAAGACGCAACAAAGTGCATTCAAGGAATTTTTCTAGCATGTTGGGGGAACTATGCTGTTTTGCGTGATGTTACAGTTCTTGCACTGACCACATCTCTACAGTCTCAGTTGAAAGACAGCCTCATTACATTATTCCAGACTCCTAGGGACAGTGTATCCATATTTTATTGGATGGTTGACAAACTAAATAAAGGGAAAGATACTTTATTTTTCATTAGCTAAAATATGATTATTTCAAAAAGGAGTATTCCCAGTCAGTTTTTTATATGCGAATGTACCGGTACTGTAGGAAAACTGACAGTATTGTACATGAATCGCATCCAAAAGAAATAGCTGAAATGTGTAACTAAAGTTTCAGATTATGTTCTGCTACACAGCCTTTGGTATGGGCATTTTTATCAAAAATGTACTCCATTTAGATCCCTCTTTCAATATTGAAAGTTATAATACAGGGGTCGGGGTTGAGTTGGTAGAGATGATGAACCATCTCAGCAGTCTTATTTTAACATGTAAATTAATAAATTATATAATAAATGTAACGGTATGTAGGAAGGTTAACTTATTTGAAGATTTTGCATCAAATGAAGACATCAGTGACATGAAGAGCAATAAACCACATCACCTAAATAAGTGACATCTTGGTATATTAAGCCATTAATTTATTTTCCAACTGCTTTCATAAGCAAAAAATGTTCATCTGTTTAAAGAAAACAATTTACAGAACAAGGTTTATTTAAATATCAATAAATATTTATCTCAAAGAAAATATGTTTGTCAATCAATAATGTACTGAAAATACTCTTATAAAAATAACAAAAGTATTTGGCAGCTATTCATCACAGTTTTAGAATTTTAATTTTTGTTGTTGCCTAGTCAACAGGGATATGTGGCTACCTACTATTAGTTAATTGTGATGGTGCTGTTTATCAAAGTAGAAAAACTATTCCAAAATGCCTGTTGACAATCTTAGTTAAATAACAAATTGCTGGATACTAAAGATACCTGGTGGATCTTTTCTTTGTGTGACCAAAGATATAAACTATGACATTTTGCATCAAAAACACTGACAAAAAAATAGATGGAATCAATTCTGATCAGACATAGACAAGAACAACTAAGTCATTAATAATTATAAAAAAACAGAACAGAACTGGTATGGAAAAAAATTATAGTACAGCATCATGTCTAAGAATATACTAATTAACATGTTAAATTAATCCATGTGCTGCATTAATCTCACAACGTAAATTGTATGAAATTTGCATTACAACAGTTGGCGAAAAAAAGTACACTGAGCTAGCAGCGTCTCAGCTACGATATCAGTGCTGTTGGCAATGAACATCAATAAATACAATATAGGTGATTAACATAAATATTATGTAAATTATATAAATATATACTATCGACGCGCGAATACTAGTAGTTGGTTTCTAAAACTGAATCCACAAACAACACATTTATCTGCCCTGGAGAATAATTGTTTCTGGGGTGTCACGTTCTTCCTGAAAACAAACAAACATGGAACACGGTGAATTGATAGCGAGCGTTGTTTCCCCCCATCGTAAACATGCGTGTTGACGGTGACCAATCGGTCAACCGGGAGCAGTAGAAAAAACATCCATTTTTCATGAATCCTTAGCTTAGAAACGATCGACTAAAATGAATTTTCAAGTAAAGATCGTGATTGGGATAAAACAACTTGAAGTTGATACCGGATCACCGACGCCGATCCAGAGGCAAAAAAACAACATTACTGGCACATGTAAATCATCTGCCACCAAACAGAAATGAAATACAATCAAGGCCAAACTAGTTAATGAATGCTACTTACTTGTTATTTTAGACAACGTTCATCATCGAAAAAACTGCGTTGTTAATAAGTTGTATGAGGTCCAGCTCACGCAAACGTAGCAGCAGTGCGCCGCCATGTTTTGAATCATGCTCAGACGCGTTTGTAAACCGTGATCTGATTGGCTGGTCCCAAGGCGAGAATTGTATAGCCATTGAGTCAGATGTAGTTAGAGGCGACTGGGACACAATTTTCTAAAAACTGATTAACGGCAAGAAAAAACAAAAAAATCGACATATTCAAACTAAAATACAAATAAATTTAATATAAAGGGTTATATATGAAAAAAATAAATAAAAATAATATTAAAAAAAAATTGGATACTCATATACCTACATCGGATTTTAATCAGATTGAATTAGATACTGTATCATTAGTAGCTTATGAAGTTAAATTCGACTAGTTGTGTGGACATTTCTTATATTTCATAGTTTACATTAGTTGGTGACATCGCAAAATTGTAATTGACGTTCCTGTATACAGTTATCATTACTCAGGCGTTTTTCATTGTGCGAAATTATTACTGTGATTGATTCGACAAATAGAAAACAACAAAATGACGCTTGCTTTATCCATTTATGTGTTATTTTGTGCAGCCATAAAATAAAACAGTCACATCGACAATACAACAGGTGAATAACTAGAAATGCATTAGTAATTATAAATTCCAATGAAAATCTAGAGACAATTCAGTATGACTGATTTACGACGATTATACGAAGTACATTTAATAGCATATTATATGTGCCATCGACGTAACTAGACAACCATAAAAGTTTACGTAATTCAACGCGTGGCATCGCCTTATTCAGGAAATAGTTTTATGTTTTACTATGTTCCGTCTTTTGGAAAAAAATGGCGGTGGATCGAATCATATCACTTGTATTTGAAGCACTTCGGAAAATAAGATCACCAATGATGTTTCAACACAAAACACCAAACTATAAATGTCTCACAAAGTGTTAATGTATAAGACACATTTGTGCTCACTGGAGTAGCTAAAGCACTTTTCCTCAACATTCTTTTATTTTGAAGCATTCCAGAAAACACACAATTAATATTTTAACCTAAAACTATCGACTGTATATGATTGATGAGTGTTTATGTAGAACAGTTATTGAGATTAACTAAAACACTGTATACTGCATATTAGAAAAACAATGCCCACACACGTCAACAATGTCAGCAGTAATACTGTGTGCACGTATAAAATTGAAGGTTTTGTTCTATTGTTAACCTCTTATAAAATGTGTCGAAATTGTAATTGATGGACCCGACTTCATGATCAGCAGCTGTGTACTGAATTTTCATTCGTAGCGTTCTCTCTTCATTTTAGTGTGTTCGGGTTGGTACGATGAATTATTTAACACGAATAAATTCATTGATGAACCAGTTTAAAATCAACATTCATGTCATCCTAATTATTCTTTACAAAAATTATACATGTCCTTTATTTTGAAACTTTATACACAAACTTACCATATTAATGTTTATATTTAGTACATAATTATTTTCTTGATTGTGTGATTGATTTATTAATTAATTGTATGATATGATAGCATTTTATTTGAAAATCACCCAACAACATTCACCATTCACCATTCAATTCAACTAAAACATATCAAGAATATAGAATATAAATTTTGCAAAAATACTAGGAATGAAAGAATCATTACTTGAAACAATATTTAGAAATAATTCAATATAAATATTACAGTAAAAAATGTAATGTTTGTTATGATTTCTGTGCAGTATTGCAAAGTGCTTAATTGCGAAATGCGTCACAAGCTTGTGAATTGATTATGATTTTGTTAATCGTGTATCATGTGGAAACACGTTTTGAGTCCCTGGTATATTTATGGTATATAGATTGTGAAAGCACATGTTTTTGGTGGAAACATTTTACAAAATGTGTGTCCAATAAAAGCACTTTCAGAAATGTTGTAATAAATAAAGACTTTTCAATACATGTTTGTGACATTACATATTGTCTTACATGCTAAAACATTCAAAGACAATGACTGTGAGTGTTTTCATCATACACAGTCACTTAACACATGTAATGTGTTATAATATAACTTAATTGGGATTAAAAAAAAATCTTTAGGAACAAAAATGTGTCAAATTTAAATTTTTGTTACAGTGAATGCAAATGATAGAGTGTTCCACAAATTAATTCTCGTATACGTGCTTACAATTACGTGTTCGATGAGTTATTCTGCGTTTAAACGTAACATGCTACCGAAAAGATAATTTTCTTCCGCAAAAGCTTTTGTAATTAACAAGTGATTATATGTTGTTACGAGGGTACCAAAAAAAATGCACGAAGCGTCAGTATTGACCGATGCGCAGAGGAGGTTAATGCGACCGTGTACTGTGCATCCTTTTTGGTATCCCTCATATTAGCCTTATTATTATACATCTTTTCCTCCCAGGGATACATTATGGGAATGCCTAAATACTAAAAGTTTAAAGCAAATTGAGCCAACTTGTTTGTATAGGGTCCGGTCAAACTCTTCCATGTTTGTTTTTATTATTCGAGGACGGTTGCGCGCGTAATCGTTCCCATTTGGAATTCGCATTTTCTTATACGGTAGGATGAAAATACCCAGTGCAATACTGCAAAATCACGGAAAGCTGTAAACGTATGGCGTTACGATGACAGATGTATAATAATGTTAGTTATTGTAATGATATAGCCATAGAGACGTTCAAATTCAAGGCATTTTGATTTTGCTACTTGCCACTTCTTCAACAGTTCTTAAATAAGCGCTTATATCCCCACCGATAGCGCTTGTTCATTAGTCCATACACAATTGGATTACAACAACTGTTAAAATACCCTAGCAAAAGTGTTGCCATGTCAATCGGTCTTGGAACTGGCGTTGAGGAGTAGATACTCCAGAACATTGTGGCACAAAATGGCATCCATGATATCACAAACAACGTTATAACTACGAGAAAGGAGAATGTCAACTTCACATCTTCTTCATGCCTGCGTTGACGGCGCTTTCTTTGGGCAATCGAGATTTTATGGGAGTATACAGCGCCCGCTATTGTCGAAACTTTCAACTGAATATCATCATCAGAGCTGGGATCTTCGCTTGAAATTCGCCGACGACTTCTACGGACTTCCCGCATTATCTGGACATAGCAGAAAGCCATCACAGAGCAGGGTCCGCCGAAACAAACACCCACCATAAAGAACGTGTAGGATTCACTACTCTTCCAGGAGCAGAAACAGAACGACTGTCCGGGTAGATATGAGTATACAGACCAGCCAGCTAATGGAGGGCTCGCCAATACCATTGATATTATCCATACCCCTAAAAATAAAAAAAAAATATTGTGTTATGCTGGAACTTACATTTCTTTAAAAGATATATTGTCTATAATACAAAAAAAATTGAAGAACTTCTAACTAAAGATGGTAATATGTTAAATAACAGGTATTGTTGAGTTTATGTATAGATTTTCATTCTCTGTGCTTTCCTCTCGAACGCAATGTATGATAGCTCACTTCAACTATGTCAGAATCGTGCGCTAGGGTTAATTTTTGATGAGCACGTGCATTGTTAATTTGAGCAGCTGCAATTATATGTCAATGAGACAATTCTAAACTGGTTGTTTCACTGAAAACTTTGAAGGTAGAAATGCTTAAAAGTACTGAAAATGATCCATATATACAATCGGGTCGCTACTTGAACATTTTCCGCTACTTGAACATCAGTTTGAAGTAAAATGGAATATACTTTTTGCCTTATGATGGGGTCTGGATTTTCGCGTTTTGGCTAAACAGCCCTACCAATGGAGCTACAAAAAGATGCTCTACCATATCAGTAACCTGATGACTAATAGGACATCTCATCCAGTTCTGACGATTCGTAGCGGTGTTTGCGCACAGGTTTCAGTTATATTCAATAGAAATGCAGGATTCAATCATCTGACGCATTTCACGATGGTGTATTATTGAACGGACGAGAGGAGTGGTAGCTGGTCGAGGTGTAATTTTTTATATTGTAAGACTATATAACAGGTTGTTAAACTAAACATTGCTCCAACCCCCTATCCATCTTGTCACACACTGTAGTATTTTGTAATTGTATGCGCCTTTTGTGAAAATTCCCTTTTGTTATTTGTTTTCAGTGTAATAACCATTGGCGTTTTTTGTTATACTCAAGCATACATAAACACTAAACATGTAATTTTGGAATCAAAAGCGATGACAGAATCTTGCAATACTTCCGACAACCAACCCGAATATATGCGTCGATACCTGAAAACACTTTGTCATACAATATCATATACTCGAAACAAACCGGGGTTGAAGGTACTGTTGAAGTACTGAGGTTCAACTTACAAAAACTAATAATATGGATATTTTTACATCTTTGAATTTATTTAACTCCTATACAACAAGTGTTAACTAAAATAATAGCGTAAAATATACCGTAGGATACTTCATTTTCGCTATTTGCGCTGAAGGGATGATTCCGTGAAAATAAAATCCAGCGAATATACTTGTTTTCCTATATTCCACATTAAACTCATCAGAAATCAGTGAAAATAAATTCCATACAAAATGCCCAAAAAGCTTTTTCAGCGAAAATTAATTCTGGACCAGCGAAAATAAAGTATTCCGCAGTATACTGTAAGGTTCAATAATTTCACCTGAAATTTCGCTGAAAGAAAGATTCAGTGAAAAAGAAAATACCCTGAATTATTTTACATCCAACTCATGATAAATCAGTGAAAATAAATTCTATACAAACCAGTCAAAAGGTCCTTTCAGGAAAAATTCAATCTAGCTAAAATAAAGTTGTTTATAGTGTGCATGTTATTGCAAAACACGTATAGATTATTATGATTACGCGTAGGTATGTACTCTCAACTTTAAGTTCTCTATTTTTTTCAACTCTCATTGTATGTGTAGCAGTTTTTAGTAAATATACATATGCTTTTACGACATGATGTTACGTAGTTTTAAAAGCGCATGATAACATGTATCATCAGCCAGCCGGTGGTACATATAGTCGGCTGTTTTCCGTTTGTTTATTTTAAACGGCCACAGGAAAAAATATTTCGCGTTCATCCGTTTAATCGCATTTTAAATGGATCAAGAAGTCAGAAAACAACTATCAATTGTATGAAAGTCTAGAAAATAAACGATATTTAACCATTATATAGAACAATATATTGAGAATAGTTCATAACCAAAAACTTGTATGATGCCATACATTATGCCAAAATTATATGATACTTTTTTTTCGGATGATCACTCTTTTCGACACCTGCGCAAGTATTATTATCTATGAAATAAATAGTCATTTAGACGGGATAAAAAAATAACAAAATAACCCATAGTCCGTTTATTTTTTTATATTTTATTTTATCAATTATCTTTCCTTTTTAATAAGAAATTCGGGTGTTATTGAATTACACTTCTCCAGAATTTCTCAAGATCTGTCTTTAGCAGAGATCAATGAACCGCGTGTTACAGTAATTCAAATCATACCGCCTCAGAACAGGGTTACGCCATTAAACAGTGATTACGCGAACATATTTGTCTAAATTGCTTTCAGTTTCAATGCGTAATGTGATACGGTCTTATTCTACGTATATGTCTGGTAGGCTATGACGTATAATTCTAACATTGGGGTGATTCAAAGGACGCTGACCTGCAGCGTCAATGCGGGTTTTAATCCCAGGTCACATCTGCAGGTCGAAGGATAACTTTTGCTGTTTTTTAAGTATGGACAGATTTCAGTTAGCGCGTCGCTCTTTGCGTAACGAGACGCTTTTCAGCGGCAGCGGACCGATTGTTTCAAGAAGCGCACCAATTTTGTTTTCAAGTAGCGGATCGATTGTATACATTGGCCAACGTAGCAAATACTGCTTTTGTTCCCCACCGTTCTGTGAGAGTTTCAACGAACAACATAGTATATTTTTCATACAAATTAGATTCACCAAATTAGAAAAATATATATGCATAATTGAGATCTGTTTTTTATATAGATAAAACCAAATGCTATATTTGCGAGTATATAATTGGAAAATATGATTTTTTTTTCGTTGGCAGTTAAAGCATTGGTTCATGTAGGTTCGTGATAATCAAAAGGTTGTAAGCAACTGCTAGCCTCAGGGTTCTGTACAGCGTATCTATATATTGGAAGGGGATGGTGAACATGTATCTGAACGCACCGGTATATTCAATCTTACTATGAGGCTACTGCGGGGATGCCACAAATTAAGCGCGAAGACGGTACAAGGGAGTTTTGATGGACGCGTAGCAAAGCCGGTCGATGTGACCGTGGTTCTATCTGTCTGCGAACAGCCTTATTACTGCGAACATTTTATAATTCGCTCGGTTTAAATTCTGAAATCCGCTGAATTAAATAACTTATATATTTAAAAGTACACTTAGAACTCATTGCTTCTTAATTGTGAATTACAAATCCCCTCAGTGAATAAGGTTAGTCTGAATCTAGAAATCTGATTGGCAAGGTCGAATGTAAAAAAAAAATTATACCTTGTATTGTAATTTATTTTGCCGAAAGTTGGCAATAAGAAAATAAAATGTGAAGCTTACGTGATCAAAGTATAGGTCAAAAGCCAAGCAGACAAAGTACAATCAGCATATGTTTTAGCAAGTGCCATTCTAGCCATCTAACATTCAATTTTGTTAATTGATATTTTGTATTACTTGCAATCCCACTTAATGTGTGGAGTTTCAGTTTAGCTATAGCTTTCATATAGTTGAATCTAGCTAAATCTATTTTTTTAGGATGTTCATACCAATATACGAACACTTACATGTTACAGTATGACACTGTTCGTGAATGTCCGGGTATCCTCGCAAAACAACATTTTTTTCACTGCAAGTACGAACATTTAGGTAGATCTTTTTTCAGGAAAAAATATTCTGTCCATTACATACAAGAAGTGGGATAAGTTATATAATTCTGCAGTGAGTAGAGAAAAACAACAAAGCACACTTTTACAAATATTACAGCGATAAAGCAGACAAAAATAACTACGATAACTATTCTGTTATTATTATTCATAGGGCTTCATGTCCTACAGACATGGATGAATCTATGTATAATGCTACATTTTACAGTATAACTGGATTTGCTGTTGTACGTGATGCTGAAAGAAGAGATAACGTTGCTGTACGAAAAGTTCACATCGCCGCCGAGAGTTTATTTATTTATTTATTTATTTATTTATTATCATACATATTTTTATAATTCACTTGAATGTATTTATTGACTTAAGCCATTTATTTATTGATTCCCCTCTATTATTTAAATTATATGGCGAATAAATATTATGAATATTCATAAATTATTTATTAGTAATAAATTATGTAAGTAAAAATTATGACTGCCTTGTATATTAATGAATTTTAAATCACGTGACCTTCTGAAAATGCGACATAGTTCAATACATACAAGACAGTTTGCCACTAGTTTGATATGAAGTTTTACATCAAAAAAAAAGAATAGTTGTGTTTTTGAAATAGTTTGTCACTATAATTTCAATTACATCGAGATTTAATTATTTCCTTCTCCTGTACTACATGAATGCCGAGTATGAAACATTCTGTATAATCAAAACAGCGAACACATGTTACTGATGTTTGCCATTGATCAGAATGCTACATATAAGTAATAAATCGGGAGAGTGTTGGCATTGGTTCATCTGCACATTAACAACGACGACAACGTGTGACGTCACCAGGTGATTGTCTCATCGAGTGCGGACATCCGTGAGTACTGCATATTAAAACAAAATTTGGGGACAGTGTGTTGTATTATACCAAATTATATTACTTACTGTCGTACTGTAAGTGTATTTAGCTGCTGGCTATTACGCAATTCCGGCTTTAGTGCGGAAGTCATGGCAATAATACTATTTGGAAAACGTCACACTTTGAAAGTTAAGAAACAGAGTCCTTGTGGTCGCCAATTTTGAGTAGCCCAGCAGGAAATACACAGAAAGTGATTGTGTTCTAGTAGCCTCACGCACCTATATAACTGTACATTCACCAGACTTTTCATTTTGACCGAGACTACAGTACTATGCATATACAAGGTGTTATTTTTGTTTTGACGTTGGTCAGGTTACCGACAATTCCATGTACCCGTCTACCTGTCAAGACAGAGGTAGTTCACCTTAGTCCCGATGAACTAAACTACGCAACGACAGACTCGATGGACACTGAAGAGTATGACCATCATGAAGGGGAAGTTATTCCTAGAACAATGAAGACAGGGCTCGAAGATGATACTGAGGACACATTAGACACTGCAAATGATGACGACAATATTAAACGACGTAGAAAGGAGTGTCGTAATTGGTACGCACGATTTCGCCAATGGGACGCAACTGTGATTAAAACCCATTGCAGACGCATTGTGCGGAGACCACCTAATACAGTCAACAACTACGAAATCCCCATTGACCAGCTTTCTCCTTCGCCCATCACTAGCACGGCGTCGCAGCACGACGCTAAAGCCGCGTTTGAATACACAAAGCAGGACAAAACCACAACCACGATCCCATCCGACCTCTGCAGCCAAGAGTTGAAGGAGTTCTGCAGTGCTTCACAAATGCAAGAATCTCTGAGAAATAGGTGGTTGATAACACAGTTTTGTGATACAAACAATATCACGTGTGACGGTGACTTGACCAACCCTTTAGATCACGCCTTCCCGAGCCATTTCCCAAGTAAGTAGAAAATATACGTGACACACCATCTTTATGTAGAACCAAGTCTACATTTACATAGTTACAGGGAAGAACTTTAATTTTACATTTGTGAAAGTGGAAACAAAATCGTTCGCAGATAACAGCATTCTATTTTGCGTTGTTTTTTTAAACCACAAAACCTGAATGTTTACCTAAAACTTTTAGTTCGAGTTGATTGGTAGATCGTTCCAACTAGTAAATATTCTAATTATAAAATTTGAACTTTGATGGACACATAACTCACCCATCATCACAAATTCGATCACACTCTGATGTGAGTAGTGAGTATGGTTGACTTTTATATTTTATATTCATTGATGCTGTACACGCAAATTGCAAATTGAGTTATCAAGAATACTAAGTACACCTTATTGCGAACAAATCAGAATCATGTATACAACTTAGATACTTAAGAAAACGACTATCATGGCTTGCATCTAGTCAGTTGTTCAAAAATAAAATTACCCCACATTCCATCTTCCAAGCCCTCACGTTTTCAAATTATTCCTTAGACTTTAAAACCATATTTCTTTATGATATGTGTTTCATTATTTACAGAACATTACACTAGTGCTCAAAACGAATACGATGTGTACTTCGATGTTGGCAATGTTTATGGTACATCGGTCAATTATGTGGTCTACATCCCCCAGGGCTCTGTCACGTTAGCTGATACTGCGGAACCACTGATTCATAATGTAACTTCCGGTCACTCCACCACTTTACATCATGGCGCGGTTTCTGAAGTTCTAACCAAGGAATTCCGGTTCATGTGGATGGGATTTATGGGCAACAGCTCGGTATACATTAAACCTTCCGCCGTGGAGAATATCGGTAATATTACGTGTCAAAAATACAATGTGACTGAAATGATGAACGAGAGCATACTGAATCGGGAAGTGGAGACAAAGATAAACTTCAAGTTAGAGGCAGTCTCTACAATAGCATCGGAAGATGAAGTAGCAAACGTAACTCATTCTTGTGTCCCTGTTACTGAGTTGTTTCTTGGCATCGAGCCAGCGACTAAAGGTGAATCTATCATTGTTTAGAATTGAGACAAACGTATATATCCACGAATGATTATTCCGAAAATAACACATGCTCCTTTATATTTAAACTATTTTATGGTTAATATTTTCTATTATATATTCAAGAAACGTTTTTATAACATCATTTCGGTTTCTTCATAGTTTTATTCTTTCAGCATTGTTTTTCATCAGCGATTTACGTAATAAATGCAAATACAATCTAGTTTATGGAAGTTTAAATCATCCATTTTCGTGGTATTTTGAAAGAAGAAATTCTGCCAATCACCCTTAGATCCAGAGTGGGATCTCACCCATATGCCTGACTACTAAATCTTAAGGTTGGGGAGGGATATCAGAGATATGATGGATCAGGGTTGTATGAAAGCATCAGCCACTGGTTTGGTCAATTAATCTTGGAGTCGGAGTGGAACGTAATATAAATGTAAACGAGTAGCGTACGTGAGATACTTCAACATTCATCATGGTACATGATATAAATTAGTATTAGTGGAAACAAACTTTATTTAATGACCCCAATTCAATAAAAAAACAATATTAAATTTCAAAGGCGCGTGCAGGACGTTTTCATAATAAAATAGAATTGGCAATGTAATTTGAACATTTTTGATTCCCCCCTTCAAATACTAGCGCGAGGAAATAGTCTTGCATGTTTTTTTATTTTAAATCACATGACCTTGTGAAAATGCGACATCCTTCAAATAAATGCAAGACAGTGCCCCTCTGCTTTGATATCAAGTTTTACATCATAGCGGGAATAGCTGTGTTTTTGAAATCGTTTGTCTGAATATAACCACACTAGGATGACCAAATCTTACCGAAATATTGCTTTAGACACAAATGAATAAACAAAGTGATAGGAAACAGGTCAAATATCCTTTAAAATGCGATGTGAAAACTAAGGGTTGAGTAGTCGCCATTTTGTTGAAATCGATCGCGCAGTGTGGAACGTAGAACATTATGACGCACGACGCACAGTATTATGAGAAATGAAAAAAATACAATCATGCAAGAGATGCCGTCAGGCTTAGCTTCATAAGATGCGTCGTATTTGACATTTCCCCAAGAACATCCTGTCATATTGTACCATAGACGTTCGCTGAACAAAATTGGATTTAACTTAGATGGTGCCCCTGGAGACATGAGTTATTATATGGTATACTATCATGTATTACGCTATTATCCGATTTGAAGGACTAATTGAATCGCGTTGTTCAGGCATTGACAACTACTAACGGACCTACATGTTCAACCAAAGACACTATAACAGTGTATTTGGTTCAACGTGTATTTGGTGGGGCGCCGATGACGCCTCTGAAGTGGCCGGACAAATAGCTCACAGCATAACATTTCTTGTTAGCTCAATGATAACATTTACATCAACAACTTCGTAATTACAATAACATGCATAGAGATTGGACAAACAACTCGGGGTTAGCACCTTGCATTTGCATAAACCCATGACTGACAGCAATTATGAGCAGTCAAAACGACTGTTTGTATCATGCTTTCCCGTAGCTTTTACGCGGAAATCTCACTGACATCGCTTCGAACATGTAAATTAACATCGAAATTGTATCGCGGATACATATTCATGCTTGTGTGCGACATGAAAAATAACGCATCACAGGCGTTCAGATTATCAAAAAGTGTGATTTTGGAAGCACCCCAAAGCGATGTTTCACCCTTGAGGGTCATTTGCGTACTGAAAACTGGCGGCCATCTTTCCTTTTATATACCCGGAGGCGCGATTTAAACTTTTCTGTAATCATATATTCTGTTTCAGTGGTTTTGTACAACCCATAAAGCGGGAGGATCGTCACCTGCGCACACGCGGGAATTCAGGCCCAAGCGATGATAACAACAATCACTAACGCAAAGGCTCGTGGGTAAACGCTTGTTTGTAAACAAAGACACGCTACGGCTATCTGACGCATGTGCAGGCGACGACTCCCCCGCTTTAAGTGGTGTATTGCTCCCCGTTGTCAAGTATTATGAAATGCTTTCGCTTTATGTCTGTGTTTAATTTGAGAAGGCACGTTCAGGAAATATGCCGCGCACCTACTTGAGTTGTGTACGCCTGTGGTTATTCGATTGTTGCGGAGAGTCGTTGACCAGTTTGTGCATTCGCATGTTGAGACAGAATGGAATTAAGCGGCGTATGAGTAGAAGAGTGGCTCGGAGTTTGATATACACTGCCATTTTGATCTCGACAAGTTTCAAACACCAAAACATGCTGAAAGGTCACCATAACTGTTACACTATACTTTGCAAATACATTGAGATATAATCCCAAATTCTCATCACATTAATTCCTGCTTCTGTATTACATGAATGCTGAATACGCAACATTCTGTACAATCGAAACAGCTGACACATAACTGCGTGTTCCTGATGTTTCCTATTGATCAGAATGTTACATAGTATATATAATAGATAGGGAGAGTGTTGGCATTTGTTCATCTAGACATGTGATAGTAGCAGCGATAGATTTATAGAATTATACTCGGTCTGGCGAATAAGTATTCCCGGCAATCGTTGAAGACATCAATAGCTGTAAATACCATTTTAAAAATTTGTAATAACACATTTGCTGTGTCATTATTGCCAATTTGTAATGACCATCGCAGAAATGTAAACGCTGAAAAATCTAGCATATGCGCAAGTAAAAAAAAGATGGCCATGAGGTTGCGTCCAGAACTTCGAAGAGCGCCATCTATTAAAATCCAATTTTTCCAAGTGAACCTCTTTGATTATAGTACAAAACCCGTAGCCCGGAAGTAAATGTACGCCACCAGCTGAGAAGCCCGCACGATGACTTTATATGTCATTTCCATTGTAGCATGCGTCATGCGTAATCAACCATTTTCTACGGTTTCTGTAGCTTGACCGATTTAGATTCTTAGTTTTGCATCACATTTTATGTGACATTAGCCTTGTGTATGATCACTTATAAGCAATATTTTAGCACTATTATTCGGTTATATTTATACAAGCAAATTTTTCAAAATATTGCCGCTTTATACGTTCATTTCGTTGTTGATATATGGTGGGTGACATGAATCTTAGGGTTTGGGAGGGATATCAGAGATATGATGGATTAATTCATGTATTTTAGTCAATTAATCCCGGAGTTGGGAAGAAACATAATATACTTACAAGCGAGTATGCCTCAGAATACAAATCCTTGACATGCTGAGCCGTAAACAACTCACAATAATATGAATTTACTAATGCACTTAGCATTTTAACATTTTTGATTCGCATTTATATGGTAATATCACACAAATAAGTATGGGTATGAGTTCATTTCATTGCTTTTTAAAAATTGACTTTTCTTGATATTTGGTGCGGAGAAGCAAGTGCCTAGTCACTTCGAAATCAGTGGCATCACTTTATGGTTATTATGGATTTCATATATCTTAATGTAGTGTAGTGTAATTGCCATGTGTTTTGTTTTGGTTGTGTGGGATGCCTCGGAAATTAAAGTCAATTGCATTGCCTTATAAAGGGTATCCATCCAATCTACTGACTGCAGTTAGTAAATTAGTGGTCTTACAACGTGCAACCTTCGATGGCATTAATCTGACATACAAGCGCTGCTGTGCACTAGCCAAATGGTGACCTGATACCCTCCAAATGCACCATAATAAATACAAGCCATGCATGTAAAGCCCACGCAAGTCAAGGTGAAATCTTTTGCTCAGAGTATGTATGACACATAATCAATAGTTGGATAATTGAGCTGAAATCGCTCACTGTGGAATGTCCCCGTACCATCAGAAGTAAATGTGAAAAATACAATACAATACATTCTGCAGTTTGCACTATATTGGATTCACTGGAAACACATCAAGCCATCGTTTCCCTAGTGGCCAACAAAGTCAGTAATAAGGAAGCCCCTCCTGAACCTGCAACTGAAATATGCAAACCCGTAACTTTGGGTAGGCCAGATTTGAAATCAGCCTGCAAAAAAACCTACTGTAGATGGTGGACAATTACGCTCCAGTTGTGAAATCTATATACTTGAAAGTTTTTGAAATTACTGCTTGTCACACTACTAGTGAGAGTTTATGACCAGAGATATTCAGCGCGAATCATTCACCTGTTATATATTCGTAGTAAGATCGCTACTGGTGACCGGGACTGCCAAATTACGTTATGCTATACTTTTGCGAACTTTTTAAATTGAAATCTTGACCCTTCTCCAGTTATTATTGAATTGATATGTACGTTATAGGAACAACTGTGCAGTGGTAACACTATCCTGTAAATGGATGTGCACTGTGCCCGTGACATTATATGATTACAACTATTCACCTGATACCTTGTGGTAATGACCCCTTGTTATGTTTGAAAGAGGCTATAGCTTACTAGGGTTTGAGTTTGCAGTGAATCTTTGCAACAATCGAATATATTTCCTAAACATATCTGTCCGCTTTCTCTGAAACCAACTGAAATTGGAATGGCTTATATAACTCGGTATCTGTTTTGAGTCATCCGCGCGATGTCTTTCATCTGTATTGTATTTGTGATGTAAATGATGTCTGAATTTAATTATACTCTCTAAGCGCGACTGACTAACTTCTTTTTCCGTTTTGTAAGAATGTTTTCGCATGACGGGTTGTGACGTCATTAATTGAGTTTTTTTGTAGTTTTTCTGACAGCTGTTTTAATAGCCCTTTCTTCGATTCTGCATTTTCAGCTACGCTCCCAGATCCCACATCGATTAGTTTGTGCACCTCAATCTAACTCGTGTTAAGAAATGACCAAACGAAACATTCGCGAGTTCAGCGATTGATGAAATGGAAAGTACTTCAAAACTGAGATGGCTACCTGTATTCACTGAAACAGACCTAGAAGTAATTTACATATGTAGTGGGCGCACTACTTATATATAGGCGATGAATAATGTTGCTAGCTTAGACATCGGATACATGAAATGACCACATAATGGAGTGAATATTGTACCCTAATTATGTGCAACAGTACTCTAAATCCCGTCATGCAACAGTGAAATGGCTAGTATTTCGGCGCAAATTTAATCTCTTGACATACCAAAGCATTTGTAATTTTATAGTATTGCAAAAAGCTGCAACCCCCATTTTAAAGTAGTGCGATCCCATTTTAAAGTAATGAATAGAGTTTGGGGGTATGTCGTCGTCTTGTAAAATAAACTATAATCTACTAAGAACATTGTATTTTCTTGGCGAACTATCGATGAATTTAGCTATCATCCGGTAACCCATTCACGTCATATCGTGAGTTCAATGACGACATACATATTGCCAACAAATACTATTATACACTGATTAAGTAATTACATTTTTCTTTAATTTATAGTTCATATGATATATCAATCTATATCACAAATAATTCATAATTTAACACTATCTGTAGCAAATGAATGGTAATCAATGTATTAAGCGCAGACGTTTCCGTGCATATACAATCTGTGTCAGAGTGGTGTTGCAATAATTATGTTTTGTCGTCTTAATGTCAGAAATGTAACAATTTACTAATGGGGAGCGTTCAATATAGTTAATCATTTCGCCGTGTGTAAGCGCTGTTTAGTACTAATTGAACCCTTTTATTCACACAACAACTGTGAGGTAAACATGCACAATCGTTTCGTGATACATTCACGCGTACTGATTAATCCCATTCACCGAACACTAACTCAATTTAAAATATGAATTGTTTGTTTTCTTGGCGTGGGTTTTGCGCGTGAAAACTCGATTCATCGAGAGGAATGCTAATATTTGCCCTATTGTATGTCTCAGACTGGTACGCGTATCGCAGATTATAACACTGTTCATCGAACATTATGTTTAGGTAATTTTTCAGCTGGTCAAATTTTTTCACCACTGGTTCCCTCTTTTCATCACACTTACCTAATATTCGGACAAAAATCATAAATTTTCTTTTGAGTAAAAACTTAAAATTGACTCAAATTATTTCCAAAATTAGGGTTCATTTCCAGAAATATTAAATACTATAAAATAAAATGCAGGAAAATGTGGGCGAGAAAGTGTGGTTGTGAAAAGGTTAATACACTAATATCCGATTTAACGGTTTGATTACATAGTGTATTTATGAAGAATTTATCAAACAAGAAGTTTCGTCAGTGCCTCTCATATTTTTCCCAACGTCGTTAAGTTAGTTAATATAGTTCTTTTAATTATTTCAAGTATTGAATTGTACAATAATTTCAACTGTTGATTAATAGAACCCATAATTGATCTGCCAGCTAATCGATTTCAAAATTACTTTAACATATGCTCTAGGAAATAGTCCTAATAGGTAATATGGTAGTTAATCATATCCTAATCGCAATTGCGCACACAAGATAATATATTCGTAGATGACTCAGAAATACACAACTAAATCAGTAGGAGAAAGTGATATGGACTTTTAAGCATATACAAGAGAGTCGCTTGGCAAGAACATCTTTGTTCAATCTAATGAGACCACATGATCTCTGCAATATAGTTAATTTATTCTAACAAGAACTTACAATACATGTAAACCGCAATTGGATACGTATATTTAAAAATCCCTTTCATGGATCTAAATTGACAGACCATGTATTTCTCACCTTAGGGTTTAACCGATTGGTCCTGAGTTAAAGTGTCTGCTTTTGAGACCAACACGTCCTGCCGCTCACGTTTTTTTGTAGCATCTCTTACTCAGGGGTCCAGGGTCAAAAATGATATAAAATTGTCATTACAATTGTTAAAATAGAAAGATTACAAAAAATGGTGGAAATCACAAAACTCTTGCTCAACATTAAACTCTCTACACAGGAGTGAGCTCAGTCAACCACATACAAGAAAACACTAAAACAGCTCACATTGAACATACGTATATAAAGATTCTCTGATATTGGTGCATCGTGATCATTCTGTCGACTGCTGTTAAAACGCCACTAGCTGCATTGTCATTCTTTCTGATCACAAATGCATGACGTACAGTAACGTAAGTCTGCAGCAATCATATCGATTGCCCGATTTCAATATCCTTGAATTACTCTCTATGTTATACTATTATTAACTATAACTGCGTCTGCATCATTTATTTCTTGATTAATGCACCATAATCTATCATACGCAACGTCTCACAGTTTTTCTATTGCATTTTGAAGGATTTCTATTTGTACTGTGCGATGATTAACGCCATCAGACTGCACCTAAGATTGACATATGACACACTTTAAAACGTCAGGCTTCAAGGGAATATTTCCTTTTATATGAAAAGTCCAGATCCACTGTATATATAAGCGGCTTCAAAACTTCTAAAATACTAATTTCTATATACTACAATACACCACTACTTCTAGAGACCAATATTATTTTTCAACTTACTATTAAAATGTAACTACGATTAACTGGAAAATAACGAGACAGCAAGTAAACATATGAGCATAATCAAGAAATAATGTGGTTGTATCACTATATGTGGTAATATCATAAAGGGTTTATTGTAATTACAGCTATTCAAATAATATGATCACCAAATATTACTGCTATCAACGGACATACATTTCATGTCAGCTGGTAACTCCTAAATAACCATTTCTGCCAATTAAATCTAAATAATCCGAAATTATGTTGACTTGAGAATAAGTTTCCTAATTAGGATCAAATCTAACCTAGCATATCAATATGTAACCAAACCGTTCACAGGTACACACTGTCTCAATGGAAATACTTTAAACCGGGTAATAAATTCTTGTTGACGTGTTTAATCTATTTGTGTATTACTATATATGCACTGACTATATTGCAGCTATATATATCAACTCATGCACTCACTTGATCATACATATTTTGATTATATGATGTTTCTACCAATATTAATTAAAAAGACTAATAATTATTGCACATACTTACATTCAATTTGGCAACAATCTGTTGTTTGGCTCATTTGTTTTTTCACATTAGTGTTTTTAACAACAAAATGAATGTAGCATAGTTATGCAAGAGTTTTCAGACTGACAACCATTACTTTTCATAAGTTTCGATTGTGCCCTTATCCAAACATATATCTGATACTGTAAGTCGAAACGATTTTAAGCCTGATTAAAAGTAATACACGAATTTACGTAAGAGATACATAGGGGTTTTGTGTTTCTTCATGTAATGGCCAAATTAATGGCAGCAGTAGCAAATTTTCCACCTGGTCAAGTTTTATCAGCGATTGCTCAGGAAATGTTTTTTCAAAAGAGTAAAAGACGTAAGCTCATAAAATGTCTGTCTGATAAAGCTAATTTTATGTAATATATATTAGTATTTTGGACTCAAATCGTCGCTGTTATATATAACAATACGTGCTAATAAATAAGTTTAAATAAACACGTCAATGTATCAGTCTTTGTTATTAACAACAAAGTTATTAAAGAATACTTATAATGAATGCATCTTAGATTGCATACTTTGGGCCCACGTATCATTCATTCAGATGTACATTCATACAGATTCAGATGGTGCTTTTAACACCTTATCTTCAAGAGATACACCCTGTCTACCCGCACAGAACCAGTTCTCTTTATTGTCCATATCGATCTCTTCTACGAAACGCTGGATTAACCGACCACGTACAAGAATGGAAGGCAACATTTATCATAAATTTGAAGCTAAGTTTAATTAGGTTCAATAAGTCAGCTGTCAACGCCACAAAATGCTTCCGTTTGTTTATATTTTTTTGGCCTAGCAATCGGCTGGACGGTCATCTTTAAGAGCTGAGTAACACATTAGTAACCGCTTTATTTCGCGATAAAATGTTTTTGTAAATATTTCACGATTTTCATTGCATCTACAAAAAATCATTATCATCTATCAGTAACATATTTTGAAACTTGACCATTAAAGATAAATGAACACGGGATCAATCTAAAACGAAAAACAGTTCTCGAATACAAGTAGTAAAAGTCTGGCGGTTTGTGATGGCAGATAAACTTGCGGTGTTCAAGCCGCAAGGAAGGAAAATGGGCATGTCTCCCTCCGTTTCTCCTTTCCCGGGCGTGTGTCGCGGTGGGGGGGGGCACTAGTAAGAACTTACCAACGAGCGAGTCACCCAAGGGGGAATTATATTTCACATTGCGCAAGGAGTCCTTTTTATTGGTCGTGCGTTATATTTATGGCCGTGTAAATGAGCAAATGACACTCTGGAATTTATATCTAAATCGTACACAGGATTTAGGAGATTGGGAGGGAAATACTACAATCAAATGCATAATCCAGTAAAGAAAATTTACCATGTAATACTGACAACTCACCATTGTGTTTATTTCTTTTACAAAAACAAAACAAAAACAAACAGGTTAGCGGTCTTGGTACATGCAACTACATAACCATATGTGAGAGAGAAAACAGTTTCTATATTCAAAACGTCAAAATCAAAAGCTAACATCTGAATAATCAGTACTTGCGAGCCTAGTCTAAAAAAATGTTTTTTAAAAATAACATCCCTTAAACGCGCAAGTTACTAAAATATGTTCCAAATCATGTAAATAAAGGAAAGAAATGGCAAAGAAAATCTCAGATGTACGCAACACCGCGTCTTTTAATTATGCTTCTGTAATATTAAAAAAAACTAGTTTGATACGTTACAGAAATACGTGGATGCGGAGATTAGCTTGCTATTTCCGTGTGGGAAGATTTGATTGTCCTTCTTCTTCTATCGCGTAATTCTTCTTCTTCTGACTATAAGACTGTACGACGTTTTGCTTCACATTGCGTGTCTTGTAGCATGATGTTGTGCATGATGCTCAAAGCACTCGCACACACATCGAAGACGCGCCTCCAGGGAATCGTGACGTATAGCTTTATGGTACAAGTCAGACGTCACGATGTACGTTGAATACGGGGGGGGGAATTAATAGAGAGCCCACAAAACATCAGTTGGGTTCAGTCATGACCGCGGACGCACAATCGGATGAATAATTGAATATGTTATTAAAAAGAATAGCATAAAGAGAACACATTAACTTGATACAGAATAACCCACAATTAGGATAGTTGAACGGTGTCACTTTCACTATTATTAAATGAACAATTTCTATCATTATTATGTACTTTTTTCATTGTGATTCATTAAAAATACAGAACTAGAATCATGCATTATGGATTAAATAATTGTCACAGTGACAATCGTGACAGTCCGACTGAAATTGTGCACAACTGATAATATTTTTTATGTTAATAACAATTTTTTTTATTCTGAAATAAAGAAAAAAAATACAGAGCAGATGACAAAATCCCCTCTGGGAAAAAAAAAGTACATGACAAACGCTGTCTGGTATACGGTGGTGAGACAAAAACAAAAACAAGATTAATTTACTTGTATTAAGCCAACCAATTATTTAAGAGCTCCTAGTGATTTAAACGCAATTGCAGAAGGGATTGTAGCATTTCTTCTACAGCTATAAATATAATTTTTGAACAGTGAAATATAATGGTTCAAAATTAGATTGTCATCATTTAAAATACCTAAAATTATATTTACTTTATTACACTCTATTTGTTGAATAATACTACACCCTGTCTGCAATGCATTCCATAATTTTTGAATATGGTGACAGTCAACTAAAATATGTTCAATTGTTTCATTATACAATTGGCAGAGTGAACACAGAGGAGAATTTACAAGGCTCCATTCAAATAATTTTGCATTAACAGGTAGGTATCTATGTAACATTTGAAACTGAAAAGCTCTCATGGCTGAAGCTATAGTTGTCTGAAAAGGAAGTGAAAACATCACATTACTCATTTCCGAGGATACACCATACAGTTCTTGAAATCGGCTGACAATGGTTGGAGTCTCAACAATATCTCTGCATAACAATTTATAAATTTGTTTACTTGTAATTGAATTAATATCTATATAGGAGGACTTGCAATAAATCCTTTCACCATAATCAACCTTTGTATGTCTATTTCTATGAATTATACTTTTCCATTCCTTTGGAATAGCATCTATTATGCCCTGAATTTGGAAAAATTCTACTTGAGAAATACCTTTAGTATTCCAAAAAAACCCAATTGTAAAAGTTTCCATTGGTGTCAATTAAATCCCCAATCCTATGAATATTTTTGTTTGCCAATCCCCGAAAATACACTGATTGGTTAGCAATCTTTAAACATTTATTATTCCAAAGTATCTGGCTATCAATTTGCTGTACCGTTTCAGTAATTATATGGGTAATTTTTAACCAATCTTGTAAAATATCATAATAGAAAAGTGGGACCTTGTTTAACAACTCTTTAATCTCAATGTTACACAAAAAAAAATATTACTCCCAAAACCTTTTAAAACTCTATTCATAATAGTTTGCCATCCAGCAAGACCACCAGAGATAAATTTTTTAACCCATTTTATTTGTTGTGCCTTTATGAAAGAGTCAACTTCAATCATATTAAGACCCCCATTTTCAATACTGGAGATCAATGTATTCCTTTTAACTTTGTCTCTCCCGTTCCAAATAAACTTAAATATAATCTGTTTTATCTCTTTGATAACTAGTTTTGGTGTAAGAATCATTGTTACTATAAAAAGAAACTGTGAAAGGCCGAATGTTTTCAAAATTTGAATCTTACCAATAATTGAGAGTGATCTTTGAGACCACAGATTACATATTTGTTTCAGTTTTCTTAATTTATTTTTGAAATTTTCTTCAAAGAACTTGTTTTCATCATAGGTTACATAAATGCCCAGTATTTTTATACCATCAGACCAGTTTAAAACAAATTCAGGTTTTTTCTTTGGCTTGTGCCCATAACCCAGCAACAATAATTCTGTTTTATCTTGGTTTAATCTCAAACCTGAACAACATTTAAAATTATTAGTTATTTGAAACAAAACTTTAATTGATGTTGGTTTGATAAAACATGTAATGTCATCTGCATACATTGCCAGTTTAATACATTTCTGAAAAATAATAAAACCTTCAATAGACTTATTGTTTCTAATTGCAATTGCTAACAATTCAATAGCTACAATGAATAGATAAGGAGATAGGGGGTCTCCTTGTCGAACTCCTCTACCCACTTCAAAATAACCAGTTGAGATACCATGGTTTATGACACAAGCAGTAACATCTTTATAAAACATTTTCACCCAATTTATAAACGATTCACCAAAGTTAAAACTCTTTAAGGCTTCAATAATAAACCTATGGTCGACCGAATCAAATGCCTTGTGAAAATCTAGAGACACCTGACATATCATTCTCTTTAGAGTACCACATAAGATCAAGAACTGTTCGTATAGCATCCCCGATGTAGCGGCCTTTTACAAATGCACATTGGTCTGGATGAATTATGGAAGGCAAGACATTAAGCACACGCTTTGCAATAGCTTTGGATGCAATTTTAACATCTACATTTATAAAGATATTGGCCGATAATTTGAGATATGTCTTTTATCTTTACCTTTTTTTGGCAATTAATGTGATGACACCCTGTCTTTGTGACACCCCCAATAGATCTTTATGATATGAATAATTAATACTATTAAGCAAATAACTTCCTATTACTGGCCAAAATGTCTTATAAAAATCAGCAGAGAGACCATCGTTCCCTGGTGTTTTATTGTTAGGCAATGATTGGAGTGCTGAATAACATTCTGACATTGTTAATTCTCTCTCACACTTCTTTTTTGCCTCTGCATCTAAACGGGGAATGTTATCACTTTTAAAAAACAGCTCAGCATTACTGCTATAGAGATCAGTTGGCTTAACAGCATAAAGTTTAGAGTAGAATTCTTAAATACATTTATTTATCTTATATTGGTCACTAATTTCACTACCATCAACATTCAGACGCCTCACTGTTGACCGTGTTTTATTTGTTCTTTCTAAACCTAAAAAATACCTATTAATTTTTTCCCCCATCTCATAATAGTTACACCTGGACCTGATTATTAACCCACGAGTTTCTTCTTCCAAGATGTTTTCCAACTGTAGTTTCAAATCAGTATAAAGTGCCATATCATTCTCATCATCTAATTTTGATTTCAAATCTTTAATTGATTTCTCCAATTCAAGTAATCTCTTTCGTTTATTTTGGGCTTTACTCTTTGTATAGGAAACTGTAAATCTCCTAATCTTATATTTCATGAACTCCCATGCCCCAATGGCATCCCCATCTAGGGTACCCTGTCCCCAAGTTTTAATATTCTGATTCATTTGGTTGACAAAGTCCTGATCGAGACACAAGCTATTATTAAACTTCCAGTACGATGTACCGTGTTTATCTATAGAGTCGTTACTTAAATATAAAAAAAGTGCAGAATGATCTGAGGCAATTGAGGGCACAATATCAACCGATCTTACATTATCCTGTAGGAAGTCTGAGATAAACCAATAATCTAGACGACTTTGGATGACTGGTGATCTCTGGCGCCAAGTATATCGTTTTAAATTGGGAATTTTAACCCTCCATATATCTATCAAATCCAATACTGCTAGCTTTTCATTCACAATATTCAAAATATTTTTGTTGAATCTCAGACTTCCTCCTTGTCTATCCAAAAGTGGGTTTAAACACAGGTTAAAATCACCCCCCAAAATAACTGCTTTATCGCCCTCAGGGTTAAAGTCCTCAATCTTAGAGCAAACTTGATTGAAAAAAGGTACTTTATCAACTGGACAATTGGGTGCATAAATATTACAAAGAATTACATTCATACCCTGAATTGTAACATCCATACAAATTAGCCTACCATTGTTATCTCTAAATGTATCATGAACCATGATATTCAATGATCTTTTGATCATAATACCAACCCCCCCTACCATGACTGGTTCCATGAGAATACACAATATTACCTTTCCAATCATTTGCCCATCTCTGCTCAATCTCTTGTGTACTGTACAATTCCTGTAGCATGATAACATCACTACCATTTTGTTTTAACCAAGTGAATATTTTTTTTCTTTTCAAATAATTCCTAATGCCTCGTACGTTCAAAGACAGGAGCTTAAAAGAAAAACTATCCATTACTCAACAAAAAACAAATTAAACCACCGTACCCAGACAGACCAAAAATAAAAGAGCAGAACAACCTGCACCAAAGTGCATGGTGAAAAAGCATGCTGATAATATGGTGATTATTGGTTGACTTCAAAAAAGAAATTAGACACAATACTTTATCACAACCTTGTGTTCGACCATCGTAAGCATCGATGAAGATTAAAAGTCACCATAGTTAAACTGTACTGCCAGTATTGAAGTAAATGAGTGTTATATGAAGACGACTATTTTTTACTGAAAACATTTGTTTACCCGTGTTTTGTTTTCCGGCACCCCGAAAGATTAATTTGCGACTCGGTTGGATTACATTTCGTCCGAGATATGGCCGAACTTTAGTCAATGCATTCTTCAGAAATACAAGTGATGTCATTGTGATGAATTATTTAATGATCAAAGCATATGTTACTCAAGTGGGAATTTAGCAATCAATACCATACACACGTTTATAAAGACTGAATCAAGATTGAATAAAAGAGAAAACCCCATGGTAGTGATTATACATAAATTACATATAATTAAAATGTGTTTAGCTAATTAATTTTAGCACCATTATATAGTATATATTTATGTTTCTCGTGTTTATTGTCTACTGGAAAAAAAACACAGAAACAGAAAGCATTTATATTATATTGCTATCGTACTGAATGTATTTGAGCTGAGTGGACACATAATGTGCTAAATTGGCTTCAAAAAATCGCAATTATCTTATTATGTACTTACTAAGCATAAACGTATCATAAACCCATAATTATTGAATTTAACAACCCGATTTTTACCAGCACCACCATTAAGCTTTAGAAAATACTTCCCGGTCGTTATAATAATTATTCTGATTACACTAGTAATTGTTTAGTGGAACGATCATATATACAGGTCAAAATAAATTGTTCAAAATTGCTTCCGATTCCATATGCCCCATAATTCCGTAGAAGCAAAAAAAAAGTACATTCATTGGATAATTATGGTGAGGTTAATATAATGCTTTATACACGGATGCATAAGAGAGGTAATTCAAGGTCGCGTCAAAAGTACACCATGTTACGTGCATCATTTGACACAAACCAATTGTTGGCAATGAGAAACAGAATATAGTCTTGGGGAGAAAAATATTCCACTCAGAGGAAATAAAAAATTACAGCGAATTCATCATTGAAACAAATAGCAAACAAGTAAGTAAAGGAAAACAAATATTTTCCATATGTTTTCTGCCATCGCCACAGAGGTTATAATTGTCCAGTCTTAACTACAGTTTTGTATCGTGGAAATGAAGACTGACAAGGTGCACACTTACTGTCAGGCATTTTCGAGCTTAGATATTAGTCAAAGGTCACGCTTTAGAATATTAGACATGCGTCAAAGTTCTGTTATTTATTTAATAGGATTTCTAAGCTTGGTTCAAACCATGATTTTGGTATTCAATAGACAGTGCATGTAACCCCTAATATATATGGAATTTTGTAGAGATGGCTAAACAGATGTAAACCTTTGAATAAAGTCGTCGTCACGTCATATGCACGAGAATACACTAAATAGACAATAATAGATGAGTGAAGGGAAACTCGTTTGGATGCATATAAATATAATTACACAAGGACATAACACAGGGAGACGTAATGCTTTGCTATGCAAAAAATCCAGTTTCCTGTCACTCGTCTATTAATATGTCATTTATCCGCTGATCACGTTTCCCTAGTTACCATCTCTATATTCACATAGAAGGTGCCTGAGCGTCATCCGGTATGCGATTTGATGGCATGATCGCCAGTTCGATCAACAAATGGGATACCTTCTCATATATAGAATTACGATTTGCATTGCGATGAATAGAACTCTAGCGTTTATGATGATACATTTTCTGGCTCGTCTCTGAAGTTTGAACAGTATGCCTCCCTTCGGCAGCGGAAGTTTTCGTTCAGTGTCTCATTTGGAGTACTTTTGCTTTGTTTCAAACAATACCTGAGCAGCAACATGCTAAATTCAAACCACATAGCAATCTGGTTTATTAAGAATTTCCCAGTTTTCTAAACTATCAGCGGCTTTGAATGGCAGAGAACATTGTACTTTTATTTATAATTTTGAGCCGAAAGTGGGCTGCGGTAATCGAATCAATAACCTCCAAGATGCGTGAAAAAGTCACCCCTCGGCAGCTGCAGTTTTCGTTCACTGTTTTAGTGGAAGTACCTTTTCTTTGTTCTAAATAGTACCTGCACAGCAACACACCGGATTATCGCAACGTAGCTGTGAGGTTTAGTAAGAGTTAACCAGTTTCACAAACCTCATGTATGAATTGCATGGAAAGTTGTACTCTGATTTTGAGTGAACAGTCGGCTATGATAATCAAAGCAATAACCTGCGATATGCATGAAAAAGAAAACCAGTGTACCATCTCTAAATTACATACACCATAAATCATAATACACATCGTTGCATGCCTTTAAAAGGAATATATTGGTTAAATGCCGTAGGCGGTGTGATTATGAGATATATACATTGTTATACTTCATTTATGACATCAATTTAATATGATTTATCAGCACTTTTGTATTGAGCGTTTATTGAAATGGTATAAGATTGTGTTTTATTGCAGGTTTAAGACGCAAGACAAACTATCCTGTGAATGTTAATCGAAATGAAAACCACATCCTCCGTTAACCTCGCCATTAGTTTGCATTTGGCCATTGATGTGTTGTAATGAACTACTGCCTGAACTGAATTTGTTTTTCAAGCCGCACCAATGACGTGGCAATTGCCGCGATCGTAAGTACGAATCGTGTGAACCATATTGTCTGTTTGTTTGCATGTAAAACATCATTTTAAAATGTACAGTACTTAATTTCCTTATTTGCATAATACTGTAAATAAAGTTGACGATTATTGTCCTTAAACAATATGATTAAAGGATCGTGAGTTGTAGTAGCGCTAAATTAGCGTAGACTTGACGCATTCATTCTTCGATCAAGATTAAATTTAAGATACCATCGTCTTTGTCTGATTTTATAGGTGTTTTTTATATTACGAAAGATAACGGGAATAATATAACAATCATTAACTTAACGAAATAATCCTGAACTGCAATGTATGACCCTGGCCAAATGTTTGGAGATGCCTGATACCATTTCTGTCGTTCTATCTCTTTTGTTCGCTCATTTGCAAATAAATTGACAATGCATATATGAGCAATCCTATTGATCACCATATAGTAAATATTCATATTTACACAGTCATGCAATTAAACAGTCGCAGTGCTGATAGTAATGCTTAAGTCGGGCATATATATTTTATTTCAACAAAATAAAATCGTATCTATAGAAGCAACACGTCATTTTTTTCCCGTGAGATCTTATAAAGTCCATTATGAAAATAACGCAAATTTCGAAAACATTTTATCAAAATTGTCAACCTCTGACATTGAATAATTAATTATTAGAGAAATATTCTGTGATATTAATAGACAGTTGCATGAGGAAATGTTTTGATAATACTTTGAAATCATAGCATGTATTATACTGGATCGTATATTCGCCTTTGTTAGTATAACACTTGTGTGAAATGTATTCAGAAAGTAAGTATTATTTTGTAATTGCTTTTATTACTATTACATGCCCGTTTTATTAAACAAGCATAATGAGTCGACAGTGTTTTACACCGGGTTAATATTGTGTACCAATCATTTTATCAAGTAGTTTCAATCGAATATAAAGGAATGGTATTGCAAATCCCGGACATTATGACGCATTTTTAGGCAGTTGTAACGCGTTACAAAAAAAATATTTTAACTATTCGGTCATTATTTAGACCTTTTTTCAGGTGAAGTATAATTTTTGTCACCGGATAAATCAGCAGTAGGGTCACTGAAGGAGTCCGGAAGTGTATTCAAACAATTCCTTGAACGCAAATTTACTTTTCCAAAACCACTGTGACAGACAACCCCACATATAATGTAGCGACATGTCTGTACAATAAATATTACTTACAACCCAGTGTATTTACGGCCCACGTGCACTGAACTAAACTTTGCACTAAAAAATAGTTAACGATCGTACATATATATACACAAATAAACTCGTCCAAGACTCGTTCTTTCATTATAGGTCGATAAGTGATAACTAGTGAACTTTTGAGTGAAGTCGAGTTTGAAATAACCACAAATGTAGCTGAATTCCAATTCTTGAAAGCTGCGAAACGAGTAGCTATACGAATCGCCGCAACAATTTTTGACTGGAATTGTTCATTTAGCAGCAATAAAACTCACTAAATTTTCCATGAGGCGTAATCTTGTTACACTGTCGGCCTTTGTTTTCACCGTGATGGTTGCCAGGCGATGAAAATGCCCGGATGTCCGCCCCGAGAATATGAAGTATACATCGCTATGGTTTTATTATGATACTATTACCCAATTATGCCTAGATAAATACTTCAGTATGCTATGACGTCATAAAATATGAAGATTTCTCGAAACTAAAATTATTACAGCAGACAAATTAAGAGTGAAATATAAGCATTAATAAAAATGACAATATCAGAAAAAGATTTGTACAGTTGTTTCTGCCTTTGTGAACAGTAAAACAAGTAAATTTACTTCAGCTATATATATATAAAGTTAACTAATAATGGAGGTAATTTGGCATATATATAATATCTGCCAATGATAGATATGAATAATACGACATTATCGATTTCAAAATGTAATCATCAACCCGTTTCAGTGTCAACTCAATATATGTTATTTAGTAAGTTGTATATCGATTGCCATCCAAGCATATTTTCTCATATATATTTTGTACCAGTACTACTTAATAATAGTGCAATAATTGGAACATTATATTTACTGTTTGTATTGGTAATATAATTACTAATTTTAGTAAAGTGAATTTAAGCTGGTATCTTTACACAATAGAAAATACACATTTCCTGCGCGGAGAAGAAATGTGTTTATGCCGACATCAACTGCCAATATTATATATAATTAATTTAATTATTATTTTGCTTTGTTTTTTTGTTTACTTCACTGTACTGCACAGGTTAAATTAAAACTCCATCTATACGTCCAAATATGGATCATATATACCCTTGTCACCGTCATTAAAAATGAACAATGAGGATTCTTTTCGACGCGACGAACGAGAATGATTGATAGTCTATTTGACCGTGGAACATACATTTCGCGTGTTTGTATTGGTGTTGAGATATAGGCGTCGGAGTATAAAACTAAGATTTATAATCATTACAACTTTGGATTTGTAAACGTGAATATAGTTCCGCGGAAAAAAAAAATACATAAGATATTTAATCGCTGCACATCGACAAACTAAGATGTTTTCCTTATGATGTACACTCGGTGTTTTTTTTTTCAATAAAAGAAAATTGTATGTGAATGTATGAATGCTGAAACAAAAGACAGTATGCAAGTCTACTTGTAAACGTCAAGTACGAGGACATTTCGACTATAGCTATAATCGCCATCGCCTTTGATGGGCGAGAAAGAAGTTGGACTATATTTGAGAAGAAGTCTTCAGTTACCGTCATTTTCTTGTTTTGAAATACTAGATATATGTGGGAATTTACATCCGACCTATAATTTACCTAGTATTTATTATCATTACAACTTAAAGTGTGTATCAAACATTTCGTCTTTGATTATCGATTAAATCGATAAACGTTCATTCGAATATTAATATATACATACGACATGTTTTGACACAATTACGCCTTAAGATTGTTCTCTGCTCGTCTGATATTTTGGAGCTGATGCTTTTTAATCATTTAATGATCCCAATTGGCATCTCTTTCCAATATTAGCGCTTTTATGTTTGCTTTTTTTGCAATACTTATATATAAAATTTCATACAAATACTGTTATTCGGTGTACAATTTTAAGAATATTTGCTGCTAATACCTATATGTAAAATTGTATATAGAGCTACCATTATCCGGGTAAAATTTTAAGCATATTTGCTGCTGAGCCACATTTCTATAATAAATTATAGTTCTATAGAATAACTATTATGCGATGCAAAAATATATGGTACAATCCGCTACGTTACGCGTTTTGTGATGTGGACTCAAGTTGCACCATTTGTACTTGTCCGATTACATGTTAAATGAAGTGACATACTCGAAAATGAATTACACAAGAATACAAGCAAATATAAGCACTTACATTGCTAGCAACGTACTGGTGATATAATACATTTATGATGTTGAGAGATCACGATTCTAAACTGACAATGGTAAACAGAAACATTTTGCAATAAATTTGACTCACCTAGAATCACAAACAAAGTATTTCTGCGACTGTAAATCTGCTTGAACTTGAGAGGACGAACAATTGATATGTATCGATTAATACTGATAGCTGCCAGTGACATGACTGACGCCACAAACGTGACCATGTTGATAAATCCAAGGCTGATACACGATACATCACTAAATATGTTTTCACCCCGAAATATCGTGACTATAGTTACCGGCATATTGACGATCGACACGAGTAGATCCGCGCCACTGAGACAAAGCACAAGAGCGTTAGATGTAGTTCTGAGTACGCGGCTTCGCATCACCACAAGCCAGAGTGAGGTGTTACCAAAAACTGCGACCATGCATATGACAGTCAAAACGAATCCTTCTACCACCCGCTCCTCGTACGGTATCCAAATCGATAAAGATCTGCTTGCATTCAGCGACGCATTCCACCATTCCCCAGAAACACTCATCCCACCTCACAAAAGTACTAGTTGAACGTTTTCAAGAATGAACCATATGTTGATAGCATTCTAGGGTATTAGAAGTCCCTATTTCATGACTCATTATCATATACATTACAATGTCTACCTCTCAGCGAATAACGTGTACGCCACGGTGCACTGGAAGGACATGCCGGTCATCCGTATCCAACAAGTAATACATTCGTTTCAGTTGTAGCGAATCTCAGTGAGTGAAACTGAATCTGTGACCACCTTCCCAATGCGATTTGTCGCAGTAAAACGTCAATGAGTAACCGCGCAATTACTTAAGTGACCTGTTGCTATGTGAACTAGTGACTCCTAACATTAACAATATTTTTGCCGTGCGAGGCGCCGTATAAGTCTAATCAGAATGAGTGGTTCTAAAATATACAGAAGCTGACATTCATAATTTACAACCGGAAGGCGATATCAATTCGCGCATGTGCATATGACATGATATATTTGTAATCGTTGTATGTCGATGATCTACGATAAAGGCAAGTAAAACCAGTTACAGGAGAGAATAACGCATGTCTAGGACAAGATCAGAACAATGATGATAAATGTATTTTTCCGAGTTAATATTGCTTATGTTTTCTTTCTCTGCTAGACTTGCATAAAGTCTCTTACTTTTTGTATTTTTTTTCAATAAAATAAAATATTATGTGAGAGTATAAATTGCGAAATGATGAAAATAACTTTTGTAATTAGACTAGTTATACTAGTTATTTATATTTGTATATTTCACAGAGACACAAAGAAATATAGGCGATGTAGGGGTTTGATTTTGCATTTATTTATTTATTTATTTATTTATTTATTTATTTATTTATTTATTTATTTATTTATTTATTTATTTATTTATTTATTTATTTATTTATATATTTATATATTTATATATTTATTTATTTATTTATTTATTTATTTATTTATTTATTTATTTATTTATTTATTTATTTATTTATTTATTTATGATAGCTAGATTGATGTATATAACTATTTACTTCTACCACCCATCTTATTTATTTACAATGTACTGAATGTACGACGGCAAAACCTAGTACTATGAATACGGAATACTAATATTGTAATTTTCCTAGTATGGCGTCAATGTGATATTTGGAGATTCGTTTGGACATATATGAATGAATATTTGGAACGATTTATGTTTGTATATATGGTTTGGTGTACGGTGGTATGAACTCAATGAGTATGAACTGTGATTGAAATACATTTTGTGCATGTGATGTGTTATGTGTGTATTCAGCCTGTTGCTAGGTTTCAGTAAAATTGTGTCAGTAAAATTATCCCAAGACAAGACAAGACAAGACAAAGTTTGTTGTCTCTTCTGTGATAAATTCAACATTCAATCATCTCAATTAGATCCCCTCCCACTGATACATTACATTAAAAAAAACCACCAAGTAACCAACAAACGTGAATTATGGATGAATCATGTGGTTATACAATACCAGAATTGAAACATAATGTAATCTAAATATGCAGCCTTTAAATCCATTATTCTATATGGTAACAATACACTTATGAATTAAGAAGTTTGGTTGCTACTGACTGGAGATGAAGATATTTATTAAAAAAAACGATATAGAGAAAGTAAATCTGATGTAGATCAATGTTTTCTGGACGACAACATTTAACAGTTAATTACAGTTAATTATGCGATACAACAATCATGATGACGTGTCACAGCAATATGAAAATGTGTGACTAGTTAACATGGTATACTTACTCGTTCTCGACACACGATGACACGTCCATTTTGTTTGTTACCGGTGGTCTACGTTTTACAACCAAAGCAGCCAAGCGTTGTTTTGTACGCCATCGAACACTACTCATTCCTATTAACTATTTTTGTCATATTATATTTTCAAAGATGATTATTTGGAAATGTGTCGTTGTGTTTTCACTTTTTCCCAAGCACATGACTTTAAAAGTACCTCCTCAACCATTTACAAGTCTCGTATACATTTGTCTCCTACTGGGCTCCTACTCAACTATTGATGAAACAAATGATAATTAATCATTTACTCGGACTTAACTTCTCCTGATCTAAAAATAGCATTTCCAGTCGGAAATACGAGTACGTGTTGAAATTTAACCTATGACCTTTTCATTCATACTAACGCATTCACTTTTTGACTTACAATCAGAATTTCACTCATACTACTTATTATATATTACTTGGTAGTTTTTCTCGTCTTCGTCAGCTTTGTTGTATATATTGCACTTCAAGATTGTCATGTGCTTACTAATGATTGTTACTGCAACAGAAGTTATTTTCGATGTAAAAGTCTACCAGGAGTTATATCGCCATTCTGCGATAAAAATGTTGTAGGTCACCACATTGTAGGTACCCTTCAAATAGAAATTATATTTCGTGAAGGAATCGAGATCGTTCGCCTTTAGATTTTTAATTCAACTTTTAAATCAGTTAAAAATATATTTTGATTTTTTTCGCCCGTTTTTCAATGTCCTTTGAGTATTCATTTCATGTAACCACAATTTTCGGCGATCCTAGTTGGAAACACCAGTCAAGCGATCGTTTCAATTCAGATTGTTTGCAAAACAAATTCGACCTTTACCTTTCTGTAAAACATGTAAAATATCTGTACACATTTTCAATACAAGCGTTTCACTTTAGAACATCGTGGGAATGAAAATTGTTCATTGGCTGGTAAAAGGCCAAGTAGAAAAAGACGAACAAATGTAAAATCAATTACAAAATTCAATTGAAAAGCTAATTTTATATAGTAAAGAGAAAATTTTCAAAAGTGAAGAGAAATATAAATCAATTTTCAAACATAAAAGTAAGATTACAAATGTAAACCATTGTCAAAAGTGAAGTGAAATTACAAATCTATAAATTATATTTTGATTCGTGCTTTTAAGTTTGATATTGATTTCAATAGTGAAATCGACAATAGAATTTCAAAATGCAAAATGATAATAGAAAAATCAAGAAATACAGAAAAATAAAAAAATACATAAAATGTGACACTTTTTAAAATGTATAGCCTTACCCTCCTCGGTTGCCCTAAATGTCTAGATGCGGATGAATATTTTGTGACATTTCTGGCACAAGCTGTGTATTACACTTTATATGGTCTATTTACTCATAAATAAGTATACGCGTCTAGCTTTGGATACTTTTTAGTAGGATACGTGTTATTCGAGGATAACAGGAATACCTTATGCTGTACAATGAAACTAACATTACACACGTTTTGTTCAAAAAACAACAATTTAACGTTTGTGATTGTAGAACGAATTCGATGTACAATAGTATGGTATTTTATGGTCCATATAATTGTGATGTTCATTTCATTTTAGTTTGTTCATTTGATTCAGCTGCCACACTATCTCTAAGGTCTAGATTCCTTTAGTATTGCCATGGATACATGAATTGGAGAGACGCGTTATTGTAACATTTGCCATTCTAATTGGGTACATGAACCATTATTATGAATGTTTTTATAACTGATCAGAATACAAAATTGTTTATGGTCAGCATTTGTGTTTTACGCGCTGTGGGTGCTTCTTCACAAGAAGCTTGTATAGTTTGTGTTTTCCTACATTTGTTCAAATATACTTCATTTCGTAAATCTTCATGTTTACCGCTCCCCATCTTTATTTCAATCAGTGTCATTGCATATAGCAGATCCTTTCTTCTTCCCAATTTCATTTTTAATCGACATTTATTTTAATTTTAAGTCTGCTCGATGAAACATATCTCACTCTTTTGCTTAGTATTTTTGCAAATAACTTACCTCTGTGATGTCTCAAAACATAAACAGCTAATAACATGACCAATACTAGACACGCAAGTCAACTGATTATATACACTATATACGCTCGATGCATGTTAACGAAAACACAATTTAAAAAAACATAATTGTTAAAGTCTAGGAGGCAATCGAGTGATTACATAATAATATCGTATTCATTGAAACAGAACACACTGATGTTTTACAAAGCGAATTAACGAAAGTAGCACAGTTGTCGTGGAGGGCGAGTTTAACTTGAATTTCATGTAACCAAACAATGTTAATTACACACGCTGTAAACGTCGCATGACAGTCCAACCTGAACATTTATTATGACAAACACTTACACCAATTCCAGAGGCGGTTCTAGGATTCTGGAATAGGAGGGGCCGATAAGTTGGCCAAAGACCAAGTTCGCGAGCGCCGATGGTGCAAAGCTCTTGTGAGAGGTCCCAGAATTTGTTTTATTCTAGATGCGCTCAGATGCGATTTCCAAGCACTTGGAGGCATAATTTCCTAATATTATCACTCATTATTCAGGGTAACAATATCTACATCTGAAAAGTACTGAAAAAGGAACCCACATTCATTATAAGAACTCCTCAACCAAAAAAATGCTTTCAGGCCAGTGTAGTTAAATTATCATCCCGAAGGTGAACAACTTTTGCTATTGTATAAAGACGGCAAATACAGGGCTTTTTCTCCCGAAAGTTGTCTATAATAAAGTAACTGACAATTGGTGGACGACAAGGGCTACTTAGTTAAATGTTTGCTCTCATTATTAGTATTGACTCCACACCGTACATGATATTCCAATAAGATAATCTATGATAGATGCAATGCAGGGTATTAATGAATAATTCCGAAAATAATCAGAAATTAATCATCATTCGTTTTATAATCCCAGTTACATACCACAGTTATTTTAACATTCGATATAACGGTATCCTTCCAGTTGGGATAAGGAGCGCTGATTAGAAGACTTGCACGACTCCCCTTAGACTTTATAGGAAAAAGAACAAAGGACAAACAAAATAAGCCGTCTATGTATTTTGAATATGCAAGAAAGTCGTGTTTTTTAACCAGTCAAGACAGCAATAGCGTTTCCTTTTCCCCGATTTTTCATTTTTGTCTTTGTATTCCTATGCTGAAAATAAATAGGCTTCACCAGGTGATCGGTTCTTAATGAAGTATTCCTTTTGTTCATCGTCAATGGTCTTGCATTGTTTGATGGCTTTGACAGCTTCATTTATGTCGCGAAACAATAGTTTTGATTTCAGTTTGATCCTGCCTGAAAAAAAGACGTCTTAGTACATTTGTTGTACCAGTAAGTATCATGGCTTTCATTTTTTGAGCATTTAACAGGAAACTTTATCGAAAATAAAAGATAAGCATAAATACCTGCTGTGGAAACTGTCATTTCGGGATCATTCCGAAGAGGGGTTGCTGCAGTACTCGACGAGGAAGGAACAGCATCTTCATTTTGGTCAAATTCTGATTCTCCGTCAGAAAGGTCTGACGAAGAGGGTTGGTCGTTATCCTCATCAAGGGGGTTGACTTTTCGTTGAAGTGAAAATATTATTGTTTGAAAATAGCTGGCCTGAGAAATCACATCTTTTATTCGGCTCGTTTGGTAAACTTTTTCCACATAATATAATCGCTTGAGACATGACAGGGGAAATTACGAATACATCAAAACTTTGTAAATCGATTGGAATAATCGCAAAGTGAAAGACATGCCGCTGTTATTTCAAAATTTAAATAAAGTTCCATTGGTTTCTTTTGTTTTAGCTTCCTAGCAGCATTTTCATCTGATTTCAAAATCTTGAAATATTGTGTACTCATCATGAAAACATCATGAAATATTGCAGAAGAAATACGAAAATATCTGTACGTATACAAAAAAACCTGAAGAATTTTATCAAGAAAATATCTTGTCAGAAATGCAGGGAGAGCAGGCCTATATCAAAACAGGGTCAAAATTGAAGCTATCGTTACGGTATGGCTAACGTTTCTGGACCTACAAGGAGAACAACCCCTTTTTTACTCTAACTTAAAATTATAAATTCGAACATGAAAAATGGAAACAAACCTTTCTTTCGTGGAAAAATATCGAAGAGCGTGAGCTGTTGTGGTTTGCGTTTATCTGCCATGGCTGTGCGCGTCATGTTGGTGAGTCACGTGTTGTTAGGATGGAAGGCAGCCACGCAAGGTCGGGCGTGATGATCGCATTGCGACGCTGCGAATTCCTGGACTTTTTTTCTCCCAAGCAAGTTAGTCACGAGCACTGTCGCATACAAAACGCTAGACATTGTAGTGTAATTGTAACAGTAGCGCCTTGGAGTTAGTTTCACTAAATAGAAAATTGCTGATTTTTTTGTTGGTTGTTAACAATAGGGGGCGCGGCTCCCTCGGCCCCCTCTAAATCCGCCACTGAATTTACCGCATTGCAGCACTTAAAATCGTTGATATTATATCAAGGTGCTTCAGTAAGTACCTCCAAAAGACGTGTCATTGCTCCAAAATCGTCTCAATGCCTAATATTTTATAAACAACGCGTGCAAACATTGTTTGTTTAAAATTCGAATGCTTTAAACATCAATAAGAATTTTAAGTAATCTCCTTATCACTATAAATTAGATTTCGCGTCAATACTTTCAGTGTATTGCAGATATCAATTAGATGGATAATGCCAATTCGTTTATCCGATCCATCCGAGAAAGCATTGCACGTTGTCGAGGTATTGAAAAAAAACAACAGTAATCCGACTAGATAATATTATTCCAGCCTACGTACTCATAGATTCGCTGCTGAACCGATATCAGTGTATACAAACGACATTGTTCAACGCGATTCAAAATTCATTTAATAACGTTTACAGCATGTAAGCCACTGTCTCGCCAAAGTATTCAGAATCTCATCTATGGAGGCACTTTAATCGCACAGGCTATGAAAATAGATACTGTTTCTAATTTGACTAGAATCATAGCAACAAATCCAGGTATTACACATTGTAAATCTCCAAAGTACTTGCAGGTGATGCTTTCTGCTGACACCATATGCGGTCGATCATCATGCATATGACGTACATGGTTGCTATGACAACAATTCCTGCGATGGTACCCACTTCAATGACGATAGAAATCGCATGGTTGTGGTGCCGTTCCGTACTCATCTCCGAATCGCGCACCAAGGTGTTTGCATGTAGACACTTTGACCCCGTGACGTAATAGGCATCCCCCAATAGAAAACCGGTAACGCAAATGATGTAGCGGGACTGTGGGTGCAAACCAAGAATGCTATGGGTCAGTGAAATTGTACTGTCTGTAACTCTCTCCAGCTGTATTGTCGTAGTGACTGCATCTTTTATCACGTTTTCGTTCCCTCCAATATTGTACTCGATCAGAAAGGCGGCAATAAGATCACGTTTGAAACTTGTACTGGATATAGTGAAAAATAATTCAATAGAAACATCGGCGATTTGAGTCACACGGACTTTAAGTCGCTGGTTTGACGTCGCCTTACGTATCGCCCGACTTCCGGTAAGCAATATGCTTGATAGCTGCTCAGGCGATTTGTTCAAGGTACTCACAAATTCTTGACTTTCCTCGACAGTCACTTCGAGTGTCAAATTACCATCATTGTTACTGCATAACGCGTTTGGCGAATTGGAACTCGTGGATTTACAAACACAGTCGCATGGGCACGATGAAACGCCATCTATCGACAACGTAACATGTGGCAACAGAAGAAGTACAGTGAGGTATATGTTGTCCATGTTAGATACAATTAAATCTGTTGATAAATGAATAGTCAGATTGTGAAAGTATAAATAAAAATAATGAATTTCCCATGGTTATTCATTTGTATAAAGAACAGGAGGACGATTTACACAAATTATCATAAGAACTAATTTGGTATTCACCGCTTTGCTCAATTTACAAAGAAAGACTAGATACAGCGATTGTGATTCTGAATCGTCAAATTGATGTGATTTACAATCGTTAGTAGCAGCAACATATAAACATACTTTATATATAAATAATTAGTGTGAACCACCTGACCAATCAAAAATCATCAGTATGGGATTCCACAACAATCAATATTGACCATTCCCTCACTGACGAACCTTGACATAATGAAATATTCCCTTATAGAACGAATTCGTTTAAAATTGAAATTGAAATTTCATTTCACCAGAAACATAAGGAAATTAAACAAATACTAATGTACAGAAATATTAATGGGATATTTTTAATGTGATTGGGAAGAGCATTCCAGTGCTTTGTAACTGCGTATTTATGTTTATTTTGAGTTAAATGCACTTGTGGGATGTACAAAGTGTTTTAAAGAGCGAGTCTGGCTGGGTAGTTGTGTGGAAAGGGGTCTAAGTAATGATTAATAACATGTGCGAAGCAATTTTTAAGAAAGTCAAAGGTGAACAGGCAAGTATTGAATTCAGAGAGTTTGTGAATGTCAAGAATACCAAGTCGTTTAAATAAAGAGGAAATATGGGCGCGGTAGTTTGAAGTAATGTCTCTATGAAGGTACTATACGTGTTCCCCCAAATTACAATGCAATAGGAAATGTGTGGTAGAATTAAAGAGTTGTACAATAATATAAGAGTTGATTTAGGTAAATAATGTCTGAGCCGAGATATAAATCCCACCTTAGGGGCAATGAATTTCACAACATTTCGAATGTGAGACCAATTGAAATGCTGATCAATGGATACTCCAAGGTAAATGGCCGATGGGACACCCTCTATTTGGTTACCGTCAATACCCAAGCTGCCCTCTACGTTCACTATTTTTTGGGATGTTTTAATAATCATGTAATTGGTCTTTTCAGCACTGATAGTGAGCTTGTAAGCATGACACAACATCACAAACATGCTTAAGCTCAGAGTTTATATGGGAAAGAAAAAATTGATTTTCTTTAATAAATTTAAATAAATTGGTGTCATCAGCAAACAGTCGAAATTGAAAGGAGTTGGTAGAGTTTTCAATGTCATTAATGTAGACTAGAAATAGAACGGGGCCTAGCATCGATCCCTGTAGGACACCACTTTGTATGTTCATGTATGGCGATGTAATGTTGTTAATGAAAACTGACTGGTTTCAAAACTACCTATCGAACCGCCAACAGTTTAATGGGAGGCCTCTCAAACAACCTCTTAACCTTTTTTCACTACGAGTTGTTCCCACTTTTCATCACAAATTCACAAAATAGTCCAATTTAAATAGTCTGCGAATTTTGTCTGTTAGGCTCCAAAATTACGGTTCATTTTGTGCGAGAAAGTCAGGAAAGTCATTTGAAACGATGTATGCGTTCCCGGCATGCACCCCTTACTGGCAATATACTGTAAAACATGTCGTTTTCGCGAGCATGTCTTTTTATCGAATTTAGCGAGAGAACTGATTCGCTAATTCAAGATGTCGCTAATGACTTTATTATAAATGCAAAATGGTCAAGGCTTGGGGATTTGTATACAGTAATCTGGAACATAAAAATTTCGGGCGCTTCCTAATTACACTTGATAGTTTTTCTTTGTTTTAATTGAGATGATAACTGCGCATTTGTTTTGGCGCGACCGACAACTATTGTGAAAACAGGAAATCAACAATGACAAGAGAGATTCGCTAAATTAGCATATGTGTACAACATAAAAATATCCAGACTGTAAAAAGATCAGTTGAACATCTCGGGGGGATATAACACTAAAAAAACAGGCATTGCATAGAGTTATACATAGACCCTACTTACACAACAACGAAATGTTGTCTGTATTGCAGCTCGATTCTAATTGGATTGCAAACAAATTTAATAACATTTTTTCGACCATTGTTAAAATTAAAATTCAATATGGCGTCGTGATGTTTTACAGCATTAATAATATTAGGTACATCACACAAGTCTTATTACAATAATTGTAAGCAACTGTTATCGTATCGTAATTAGCTAGACAGGTCAAATGTTAATTTGAACTTTAATATTACATAAGCTAAATGTCTATATAGACTATCCGCAATCGGCTCAATTAATAATTATTATTCCTGTGGGGCTCACAGTATCAGCAAAATGGTAATTGTTTTTTTTTACAGTTTCACGAGCCATTTTTCAGTCTAATTGATAAATGACAAGTTTTTGAAAATATCAAAAAATGTGTTGTTTACCATAAAATGCTCACTATCCCCCATCTTTGTGCAAGGCCTTCAGGGTCGACGAAATAAAGTCTAGATTAACTGGACTACTTATATATTCCAGAGCTGATCTAATCAAACCATTTAGCAGTTTATTACGTGTGTCTCCATGAATAGTATATTATGTTCATTTCGTCTGGAGTAACGTAAGCCGTGTCACCTATTGATGTGAAATATGTGAACGTATAGGGAGGTATTCGTCGCGCCACGCATGCGTGAAATATATGGGTATCATATAAACAAAGATGGCGACTTCGACTGTAGCGCAAATCAACAAGTACAAACTGAGATGTTACCAGGCTTTAATTAGATATTTTTGAGGTGAATGGAAGATATCGAAGGGGTCATCGGCGGTAATTACTGCATGTCGCACCTAGGTCAAAACTCGCATTTGTGATTTTCATTAGAAGAGCGCATTGGATTGTGGGAAAATCAATATTTATCGACACAAATGTCACACATGCGCAGCGCGACAACCACCGCCCTTTAAAAGAAAAAGTGTACTACATGTATACGTCACATTCTGTAGACCATACATTGTATACTATCGAATTTGAATTTATTTACGATTTCATCTAAAATTAATATGCATCATTAGGGATGTTAAAATAATACAGATATCATTGGATGATCATTTGATGATTACGCACAGAAGTTGAGGGGTTGTTATGAATGGGAATTGTTGTCGTCGTCATTTGTTATATTTTATTTTATTGAAATAAATAATACAACACTAAAATTTGACTTAGCAATGAAAGTCTGCATTATTACTAACGCTTTTATAGTTCGAAATAATGATGATAGATTTGTCCGAGCATAATGTTCAGTACAAGTTAGACCCTATCACGTGGTCACGTCGTAGGTCATTCAATTCAGACAGTCAATGGTCAACGTTAACACATACCAAGATATGCAACACACGTTCGATGTTTTTAGGTTTCAATTTCAAAAAACAAATTATTCTTATTATTCTTTCGGTAAACTCCCGATCGTCAGGTGTATACTGCTTTCTGACAGCGTGGTACTATAGTAGCTACCACAACAAACCATAGAATAACTCATACCGTAAATTGCCTGTCTCTGTAGATCTATTCGTATATGAATTGCTGCCAACGCCCTCATAGACTACTGTTTGAAATATTTGTACTTACTTCGAGAGTTCTATATGACAATACTCTATAAATGTCTACTCATTTATTCAAAATATATTAATTATTTCGTAGTTAAATACACCAGATTTTTCGACTTACGGACAATATTTATAACAGTGTATACCATACCAATTCTTTTTTTCTTTTATAAAAGCTTAAATTAAACTGCACGATATATCTCCTAAACACAGCAAATTGGCCTATGTAGACAATGACTTATATTCTGCGGTTGTATTACATCATATTTACATTACGTGATATCATGACAGCAATATGCAAATATAGGTAATTTACATAACATCTGCATAAACATGGCTGGGGAAACGCGTTGATATAATTCACTTCTGAAAGCATGTGCTGTCCAAGTGAGTTAACCGTAACCTATTCTCGCTGTATAAATTATCTGTTCTGAAATAATAACAGGCCACCAAAGTAATAAAAAAGCTATCTCTCTCTGGGAAATTGGTTTTAAACGAACATTTCGCGAGAGCTGATCTAATTAAACCAATCTGCAGTTTATTACGTGTGTTTCTAGAACTGCATTTTTGAATCGGCACATCAAGTTTTTCTAATTACTAATTAGATTAGTGAACAGTTAAATTGGATATTATATTTATTTTATACATAATATTTATATATTTTTTTGAAATTGATAAATAAAAAATCGAGCGTATGTTGCATATCTGGGTATGTGTAAACGTTGACCCTTGTCTGTCTGGATTTCATAACCACATGATAAACTCTAACTTGCCAGTATTGTCAAATATTACTATCCTACCTGTTTTAGTTGTACTGAACATTATACTCGGACAAATCTATCATCATTATTTTAACTATAAAATCGTTATTGACAACCAGGGAAATCACAAAAAATACATTAGATAACATAGATTTTGTTCAGAATTAATGAAGTTTAGGAAAATGTGTTTTCCATTATTTTATGATGACAGGCAAGAAGTAGTAGGTTGTGAACAGTAATTGACGAGGCGCAATCGATCCGTGCAAATATAGACATTGGATAAGACTGGTTCATTTACAATCTCAATCAATCTTTCTTCTTCCTGCATTGACCTCGGCAGATAACCGGACATCATGTGATACAGATTAACCGATGAGAACGTATCAGTAATTAGCATCGCATAGTATCATACAAACTTCTAATAAAAGTGTGATTGTATTTTGCAAAATTTTTGAGTATTCCTGAACTCAAATCTATGACATATAATTGAATGTAAGATTGGTTAGTATATGCATAACGTTGTTGATGTACATTTTGTACATCAAATGTTACGGGACAACAACGGTATGTCGGTAATAACAATTGACACTGTATATTTAAATCGGCACATCGATTTTTTTAATTACTAAATAGATGAATGGAAAATTATATTATCTGTTATAATATATAACACTTTATTTATGCTTTTATTTTATCATCAGGTACGTATAAATCACTTTGAATAATGAAAAAGAAATGATAATCAATATTCATGATCTGCTCGAAACATTCCCTAAATGATTTATTGTCATAATCTACCGTGACCAATATATACATGCACAAAGCGTTTACTACAAATAAATTAAACATATTGCAGATATGACTGTTGAACAATACTGATCAGGATAAAACGTCAACAGTTCATTGATAATGATTCTTACATTCTTCCTTACAGAATGATAATTCACTTGTTGCGTATTCCCTTTTTCAAGTTGCAGACGTTTATTTTTTTTTCAAATTACAAACATATGTACTATTCAGCAGGAAATTCATTGCTATTAAATATTCATGAATGCACATATTATAATGAAATGGGCGCGGACATAAGTGCATAATAAAGTCAACATGGTAAATGTAACAGTGCAGACATAACATGGCGGTACGTTAAAATTCGAGTTAGTTCGAAGACTACTGTAGCGAAGACGAGATAATTCACTCTCCATTTTCTAATTCATCACAATGTGTAAAAGAGTAACTCGTACTAGTCGTAGAATTAAAAAAAAATGGCTGCTACAATCAGCCGACGTCTTCTCGGTCAGAGGTCAGTTGAAGAGACGTTATGATTAGCTTAGATGATTGTCAATTACAACACTCGTTCACATAATTATCCATTGTAATCGTCGGGCTCTGCAGTGTCGATAAAGGACCATACAGAATAAGCTAACACCTCCATTTCGCGATTTTTTTTATTTTATTCAAGCTTCAAAAACAAATTAATCGCCCGACTGCGCTAGTCTACAATCGGTATTGATCACAGTATAATTGTAATTTATCATTGTAAATTATTTTAGTTAATTTATAGTATATTCTTATTATATTCAATAGGGAAATACTTCCCGTGATACAGCATTATTCTAGTATGTTGTAGATAGAAATAAACCAGGCCAGATAAAATCACTTTTCTTTCAAGTTTATGACAGTGTCGCCTAGTTACATAAACTGATAAACGAGTACAACGAACGACATGAAAAACAATCGCTATATTTTGAAATTTCAATTATAAGAAATGAGTTAATTGCAATTATATGGCTGCTTTAATCACATCATAAAGAAGAATATTTAATTAAATGGATTCATGAAATAACCGCGGTTTGTTGCGATATCCGGATATCCTGCACGTTCAACTAATCGTGGTTATACGGCTGTAGATGGTATGTAACATATTCCCGGTTGCTGTAAGCGTTACAAATATTTAACCTACCTGCAAACATTCGCTGATTATAGCTATTGCGAGCACATGACGCAAAATACACACAATATTCGTAACAGGTTGCCCACCGTTGACTATTTCCCGTTGTACGCATACATCCTGGTCGAGTAGTACATGCTATAGAAGGGTTCCCCTTTCTGATAAAATACGATGTGTTGATCGATCGAAAGAATGACCATACCACGCCTGCGCAGTATCAGAAACAATTAACAGATACACATACGCCGAAGTGTCCCACGGGATGATTGCGTTTTGATATGCTACGATTGCTTTTATACATGATAAAATACAGGTCTTTACAGTCGAACAAGTGATAAAAATAGCAGACAAGGTCAAGCATTTTAATCATTTAGTAGCATAAACTATACATATACCAATAGCGATAACAATTATTATTCATACCTGCGATTTTGTGTTAATAATTTGTTTTGTATGTTATTTCACGACTATTGTGTGACAAACCACGAAAATAGTTTGTTTTGAAAATTGACTGATATTTGAACCTAGCAGCATAATGGATCGTATGTAATAATACCGTCATGCAATCGATGGCGTGGTTGTTTTCAAAATCATTACAAATTGGACTAAGTAGTACTGGTTCCCGTGGAGCTAGATTTTTGATCGAAACGACGGCCCATCAAACCACTCCCGAACCACAAACGAAAATAAATCATGACTTGAACCGTGACTTGAATCTTGCAAGATGAGTTAGCGGCTCGTATCAGCTATATAGATATATTAAGCCAGGAATACCCCCAAAAAAGAAATATTGATAATAACAAGTTAACCTGTAGACAGGACATGGAAGTGAAGTGCAAATATACCACAGCTATCATATAATACATACATATTGTGTCCCCCTTACAATGCAGCTGTTCTTCTCTTGAGAATGTTGTGACTCAAAAACGAATTGCGCGTTCCAACGGACAGTTGTATAGTTTTTAGTTTTTTAAATATCAGGCAATTTTGCTGCTTTGATGTTTCACCCTTTAATGCGATGATAGAGAACTAATTGTTCTATAATTTCCAGTCAGCAGCCTAGATCACATCGATTTACAACTTCACTGCCTTGAACACATCTACTCTCTCAACAACAAAATCTAAATGTTCAGTCCAGTTTCTTTTAAGTTTTCAAGTTTGAGCTGCGAATTATGACAAATAAAATACTGCAAACAATCACCAGACGTGACGTTGTCGTTGATTAGCTATACGCGCTTGACGGTGTATAAAGGTTTTTAATATATAAACTTGCCCGAGAGTTGAAGGGAGGATTCTGTTGGGATCTGACAATACAACGACTAAATTGGTGTCACAGTTTGCTCCCAATTCATTCTCCCAATTGGAATATTGCCAGCAATAATTAATAAAGCTTGTTCAGAATACCATTTATTCCCGACATCATACTCAGTGGCTAGATCTCAGGATCTACAACAGTAAATAAATAAACAGAAATCATTTTGATGCCATGTTTTTTAGACGACACCGACATATCGCACAGATATTCAACACCCTCATATCGAATTTGGATTTGGACCATACCATTTCAAGCTGCAGGGTGTCTAATCAATGACTCAACAAACAATAAACACATCTTCCACCCGCCACACAAATTTTAGCCATAATTGAACAACCAAGAAAGCAACAAATATCAGGCTGCATCCTGAAAACAACGAGATAGCACATTACAACCAGTCATTACAAACATGAAATCCTCCACCCCTCCCAATACATCCTACAGAATTAATGGTTTCTATACTCATTTGCATCTATGTACAACAAGCTTAGCCAATAGATGCACCTGACTCATCAAACTTTTGACCAACCACTCATTCTAAATATTGTTGAGTGAGGGCGCTATTTACTAATGAGAGGAATATTTTAAAAGAATGCAACAGATATATATAACGAACTACAAAAATAAACTAGTAAGATACATGCGAGATAAAATACATAAAACACAGTTGTATTCATTTAACTCGTTATTTTCAACATTACATATGCTTTCTAATTCATGTATTCAATTTCAATATCTCTGTTGAAGCGGGGCATCGTCACCTGCGCATACATCTATCCATCAGTCTTTGCCTATTAACGTGCGTTGTCACCGTCAGCTTCTTTAATATTAAATTGTGTTAATCACACCTGGTACAAAAACAAAGCAATATTTTAATTTCTGTAAAGATCAGATTTGTTTTGGTTTTGTGATGTGAATCATCAGTATTGATAACTTTTATTTTAATAGCATATGTTGTAACTGTCTATAAATGACAATTTATTTAATAACATTATTCAACTAACTTACTTTTCCATTCAGTAGCATCATGAACTACAGTACCATCAGGTGTTAGGAAGTCATTACGAGATGATTAGTGATTTACAAGTCTGAAGACAATTAGACAATCAGAGAAAGCTTATAAAGAACTCCCATGTGCTGAGAGTTTTGGATAAACATTAAAAATCAAATCAATCAATTACTTGTACTTGAGATACTGTAGCTGAAAATTGATTAATTATACAAATAAGGTAATTAATATACATAGATTTTTAACCCAAACTAATCAAATTTGCTCATTAGTTCAGAGCATCAATATACCAAGTTTCATCAAAATCCAATGAGTGGCTCTTTAGAAATCAGTGGGACAGTCATTTAGGGGTGATCTCATATTCAAACATGCGGGTCAAACCTACGAAAACCCAAAACGCCCGAACAAAACCCAGTTTTTGCGGTTTGGAAGTTTAAACAATAGACAGTGCGGTTCAGGATGACCGCACACATTTGCATAAAAACTGCGGTTCGAACCGATCTCATTCACACCTCATTCAAGCTGTTGTTTATTTTTAGGATTGACAGAGTTTACATTTCTTTTTGAAGCCTAGATAGTTGTCTCTAAAATGTGTTGATTTATTGGTGTACAGTAGTCAATACCGTGTGTCTTGCCTAAAAACACTCTTTCATATATTGGTGAACAGCATGCTGAATAAATTTTGTTTTGATAAACTGTTATGCTCGAGTCGCAATTTGAGGACGTGAATCAGACTTTTCATTGGGCTGGACAATTGATATGTGTCTCTGACAGCTAATAAGTATCAGAATACGAACATTTGTTGATACAAAGTTGCACTTGAGACTTGCGCTACTGTGTTCAAGCCTTTACTACTGTTGCGCGTTCAATTTTCAAACAGTTCTTTCAAATGCAGCGTACGCCATGAAAATTTATTTCGATTTGCTACACATCGGTTATTTGCAGTTTTTCTTATTCAATTGCCAGTGACACGAAGTATCAAAACAGAAAATTAAACAAGTCATTGTCAATGACACGTCCCCGTTCCGTTCATATTTGAGTGACATATACATTCAAAGCAGATCATGACCGAAATGCACCTGCATATGTACAACACATTGTGCTAAATCTGAACAAAATCCATCCATGCATGACTGAGATCCGGTTCTGGAATTGTGAAAATACGTGATTTTGATGCATTTTCGGCCTTAAAATGGCCATCATTCCGCTATTGTTAAGCAGATCATGAAACAAATGCACATATCTATTTGTGACATGATGTACCATGTGTGTGTGAAGTTTGAACTTGATCAATTCAGACATGTCTTGGATACGGATCCAGAACTGAATTCTTTAACAAAATGGCCGCCAGTCGGCCATTTTGAACTTGATCCGAAAAAAAAGACGTGCATCACGGTCCTATTATGTTTAATGTATGTACCAAATTTGAACAAAATCCATCCATGCATAACTGAGATACGGGTCCGGAATGGTGAAAATGTGCGATTTCAATGCATTTTCGGCCTTAAAGCGGCCCCCATTTGGCTATCGTTAATGAGATCATGAAACAAATACACATACATATTTGTGACATGATGTACCTTGTGTGTGTGAAGTTTGAACTTGATCAATCCAGACATGTCTCGGATACGGATCCAGAACTGAATTTTTTAAAACAAAATGGCCGCCAGTCGGCTATTTCGAACTTGATCCGAAAAAAAAATGACGTGCATCAAGGTCCTATTATGTTTAATGTATGTACCAAATTTGAATGAAATCCGTCCATGCATAACTGAGATCCGGGTCCGGAATGGTGAAAATGTGCGATTTCAATGCATTTTCGGCCTTAAAGCGGCCGCCATTTGGCTATCGTTAATGAGATCATGAAACAAATGCACATACATATTTGTGACATGATGTACCTTGTGTGTGTGAAGTTTGAACTCGATCAATCCAAGCATGTCTCAGATACGGATCCAGAACTGAATTCTTTAAAACAAAATGGCCGCCAGTCGGCCATTTCGAACCCGATCCAAAAAAAAAATGACGTGCATCAAGGTCCTATTATGTTTAATGTATTTACCAAATTTGAACAAAATCCGTCCATGCATAACTGAGATCCGGGTCCGGAATGGTGAAAATGTGCGATTTTGATGCTATTCGCTATTCGGCTATCGTTAATCGGATCATGAAAAAAATGCATGTGCATATGTCCCATATAATGTGTGATGTATGAGTGAAGTTTGAACTTAATCGGTCCATGCATGTTCGAGATACAGGTGATCACGGACGCACGGACGCACGGACGGACGGACGGACGCACACAGGGCAAAACATAAGTCCCCGTTTTCGGACTGCGTCCGAACGGGGACTAATTAAATGGACTCGCGCTGCTTATTTAAGGCTATTCATCTGCAGACGAGACTGCTTATAAAAGACGAACCCTTACCTCTGAAAATACCTTATTCATAGAGTGCCTTGTACCTAGGACCGTCGCCCAAGGCGACACAGTGCACGTTGCGATATCGCAATCGATGCATGATGGGTGACAAGGAGAAATTTGGATTGAGGTAACCAAGATGGCTGCGTTGAGTGCATGATTTACTGCGGTGTTTAAAAACAACACCTCGCTGCCTACTTCGCCCACAGTCCCTCAAGGCACTGTGCTTCGATGTATTTTCTAAAATAATCGTTTATTTTTAATTAACCGGGGCCGGGGTTCGAAATGTGTGCATTTTGTCACAGAAAAGTAAGATATTGGCAGCGGTAAATACCCGTAATTTCCCCGCAATGCCGTCAGCTGACAGTGCTACGGTGGTCGTAGCGCCGTAGTCGTAGCTAACGACTTTAGTTTTGACACAGTAATAGAGGAACTGTGGTTTTCAGATGCCTTCGTAGAAAAAAATGTTGCCATTATCGATTTAATACTTACATATTTTGATAACTCACAGTCTCACAGACTTTACAAACTTAACCAAAATAATGTGTTCTATGAATTTATGAACTGACATGGGCACAAAACTGACCGTACTTGTTGCGAATAAAAATGTACCAGTTCGCTCCATGGATAAACATATTTTACTGACTATGCCAAATATATATATAACGTATAGTAATTTATCCTAAGAAGCTGCTCATTAAAATTCTAGTGCATTTTTTCCCTGTTCTGTTTCAAACATTAATTTACCATATAGGGTTTAGAGAGGGTTTATGCACAGGTGTTGAGGGACTGTGGTTTATGGTATCACTTGATTCACAAAATATAACAAACATTCACGTCTGTAATTAGTTCCAGATAAATTGAATAACAATAACAATTGTATTGACTTGTACCAAAATGTAAGTTGTGGGAAACTAATTATTATTACCAATCACAGAAATAAATAAATATAATTTTCATCACACTTATAAATGACATGATGTAAATAGATTTGTGAAACGAATGCAAGTTTACTTTTTATTAGCATTTACATGTACAACTACAAGACTTGCAAAGAAAAGAAATAGCTGCTGTTATTCTTAACACTTCAAAATATAACACTCAGTATGAACATGGAGCTCCATAGTATACATCTTATTTTTTTCCTACTGAAACCAGGCTGAAACAGTATTGTAAGAAAAACCTAGGTTTCCCTAGGTCTGTCTTTTTTGTTCTCTGTTGTTTGTTTTCAGTGGGGCGTTAATGGGCAGTTAATCAGGAGGTTAGGTTAAAACCTACTACTAATTTGCATATTGTAGGTCTAGTAAGTCTGAATAGGGCAGGCCGGGTTAACCCAGGTGTTTGAATATGAGCTCATCCTTTACTACCTTCACGTTACGGGATCTCGGCACGTGACGGAATTTTTCATCCTTTGTGTTTGCAGAGGGATTACAGCAGTTGCGTTCACGTTATTCGGAACCCACTTAGGACCGGCTCAGCTCATGCCAAAATCACGCCCTCATTTATCGATCTGTTATTAGGCCTAAACATGGAAAACTATACGCATACGATAATAATAATAATTGCTATACTGAAATTATATCCATTTGTTGTTATGGTATTTATTACGAGTCATCGTGGACATGAATGGCAACGATTAAAAAAAAAAAAACAATTATTTTTTCACATCAATGTAGCATTGCAAGAAAATAGCGGTTGCAGCAGCACATTAATATGCGTCGCTGACGATGGTTTGCATTCATTTCATTCATTACTACAGCATCCGACCATATACTAGTATATCTGCATTCCTGTCATCGTCATTTTATACTACATGTAGTATGAATCAGCATATGTTCTCTTAAATTTACCACTGAGGGCGTGATTTTGGCTCGTGCCGAGTGTTCAAGCAGTAAATCCTGGCACGTGCCGAGTTTCACGACCAAGATCGAGTTTGTTTGGCACGTGCCGATTCGGTCCTGACCGTTCGCATACAAGTTTCGGTCTTGAGTCTCGGCACGTGTCAAGATCTCTAACATGAACACTACTGTTAAAAGCTAAATACTAGCTAATTATCATGCAAATTAGATAATTAATATGCATGGTTTCTACCAAAATCTAATAAAATCTGCACATTAGTTAGAACATCTATGCATTAAGTTTCATCAAAAACCAACATATAGTTCTTGAGATATCAGTGGAATAGACAGACGGACGGACGGACAAACACACACACACACACATACATACAAACACACTAACTGCAAAGACCCCCATTGGGAGTAAAAAAAAAGACTATTGTAATCATATGCAGACAATTTTAACTGAAATTGCACCAATAATTTGAATAATATATAAAACACATACCAAAAACAAACTTGGCCTAACATCCAAACTGATTAATAAAATATCAAAATTTGAAAAAGATTGGACAATCGAAGTTAAACTCTGTTGATCCAATGTGAATACAGAACATATCAGCATCACACATTTAGGACAAAACTCCATTCATGACCAAACATTTTGCATAATTATCATCTTGCCCATGAAAAATGTGTTTACTGGTACTTAAGTTTGATTGAGATGCAGTTTAATAATAAATTAAACAGATTAAATTTCAATTTGCTACAGAATTATACAAGATTTCAAATATATAAAATATAGAATATTCTCTAACTACATAGCAAATTTGTTTGAAATACATGAAGCAAAAATTACTCAATAACGAATCATGTTTGCATATGAATTTGCTCATTTTTTTTTATAGTTTGTATTCACAGACTCAGCAAACTGAGTTTGCACCACTGTTTTGCACCAATGGGAGCTAAAAACTGCTAAAAAATAGTTTACGCTAGAGACAAAAATGATGAGAAGGGCAGACATTTTCCCCTCGTATGAACAAATATAAAATAAGGCCTATATAGAGTATCCTGTTAAGTTTTCATCAAAGACAATTGCATTGGTGAAGGTTAAATTGTCATTAGAAGAGAAACAGAATTACCTTTTGATTCACATTTTTCTTTTATATAACTATGAAAAAACTCAAGTCCTTCTGTTCAGTATCATCTAGATGATCATCCTCCTTCAATGTTATCTTCGATTTCAGGAAATCATAATGAATAACTGGCTCAGCTGGAAATAATGTTGCCATGATTCCATGTTCACGTTACAACACTTTCAGGAGTCCAAAACTATTCATCCCACGACACAACTGATCCATTTGTATTTTTCTGCTCAGTAATACATGATGTTGTATTAACTCAAATACAAGTATTCCCTTATTCTCCGGTGTCACTTCGAAATGTGATGCTCCAGCATTAGCCAACATTTCAATAAGTTGTGGTCCATATGCCTGAAGGTTTTCACTGCAATCCAAAATCTATTCAGGGAACAATTACAATAAAACATAATATCAGTTTATGGCATATTTCAAATGCATAACCCTTTATCAATTTTATACTCCCTAGTACATGCACATTAAATCGTGAAAGGGAGCAACTTGTTAGCTTAAACAGATCTGCTGTGTCAGAAGCATATAACGAAAAAAAAATATATAAAATCAGTCAGATTCTGTTTCTGTTTCAGTCTACTCTCAGACACAGCAAGAGGCTTGGAAAACTTGGTCATAGTGCTGTGTCTGTCCACAGAGAGTGGGTAGGAAGATATTACCGGTATATATATATTTTTTAGAAAATTTAAGTTTTTTATATCCTGCTGTATAATGGGCTGTTTGTTTTCCTCATCAATGGCCTATTAACAGAATGCAATGGTCCACTCCATCAACGATTTCATCAAAAAATATATTATACATCAGTGTACATAGTCAATGGCCCATACCGGTATATACATATATAGCGCCAAGGGTGTTAAATGAAACTTCAAACTTGTGTTGGTCAATCATTTATGGCAAGGCAAGTTCAAACCAATCTGACTGGCTGTTTTCAAGAAGTAAAATATTGAATCGCTGATGACTGACATACGGATAGACAATACAGAATAGCCAGGTAACAATATAAATATGCAGGAAAAAATATTTTGTTTATATCCTACCTTCATTAGACTTTCTTTTAGTTCATAGTCTGCTAATCACCAAGTGATAAGTGGTTTGCAGTCTGATCATTATTCCCATGGACTAAATACTGTTGAACTGGCTTAGCTAGGCCATTTAATCCTGGTACACCATGCAGCAAAGAATGTGTGATAACCTTACCAACCAACTCAAATAATTCTTGGCTTATGATATACTGTTTATTAATAGGTAAAAGATGATCTTTGGCTCCTTCAAACAAGGGTTCTTCACTTGTAAGAATGGTTTGCATGAGATGAAAGAATTCTCTACTGGTCCCCCTGCATCAACTGCCACTTCCTCTTTCCCACCAGAAATAAAATACACCATAGGATGAATGCAAATGTTGATGTTTTTCTTATAAATCCCAACTAATTGTCGAAAAGGGTGTTTACAATCCGGGTCATAATAAATTCGTGGCTGTTTTCCATCCTCCACTAAGGTTATTTTTCTCCAGTCATCTAATAATCTTTCTTCTGGTGTCTTAAGTACTGCTGATTTGCTAGCATCTGAATAAAGACAAAATTACATTCAAGTAATTAGTATACAAAATGTTTGAGCCTGGTGCATTTGAACTACCATTCATCCCAAACTGGAACTGTTTATTTTAGCTGGATATTAAAAAAATAGAGAAACTTTCTAATCCTTATTTGTTTAAAAAATTTAGAGAGCAGATTATGCTGTAAAAGATTTTGGTCATTACTTGCATCGCATATCAGGAAATCGTGAACATGCAACAGCATTATATAAGGTATCATATTACAGCATTATCAAGAGTATGTGAGGCATATTTACTTGATTATACTGGTATGTACTTAGAACCACAAAGTCAAAGCATATCACGAGATATGGCTCTAGAAGCGCATTCATTTAAACAAAATGGCCGTCAGTCAGCCATTTTGAATCCGATCTGAAAAATAAAATGACGTGAATCAGGAACCCCAAATCTTTAATACATGTACCAAATCTATCCATAATATAAACACCAAGATCCAGTTCTGGAATGCCAGAAATGCTTGATTTTTGAGCAAAAAAATGGCTGCCATTTGGCCATTTTGAATCATATAGTCAAACCAATATATCTATGTCATGATGTACAATGAATATATACAAAATTTGAACATAATCAGTTAAAGCATGAGAGAGATATGGCACTAGAACTGCATTCATTAAAACAAAATGGTCGCTAGTGCATCAAGGTCCCACAATGTCCAACGTATGCACCAAGTTCAAACAAAATCCATCCATAAGTGCTTGATTTTGTTAATTTTTTAGCACAAAAATGGCCACCATTCGGCCATTTTGAATCAGATCGTGAAACAAATTGATGTATATATCATGTATGATGTATGTGTGAAGTTTGATTGTGATTGGTCCAGGCATTTATAAGATACAAGTACAGACGCACAGAAGCACGGAAGCACAAAGGTCAAAACATAAGTCCCTGTTTTCGGACTGCGAAGACAAGCATACTGAATGAATTATTTTTTCCAAAAGATGACAAAAATTGACAGTGGAATGAAAATTAATCTTATCATTAACGGATGATAAAGCATAGAATACCATATCAGCATCTCCATTGTATTCTACCAATTTAGAAAGAACATCTTCCCTTGATTTATCCTTTAAGATTTCTATCAATGTGTCAGCTTTTTCGTGTACCTGAAACATGTTTAGAAATCAGATGTGTTAAGGTGACATCTCAAGTGGAGGGATATAAATGCCAAACAGCTTAGTTTCAACTCAGTTGATACAAGTATGATACAGATCTGCTACCTGCAATCAAGCATCCCAAAGTAAGTGTCATATTGAATTAGGAATAAATATGAGAACAATAAATACCTCCGACTGCTTGGTATCATCATGCACATCAGAAATAACAGTGACATCGCTGGCACATGCTGAATTATCCTGAACAATATCTTCTGGATCGATATCAATAGGCATGGAATTACAGACTTCCTGGTGATCAGTAATATTGGCAATTATAATATTTTCATGACAATAGATACAGTCAACTGTAGCCACTTCTCCATGCAGGTTCTGTGAAATTAAGATTGAATAATATTATGACCAACGGAGATATAACTGATATGTTGATTTAAATGTCAACAGCATACTAGACAAAATGACAAATATAATGTGCATCACACTTTTGAACATTCAGTATATCCCTGCTGTATTTCTTGGTAATGAGAATTCTTTTTGTTTTATTTTTAAAATTCAGAACCAAAAATCCAAACTTATCAAAGTTTAGTAAAAAATCCCTTAGTAAGCAACTGAAATATTAAATAAACAAGCACTGAGTACTAAGTTTTTACATAATGTTTGTCTTAGATGAAGTATATTTTTGATTGTTTATTGTGTCTAATCAGATGCAGCTTATCTGTAAACAGTCTGCTGTTGAATAGTACAGGTAATGTCTGATAGTGGATTATCCATTGATTGGTATACTTATATAACAATGGATACTAACATATCACTGGCAACACACGATTTTCCCGAAATTTGCATCCATCGGTATGAAATTATTCTCTTAGCAGCATGATTATTATATGCTCTGCAGTAGAAATGGTTAATAAACTGTAACATTCATTTACAAGTATTTTGTTGTAATAGTGGGAAAAATTAGTCTAGTGTCGAACACACAGGGGAATACTTTAAGATCTAACTTACTATTCTAACCAGAAATAAAATGTGTGTTTTTACCTTTTGATCGCCGTTGTTCCCTTCAAATCGGCCAATTTTTGGATGAGTTACAGCTTTTTTAATATTTCCTATTTTTAATATTGTGAATACATAATGAGCAAATTTATAGTAGTATTTATTATTTTGATTTTTCCAAGAATTAGTGAAATTTTCGGTTTTTATAAAGGTCAAGTGGCAGTGTTGGCTTTGACAATGTTCCTTTTTGTGGATGCTTTGTACGATATGCTCACACAACTGAACAAATGAAGGCATTTAAATATTCTGTAGGATGCTTGTAGTTTAATGGAGCATAAATTTTAATTATCTCTATTCTCGTTTTTTGTATAAATAGAGAAACATGGAGATTAAACTTAGAAATAACCTGCATATGTTTTGCCGCATTTGTTGTGAAAGGAAATGAACCACGATCCAACTACCCAGTAATACTACTCCGTGTGTACATATCGTGTTATTTGATAAAAGTAATAAAGGACATTGCATTAATTTAACATGCTTTCAGGGAATGACAGGTTTAATCATTTTGACAAGGTGAATAATAAATGTGTCATATGATGCTTATGTAAACAAATGACTAGCTAGTATGTTCAAATGTGGTCCTCTATATAAGGACTTTCAAACAATATTTAGAAGATGAAGGTTTTGAGTGGGATAAGAGACAGAATTCTTCATGCAATAATATATTTTAATTTTGTGTTTATTTTGAAATAAAAAATAAAACTGATTTTCAATAATTGTTACAGTCTCCCTAGGTTTTCAGTTAATGATCACACCATATACACACACATACTCAAATGTAATAAATATTGCCTCACAAGGAACAATCATATTTGAAGACGAGCATGTACTAGTAAGGAATTACTAAGGGCTAACTATTTGATCACTGGACGAACAATCATTCATAGTTGGCTAGACACCTTAACAATATAGTATATAGTATCTACTATGATGCTTGAAAAAAAAATCTTCACCCTCCCAGTTTTCAAACATAAAAACACGAAAGATATAATATGAATATAGGTACCTTCTCATTTTCTTGGATTGACGTTAAGTCTAGATCTCTTTGTAGTGGTACCACATATGCGATAGATTGACGCAAAGGACTTTCATCACGTAAATACGGTATGGTGTCACCATTTCTGTTCTGGAAGATGACCTTTTTATCACGCAGCCCGGCTCTTCTCAGGTTATCTTTTTCTGCACTTGGCACTTGAATAATGAAATTTGATGAATTAGTTTTTTGCCGCTTTCTGAACTGTGACTTCGACGTCTGGTTCCTGTTTCTACCAAATAAAGCTTTTAGTTCGCTGTCAGATGAACCTCTGCTAGAGGCCGGCGACGTGGTTGTTGTGCGCGCTCCTCTGGGCGTGACAACATTCGCGCCGGAACTGCATGGTGAATTTGGCACGCGGGTCGAAGTTCGACTTCCAAATCATTCTCTGTTGATAGTGGTGTTGCTTCTCCATCACTATGTCTTATAAGCTGAGCTGCAATTGATAGGTAACGTCTTGCGCGATCAAAGGACGATCGCCCTGCACCTAATGAACTTTAATTGTTCTGGAAGTTCTGCGCCATTTTACTTAACATTTCCGAAATTTGTCGATAGAGGGTGCATTCGACGAATGAGCTTCCTTCAAATGAGGTGACGTCGAATGCGAAGCCTTCAAATGGTGAGACGCACAATGCGAAGGCGTGAAATGAGCGTGCTTCAAATAGCAGGACGTAGAATGCAAAGGCATCGAATGAGGTCCCTTCAAATGGCATTTCGCATAGTGGAATGGCACTTCGAGGCATCAAATGGCATGTTTTGGCGTCAAATGGCACGAAGCATTGTGGAATGACATGACGCATTGTGAAATTGCAATACAAATACTCGAATCTCGCATTGTAAAATTGCAATACGAATACTAGAATATGGCATTGTGGAATTGCAATATAAATACTCAAATCTTTCATCGTAGAATGGTATGTTGTGGCGTCAAATGGCATAGAATACCATTAAATGGAATATTATAATTTTGGCAGGAATACGATGCCATACCAGAACAATTTTGCAGTGGTATCTTTATTATGTACACATACACACATAACCCCATATACTTGATCACTGTGGTAGAAGGTTTAATTTCTACAGAACTCGTAAAACAATAAGGACACCACTGATTTTCAATGATTCCGAGTATTTCACATTGTCAGTATCGAAGCGTATCATCTCAACAACATTGGTCAGCTGTCACAGAGAGTAACTTCTCGCCATACTTTCCAGTTGTGCAACTCTCCCTGGTTAAAATAACTATATGACCACCTGTAAAACAGATCAAATATACAAATTATTCAAATAAAGTTAAATGTTGTATATTATGAGCGTTACAATCAATATTTCTTATATTGATACGACGCATTGTCATTATTGTGTGGCGGGGGTTAGTGGGAAAATTTTTTTGTTACGATGTTGGCTTGTTTTTAGCTTTCGATTTCACTCCCAGAATAAACTAGCTCGAAAAATAAATAGATTTACGAGAGAACTGGAGGAGGGGAGTTCACTTAGATAAACATACCCATAAGGCAACTGATACAAACAACCTTCCAACACCAATGTAAGGTTCTCTGTTTACAAATTTCATTTCATTATATATATATATATGATGGCACCTCACACCTCACCTCGGGGTTATGAGTTCAACAAATAAATACTATCCCACATTTCTTCACCACGCGAACAATTTCCTTGATACCAGATGGTGGTATATGGTTGGGTAAGAACGACCCCACAGAGATAGCTGCATCATACATATCTGAAACGAATTGCGATAGTATTAGTTTTACCCAAAATAGAGGTAATGTAATATGCAGTTGGACCTTCATCGCATCAGGATTCATAGAAAGTGAACCACTTTTTCTCGATTTGGACATATTTCATAATTAGTATCATGCAAAGCCTTCACCAAGACTAATAGGTGCTTTCCGATTTGATGATCGATTTCATGGAAAGCAAAACTAATTCCTACATAAAAGAATTTCTACTTCGGGTACAGTCCCATATAACATGACACATATTGTATGAAAGTTCTAATTTAAAATTAATGCAACAATTGTATGTCACTGAATTTCAGCGGCAAAACACTCTCAAAATTGTGGAGAAAAGGACTTGGGTACAATGTAAATTGTATTTATACCATGTATATTAGGATGATTACTAGAATGTTATCTGACTCCATTTGGATATAATTTGAATAAATGCTTAAATATGTACCAATACTTAAATAATAACATAATAAATAACATAATGATTTCATCGATTTTCTATTTTTGGCGGATATATTTTTTGGAAAAAAGACATAACAACAGTATCATGAACAATTTTCCCCAATTGTTTTGAAACTTGATATGTAAGTCTTGTTGATGACCCTCTCTCAGATTTTTCAATTTTATGACACTTCCATTATTTTTGGTGTAAATTTTTGTTAAAGGCCAAGGTATACTATAAATACGCTTCTAAACAATAGGCATTATTTCCTTGCTTGTCACGCAGTAGTAAATAACTCCAGCCAAGCTCCTGTAAAAAACGCGTTTTCTCGAACTTACAGTGGATGTATGTGACTATGAATATCACAGCAGTGGCTGTGTGCAGTATTTATGACAATAAATAGTGTACGAGTTGAGATTTTGGCGGATAAAAGTCAAAAACACGAACCCAGAAAAGGAACGCGCTACTAAGCTTGAATAATTAACTGCTGTCAATCAAAGTCACGCGATGGCGGACCGCTGAAACAGGATGCGTCATCTAATCTCCATTTACACCACCGTTATTTTTTTAGTAACCGTGATTTACACAGTTCCTAATGCGTTTCTCATTATCACATAGCGGATTCAACGAAGACAATGACAATCGTGTTCCCAAATTTAAAAAGTCGCCACAGAGAGTACGAGTCAGAAATACCTCTAGTTATTTTAAGGGTATGTACGTAGTGATAGAGCATGTTCCGAAAATAACGCAGCCTATGACGGTAAATGGAATCTAATCACATGATTTTTAGGGTTGCCGATGACGGTACACTCGTGACTATTTTTTATATTCTCTAAAATCATTTTTTTCAATGTGACTACAAAAGCTAGCCTTCACAGTCATGCTGAAATATATATAGCCGTTCTGTTTCCGTTACGAGTGGCTGTAGTCGGTCAACAGGCTTTTTTACGCAGTGGTTTTAGCGCAGAGAAACAGAAGCTTCAGACTATCTTTTAAAAAATGGATATTATACTAAGCTACATTCGAACACATTTGATATTTACTGCTTTTCTCTTTTTGGAGGATGTGGGTGGACCTTTGTTTTGTTTGTAACGAGTATATACTTATTCCAATGTCGTCGATGTACCATATATGGCAATGCTGATAAATAAGGGTGAGGTGTTAACGCGAAATCCCCTGTAACCGCGAAATCACCCAGACTGGACGTTTTTACCGCGCCCTCTGTGGTGAAAGTTTTTATGTTAATGAGCAGAATAACAGGCAAGAACGTTATCCAATCAGAGTAATTTGACCTTTAAACTATATTTAGTTAACCTTTGTACCTGAAGACTTCACTTTTCTTCAAGTTTCTCGATCGTCAATCATAACAAACGAATCACTGTTTATAACGTTCCGTACAAATTATTCTAATGGAGAGAAGTAGCCTGCGTGTAGCTTTATCTCGCCTGGGTACAGTGAAGCGCGATCTGCACAGAAGACCCACAATGTTACTCATTATGCAGCGCGCACTCCCACTTTTTTTCTGCATCCGTTCAGTGATGTCACTGCATATCATGAATAAATAATAGCAACAGATTTGCTGCAAATAAGACCATTCTGTGGTGGTTTCGCGTTCACCCAACCCAACTATTTTTTCTATTTTTTTAACTGAAAAAAAAATCACCACAGCTGGGCCAGTCTACACATAGGCTATGTAAATGATTAACAACACTCATTAGCATAGCCACACCTCTAATTCATATTTGCTTGGGGCAAGTAAATTGGGCATTTAAAGATGAAATTTTAGAATTTGACTTAATCATATTTTTTTTGGATACTTGATTGTTAATTTGCATTTTTGTGATGATATCATCATTTTTTTTTATTTTTTATAGGCGATTCTGTCTATATAGGTTGGTATGTATATTGAATATTTTGGACAAAACTGGTTCAATGTTATTTTTTGGACTACAAGAATTAACAAAAAAAAAGAACCACTTTTTGAAATCACCATAACTTTTATCTAATTGTCAAATGTTTTTATATTATTATACAACATAATACTAAAAATAGCTTGACACTGAATAATATATTTTAATTACATGATTTATTCATTTGTTTATAAGTTAGAAATGATCATCGCAACTAGTGTGCATGAAAATTATTACAAAAGCAAAAACATTTTGGATAAAGGTATGCCTCTAAACGAATAAGATTAACTTTCATCACAGAAGTGAACTGAGCGTTTTGTTAGCAACCAAGTAAATGTCCATATCAACCAACAACAAAACATTAGTGGTGAACATGAACATTAATTGCCACTGCACTGAGTGAAAGTAAATATTCTTGACAACTAGCAACCAATTCAAAATGATCTATAAGCTACTGTTACACGTTTTATGTTAAAATAATAAATTAAATTCGCACGCTTTCTTCATTACATTTGAAACACATGCAAATCTAAGTAAACACATGGAAACAACTAACATAATATATCAGCCAAAAATTAGTATAGTCATTACTTACCTTCTCATATTCCTCTGAATTGTTCCACTCGTCAGCCCTTTTGATAGTAGTAGTTTATCCATGTCTAATATACGCGTGTTGCTGTATTGTGATGTTTTCAGACTGACTCAATCGACAATAATGCGATTATAAGGAATATTTATACTTACAACGGATATATAGAAACATTTGGAGTTATTGGCTTGCACGTGACCATATTAAACGGTCATGGGTATATACATTATTAGAGGTCGCTGATTGGATTGTAACAGCAACACAGTATGGAGGGTGCTGATTGGTAGATTGAAACAGCAACACAGTATGGAGAGTGCTGATTGGTAGATTGAAACATCAACACAGTATGGAGGGTGCTGATTGGTAGATTGAAACAGCAATACAGTATGGAGGGTGCTGATTGGTAGATTGAAACAGCATCTGATGTGCATATTAGTGTTCAGGGGCTGGCGTCTATACAAACCATCGTGTGATATTACATGTGACTGATTTTTCATGTAATATTTGTGTCTCGTGATATGTTTGACCAGCTCCAGTGAAAGTGTGTTTGTGTACAGTGCCTACTGCCTACACCTGTCAATGTGTCTGCATGCAGGTGTGAAGACATTGTTGGACCACCATGTCATACACGTTTACTTTGCTTTTCGACCACGACCAACTATGCCACTACTTCTCTCTTAACACTCACTTGTACATTATAAGCCGTCCATTACATTATTGTACTGATTGTATTGGTGTAACTACTTTGTAAAAATAAATTATATTTGACCGTGTCATCAAGAATTCAATCCTTACTAAATTTACATAAGCTTCCTATTTATTTCGCAAGATTTGTACTTTTGTCTTTGAGAATGCAGAATGTTTGATTTTTTAATTTGCTTATTTGTTCCTGCGATACTCATGGATGTAAAAGCTATAAAACAAATGGGGTGCAGTCTTATTATGAGACAGAAGATTTGGCCAGGAAATGGTTAGACAGCTGCAAGGACGGGCAAGGAAGCGAATGCGTTCAGTTTCAAAAGAAGCAGAATAAAATCATAGAAGCTACAGAGATGAGATGGAAAAATGAGAAAAATTAAAGAACAGCATTTACTGTTCAGAAAGCATCCTTGCTATATACCACACCTAAAAAAAAATTCCAGATGTAGTGGGGTTTTAATCAGGAACGATCGGATCGTCTTAAACATCCCTCTACTGACGAGCCCAAGTGTGGTATATAGTATTCATATCAAAATGCAGCCAGCCGTGACAACAGTCTTCGAACCTTAACATGATGACATCCAGCCTTTTTGCAAATTACAGCTGCATTGACACAACCATTAGGCCTGTGGTGGTTCATTTGGTACGACCAATTGACGATAATAGAACCGGCAGTTACTGAAGCCCTGATTTATATCTACAGATAGGTAGGTGTACCCAAACAAAGCCATTTTGATATGAGTAAACAGTTCACAGCTGGCTTAACGGTTGAAGTGAGTAGACGGCACCCCTCGCATTCCATGGCAAATGGTTTGGTAGACAAATATAATGGTAATCTTAATAATATATCTTGCTGCTAAAAAGTCAACCCTACTTGAATCTGGACAGCTTATCAATGAGTTTAATTATGTATTGATTTGTTTAGCACGCAAAAACACATTATAGAACAAACATCTCACTCAAGTGTAAGTTTCACTAACACAACTATAATTACAACAACGTGAATATACTAGTTCGTTGTTGTTTGATATTGATGACTTGGTGCCAAAATACTTTTTTTAAATATTATTACTGATTATTATTTATTTCCACATTTACCGAATTTAGGAATCGCAAACGCCGCGATTTGGTAAACGATGTTGTGTATTTGATGCCGAGTTTCTGTGTGTAAATCGTTAAGGATACACACCTTCCTAGGTGAATTATAAAAAAACAAACAAAACAGAACACCCCTGTCACAATGTTTCCAAATAAACAACTTTAAATCTCATCAACAATTATTATTTGATGTTATTATTTAGTGATATTATACAGGTTAGCCGAACTTAGATACATATAGCTTCCTTCCAGCGAAGAAGTGTAACATTCGACAATATGATATACAATATAGACGGGATATAGTTTAGAATATTATATGTGTACATTGTATTAACATGTTTAGAGTCTTGCAATTACGGTGGATCACTGGTGGGGCATTCCAGAGTTAAACAATTAATATCTCCTTTATTCATTGACGTGTTTGGCATAGGAATACACTGGCGATCAACAGTAGCCTGGTCAGTATTGTAGTTATGCGAAGAAACAATTCGATAACAAAGTTTGTAAAACATGTATAGCACTATGCAGGTTTACGACAACGATAAACTCCCTAGCAATATAAACTAGTCTCAAATCAAAAGAAAGCGAGAAATCTAAAATAAACATTGTGAAAGCGGACTTCCTGGGATCAGCCAGGGTCGTAACACCAGTATATTATAATTGCAGGAATGTACACAATACATATACATTCGTATTATAATATATACACATTGAACTTGTTAACATATTTCAATTAATTAATTAATTTATTTGTTCATACATATTGAAGTTTTTTTAGTTCGGCACACCAATCAGCAAAACGTGAATATCAAATTAAAAAAGAAACTGACGCGTATTCGCCATCATTATGCCTTCTGTCTAAGGAAGAAAGCGTGTCGTGCTGAACACGGGAACAGCCATTGTAATTAAGAGATGTTGGTTCACATCGACCTTCTCTTCGACGGCTATACGCGACGGGCAGCATTTCGGTAGTATTTTCTTTCAGTTTTGTAGCAATAAAATAAGTTGGAATACAAACATAGAATTCATATTGTCAGAGGCATGCATGTGAAGACGCCTTCTCAAATATCTACTCTATACAATGAACCCAGGGTTGTATTTGTTATAATCCTCTGATCTGTTGTAGTCACTAGGAAATTATGTCCGATTATTTTTTTAGCAAAATGTATTAAAATATCTAGAATGTTGTAGCACCGATATTTTAGCTGGTCTGTCGTTTAAGAGAGTGAACTACATTGAACGAACCCAGCTAGTATTTGCTATTTAGTGCACACGGCTCGATCATAATATACTAGTGTGAAATTACAAGACGACAAACACTCATAAATTGTGCCAATTTAATTGTTTTTGGCAAAAGTCAAACGATTGTTTACATAGATAGTTGAGATATAATCATAAATATACATAAATATTTGATGCGACTGCTAAGATAGATTAGCGTAAATTATTTATGTTGTGAGTGTTAGTAATTAGAAAGAAAAACACAAGTACAATACATAAACCCTGGCATAAATAATGGAACAATCCTAAGACTATATGTCCTGTTGCAATGAAGTTGAATCATTTATATATGACCATATTTCTATACTCTTTGATACTGCATGCTGATGATCAAATTGAAGTATGATTTATTGTACTCTATTATATATATTATAATATATGGCCACTGTTTAACAGGTAGATGTAATTAAAACTATACATTAAAAATCGCACAGCTCCTGTTGATATCTCATATGAGTTAAACACAAGACATTTGAAAAAAAAACGTTGATTATGAAGCACTTTCATGTGATTGCAATGAAAGCATTATTCAGTCTCCTGTCTGGGCAGTCAGCGTACACCAAATGTACACAGGGTATAAACTTATGTGAAATGCGTCTATCGCTCGATCTGTGCCACATCTAGTGGACTTTCTATATTATGCGACACACACCAGAAAGAAAGTTTAATGTTCTCAATTGTAGAAAGCTAACAATACTGTATTTCCATCAGTTTGACGATGATGGTAAAATTTGACAGAGGGGTTTCAACGCGCCTATTCACATAAGTTCATACCCACCATAGACACTGGTCAGTCAAAATGACTATTAATCTGCGAGTCAGTCAATGACTGAGAGAAAAATCTAGGTCAGGGCAAACCCCATGATCTCATAAATTTTCTTCCACGTCCCGTACACGTGACCAGGATCAAGAGGGTGATGCCATCTTGCCTTAATATCACTTCTGGTTTTCTCCGTATACAAAGAATAAGCCAATCCCTACAGAGAAGTGGGGTGGTCGGGAGGGCCCTGGATTCTATAATGGGTATGAACTATGTGAAGGCAGGTTGAAAACCCTCTGCCTAAATTCACTTCATTCAATTACTCACTATAGACTCCGGTTAGACAAAATGACTATTTTGAACTGTAGGCAGAGTCAGACGCCGAGAGGTGGTGGGTTTCCGAGCAAAAACAGAAACAATAATGGGTGTCCCAGCCGGGACAATATTCCTTACTTACGACGACCACCTTGTTAACCAAGTGACTTACCTTGTCAGTGTTATCCCATCTGGTCTGAGATTGTCAATTGCCATCCATCAGGATAAGGCATCCATCTCTTGGTCCGCGAGAGTTACTTACCTCTGCAGTTCTGCTGCGTAATGCAGCTTGGGGAACTACCCTGTGAACTGACGCCATCAATCCAATGATATGCATCAGCTGTCGGAAAGAGACCGGGAGAGGTCTGACTAGACGTTCAGCTAGGTCACTTAGTGCCCGACAACTAGCCTGTGATGACTGTACCAAGCCTGCTTCCATGTCAAACTTCATGCCGAGTAACACCAACTGCTGTGTTGTGTGGGGATGGGACATTTCTCGATTTACCTGGAAGCCCAACTGGTGTAGTGAATCCCATGTTAGCCTTACTTGCTTGGCCAACAACCCCTTGTTTTGGTTGTGTAGCAACCAGTCGTCTAAGTATGGGTTGATGTGTACCGACACCCGGTGCAGCAGCAGCACCACCTGTTTGAACACGTATGGAGCCATGCATAACCCGAAAGGAAGTACCTGAACTCAAATACTTGGCCCAATTGGGCGAATCACTGTCACTCACTTGCTGGGTGCATTGGTATGTGGAGGTACATGTAAGCATCGCTTAAGTCTAGTGATGCTAACCAGTCAAAAATGTGCACAGAGAGTAAAACGGTGCTTGGTGTTTCCATGCAATATCGATTGAGAAGCATATACTGCTTAAGTCCAGAACTGGACGCCAGTCACCTGCAGCCTTTGGAACTACAAACACTTGTGAGTAGAAGCCCAGGTTTATAGCAGGGTCTCTTATCCAGTGTATAGTGCCCTTTGTGAGCAAACTGTATACCTTTTGTTGGATTGCTTCCACCTTGCAGGATCCGGTCAGGCGTGCAGTTTCGACCCATACCTTGCCTTGGTATCGGAAATGGAGACCACACCGATTGGGTAGCATCTGGTCCAGCGGAAGGAGTTGAACATAAGATTGCTCCAGCCTGGAGCCTTAGGAATAGACTCCTCCTGCAGGAGACCAACATCCGCCCATCAACACCATCTGTGTGCCCTTAGCTATGCCCACCACTCGGCCAAGGGGCCACCCAAGGTTGTACTCGCTGTGTCAGAAAGCGCCAAACGCCCTCCCCTCACCTTAAGAAAGTGAGCGAGAGCGTGTGTTCAACAGCATCTCTGCTGGCCGGGTCAGTCCCCTCTGAGAACGCCTGTCACTTGGGCAAACCTCCGCCTCAAAATCAAACTGTGAGGATGCCCTCAGATCAGCAGGGGGCCGAGAAACCTCGGATCCTCCCACTCGTCGATGCAATACCCGAGACACCGGCAGACAAGCGGGAGGTCTTTCCGCCCATGCTAGAATTCCACTCACACATGATCACAGAGCCCCCAGAACTGAATGTGCAACTACCCCAAGCCACGCGATCAGGCTCAGCAACTTGCACCCAGGCCTGAAAAACAACCCAGGCCTCAGAATCCCAGTTGTCACACACGTTCTCACTGCAAAACCCCAAGTCTTGAACAAACTCAAAGCAGATATGGCATTTGCTATGGGTGTTCCAACCCAGGAGTTTCTGGTGGCAATTATCACACAACCAATTTGACCTTTGGACGACAACTAGGAGGTGAGAAGACCTTGGACTGTTCTCTTTCTATCCATTTTTTGAAATGAACAAGGCATGAAAGAGGAACGAATTACAGTTAAAAAAGCTGACACAAAGAGATCCAACAATGTGGTCGAATGCGTCACCTGAGTTTTTTTTTTGTAAGCAGTGCACACAAAAAAGACATGGGCCGCAAAAATAAGAAAACTTATTCTACCAGCCACTGCGTCTGCTATAACTGACTGTTCAGAGCTTCCCAGACAAAACTCAGTTGAAAATTATGGAGAATGAATCACACTGTTTTTGCTACGATGCACTCGGTGCGGAGAAAAACAGAAGTGATCATAAGGCAAGATGAAGTCGCCCTCTTGACCTCGATTACGTGTGCGTGACGTGGAAGAAAATCTATGGGGCTTTCTCTGACCTAGATTTCTTTTTCTGTCATTGGCTGAATTGCAGATTAATCAGTAATTTTGGCTGACTAGAGACTATGGTGGGTAATCAAATGTAGTGAATAAGAATTTATAAAACATTTCACTCAGTCATGGAGCACTGAGTCTCTAAGTTGGTTACCTCGTCTTAGTCTATGTGTTATTTGCATCTCTTTATGAAGCTTGTTGCTCAAGAGGGACAGGCAGTAGATGGGGAGAACTGCAAGATTTATCTTGCTGATAGGTTAAATTTCATCAAGTGGGCGCAGTCAAATTATTAACTAAATGCCACTTCACGGCTATGAACCAGTGGCCAAGTGAATTGGTCACATTCCACAGTGGTTCTTGGATCAATGAGAAGAATCATGTAACATGCGTGTCACACACAAGATATCAAGGGGAAGTCAGTCTCAAATATTCATCTGCCATGTGGCTAGTCAACACGTGCACACAATCCAGATATGGAGTTTAATCAATGTCAGATGGTTACGAACTCAGACGAGCCTCACGTAATTTTCAATTATTTTCATCAGGTTTTGTTTTGCTACATGTAATAATTGCAATGCATGTACTTAATAAATCATTACAACAAATTGGTTTATTTAATATACGATATCACATATCAGCAATTCAAGTTCGATTTTTCCTGATTATTGGGACGGAAATCCGGAGATTTTCACTGTCCATGAGAATACCACCCATGAAAACTCTAAACTGTGTCAAAACCTATTTTAATCTTATGAATAATCTTGTTTTTGTGCAAGACTCTCACTTCATTTAGTAACGTACAGCCGATGATGTTTCCATATCTCTAGACACCTCACTCCCGAGGGGAAAAATGCCATTCCTCAGCTTGAACATGAATGAACTGATTTTCCCGAATGATAGTTTTATTAAGAAAACATTCTTTTATTTGAGCTGTTGGCACACCAGCATCTTTACTGGAAGTAATATTCATAAATATGTCAGTAATGTTACTAATCTAACAATGTCACATAGTTTTTCAGTGAATCTATGACTTGAACGAGAATTTCCACTGCAATCTTTACATACAGGCTACATGCCAACTTGGTGATTAATTTATTTTATGGTTATAAAATAGAAGATTTTGAAACATTTAATGCGCAAGTAGGAGATACAGCAATAGACGTGTTTGTTAGTCGTCAGCATGTAATTAGACAAAGATCTCAGGCAGCGACAGGCCAGACCTCACCGTGGTGTTATATGGCTACTGTTTAAGAGGTAAATGTAATAAAATAATACACTAAATCATCTGCTCTAATGTACTCTGTATGTACATGATGGATACCAGATTTCAGTGCAATGTGATTAGCAGTTCTGAAGAAGATTACCAAAAGCTTCTTTGTATTGTTAATTATAGCACAAAAAGTCACGCGTCACATAATTTATATTAGTGATAAACAATAAATAGTAGATACATGCATACGTTGATGATGCTACAAGAAAAATTATCGCAGAGAACCCCAAGTAATTTATTTAGATCAATAAGGCCAATTGTTCTTTGATCTGTGTGTGCCCATTGGTACTGTTTTTTTGTTCTCCAATTATGTAGCATACTGGCAACTTGGCTTTTACAAGGTTTAATAACCCTTGGTAAGATTTTAACTCACTTTGGACTTCAAATTATTGTACACACACACAGTGAGCATTTGATTAATACAATTCATAACCACTAAACAACATACAAACATATCACCGCAACTCAACACCCGTGAGATATTAAAGAAAAACCAATTACTGTAACCCTACAAGAAATATATTCAGGTCAGCAAATAAATAATTTAATGAAGATAAAATATTAATACCTGAAAACATTTATTGTTTAAAACAATTTTATTGTTGGGCTTTTTCATATACTAGATTGTGGCCCCAAGTTTCACCACAAAACATTAAATATTCAATACAGATAAAATGACTTGAACTGAAATGGTGAAGGCTTAAGCTTGTATACACATTAATTATTGAGTGTGAGTGATAATGTTCTTCTTAATATACAATACTGATATAAAATAAGCCAATATAATTGACACTTGGATACATTATTGAATGCCTAAACAAATGTGTTATCAAGTTTTCCTCTATCAAAGCATGTTGTTGTTATCTTACATTATCAGTGCTACATGTAGGAGCTCAAAGCTTTTGATATAGTTTCAGGCAGTGATGTACATGTATTCTATTTTTTTCCTGTGTTCACATCGTGTACTGGATAATTTCTTCATAATAATCTCTTCAGGAGTGCATTAGTTCAAAAAAGAAAGTTTCTTAAAATCAACAAACATTCGTTGTTTGTGTATACTATATTGGTGCATGCAAATAAAACTAAACACCGATGAATATATCGATTTAATAAAAAATATTAAATATGCAAATAAGGTTATGAAGTAAACTTACACACTAAAAACAGAGGAAGTATAATGAATTGTTGAAACTAATGTCTGCTATTTCTGATATGATTAAGTTCGTCAGGTCTACACTACACCATTATAATTTTCGAAGTTCCTGTAAAAAAACAAATATAATCTTTGAAGAGAAAAAAGATTACGGTTCATTTTCATTGAACATTGTAATTTGAGTTAACGTATAAAGTTGTGTAATGTATTTAGCTGAATTGACTTTGGTGACATAGCAGAAATGATATCAAATCATCAAAACAAAAACTGGTATTTCTACCTTTCTAACTACTCAGTATTTCTGGTTCACTAACAGTACTATGTGAATGCTAAGTTTAAAATATATTATAAGCCTGTTATTGTATTTCAGTGGGAAAATAGCTGCCATTGGGTGTATTATAGTGTGCATAAACCCTTGCTTTCTACCTAATTTAAACAAAATCAAAACATGTAAAAAAGCTAATACATTTAAAATATAAAAGAAACTTCCACCAATCCAATCGCAAAGGTAAATGTAATGTGTGAGTAAGCCGACATAAATGATATTAATTCAAAATTTGAAACGAATTGATGCACATAATTATGTTAACTATTATGATCTGCCTTCATTTATAACCAATTTAAACAAGCAGCCTGTCGGCTGAGATAGCTCCGCTGTTAGCAATGAACAAATTTAATTAAAAAACAGAAGATATTATTAGAAAATGAACAATATGTATAGTATCAAAGCAATCAGACTTGCTGTTTTCAACAAGAATCTGAAAATGGGCCATTCCAGTTTATATCTGCACCTCCACCCTGTTGATGAGCTTGTGTGTTTACTTCATACAGAGTATAATTTCCATGGGTGTACAAGTCATACAAGGTTTTATTTCCAAATCACCATTCACCATACAGTAATAGAAATCCAAAACTATAGTTCCTACTTATGGTGTTGATGAGTTCCATTGTGCCACCATACAGAATAGGATTTCTAAATACAACTCTCATCATATGCTAATTTACCAAGTTCAAAATTTTATATTTGATAATGGAAATCCAAACTAGTCCTCATTCATGGTGTTGATGAGCTCATTCGTGCCACCATCCTAATGTTATTTCAGTAATAACTATTTCATACTGGCCCAATTTTTTTACCATATACAGTCAGAATTCCAAGTTTTCTTTTAGTCATACTGTTGGAAATTCAAACTCATCAACCGGTATGTGGAGAGATAAACTAGGCCATATTTTATTTAGTAGCCATAACTGCCTGGATTTCCAGGATTTTTTTTTCCATACTCATCTGGATTTCCAGATTCTGTTTCTCCATATACAGTTGGAATTCCGGGGTATTTTCCCCATCATACAGACCACATCAACAGTGGGGGGGGGGTGCAGATATAAACTGGAATGGCCCAATATCACTTTTTACCAAAAATATTTATCAAAATTAGAGAAGTGAAGTTATCATCATGAAATGAACAAATCTGAGAGGTCTACCCAAGGTACATATACACCAAATATCAAAGCCTTCAGGCTTGTAATTTTCAAGAAGAAAAAGTTGAAAAAGTAAGAAGTTGATACGGACAATCACTCATACATTGTAGTATAAGCTCCGCTTGACAAAGTCAACAGTAGAGCTAACAAAATCAGTCAAAACTGTGAATGATAAGTTTAGAATAATTGTTTATAAAAATGCATAATTTCACATGATATCATAATTTCTCTACATGATTGAGGATCACTATGTCCAGCAATGATGGCGAGTTTATGACCATGATGAAGAAAAACATTTTACCTGGTGTACAAACTGTGGTAATACAAATGCAGCACTGTGTATTGCACTATTGTAATATCGTAGATTTAGCTTTTCTAGTTCCTCTCTGGACCACTTTCTAACTGGTTCATTAAATTTAGTTTTCTGAAATATAAATTAAAAGAAAAACAAATAATCCTAATGTGAACATGTGTCAGAATAGGCAATCTGGTCAGGCAGTTTGTGATTATAGTGACTTCTAGACTTGATCAATGTTCATTTTTGATGCATGAAGCCACCAGAAAAAGCATACACAAATTTTTACACAGTAATTTTATTTTTTTAATATCGTCAATGCACAGTCCCCAGTTGGTATTATAGATAGTCAGTCAATGTTTAGCACCAAGGGACTCTTTCATCATATGCATGCTTACACTAAATATTGTATTTTTCATTGTATTTTAGAGAAAGTAACACTGATAACCATAAACAGAAATGGGTGTCAGTTGGCCATTTTTGTTTTGAAAAATGACAGGCACCTGTAACTCCGAATGCAATTTGAATGAAATTGTCCTGTCCAACTCAGAAAAATGGTTTCAGGCACTTTAACAGACTGGGAATATAGTGTTTGATTTAAGTCAGATACCTATAAACTAAACAAATATTATCTGTGTATAGTAGAAAGTATAAATACTTTTAACCGAATGAGGCGATCAATGAAGAATTGATATGGACATGCATAAAAACAAAATGGCCACTATTTTGTCCAAATCTTGAAAATGTATGTGCACCTGTAACCCAATAAACCGATCATGACAAAGTTTGAAAGAAACGACCAAGGCCTTTTCAAATAAACAGTTCCTGACACATCTACACAAATATCAGAATTTAGTAAATTGAAGAATGAAAATTATCGCTAATCAGCCATATTTAGTCAAATTGTTAAAGAAAACTGAATACATACAAGTATGTAGGGTATCATGCATAGTCTTTGTGTAAAGATTGAATACGATTGGTCAAAAGTAGCTCTGCATAGACAGACAGAACCCAAATTAGTAATTTCTGACTCTGTCACACTTTGGCTTATCAAATCCGTCTGTCTATTCTGTCATACAATGTTAGTACTTACTGGATTAATAAACTACATAATGTATGCAACATGCACAACATACATGTATACCATGTACACGAACATTTGATTGTACTACAAAGCATAAAGCCAATATGGTAGTTACTGGATTGAGACTACAAAGCATAAAGCAAATCTGATACTTACTGGATTGAGATTACAAAGCATAAAACCAATCTGGTACTTACTGGATTGAGACTACAAAGCATAAAGCCAATCTGGTACTTACTGGATGGAGACTACAAAGCATAAAGCCAATCTGGCACTTACTGGAATGAAACTACAAAGCATAAAGCCAATCTGGTACTTACTGGATTGAGACTACAAAGCATAAAGCCAATCTGGTACTTACTGGTTTGAGACTACAAAGCATAAAGCCAATCTGGTACTTACTGGATTGAGACTACAAGCATAAAGCCAATCTGGTACTTACTGGATTGCGACTACAAAGCATAAAGCCAATCTGGTACTTACTGGATTGAGACTACAAAGCATAAAGCCAATCTGGTACTTACTGGATTTGAGACTACAAAGCATAAAGCCAATCTGGTACTTACTGGATTGAGACTACAAAGCATAAAGCCAATCTGGTACTTACTGGATTGAGACTACAAAGCATAAAGCCAATCTGGTACTTACTGGATTGAGACTACAAAACATAAACCCAATCTGGTACTTACTGGATTGAGACTACAAAGCATAAAGCCAATCTGGTACTTACTGGATTGAGACTACAAAGCATGAAGCCAATCTGGCCACTGGGATAGGTTGGAATAGTACAATAGCCATATCTAACAACTGGATACAATGTTTTACAAAATGATGTCATTTCTTTGATTAAATCAAGATGAAGCCATTGACATTCTCCTGTTAAGAAAAAGAACATGATAGTAGTTCAAAGTTTAACTGTCATTAGAAATGTTCACAACAGTTAGAAGAGGTACACATATGTTTACATATTGACAACGACTAGCGGTGTTAAAATTCAGTCATGCATTTCATAGGCAAGCAAGTAAGTTTGATCAATGATCACAATTACATTGCGCCTTGTCATAATGTTTTGTGCTGTTAAAGTACTAGATACAACTGTGAGCAATTGTGTTTTACTGAACTGCTTACAACATATAGTGCGGGAAATGTACATGTAGGTAAATCCCAATCACCGAACAGGACAATACTAGAACCTTAGAACACACAGATGTACAGTTTTGATGAGTGTCAATGTAAATATGGACCAGGATATCAAATAAAATGTGAAAGTTTCATCAAATTGAAAAAAAAAAAGTTAGGTTATCTAAACTTTCTATGGAAACAATGGCTGATTTCTCCTATACCATTTAGCCATTTGAATCAAACTAACGCAATAAAGTCATAATTCCAAAAACTATCAGGTACCCCCCCTCCTCCACTGAAGTCAAATATCTAAATACATATAGACAGCTAGAGATATGGGCTAAAGTCAATGATTAATTGTTGTACCAAATGATATTTCTAAGTGCCAAAAATATGGCTATATTGCTAATGAATTCATTTAGTGAGTTTACAAGGAACTAGTATATGAACAGGTAATTTATTTCGCCTAATTCACTGCACAAATGTTCAGAAACATTTTCAGTAGATTGAATTTGGCAAGTCTGGATTCCATACAACTGTTTGGCTGGTTATCATGGCTCGCAATTCATGTCAGAAATGTCTGCCAATACCCTTCATAGTCAATGGTGCCAATCATTAGATATGCAAATAGATATGCTAATTTTCTAAAACAATAGATGACAGTTCTACATTTCCCTCATGTACCTGTAAACCTAATATGCATGATCCTGATAACAATTTTGAATGAGTCGCCCTGTTTATTTCTGAGAAACGGGTCTGGACATATTTGAATATCAGAATTTAGTAAATTCTGCCAGTCAGAAAGGTCTTATATATGTATAATATTCTATTAACCTTATTTTCATGTCTTTAACATTTTCACCATCAGTTCCCTCTTTTCATCACAAAATAGTTCTGTTTATAGTCTACACTATAGTCCTTCAGAAGATTTGGACAAAAATAGCGAATTTTTTTTTTTAAATAAAAAACGAAAATTCACCCAAATTTTGTTTTGAGTGATTTACAATTACTATGGCCAAAACATTCCATCATACATGTATCTCAAAATTTTGTTTGGTAAACTATGCTAAAAAAAAAGTTATGTAGTATTATGAGGGCTACATTGGAGTATTTTGACTATCCATAGAATAATGTGTTCACATGGATTCCAAATGGCTGCTTTTTGATTATTTTGCATGTTAAGTTTTCTTGAAAACGCCTCCTTTCTCCATAAAAACTTTAAACATAAATGACTTGTATGTATGGGAACCATTATTATTGTCTTGCATTATCACAATAACAACTCACTAATTCAATCATGACTTGCTTTAGTACATTTCTGACTACGTCTGCCATCTTGTGATTATATACAGTGTGTTTTAAACATTCTAATAGTAAATCACTGTTTCGAAGCATAAACTAAACTAAAGAAAACTATTTCAGATTGCTATACTTAATAAATCATTTGTGAGCTTGATCAACATACAAATGTATGTCAAATACAATTCACACAACTTTGCAATAATGTTTTTGAATATGGTATATATTAATGTTTCTGTTATTTACCATTATTTTCAGATATTAACCAATGTGCGTGGTGATATTAAGTTATACATGTATATACAGACTGCTAACTGTATTACATTTTATAATTTAATTAGAATATATTGTGAATAAAAATCATAACTGTTTTCAAAAACAAACAAAACATAATTTCTGAAGTTGTCCAGTGTATGTACAATTTACTTTTCTGGGATTGCAGCAATAAATTTTTTTATTTGGTGATTAAGTTAGTCAGCCACCATGAGAAATTATTATTTATTTTCTGTGTTAAGACAACCTGTAAAATTGGGTCTACAAATGGGTTAGTATGCCAAAGACTCAAATGAAAGACCAAATCTGCTGGCCAAGATTCATTAACTAATGGATGTGACCTTGGGGAAACCCTGGTTAAGTTCTGCAGGAGTTCAAACAGATCTGATTGATCTGCATAGCACATCTACATGTAATTGCCATTTGACATTTGAAAATTGCAAAGTTGAGGTTGGCAGAATTAAAAATAACAGTCTGTATATGCAACTTTAACATCAAAACAGATGTCGGTGAATGTTTAAAAACACCAGTACATATAGCATAAACATTAATATTTACCATACATGTATACATGTACCATTAAAAAAGGTAATTGCAAAGTTGTCAAATGAGTCATGTTTTGTTATCTATGGAGATGACCTCACACTTTTGAATTGAGTGCATCACCCAATCATCTTCATCAATAGCCCATTGGGGTCAGGAAAACAAAAGTATCCAATGGGCTGTATCACATGGAACAGGCATGATACACAGGATAAGTTAACCACACAAAAAAATGTTTATATTTGCTGATTGCAAGTCCCACTTATTAATATGACTTCTCCAAATTATCTACACTGTCAAGTTAACACTACATGTATGCATCTAATTAAGGATTTCTAAATGAAAAAGGTTTACAATCTTGTATTTTTTATGACAATTTAGGACAATTTCACATTGGCTATATTAATTATGTGAATGTTTTATGTAAAAAAATAAAAAAGTCAATTATGGTTTTTAAAGTGCCAAAAAAAAATATTTTGATAATTGAAACATGATAGAAAAATCTAACAATCATATTTTGCTGAAAATATTGACTACATATTAAGTAATCATGATTACTTGTGTTGCTAAGCAACACAGGTTGAAGATAATTTTCTAATTATCAGTATTTTCTATGAACAGTTGTATGACAACAACTTAACACTAACAATAATTCTTTATGTTGCCGTGGCAACAATTATAGATACCTTACCTTGTGTACAGACTATACCATTTGGTTTTAATGCTGCTTTCATTAACTCATAATAGGGTTTCTCAAACAATGACTCAGCTGGGCCTACAACAAAACATCATGAAATATTATTCTTACTCACTAACTGTTAAAAACACTGATATATTGTAGCACAGACATTTATTTTATGATTCTCTGTGTGACTTTATTATGCACTCATCTCATGGCAATCATTATACTGTAAAATACTTGTTTTCGCTTGGAATTAATTTTCGCTATTTTCACTGAAGTAATGATTCAGTGAAAATAAAATCCAGCAATATACTTTTTTTCCTATATTTTACATTCAACTCGCCAGAAATCAGTGAAAATAAATTTCATACAAAACACTCAAAAAGTTTTTTTTAGCAAAAATTAATTCCAGCTAAAATAAAGTATTTCACAGTACTTCAAAGTTGATCAATAAATACAGTTTCAAGTCTTTGTAATTTATATTTTGCAAAGAGATTATATAGGTCATATGTGAAAAAGAATAATGGTGTCACATACCAATTTTTCAGATAAATGTGATACCACTGTATGCAGATTACATAGTTAATATATCATACTCTATTGATAAAAATTATATTTTAAATTTTGCAAATAGATAATATAGGTCATATGTGAAAAAAAATAATGTCACAGAAATTTTTGTCTTAGATACAGTAGATGGGATACCATTGTATGCTGATTACATAGTTAATACATTAGACTGTTGATTAAAATACGCCTTTTGAATGATTTTTTTAAAAAACTTGTGTTAATATAAAACTGTGCCTGGACGTATATTTTATTAAAAAACAAGCAGCCTCTCGGCTGAGATAGCTCCACTGTTAGCAATGCACATTACAATTAAAGAACAGAAGATATCATTAGAAAATGAACAATATGCATAGTATCAATGCAATGGGACTTGCTGTTTTCAACAAGAATTCGAAAATATCACTTTTCACCAAAAATTACAAAAATATTCATCAAAATTAGACAATTGAAGATATCATCACGAAATGTACATATCTGTGAAAGGTCCACATGTAGTATCTATATATGTAATATGAAAGTAATCAGACTTGTAGTTTTTAACAAGAAGTCAAAAACATCACTTTTTACCAAAAATTACAAAAATATTCACTTAGAGAATTAAAGATATCATAATGAAATGAATAAATCTAAGAGAGGCCTACCCAAGGTACATATACACCAAATATCAAAGCATTCAGGCATGTAGTTTTCAAGAAGTTGAAAAAGTAAAACATTGACACGGACGACAGATGGCGATGGACACCGGACGCCAACAGACAATCACTCATATGATAAGCTCCGCTCGACAAAGTCGACAGGGGAGCTAAAAAAAGAGGTACACAGACATATTTCAAACTGTTTAAGTAGTTTACCATGAGCTGATTCATGAGCAATAAAATCAAACAAATCCAGCTACGTGAAACTATACTAAACCAGCCATGCATGGCACAGTCCTCGTTAGTTATCAAATTTAAGATATATAGTTTTATTTATAGTAATATAGCTGGAATATAACCATGTCAGGAATATGATTTTTTAACATTAAAATGATTGACATTTGTATCTGATCGTCAAACAAGTACTTGTCCATATTGAGAGATATTGCTCTGGAACAGCATTCAAAATCAGCCATTTTGAATACACGTATATATATATATATATATATATATATATATATAACATGATGTATAACGAATATATAAAATTTGTATATATAATCAGTCAAAGCATGTCAGAGATATGGCTCTAGAAGCCCAATCATTAAAACAAAATTGCCGCCAGACAGCCATTTTGAATCCAATCTGAAAAATAAAATGACGTGCATCAGGAACCCGTAATGTCTAATATATGTACCAAGTTTGAACAAAATCCATCCATAAATGCCAGAAATGCTTGATATTTGATGATTCTTTAGCACAAAAATGGCCACCATTTGGCCATTTTGAATACGATCGTCAAACTAATCTGTTTATTTATGACAAGATGTATAATGAATATTTAAAATTTGAACATAAACAGTGAAAGCAAGTCAGAGATATGGCACGAGAACCATATTCATTAAAACAAAATGGACGCCAGTCGGCTATTTTGAATCTTATCTGAAAAACAAAATTATTTGCATCAAGGTCCCGTAATGTCTAATGTATATACCAAGTTTGAACAAAATCCATCTGTAAACAGCCGAGAAATGCTCGATTTTTTGGATTTTTTATCACAAAAATGGCCACTATCAGGCCATCTTGAATCAGATCGTAAAACAAAATGATGTGCATCAAGGTCCCATAATGTCTAATGTATATACCAAGTTTGAACAAAATCCATCTGTAAACAGCCGAGAAATGCTTCATTTTTAGGATTTTTTAGCACAAAAATGGCCGCCATTCGGCCATCTTGAATCAGATCGTAAAACAAAATAATGTGCATCAAGGTCCTATAATGTCCAACGTATATACAAGGTTTGAACAAAATCCATCTGTAAACAGCTGAGAAATGCTTCATTTTTAGGATTTTTTAGCACAAAAATGGCCGCCATTCAGCCATCTTGAATCAGATCGTGGAACAAATTGACGTGCATAGGTATAATATCATGTATGATGTATGTGTGAAGTTTGATTGTGATTGGTCCAGGCATTTCTAAGATACAGGTCTGGACGCACACACAGACGCACGCACGGATGCACGGAGGTCAAAACATAAGTCCCCGTTTTCAGACTGTGCTCGAACGGGGACTAATAACCATAACATGACAATAGCCAAATCACATGTGTTTTTTTATGACACTGTGCCACAAGCTAGGCTTGGCTACATGTTCTAGAAATGATAGAACATATTTGCTCAATTAGAAGCAAACCTCTAATATAAGCATCACAAAAAAAGACAAAAAAAAATTGCACTGTACATGTACATATACTAGATCATTAAAATTTGACTTATTTTGACAATAGACACACCTTAGTCATTTACAAAAGTATGTGGGTGTATTCGCTGCAAATACAAAGACAGAATAAAATGTTCAAAACAAAATGACACAGTGTCGTGTATAATATGGTCACTTACCTATAGGATCAGAAGAGTCTGTTATTATGACATCAAATTCACCTTTATGTTCACCCATGAAAGCAAAACCATCCCCGATATGCTGCAGCAGCTTGGGACTCTCATAACCCACTGCCATTGTAGGTAAATACTTTTTAGATACTTCTATCACTTTCTGTCAAAAAAACAACAAAAAATGAATATTTGCATTAAATCCTTGAATACTAAAATCAAATTTGTTAATATTTTCTTCAAAAAGACAGTAAAAATAGGCAATGTACCTACCGGGTATGTAAAGTTTAATTCGTCCAAAATATACAAAATTTATAAAAAAAATACATAAAAATGCATGAAATATTGCACCAAAACTGACTCGATTACTCCAAAAAAGTCTTCCATTTTATAGTATTGGGAGGTTGATGTTAGCATGTATATCTATATTCACCAAACCTTTTTTTTTTTTTGGCAAAAATGCCATTTTGTGAATTTTGGCAGCATTTCATTATTTAAGAAATATTATTCATATTAACGATTTAGACTAATTTAGAAATTCACATTTGTTTGCAAAATTATTACTTATAACCTACTATGACAGATGAATTGATAATTATTTTTTAAATTCACTAAATGACATTTTCTGACAACAGACTGGCACTGATTATATAATTCCCTATAATAGTATAGCTAATACATGTATATGGACACTGTATTATGTCAGTGTTGTACACTAGCACAATAAGACAATATTGAGGGTTACACTGTTGAATTCCTGTGATATTGAACTAATACATAGTGAGACGCTTCATTTGGGAATGAAAAATCAGAAAATGATGCTGATGTTAGACATGCTGAAAATTGTTGTTATTTGAATGGTAATTTCGCACTCTTAGACCATCAAGTATTTCACTTAATAGTCCACATGATTATTTCAGAATATGACTGCATTATAAACAAATTAAAATAAGGCTTCACATTAAGAATGTATCAACTTTAAAATATTTTTTGTTCAAAAGATATATATATCCTGCGTGTACATCTCCTGGGACATTTTTTGCATACCTCAGTGTACTTGGGTTTTGAACATACCCTAGATTCTACATGTACTAGTATATTGAAAAATATTGAAAAAATCTTTCCAAAAGCCTGGTGAAACAAGAATTTCATGAAAAAAAAACACTCAAATTTATTGTGTATTCTACTGTATCTGTGCAAAATATATTGAAAAATAAAAATCTACAAGAAGAAAATATTTCATCTTCACCAAATAAAGCAATGTATTAAACATTAATACAAAACTATATAAAATCCAATAATTACAATTTTGAACCTTATCTTGCTACAAAAATACCAGACAAAAAATTATTATATCCATATTTGAAACAAGTATTTGTACCCTGTAACCACGATTTAGTAATTGAGAAAAGAAGGGAGATTTAAGATAAATTACGACTTTGTCCTAAATACCATTTAAATAAACAAAAAAATCTTGACAGATATTGGGCCATTCCAGTTTATATCTGCACCCCCCTGTTGATGTGGTCGGATTTCCAGCACTGTATGATGGGGAAAATACCACGGAATTCCAACTGTATATGGAGAAACAGAATCTGGAAATCCAGACGAGTATGGATTAAAAATTCCCGGAAATCCAGGCAGTTATGGCTACTAAATAAAATATGGCCTAGTTTATCTCGCCACATACCGGTTGATGAGGTTGGATTTCCAAAAGTATTACTAAAAAAACTTGGAATTCTTACTGTATATGGTAAAAAAACTGGGCCAGTATGAAATAGTTATTACTGAAATTAGATAAGAATGGTGGCACGAATGAGCTCATCAACACCGTGAATCAGGACTAGTTTGGATTCCCATTATCAAATATAAAATTTTGAACTTGGTAAATTAGCATATGATGAGAGTTATATTTGGAAATCCTACTCTGTATGGTGGCACAAAGGAACTCATTAACACCATAAGTAGGAACTATAGTTTTGGATTTCCATTACTGTATGGTGAATGGTGATTTGGAAATAAAACTTTGTATGACTTATACACCCATGGAAATTATACCCTGTATGAAGTAAACACACAAGCTCATCAACAGGGGGGGGGGGTGCAGATATAAACTGGAATGGCCCATTGCACTCTCTGCTACAATCACCAATTCACTTCAGAAGCTTGTACACGTTTATCTACTTGAAAGCAGAGATGAGGATATAATCAAAAGCTTTGTAAACAGATGCTTAACAACACAAAATGAAATTGCATCAATTTTCCTTTGGTGTTACTTGCATGTTCACATGTCCATGTATATTATAGTTTTTGTTGCCTATATATTTAACGACTGATGGAAATGTTCTTTTTCGATTGATGCAATACTAGTAAAATGGTACTGTTACGATAAGATTTTATTATCTAATAAAGATACATGTATCAAATACAAAGGGTAGTATGCTAAATATTACACAACAAATTTATATCACCTAGACCCTCAGAAAATGGACAACTTGCTATTTCTTGTTAAATTGCAATCAAAAAAGGCTGCCAAACCAGTGGATCAATCAAAATTCCTAATGTGTTGAGAATTAAGTTTCAGAAGTCTAGGGCAATGATGGTCAAGTTCTAGAGTGACGAAGAAACAGCCGAAGAAGATGAGGAAAAAGAAGAGGAAGAAATACTTAAAAAATAATAGAATCCTAATGGACTTGGACACTAAGAATGAAATCCCCCAGTGGACTTGGAGTTATTTTCATACTTTATTGCTATTACCCTTGGGTTGAACTCTGTTAGGGTTGAACCCGACATGGCTCCGACCTTGTATACACATCGGGACCCAGAATGTAATCACACCCTCAATCATAACCTCTCATTTCAATTATGGCGGAGACAACATCATTCATAATTCCGCGCAATTTTTGGCTTGCCCTAATGGTGTATGAAATTATGTGTCAAAAATTTGTAAGAACGACTGAACAGATCCAATGGAAATGGAAAAGACACCAACGATTAAAATCCTAGAAGCGGTGATGGTACGATGATGTGTTTCTAGTAGATTTAGATTGGCAACAGTAACACATATCACAACAGTTAAACAATTACAAAATGGTAATTTTGCATGACAATAACTTCAGCGAATAGTGCGTTTCATGTTTATTCAAGATATACTAGTACCTAAATCATAATACCAGTCATGCTTAGAGACGTTACTTGTTTGTTTTTTCTCCCAGCACAACAGCATCATGTAAAGAAACAACACAAGCATGAAACCAAAATTGTTATCAGCCATGTTGTTTTCATACTAAGTATTTCAGGGCACTGTTCCGTTCAGCTCTGGTCGAACTGAATTGAACTCTGGCAGATCTCGGCTCTCATTCGGCCCCAATCATGTGAACACATTGGAGATAATCTCCTGTTCATCAGTGGGAGGAGCAGTAGTTCGGCCCTGATAGAATGCTGTCGTGTAAACGCATCATAAATTGGCACTATTGGGAAAGATTGTGAGAATGTGATCATGGCCACTTCCCAATGGTTTACTTAAACTATCCCATTTTGTAAGTGATAATGGCCTTGTAAAGTATTTCTACATCATAATATACGAATGTATTCCTTGAACAGCAATAAATTGAACAAAAGATTGAAAAAAGTAAAAACATTAAATTACGGATAGATAAAATTTGCTTCTTATAAATATAAATGTAAATATGAAAAATCTCCTGAGCATTTGGCCTATTTAATAGAAACAAAATACTTGTATTTTTGTTTGATATTATTTTACCATATCTACCCATGGCACATGCATTTCAATGTAACAAGTAGTTTAGTGCAGCTACATTTTTTTGTTTGTTTGTGTTTGGAAAACTGTTTTTATTGTATTTAACAACCTTTAGTCAATTTGCATCCTTTAATGTACATACTGATTCACTGATAGGATAATAAGGTCTACTTTCAATCACATCACTCGATTCAAAATATGATTCTTGTACTCAGATGATAGCAATAAGCAAATAATAAAATAAATAAGTGAAAAATGTATAATTGTTTGTAGAAGTGTGCTCCCAAGAGTTGACAAGCTCTGTTATCGAAAACTTGTCACCAGTCAGATTTTGCTTAGGTCGATTAATTTTGAATGTAGTCACCATGGCAACTAAAAATGATCAGCATACCCTGCAGTATATATGCAAATTTAACATATTTATATTTAATCTTCTTTAAATGCAGAAAACTATAATAGTACAGACATAAGATTAGGAATAAATAAATATTATTTTGAAAGGAAATATATTACTAGTATTTAGTGAGTACTCTGAAAAAAATGATTTCTCACCCAAGAAAATAAATTCAATCAAGAAAGCAAACTTAAGTAAATGCTACAATAAAGCCAATATTATTACTGTACCCGTACATGCATGTAATTGATAACAAAATCATACAGATCTGAATTAGAAATAATATGGTATTGTAAAATAGAGCTTTAAATTTTATTTAGATTACTTTCAAATTATTAACCTTGCAGGGTCTGAAAAGTGTCCATTGTCTGTCCACTTACCTTATCTATTTCACACTGTGTTACTGTTTCTACGCATGGGTGTTTCACAACTTCTCTCACGACACCACCATCACCACCACCAATAATCAGTACCTAATACAAAAATGAGAAAACAATTACAACCCAGTTTTTATATACAGCATCAAACTAATATGGAAATGCATGTACATGTATTACTAAGATCATAAAGTGTGCTATTGTGCCCCCTAAACCAATATGACATGACTCTTGGTTTCAAAGAGAATTTGTTGTTACACAGTAGTAATTTTGCGGTATTTTACAGGGTATTTTCATCCTACCATATTAGGAAATGCAAATTCCCAATATGGAATGATTACGCACATAAGCGTTCTCTAATAATAAAAACAAACATGGCTGCCACTAGGGTTTGACCGGACTCCACACAAAGAAGTTTGCTGATTCTGTTCTAAGATTTCTGGATTTCGGCATTCCTATGGTGTATCCTTGGAAGGAAAAGGTGTATAATATTTAGGTTATTACGAGAATACCTCAAAGTATGCACTCAGACAGTACACCGCTGCGCCTCGGTCGATACTCCAGCTGTACTGTCATTGTGCATACTTTGAGGTATTATTGTAATAAACTCATATTCTTTGGCACACCAACAACTCAAAGAAAATACAAGAATATAGTCATCATTTTGCAGAAAAACATTTCACGGTTGAAATGCAGTTATGAAATTTAATTTTACAAACAAAATAACGAAAGAAATCGGAAGTAAAAACAGTTTAGGTTGCGCCCAAACGTACACCCATATATAAAGTTTCGTTTCACACATAAGGTAGAAACAATTGAGCAATGACTACAAAATGTTTGTGTATTTTAAAGTGCCTGTGAAACTCCCACCCCATCAGGTTTTTGGATTCTGTTGCCCTGAACATTTGAAAACAAAAAATAAATAAAATAAATAAATAAATTGACTGAGTAAATTTGAAAAAGATTCTGAGTTGTAGCCATGACACTTTCCTAACACAGTCAACTGTCTCTGGCTTTCCAACTTCTCTTGAAGTGAAACTGTGCCACCAAATGTCAGACAAAGAGGAAGCCATGCAAGTGCCATGCACTGAATAAAACTTGTACATGTGTAGTTGTAATAGTATTTCTTTTACAAGTGTGTGAATTACTAATATATACAAATGAAAGTCATGATATTGATGTCTTCAATTAGAATAGAATAGTTAAAAATCAATTGAAAACCATTTTTTTATTACGTCATTTTATTTCAAGAGAGCAAAATTTTACCAAACATCTTGGTCAAATTGGTCCTCTAGCGGAATTATACCTATGCGTAGTCAGTAACCCAATAAGCGATCACTAACATAAGATCACTGCTTACCAAGTGGCGTTCATTGGCAGGTTAAGCCCATGGTCACCACGGGGGAAGAGATAAGAACATCAAGTTAATGTTTCAAACAAATTGACATTTTTGCAATCCTGAATAACGCTTTAAAGAGACCATTTAGTTCATGTTATGTAAGAGGTAGCAATAATTTTGATAGTCTCGTGAAAACGGAAGCGTTGGACAAACAGGAATTTACGCAGCACTTACAGACTGCTAATTGTTTTCAATTTTGTTGTCTGAAAGTTTCTGAATTGTTTGGTTATTGGCGTTGAATGACTACTTCACATCTGTGATCTTTACTTGCATCTTGATCGGCATAATAATATATGGAATAATATTCGGGCATGGACTGTCAATATGTTTCGACCAAGCAAATTTTAATATGATGTCATAGTTATGATGGGGACGATCACGGTGACTAGCTATGCCAGAAAGGGCATATTTTGCATCCAACTCAACCCTATGCTACAAACATGATATTATGTGTTCATTATGGTTCATTCTTCCTCAATGAACAAGTACATGAGTGGCAATTTAGACAAAGATAAGAAAATTACATAAGAAATGTGCCTCAATACACATATCAGCAATGCAGGCTGCCCAGTAAGTTCCCCTATATACGTCAGGGATGTTTCTGTATGCAAATGAGAAGCTAATGAGGAGTCTGTCTTTAAAATACACAAAAATAAAGTTGCCATAAACTGAGTTTAATTCAAACCCATTTTCTCACTTTAAAAAAATATTTTATGCTTGGAAACAAAAAAATTATTAATATTGATGCACCAATAAATGATTTTAGGTGAGAAAGCAGCATGCATTTCATGGTTATTATACATTACTTACATTTTTGGGGTGTGGATGACTGTTTAGAGGCAAGTGAGAAATCATCTCCTGGTAGGAAAACTCATCCCTCTCTGTACACTGTATAACACCATCCAAAACAAGAACGTTTCCATATGTTTTACTGTCAGAGAAATAAGTATTTTCTGATTAATTATTTGCAAGCTGCCTAGATGTACTCGCATAAGTACTCATGGGGTGTCCTGTGGCAAAAAGCGAAATGATAAGTACATCGCTCAAATAAAAAGAATTAATAATCTTTATAATTGTACAGAACTTTCTTTGTGAAAACATCCATTGTGAAGTTTCTGATTATATGATTAAATAAATTTTCACTAAAAAAGAACATTTTTTATGAGTAAAACATGGATGAAAAAAAGCTAAAAATTATTGAATGAAATTCACATGACTATTCATGACACAGTATCAACTAGTGCTAGGACACTTCAAATTGTGACCCTTCTGAAACCCATCACCAACCAGTGTTAATTTGGGGGATGACCATTATGGCATTAACAACTTTTTGGGGCAAAGACGGAATTGAAATGCTGCAAAAAATATCCTGCAGGGACCAATAAAAAAATCTGCACCCCTAAATCTAGAACAAATATTCAATATAGTGTGAAAAAAATTAAATGAAAACGAACTGGTCATGAAAACGAAGTGAAGAAAAAAAAATAACGTTTTATACAATTGCCCCTCCCAAATTTCCTAATCGTTCACCCCTTAATAGCAACCAGTTTCGACTGCATTTTCAGTCGCTTGGGTGTATACAGTTGTATACCGATCACATTGGCCATGTATACATCCCCCATTATTGCCAGTTGATATACGAATATTAAAGTAAGACAAGTTCCGTGGACGTCATAGTCAATCGTATCATCAGTTACAACACACAGAGCTATGGTCACAGTGGCATATTCAATGGCCGGGCGATTGCCTACCCCGGTTGCCTACCTTTTAAATACTAGAACATCTTGAAAGTCCGATCTGCCTTCATAAAGTACCTCTTCCACTTCGAGCGACATGCACTGACTTGGCCACAGGGGACTTACTTCTCTAAACCAACCGTTTTGTATCGAATTCATTATAGCCACACACAATCTTACTACCGGCGAATGAGCAAATGAATGAATGAATGGCAGAGCACGCTGACAACACGTTTTGACTGATAGACCGGAAGTGATGTTTGTTGCCGCTTTCCTCCAGTCCAGAGAGTGCTTCCGGGTTCACCACTACTAATTTGCAGACGACGTTTTATTGCATCTCGAGTTTGAATCTAATAAGAGGTACAGTTACAAAAAAAGTAATTACAATGTTGTAGCATAACCTTATTTGAAATTGTATGGGACAGGACCTTAACTAAAATGAATTATCATATAAAACAATACAATTGTCACGACTGGGTCAGTCTATGTTCCGTCAACACTCACGATCGGGTGCGTGATACACTACAGGTCCACTGGTTACTCTAAGAAATCCATGTCACAGACGTTCCACGTTGCTAAGACGCGTCGAGCTGGTGAAAATTCGAGAAAACAACACAAACTCAACTTTGAAGTAATCCTGAACAACCGAATTTATATATGTTAAACAAGTAGGGCTAATCTTGTTACACTATTCAGGGAAGTCTCAACAACCATCCCAAAGTACCGTTTTCTGCGAATGTTTGGCCTTTGTTTTCACCGCGATGGTTGCCGGGCGGTGAAAATGCCCGGATGTCCGCCCGAGGATAACTTGAAGCGCGAGTTAATATTTGTGTTAATAGTTGAGGCCCCAGTGCATAAAAAATCAGTGACGAAAGCCCGTAACAAAATGTATTTTACGGACGTGCTCTGGACTTTTTTGTACAGCGCCCCCAGCGTCTAAGACATCATTGGATTTTATTTGGTACTGGTGACACTTCTATTATAATCAATGTAAATATTAGTAGATGTAGTATTCTACTTCTGTATTATTGTGACCTTTGACCTAGTCTTGTCTTGTAATTAATTATGCGGGCATGCTCAGTAGCACCTAGCAACCGGGGTTCAGTCATCAGTTGGTTAAATAAACAAACCAGTCCTTTCCCTCAGATAAACTGTCTCATAATTATTCTTTAAGAACATTACATTTTGGCGACGAGTGATAAATTAGTTTAATGGTACACCCAGGATCATCCAGATGCAAATTTCCAGAATTTTTGAAGTAATCTGAAGAAGAAATTTGACCTTGAAGACAGAAAGTTGCAGAAATCTGAGCAGCAATACTTTAGTGCACAGCACCAAGGAGGTACAGTACATAATATAAATCAATTCTGGAGTGGAAAGTGACACATTGTGGACATGGCTACTGCATTACCAGTATTCCCAGCTTTTTCTGTGTATGGGGACTCTACTTCTATTGGTCCTCGATGGGAGAAATGGTTGAAGAAATCTGAGACATTTCTAGTTGCATACGATATAAAAAACAATGCAAGAAAACGAGCACTGCTGTTGTTTTCTGCGGGAGATGAGGTCGCTGATGTTTTTGAAACATTACCTGACGTTGAGGGCAGTGACAATGTATACAAAGCGGCTGTAGATGCCCTGAATAAATATTTCCTGCCAAAGGTGAATAAAACCTATGAGGTCAATGTTTTTAGGCATGCTACTCAGAAAACTGATGAATCTTTGGATCAGTATTTTACCCGTTTGAAACAACTAGCAAGAAATTGTGGTTTTCATGATGTTAATGAAGAAATAAAATCCCAGATAGTATTATCATGTGTGTCAACTAGGTTACGTCGTAAAGCTCTCAGAGATGATTTAACATTAGAGGCACTGTTAGATTCTGGTCGTTCTTTTGAAGTTTCTGAACGTCAAGCCAGAGGTATTGAAAATCAGTTTGAGACAGAAACAGAAGTAAATACAGTCCAGCCTGTAAAAAAGAGCCAGTGGAAAAGAAATAAATATAAGAAATCCCAGCAGTATACTGGTAAACCAAAACGAGTGGAGCCTGACAGAAAACACAAGTCGTGTTTCAGGTGTGGAGGAAAATATCCACATTCAGGTGAATGTCCAGCAAGAGATCAAAAATGCAGAAAATGTGATAAAACAGGACATTTCGCTAAAGTATGTCGGAGTAAAATATTGCAACATGTCAATTCTGCTACAACTAAAGATTTTTCTTCCTCAGATGATGATTATGCATATCACATCACAGTGTCCTCCATATCAACCAATCAACAGCCTGATACTAAAATTGACATAGATGGTCAAACAGTTAAATGTATCATTGATTCTGGTGCAGGGACAAATGTGTTAGACGAGAAAACATGCAAGCTGTTGAATAATGCAGAAATTACACAATGTTCAAAGAATGTGTATGCATATGGATCTAAGAAACCACTTCCAATACTTGGTGAAGTTAAGGTGAATGTAAAGTCTCCTATAACCCAACAGTCTACTGTCACTAAGTTCCATGTTGTAAAAGGATCAGCAGGAAATTTACTGGGTTATTATACAGCAACACAGCTTGGTTTACTACACATAGTAAATTCACTTTCTACATGTACCAGTGATAGTTTGATTGAGGAGTATGCAGACAGATTTGAAGGTATTGGCAAGATGCGAGATACAAAAGCAATTTTGCATATTAACACATCAGTCAAACCAGTTGCACAGCAGCATCGGCGAGTGCCATTCCATGTACGTGAGCAAGTTGAAGCAGAGATAAATAAGCTAGAGCAGTTAGACATAATAGAGAAGGCAGATGGAGCCACTCCGTGGGTATCTCCCATAGTAATAGTACCTAAAAAAGACAGGAATCAGAGTATGTGTTGACATGAGAGCTGCCAATCAAGCTATAGAAAGGGAGAGACATCCCATGCCAACAATAGAAGACCTGATTGTGGATCTGAATGGTGCAACGGTGTTCAGCAAGATTGATCTAAACCAAGGTTACCATCAGCTTGAGCTGGACACACAATCAAGGCATATAACTACGTTTGCTACTCATATGGGTTTATACAGATACAAGAGACTGAGTTTCGGAATAAACTCTGCTGCTGAAATATTTCAGAAAGCAGTATCAGACATGATACAAGGTATACGTGGTGCTAGAAATCTTTCAGATGACATTATCATATATGGTAAGACACAACAGGAACATGATGAAATGCTAAGAGCAGTGTTCCAAAGGCTGCGGAAGTATAACATCACAGCTAATCAACAGAAATGTGAGTTCAGCAAGTCTTTGATTCAGTTCTATGGTCATACATTTTCCAGTGCCGGTATAATGGCGGATGATAAGAAAGTGACAGCAATAATCAATGTCAGAGCACCAGAAGATGCAACAGCTGTACGTAGTTTCCTAGGCATGGCTCAATACATTGCTCGATTTGTGCCTGATTTTGCAACTATTGCAACACCATTACGTATTCTAACTCACAAAGATACAAAGTGGGAATGGGGACCTGAGCAACAAGGATCATTCGAGAAGTTAAAAAGCCTGATGGCAAGTCACAGGGTGATGAAATACTTTGATCCAAGGCTGAAAACAGAGCTGTTAGTAGATGCAAGCCCAACAGGCCTTGGTGCAGTTTTAACACAAGTAAATGAGACCAGAGATACTTGTAATATCATTGCATATGCAAGTCGTGCACTGACAGATACAGAGTCACGGTACAGCCAGACAGAGCGAGAAGCCCTTGCAGTTATATGGGCTTGTGAACATTTTCACATTTATGTATTTGGTTCAGAATTCAAGGTGATAACCGACCATAAGCCATTAGAAGGCATGTTCAATAAGTCTAATTCTAAATTAACAGCCAGACTTGAAAGACTAAGTTTGCGTCTTCAACCGTATCAAGTAGTTCTTGAGTATCAACCAGGTGAATCCAACCCTGCTGATTACATGAGTCGACATCCTGACCAGGTAAACCACTGTAAAGACCATGTTTCACGTATTGATACATACATAAATTTTATAATTGAGAATGCGATACCCCCTGCTATGACAATGGCTGAAATTAAGCAAGCAACATCGGAAGATGAAATCTTACAGAAAATAATGGAAGTTATTAACACACAAAAGTGGTATGATTTGCATCATGATGTTGTACAATACAAAGCAGTCAAAGACGAACTGTCAACAGCCAATGGAGTTTGTGTTACGTGGAAACAGAATTGTGGTTCCAAAGAAATTGCAACAGAAAGCCATATGTTTAGCTCATGTCGGTCATCAAGGTGTTGTAAAAACGGAAAAGTTGCTGAGAGAAACTCTTTGGTTTCCAGGTATTGACAAAATGGTGGAAGAAACAGTAACCAGGTGCATACCATGTCAAGCATCAACACATGGACCAAAACCTACTATCGAGCCATTAAAAATGTCTACACTGCCAAATGGTCCTTGGCAAGAGGTCTCAGCAGATTTCTGTGGTCCATTCCCAAATGGTAAATATTTGTTGGTAGTCATCGATGACTACAGTAGATACCCAGAGGTAGAAATTTGTAATTCTACATCTGCAGAAGCAGCTATCCTGCACTTCGATGCAATCTTTGCCAGACAAGGTATACCGGACATTGTTAAAACTGATAATGGCCCGCCATATAATGGAGATGAGTTTAAACGCTTTTCTAAATATGTTGGATTTAGACATAGAAAAATAACACCACTGTGGCCAAAAGCTAATGGAGAAGCCGAGAGGATGATGCGAACGCTGGAAAAAGCAGTCCGTGCAGCCAAGCTAGAAGGCAAAAGCTGGTGCCAAGGACTTTTTCAATTTCTGCGTCAGTATAGAGCTACACCACATTCAACTACAGGCATTTCTCCATTCAAAGCTTTGAATAGTAGAAAAATGAAAACAACCCTACCTCAGATATATAATAATAAACCTGATAGGAAAATTCAAGCAAGTGATGCAAAGAGAAAATTATGCATGAAGAAGTATGCAGACACACGCAACCATGCTAAAGCATCAGATTTAGGCATCGGAGACCGAGTCCTTGTAAAACAACAAAAGAGAAATAAAATGTCAACTCCATTCAATCCTGAGCCATATGAAGTTGTGAGTAAGAAAGGCAGTATGACCACCGTCCAGAGAGGAAATCATGAGATCACCAGAAATGCTTCATTCTTTAAGAGAATTCCTCATGAAAATAATGTAGAAACTAATCAAACAATATCGGACAATCTTCAAATATTAGACAATCCTCAAACATCAACAAATCCACCAGAATCGATACATAGATCCAAGAGAGAAAGACAAAAACAAGTTATCTTCAAGACTACATAACTTAGTTTCTAAAACATGTCATACTTTCGTGATTTGGGCAAAATAATCCGAAAATAATGGCATTTGAGTAGAAGGACGTCGATCCCTTCACTCACAATTGAAACGATTTTGAAGTTAGTGTTATCTAATTTCTTTTGTTTTATTGAGTGAACATATGCCTATGTTTTAAAAAAATTGTAAGTTCAAGTTCATACTTTCATAAATATTGTTCGTTCTTTGACTTTGATATTCACAATATCAACAATTACAATTTGAAGACTTTTAAATATTGATAAGTTATATTTGTTATACATGCTTTCGTGAGTTTCCTTGTTTATCTAAAAGAGAGGAGAGATGTAGTATTCTACTTCTGTATTATTGTGACCTTTGACCTAGTCTTGTCTTGTAATTAATTATGCGGGCATGCTCAGTAGCACCTAGCAACCGGGGTTCAGTCATCAGTTGGTTAAATAAACAAACCAGTCCTTTCCCTCAGATAAACTGTCTCATAATTATTCTTTAAGAACATTACAGTAGACTATGTCGTCATATCCAAATAAGAACCTCTTCTGGCACCTATATCATAAAAGGACGAGTTCGTTTACAGGACCCATTAACGTAAACAGTTTAATAAACCAGTGGTGAGAATGTCCCTATGCTTACATCAGTGTCTGTTAAAACATATAGCAAAACCGTACATGTTTAAACAGCTGGAAACGTACGCATTTTATTAAGCGATCAAATAATTTATGACATCTTTTAAATTAGCTTTAGATAATATATACATAAACAATATTGATACACTTGACATTTTAATAACAATTCCACAATTTATTCCTCCAACCAGCACTGCGTCTACTTAGTATATTAGCTGTGGACCCATAGCTCTTCTTGAGTTGGTCTTTAGTTTTTGTGATGGTATTTTCGTCATTGCTGATACATTTGGTGTTTTTATTTATTTATTTTTTGTGGATACTTATTGAAATTTTATTTACCAGACGAGTTATGGTTCCTCCCATAGATTTGCGTAACACAAGCGAGCAACGACAAATTTCAATATCCAAGAACAACAACTTTAAGAACACCAAATGTATCAGAAATGATCATAAAATACCATTACAACGATGAAAGATCGACACAGGAAGAGCTATGGACCCACCATGACAGCTACTTCCACATCTATATAACTATTACGTGTATCATCAGTTACGTAATCAGTCCTATTTTAATAATAATAGCCTTTTATGTAATCAACATTACTTTGCTTATTCTATCATGATTGAGAACGCATTTGAATTTTCCTGAAGTTCACATCTGCAGCATACAGAACCCGAACATCGACATTTAATGTGCAAGTAATCTAGAAAAAAATAACTGCATTAACCAACAGTTAATAATAACCACGTATATTTATAATAAGTAACAACCTCCATTTTACTAGTATGACCTTTATAGTACCATTTCCCTGAACTTCTCTAATTTCCCGCCATTGATAAATACCAGATTTTATGTCTGCATAGATTTATGCTCATTTTTCATTTGTATGTGAATAAACTAATTACATTTAACAACATCTGTAAGCGATAAACAGTATTAGCAAAAAGTACGAAATCCTCTGCATAAAGTACTAAAGAAATACCCCATACAACTTGTACGCCTCCGTTTCCTGTATGTAGCCCAGACGTAGACCCATCGGAAGGTGAAATTGTTCGGTGCTGTATTGATAATAAATCTTACCAAGGCAGTGTTCTGTATGGCGTAACGTAACGTTATTACTAAATATTTATAAATATGCCTTACTTGTAAATTGTGATACGAGTTGTGAGTACAAGAGATTCTTTGATAAGATATAACACATGTATATACATGTGACCGAAATTGCCTTCGATCATTTTTCTAATCTACGACTTGGTAAATTTTATTAGCAGTGTCTAAAATACACTGGTGTCAAATTATTCCAATTGCACCATAATTATTAAAAAGAAACAGTCCTTGCTTTCATTTGTCGCCTTGGTGAGGTCTATTGAAGGTGTTTAACATACGTAACCATAGACAGTGTGCAATTATTTCGTAGCAAATGCGAGACTGCACATGCCGCAGCGCGGTATGTCTCTAACTATGCCTTTTATTTTCCGTATCCGAAACTTCATTGCAGTTTTGAAGTTGTACTCTCACAATGAACGTGCGTGAAAGTACATCTTAGTTCTTTTCTTTTTTACAACAGTTTTGTTAGTGGCAATTCAAAACCCGGGATTTCCAACACATTTCTTCAGATCAGCCAAGCTCTGAGTCTTGAGACTACTGACTAAGCAGAGGCAGCCAACGAGCGATTTTACACAATTCCATACAAATTTCTATACAATGTTTATGTAGTTGTCCCTATCAATTTTAAAAAGCCCTCTACGCCTTTCAGAAAGTGCCGTCTCACTATGGAATTAAATCTTTGCACTTCCTTTTAATTTTCGACTCAACTGTATGGGCTGCGTGCATCCCCACTACCGAATATTTTTTTCGAACAGTTTCTGTACTTAAAAATGTACCTCAATTAATATCACTAAACGAATTATACACATAAAAAGAAACAAACACATCTATGAACATAATTTTTATTTATAAATGCCTTCAATTACGTTTTCAAAAGTGCCCTCTAGTGGTAATTTTTGGATTTTTGGAGCAAGGCTTAGTAGTATACTAGTATTTTGACCAGATTTAATGTCCCGAATACTGTAATACATTACAGTTAAGTCAAACATAAACAAAATGTTCATATAAATGAATGTTGAAGAGTTGATAAAAGGCGATTTTGAGGTGGCTACGTCACACATAATTTTGAAGTTTGTATATTCATTTATTTATATAGCTGACTAGAAAATTTCAATGATGCAATGCTTTACATGGTGAAAATGTTTTTATTGTAAAATAAATGTTAACATATAACCTCACTACTGCGTGTACACAGAACGGCGTATGTAGCTAGGATATGTGATTTACCGTTCACTGCATGTTCTTGCATGTTGTGTGACAGGCGTCAACCCTCGAACATCTGCTACAAAATTGAATGTTTTGATTCTGATTTTGAATTTAATTTGTGTTGGCTTAATGTCAAAATGCCAATCTTTCAGAATAGAAAATGGATAATTCCTCATAATTGACCATCATCAAATGTGTACCGAACATTATAAAAGGGTAAGTGTACAACTTAAACACTTTCCCGTTTGCCAAATCCCGCGCGATGATTAGACGCCTCTACCACCTTTGCTTGTCATGTTTTCACGTTCGATTTCACGCATAATGTGAGATCTCGAAGTGAAAAAAAAAATTATGTATTGGTTGAGGAATTAACATGCTAGACATTGTTTTTATGAGTAGCGAGAAATTTCCCAAAGTCATAGCTTGTTCCCAAAACCTTCTCTCTACCTTAAACACTTTCCCGTTTGCCAAATCCCGCGCGATGATTAGACGTCTCTACCACCTTTGCTTGTCATGTTTTCACGTTCGATTTCACGCATAATATGAGATCTCGCAGTGAATGAAAAATTGTGTATTGGTTGAGGAATTAACATGCTAGACATTGTTTTTATGAGTAGCGAGAAATTTCCCAAAGTCATAACTTGTTCCCATTCCAGAATGTTTTTAACTTGGTCCTTTACATATACCAATTCATTGTGTAAAGTGAGCCTAATTTGGCGGAGCTACACTCCAATACATTGTTTACAGTTTTGTCAAGAAACATCGTCGTAATTCCCCCTCATTACCAGCTAACCATCCTTCCATAAAAAGGAATGGCAACGAAAATCGATATCGAAGAAATCTTAGATAGCTTGGAGATATATTAAAAAGTAGAATCTTGGCAGATAATATTTGTCTGCTAGTTTGAAGTTTATAAAATAACTTCTGTGATTTACAGTCTAATTTATTTCAGAATATTTCAACTGCAAGTTCAATTTAAATATGATTTTTTGAGATATAAAAAATTGGCTAATTATAATTAGATAATTAATATGCACAATTTCACATTAAACTAATCACTACTGTCGATTACCCCCACACCATCTAATAATCAAATTTCAGTGAAATGTACATGTGATAATTATACACATTAGGCAATTAGTATTGTCATTGTTCCCAGGCACTTATAGACCAAATCAAGATTTTAGTAGCGTATCACTGCGAACATCTCCGACTATGCATTGAAGTCGATATTTTACGTTAAAGGCGTCATTTTTGAACTTCGGCAAGATTTTCAAAGACCCGAAGCCACTCAATAACTTTTGTGGCGTCACATCCATGTGTGCACCGCCATATTGCACTTACTATTGACTATTTGTGTGCCGAATATCGAAAGTCGTTACAAATCTACAGGGATACTTTACGATCAATTTTACCGAGACCACATCGGTACACGTTTACCAGAGACACGAGCTATCTACTATAATACCGGAAGTCACACTGATGTACATTAAGTGTACGTGCATACTGACGATATACGCTACGTAGCAGTACAATTACCTGAGTTTCCGTTGCCGTACGTCGAGCGGGACCACGTACAAACAGATTTCGTGTTGAATACAGTTCAACCAAATCGCGTCGTTCGGGTCATAGTGTGTGTTTTAAAAGGGTTATATGCAAATTTAATTATCCTGTTTTATTCTGAATTTCATGATACACTCGTATATTGTATTAACCGGTCAGCTTCTTGTCAATTCCTTTCCAACATATCCACGAAACGGAAAAGCGTGGCTTCTCTACTTCACGACAATGTGACAACCATTCTTCACCTTGTAAATAAAATATTATATAAGATGATAGTGTCTTTTTTGTTACTCAAAGCAATAACCACCAGGCAGTGGTACCTATTCTGAATGGTTTGCAACGCCCCGATGTAAGTTTCGACACAGACACCCCCAACAAAAACTGGATAAAAACCGCTTTCAGCATATAGAGCTTTCTATATCACCCACCAAATATATTCGCCTCCCGATGAGAAAACATCCCATCGCCGATAAAGATGTTATTTTACTTAAAACCCAAAGAGAAAGTATTTATCTACCGACATAAACAAAACTCAGCACCCCTTACCGAAATGGGACTAGTGTCATTCACGTTTGGGATATGTCAAAAATATGTTACTGTGCCAAGGACATACACTAGATGTTTTTCAAACAAGATATGTTGCATACCCTGTATCTACTAGTTTGAAACTAGTATAATTCCGGGCGACTGAGGCGGTCACTTTGGAGACATGAATGGAAGTTCGCTATAAAAACACACTTAGGAAATGTGTGGGAAATGTTTAGAGCTTGATTGAAACATGCCATGTAAAATATGTATAAAGATATCTGTTTCAAAAATATCACAAATATATACATGTTTATGACACATTTCAAAAATGTTTCAAGACTAATCTGAAACATGACAGCACCAAACAAACTGGGCTTGAACTACTCGTAGTTTTGAAATAATGGTTTTAATAGGAAATGTTTCATTCATGTTACAAACATATCTCACCAGGAGTGCACAATGTCCCATACGTGTTTTGGACATGTCTAAAACATGTCACTTCATGGAAACATAAATGTGACATATTTCTGACCAATCTGGGACATGTTTTAAAGACCACATTCTGGTAACGGACAGCTAAAGTACATTGATTTAGGCCAGACTTTTCTTATCCATTGTTTCGCGAACCCGCCGAATAAACAGGAGCCGAAAATGGAATAAATGTTATTCTTCATTTTGTTTCCGCCCGCCGCATAACAAATCCAAGTTGCATTTTTGTGGGAGTATCATGATCAAAGTACCGAAGTATTGCGCAGATGAGAAACAAGATTTTGTATTTCATTTCTTCTCTCAGATCAATGATCTCACTTACAATTCTCTGAGAATCACACAAATGTTATGGAAAAAAGTGTTAATTTTTGTTTCCGTCCTCCTCAAAAGGTTTGCCTTATAAAAACTCGAGAAACAAGGAATAAAAACATTCTGGCCCTACTGTGACGTAGGAAAAGTAACATCAAACAATACAACAACCGCAAATGCCAACATGATTCTATTGCATTGGAAACATCCGCATGTTGACAAATATGGGCATGTAAATTATTGAGTATAGAAGTGGTGACCTCTGGTACTGACATACGAGTATGTCTTACATGATTAGGTATTCATCAAAAGCTAATGGTCGAGATATGCAAATTTATAATACAGGAGAATATTTGTGGTAGCAAAGCGGAAAAACAGACAGAGGAAGCTGGGGTACTACATACCAAGTATCAAAGTAATTTAGCTTGAAATTTTTAAGAAGAAATCGAAAATAGAAATGATGATGACTGACGAACAGACAATCATTTATTTGAACAGCCCCGCCCTGCCATCTTCAGTGACGTAGGAGATACAAATGTCTCTTTCAAATCTAACCCCTTCAACTATTGAATAGCCCAAACCTTGCTCCCAGATATGCAAATTAGCGCAATTATGTTTCAGAAACATAAAAATAGAGAATTAATAACAAAATAACGAAACTGATAGAGCTCAACGCAATGCACTTGACCTATCGATCATGTAGACCAAATTGTGCAATGAAATGTGCAAACTTTTTTTAGTTTTTAGTAGCAAATTTGCATAGTTCTTTGGCAGATCAACTTCTCATGAACACATTTACAATCGTGGCAGCTACACAGCAAAAATCAAGTCATAAGAGTCAACAGTTTTGAGAAAAAATCGCCAACATCAACTGAGTCACTCATCTGTCCAAACGCTAAACACGTCACCATCCATATAGCGGTCCATTGAGCTAAACATTGGCAAAAATAAAGAAATGGCCACCCGTCGACCGACCTGTAGGCCAACAAGTGTTAGAATCAGAATCAGCCAACACAACGTGGGGATAATGCTCTATACATGAAGGTTTTTTGAGTTTTGTTGGTCAACTTTAGCCGGCAGTCAGCCATTTTGAATCTGAACTGAAAAAAATAGTTCGGGCATAAGGATACTCATCATGTATCAACCATGTACCAAATAAGGGAATAATGAGAAAGTGGGACATAAACTATATCCAGATTGGGGCTAAAGCATTTACTTGTTTTTGTAGAACGTGTTACATTTCGATGCCATGGAAATGCTTAAAATTATTTTGCCTCAAAACATGAAAGAAGATGCTGTATATAATGTACATGGGAATTTTGTGATGTTTCCAATACTCAATCCCAATGAATTAGCGACAGAAAAAATAGACACAGCAGCCCAATGCGACCGAACCAGTGAATAGTATTTAAACGAACTAAGAGATATTAGGAAGAAATTGAATATTCTGACTAAGTAAAGTATTTTGAAATTTATCAATAGGAGGAAACTCTTGTATATAACTTCTGAAAGCATTATACATGAAGATTCAGTTCTACCAGATTCGTTGAGATATCAGTCAACTATCCATACTGGATCATATAATATTTCATTTCCCGGCAGATTCTGTTAAAAAAAGATTGATACCAGTAGAAGTCATTAAAGTGCCTGTGAAGTGCCCACCTTAACATCCCTGAAATGGATATTTGTAACAAAAATTAAAATTTTATAATGAATCATCTTCGAGTTGTAGCCTTTCCCCTTCATGTCGACTCGACTGTTTTTGGCTATCCGACTTCTCCCTAAGTGATACTGCACCAGCAAACATCAAACAAACGTGGTAGCCATGCAAGTGCCAAACACTGAAAACCGCATTCATTTTATAAGTGAGTAAATCACTAGTATGCTATTGAAAATTGTGTTTTTGCCAGCAATCAATAGAATATTTGAAGATCGTTTAAATATCATTTTGCGAAGCAGAATTCGCCAAGCGTTAGATTGATAACCCACCAACAGGAAATGTGAGATGGGTTAGACCATCGTGAGACAGGCTAGTTTTACCCTACTGATAAGTGCAAAATATTACCGAACAATTATTGTTTTGGCGGCAATATACTGCATATCTACATTCAATATCCCAGCGATCATTGACATACATTTTATATTTGCTCTACTAATAATAGAGCGTAATATCAGTCGCCCGGATTATCCGTGAGAATATAATGTCAGATATCTTGTCTTCTACCGAATGTTGTTGTACACTATACCGAGTGATTGCTTAGTTATACAATGTAAGCATAGGTGGCGACATAAATCACGATCAGACAAGCATAACTCGCGAACTCCGTGATTTGGTTCATGCCGCAGTATACGTGAAAATATTTTAAATGTAGCTACATTAATAGTAATACATCGTGCTGATGAACTGATATTCCACACGTACCTTTGCATACTGGAAGTTCTGGAACATACGTTCCGTTCAGACACTGTACAGTATTAGCACCTTCTATTGATGCGGGTTCTGTGCAGCTTAGTGTAATGTATTCTTCGTGTGCGTACATGACCTTTGACTCTGTCCATTCCAGATCAGTTACGTTATTATACATACAGCTTGCTAAAAAAAAAACAGAAACTTTACATCATGACGTCACCGTCATTAATTAGCGTATTACAAATTTCAATTTTCGGTGTCATTATTCCGTATATAAGCACGCTGTAGCACATGTGCGTTGTTGCCAATATCGTATTTTATTAAATTCGCATAATGTTTACTTACTATAACAAACCGGTACTTCTTTATCCCATAACCCATCGTCTTGACACTGTAATGCAGCAGCAGATGATATTGTGTATCCAGTACCACACGCATACGTTATTGTTCCCCCCGGTATTACAGGAAGTGAACCCTCTACCAATTCTCCGTTATCAGGGGTACCTGGGTCTTCACATATGCCTGTATATTAAAATAGCCAGTTTGGTCATTTGAGATTGTTCCGACAATTGTGCGTGTGTTACAAGTTTGCGTCTAGTCTAATAAAATATGTACAGTCAATATCAATTTCAAATTTGTATCAAGATTTGGCAAATAATACAATATGTATACAAATATAGGCGTCAGTGTGCAAAACTTAATTAGATTCAATTTGTCGTCTAAATAACAGTCCAACATTTCTTGTATATTTAAATACTATTATACATTTTTAAGACATTTCGTTCTCTATATGGTTTGTTGGGTAAAAAATGAAAACAACTGATTTTGATAAGAAAATTCAGAAATATATTAAGAATAATTCATTACAAAATGTATTCCTTATGTACACCAATGATAATTTTAATGATTACAGATTACACAGGAATATTTTATAAAATATTGCTATATCTTTGGTATGTTATTTATCCTGAATAATAATTAAAAGACGCTGAATGAAATTGCAAGCGATGTAGTGTGTTCAACAAATAATGTATGAGGAATAACTTTAATAAATTTAATTTACTTTGGTACAATTACTGTATTTACTGTATAAAAACGAAGGAATTTCAGAATGTCGAAAACGGTAAGTCCTTATCGTATACTAATACTCAGTGTACAACTAACCCTGACAATTTTTGCCAGTATACATGTCATGTCTGAAAACATTGAGTACCACCCAAGCTCGTACATTTCTCATACTGCGAATACATGTTCATAACAATTTCTATGTTCTTTGTAAACCGAAGCATAATCACTAGTACATTCCCTGTAACCATTGTATAAATAGGCCGTGTTGTACTTACGCTGACACTCTGGATTACTGGTGGCAAAATTTAATTCCGGGGGCCACCTTACAGAAAAATCGGAAAAATCTAACTGGCATGTAAACGTATCAAGACCGTTAACAAGTTGAAAGCCGTCGTCACATGACAGTGTAATTTGCGTAGTTGCAGCGTAGCATAGGCTTGGATATTGACATCTCACACTACCGTTCGTCAGTACTCCTGGGTCTGGACAATTTTCTACAAAAACGAGACAAGTTAACATTCAAATATTTACATGACAATGTCTTAAATTGCTATTGTTTCCCATGTGCACATTCATATGATAATACAATATATTTGTTGTGTATATATCCTCGGGGGCTGCTGATCTGCACTGGCTCGGAAGATGAATTCTGATTGGCTAAAAAAACAAAAGACTTGTGGCGTTGAATGCACGTTCATTCTCAGTAATGTTATGCAAATTAGAAATTCAAACTAGCTAATCATTTACAACCTTCCGAGCCAGTGCAGATTAGCCCCTCGGGGGCGGAGCTACGTCACGGACGTTCTACGTTGCTAAGACGCGCACCACTGTACCACGTATTTCTATGGGGCTTTGTGCGCGCTGCTGTGGAACGCCGTGGAGCCGGTGAAAACTCGAGAAAACAACACAAACTCAACTTTGAAGTAATCCTGAACAACCAAATTCATATATGTTACACACGTAGGGCTAATCTTGTTACACTGTTCAGGGGACTCTCAACAACCATCGCAAAGTACCGTTTTCTGCGAGTTTTTGGTCTTTGTTTTCACCGCGAGGGTTGCCAGGCGGTAGAAAATGCCCGGATGTCCGCCCCCAAGGATACGAAATACAAACAATCAATAAACAAGCCTGTAAACTATTATTGTAGGCACGCGCACACACACGTGTATTACAGTGGATTTCAGACGAGGGCAGGTATCGAAATTCTTATAAAAATATTTGATACAACTCGCCAATGTAACTTTAATTGCTGTGTCGCTATAGTAGACTGTGAAGTAATGCATAATGCTATGCTATAGATCTGTTTTGGGGATGGACAAACACACTCTGAATAATACTGTGTGGGGGCTGAGTGGGAAGACAGATTTGGAACATCGTTTTGTCGAAAGTAGGTATGCAGGTAAGGCTTACCTTGAGCAATTCTGCTAGTCTACTACTAAATCTGTGAGAATCAGTCAGAGCAGTATGCTGCATACAAATGGTTTTGGTCGCATGTGGCTTTAAGATCCACACGATCTTGCTATTGAAGGAGGTTGCTACGCCAAGTTACCAGTGTCGAAAAAAGTTTTAACAAGAGTGTGCCAGTGGGCAAGTCGACGGTGAGCCACATATCTAAACGGTGTCAGTTCTCTCAACGCTATACAACGTTCAAGCGGACTTTAATAGTTTGACATTTTAGAAAAACGTTTATCACAATTACGAAATGGGAAAAATACAACTATCATACGCATTTTGTTTATCGAGGGTAACTTCTCAGGATTTCTTCTGATATGTATTGTTTTACGAAATTGTATATAATAATTTGGAACTCGTTCCAACATACTTTACTGATAATCTACAGGATGCGTTTACTTGATAACTTTGACCATGATATTATTCAAGTAATATACACTTACCGAAACAGAACACTGCGGACTCTGGATTCTCTGACCATATTCCATTTTCACATTTCAAATCAGGCCCACCAAATAGACTGTAACCATCGTCAGAATTACTCTGGTCACATGCCAGTGTTAAAATATCACCATCATTGTACGGAGCTGAGCCGGAAATAATCTGTACTCTGGTTTGAAAAGTTCCGGGTGTGGGACACGCTGAAATATACACATAACACGTATATCTAAGTGATTGTCACATGTACTCTCAATAATGTGTCATTTCTTTCTGATCGGTGTGTTATATTCACCACATATATTATATTATATTAGCTATTAATAGCTTATATAGTGCGACATATATGGGTATATTTCATTTTAACTACCACGACTACCATTTACACGATCCATCAGAACAATTACAAGACAATTGCAATTCTGTCAAAAAATATAACTACTGTTAAAATCACAATATCAGAACACGTTGACACTCATTAATACATGTATTAGATATACATCTTGATATGTTATAACAACGGATGGCGTGTGATGGCATGGCTTATCAACTGGACATATTAGTATAGTAAAGGGACAGCAGATTAAATGAGACAGGGTTCTCATATATTCATAGTTTTCCGGAGAATACTGTTCATCCGATTTAAAAATTTAGATGATGAATTAACAAACGTCGTGTTCTTCCAATAAATTATATTACAGTTTTGATTGGAAGTAGTTTTGTTATTTTGCCTAAGTTCCTCAATTTATTATTTTTGCGTCCAAAACACGTATAGAAATTAAATCGAATATTATACATGACCGGTAAGAATAATGCTAAGTCCAACGAACTGTAGTTAGACGAGAACGATCAGCCGATTAGACTCTTTCATTTCATCGGTAAACGTTATAACTTTAGATTGTTGCACTTACCGCATGTTATTGTTGTGCATCCTATGAGTGTACTGTCGCCATCAAATCCATCAAGCGTGAAATTTGTGTTAGAGCCTTGTCGTAGTTCAGCGCATACGTACGTAGCACATGACTTGGGTGTCACCGCGTAATCAAAATCGAATGTGATAGCGCCACCTGGCGTCAGCTCCTGGTCTGCCTCCTCTTGCGTTAAATTGGAAATGGTTTCCAAATATCGTGTAGCCCCAGAATTGGAATCACTGAGAAACACTTTTATAACCCAAAGATTGCTCCCAGTAGCACCAGCTCCAAGACTACTACTTGTAGCATCCACAACTAATGAAAGTGTTGACTCTTGTGTCGGTATCAAAGGTAGGCCACTGTTGACTGTCGTCACCACTTCAGTAATTATAGTACCTGTAATATGACAATATATATATACTGATATAAAACTATCCCCAATTCTCAAGTTATCAGAATTCCCAGAATTAATATTAAGTGAAACGATTAGATTGTAATCAAACTTACTTCCACATAAAGGTACCGAGTTATCCCAGGTTCCATTATAACACGTGAGAGTAGAACTGCCTATCATAGTTTTCTCTCCGTCACACTCGTACTCAACGGAACCCGCGTGTACGTAACTTGCACCGTCGACTTCTTTGCCATTTTCTGGAGTGTCGGGTTTTTGGCAATTTACTATAAAATAGAAAACGTTTAAACTATATATGTCTATGATTAATTTGCTACTCGAGCCTTGCACAATTGATCTAATAAAATATATAATTTAAAGAATGATAATATTGGAATTGGAAGGCGATTGTGTATATTTGTAATTACACCACACACTTCAAAACCTACACCGATGTATTAAAATCAATGTGTTTATACCGGTATATGACGGGGAATACACTCCGAGAATATTTCTCTTCTCTTAATTATAAGTTTCATTGTCACTTACAGAAACATAATTCTGGTGGAAGAGCTGTTTGTATATTACCCCCGACCGTCCAGTTTCCGTCGTCACACGTGACTGTGTCTACACCGTACGTCGTGGTATTAACACCACATGTAAACGTAACCTGGTCACCTGTCTCATAAAATGAACCATCTACCGTTGGATCTGGACTTCGTGACCCTAAACTTGGATTTCCTGGATCCTGACAAAGTCCTGAAAAATAAAGTTGTGCAAATCTATTTTACAGATATAAGTATATCAGCGAATATTTGCAATGCTCCTCTGACATGACGTGTAATAAGAAGCGCTTACAAAAACCGAAAATAAAAGTATATATCAAAAATTCACCAACGTTTTCAAACCTTACATATGTTATGTAAATTCCAAAGCCGTTCAAAGTTATGTGTTATATAACTTATCATATGGGATTGGCAATACACCTGTGCCATTGTTCAAAACAACCCCGAAAAATGTACTTTATTTTTGTACTGTTTGTGAATTGATTTAATAGTAAAAATAACTAAAACGCAGTGAAAGTATAAGATATTATGTCCGTTAGCATGTTCTTTCGGCAGTGTGTAATAATATCGTTCATAAATTACCTACGTGATCGTGATTGCACAGAAAATAATAATTATTCAGGACAGAATAAATTAACAAACTAATGAACGCAAATAAATGATGTAAGGTTCAGTCAAAATGTTAAGAATGCAATGTACTACACTGATAAATCATGCATAATCAATTATTGCGAAATAAATTGAGAGAGTAAAACAAATCAATGCTTAAACATTCATTCACAAATGATCACAGCCGATGTTATTGAATGCAATTATATTACGTTGCTGGATACATTCAATACATTTAAGCTAATTTGAGTGCATCTTCCAAAAACATGTCTGACATATAACTGTTTTATACTGACTTACTAGATTATACGATTAATTATAAACACGCATATAAATTATCAAATACTAGCGCAGAATTTTCTTCGATAAAAAATATGAGATTTCAGACTTTTAATTTGCTCGTGACTATAGTACAATTATTCATTGAGCTTTATTTGTATTTGAAATTCCTTTCTAAAACAGTGTTAATTTAATTCAGCATTTGAACAGTAATGTACATGTCATTTGAGGGGTATTACGCAACATATGACTAACATAAGTGACTATGAGATTGATGAGAAATTCCGTTTTTTATAGCTCAATGTTTACTCTTAATGTAGGGTGAAATATATATAGGAATTTCCTTCTGAAAATCGAGATATCTTCGGGGGACACCGTATGCACCTTCTTATTGTGTTTGAGTTTCTAAATCTATGTAGATATATTACTGTCACAGTTCAACAATACAACTACTTACTTGCGCAAGCGGAATCGCCCAGCGTCGGGGCTACCATGGACGTACCGAAAAATGTTAAGCAGGTATATCCGGTTAATGTAGGCACAAAACCATTATCACACTGCACATATATGAAATCACCAGTCGCCAGGACATCGTCGGGTTGCGTCACTGACGTATCGTTACACGATCCATCTATCGCTGTAGTGTAGCAATCCACGTTAGATGGATATGCTGGAAGGACACAGTCCGCTGTAAAAACAATTAATAAACACATACGCTTAGGAGGAGACAGTTACACACAATTTTCGTCAGTTTACCTGAGACTTGACATACTAAAGACCATGACAATGTAGTAATTAAATCGTTGAATGTGCATGGTGCATGGTACACAGTACTACCAGGGAATGGCGTGACCATCACAGGCTAACGTTTTGTGCCGCATGAAGTGTCAGTTGCGGATACAGTGTGGGGCAGCCCCCCCCCCCAACGCATGAAGATTCATATTATCTGGATTACGCATAGCTTCTCTGCGATTTACGCTCCGTAATTTTAAGCGAAGCCCCCCCCCCCCCAATACATTTTGCTGGATCCGCCACTGTGAAGTGTTCCGTTGGATCATACAGACTATGGAAAACGTGTGTATATAAAGTGGTATACGAAATTTATGAATAACAATTGCATTTCTTATTATGTTGCAGGTTATTATTCCCTGGTCGAGTTCGATGCAAAAGAGAAGTCGAAATATAATTTGAAACAGCCATCTTCAAAATGATTCCTAAACTATGATACATGGAAATATATAATGAGCCTTACATACTTGGATGCTGAAATATTCTTATTTAGGATAAAAACATTAACTATATTAACGCCTTCGTATATACTGTTTCACGTTGCAGCGACCGAATACAAATAATATTCTTTTTGATTATTAGGAAACTTATGGTGTCCTTATAGGAGCAAGTGTTTAAATATATGTAAATCGCTGAGATCTAAGGTTTAATTTCAAAACAAATATACTGAGGAACTTAATGTGTTTGGAATAATTGTGAATAAAATAAAATGAACAAACCGAAAATTGAAATATTACAGGCGTGTTAACAATGTCCATCTAAGGTCGTGCAATATCAATTCTTGGTAATGGACGTTTAGTAATAATGGATATATATATATAGAGAGTGACGCGAGTCTGGGTGTTGATTTTCTGAGTGTGTTTGTTTGCATTGCGCGAAAATGTGTTCAGGAATTTAAAACCGGCTTTCAGTAATTGCTTGGGTGTAACAAAAGTTATCCCTTGCAATAAAACGTATAGTGTCGTAAAAGGCGGGCGCCAGAAAACGAACTTTACTTAAAAACGTTGTGAACCGAGTATATTATTCTTTTTTTAAAGCTGGTTTCATATACGATCAGAATCACAAGTATACAGGCGATATGCTTAGCATTCATTGCTATTTTTGTACTGCCCTGTGAAGAACACTGTCTCCATGCAACACGGGAAGAGGCAAAACTCTGTCGTCGACAGATTCGTGCCAGCAAAGTTAAATATTAACCGATGGAAAGTGTCAACACAACACTGAACTGGTAACAGCCTCGTCTTTCAGTGTGTTGACTTGATTAATGCACAGTGTGTCAAAGATCCTATCCAACGAAGAGGTGAGCCTTGTAGACAGTCTCGTATATTTAAAACATGTCAGGTTGATGGTTGCCTATGACAACTACGGCATCACGTGACTAATCACTTAATAATAATTGCGAAGTAAACTTGTATAAAAAACATGTGGAGATTTGATTGGCACAAGCAAGTTAATTACTTTACATACTACGCATACGTGATTGTGACATTTAACTGGTATAGAGATACCGTAATGGGAATTGGATTTCATGCGTTGAAATTCCATGAAAAGTACGTGTCATTATATGTATACAATTGATCCGAGTACAGTGAAATGTACACCCACGCACGTAAAATGATGAGATGATGATGTAAGTCTAATATATGAAATAAAATAAAAATGGCTGACCCTCACCCATTTACTGACGTTATAGTTTTCAATTTGTAATAAACACTTCAAATATAAGTGTTGAATGTTCGTTAACAAATATTGTACTTTGCTTAAACATATAATGTCGTTATAACGGAGGAGAGAATGTTATTCATTATGGAGGGTGAGCTCGCACCAAATCAAACTTGCCAGAAACTAACTTTAGCATCGGGTAGTTAATTTTGGTGCGACCTCACCGGTGCCCGTACGTGCATGGTACGAAATTAAAGGCCTGGTGCGTTAAAAGGTAGGATCGGATGACTTCACGCAATGAAAGAATATGTAAATTATGTTGACCGGACAATGCGGTGTAAGTTACTTATCAAGAAATATTGTGTAACACGCCCTAAAAATACCCCAAAGCGGCGGAGAATTTGAATTCCAGTAGTTAGTTGGAATGTGTCACGTGTTGCGCACGTTAATCTAAATATTAGATTAATACGCAGTTGTATAACAACAATGCGTTTGCCTGCATTTGCACTTTATTTTTACGTGCCTTTGCACACTGACGCCAACGTACACTGCTTCGAATTTTTCTTGTTGTAGTTGTGCGTGTTGTTTTTTCCGCATCGGTGACGAAAAAAAGAGTGTCCATCCATGATCTAAATATAAAGAGTGGCTCATTGTGTCACTATTTTCAGACGGGGCGTGTTTCACAGACTGCTAGCGTGCCGTGACATGCATCAGACGAAGAAACAGCACGTCTGCGTGACAGTGTTGAGTGCAAACAAAACATACATTAACTACTGCATTGTCAGCCAGTATGGTCGAAATAAAATACAGCAGCAGATTCTTTTCACGGTGTATCGGAAAAGTGGTTCTAAACTCCTCTGTAATAAAAGGGTCATGTTTGATTGGCAGCTTCTTAGTCAATCAACGGTTCAAACAACAAAATACATGTATGCATATAACTAAAATTGGTTCCCCGTATCCTTTGTCGAAATTTTTTTACTAATGTTTCAGTTTTACAGCAAACATGGTCCTACAATAACGTGGTTGCAATCTTTAAACCTTTGTCGGATGTTACCTACGACACAACTGGCGGGTCAATTCCATCCGTCACCCACCACAGATGTAGCCTGGCAGTCACTGGAGTAGTAGCGTGTTTCACGGCGTAAAGTAGAGTTTGAGAAACAGGTGGTCTGACATTACCTTATATATATTTCATATCTCCAACCTTTCCGGGATATTGATATAAGGAAAGTACTATTAAATGTCCTTCAGGCTAAACTAAGTAATGCGCGCTCAACAGGATATTTATAAAACGTAATAAGAACTCACCTGATATGCTGGATACCGTCAGTAGGATTATAAGTATCGGGAAATATTTCTTCTCTCTCATCGTAATCGTCAAGCACAAAAAGAATAAACACGTAGAACTGTTTGGAAGCAATGTTAGTTCATTAGCAGTAGCTCAACGCATGAGGAAGTATATGCGGTGGATACCTAGACCTGTCTTTTAGTACTTTGCTTTGTCAGAAGGTATTGACGAAAGTTTTGTTGTCTCATTTATGTTACAGTCACGCCTGGTCAGCTTCTTTCGTTTTGGTAGTGCTCCCAAGACCAAGTGACATTATGTTATATCTGAGTGGTCCCGACAACATGGCAGATAATATTTAGCTGTCCCAAGAACAAAGCGGATAATATTATCCCCGAGATGCCATATATTAAGAAGACATTTGGCCCAAGAAAATAGATAATATTATCCCACAGTGGTGCTAAGAACAAAGCAGATTATATTGTCCTTGAGATGTCACGTGAACGATGGAGATAATTTTATCCCCGAGTTGTTCTAAGAAAAGAATAGATAATATAACTTCTGAGTGGTCGTAATATTATCCCAGAGTGGTCCTACGAACAAGGCTGATAATATTGTCCCTGAGATGTTACAAGAACGAAGGGGATAATATTATCCCTGAGTGGTCCCAAGAAAACAAGAGATAAGTTTCCCTCTGAGTTTTCCTAAGAAAAGATTAGATAATATAACGTCTGAGTTGTCGTAATATTATCCCAGAGTGGTGCTAAGAACAAGGCACAGAAACGAAGGAGATAATATTATCCCTGGGTCAGCCCCCAAAAAGAAGAGATAATATTATCCCTGAACGAACTCAAGAAAAAGGGCGATAACATTGAGTCAATCATATTCCTCAGTGGTAATAAGAACAAAAGGGATAATATCATTCTTGAGTGGTATTAAGAAAAAAAGAGATAATATTATTCCTGATCATGAGTGAACCTAAGAAAAGAGGAGATAATATTTTCCCGGAGTGGTTCCACGAACGAAGGACCCAACATTATCCCCGAGTGGTCCTAACTACAACAGAGATAATATAATTAGTGGCCACAACAAGGGAGATAATATTACCCCCGAGTTGTCCCAATAACAGCAATAGTAATACGTTGTTATGTAGTGATTTTTAAAATGTTGTTAATTTTTGGTGACATTGGGCTGAGTGGTCCCAAGAAAAGGAGAGATAATATTATACCTGAGTGGTCCCAAGAAAAGGAGGGATAATATTATCTTTGAGTGGTCACACGAAAATAAGTGATAATCTTATTCCTGAGTGGTCCCGAGAAGAAAGAGATAATATTATCACTCAGTGGACCAATAACAGCGATAGTAATACGTAACTATTTAGTGATTTTAGAAATGTTGGTAATTTTCTGGTAAAATTATGCTGTTTTGATATTGACTGCATTTTCAGCTAAGGGAAGTGAATTATTCATGGGAAAAAAATATTACATAATGCCAGAAAGTAGTGTTTTAAAACGAACGGATGTCCTACTCGCCGAGGGATGTCAGGCTATGCGGTGCACCGAACGTGAACTTTGACAAACCAAATACATGTGCCCAATTGAATTCCGGGAGTTATCTAGTGGCTTATTGTAAACTACCTATTACATGGGATAAAAATAAAAACCCAAATGTGCAAAAATCTCACGCTAAAATATATTTTACTCGCTCAACTGTGTGCAGACAAAATAAAACTGCCCCCAAGTGCGGAATATTGTTGCAGACTCTGATTTTCTTTACTTATTAATTTCTTTATAAAAAATGAATTTTATTTTGCAAATTACAAATTTCATATAAAGCTCACTATACCAATGTATGTTAGTATTTCTGTTGGAATAGTAATTATTCCGGTAATATAATACCAGTTCACAGCACTAGACGGACTATCACAGTGTACATGACATCACCCGAGAGGGCGCTGTAACATTGGAAATTAGTTTACATGTAAGAAGAAGGCAGGGTTGATATATATATTTTGATTAAAACAAATTGAAATTATAAGATTGAAATAAAGCAGTTGTACATGTCAGGATGTAAATTGAATTCTGTAATATCATATATTAAAACATCCAAAATCACTAGTTTTTCAGGAAAAATAATCCAGTCGTTTTGACGAAAAAGCTATAAAAACAATAAGATCGTCATTATTGTCGCGTGATGGCGTGTCCTCGTTGATCCTCTGATTGAATTTCCATTTCCAAAATACGAAGACATGTTTGACAGTTAACAACCTGTTTGGTGCAAAATATTAAATAAAAATAGAAGCCGGCATGCTACCGTGATAATTAGCGGCTCTAACAACTCATCATACTAAAGACGGCATCGTGTAATATTTAATTAATTAGTAATATTAATATTTGATAGTCGGAATTGGCGTGAATTCGGGAGCATATTGATTGTGTGTTTTTTCTGGATTTGCCTGGTTCCGAATTACTGGTGGACTGTGGTAATTTAGTGAGAAGTGGGACATTGTGAATCCACGTCGGAACACTGAACAAAAAGCATAACCAGGTGGAATTCGGACAAACAATCAAATGAGAAGCCGAAACTATCGCCAACAGCCTTGAATGTGGAATCTTAATAATGATGGGTGTGACTTCATGCGAAAGACTACAATGGTTAAGTATTAAGCGGAGCCAGTCCACCTTCTGTTATCTGTGGCATTACGCGATTTCAAAGCCATAAACAACTGATTCATCTGATCACGGATAACGCTGTTAAACATAGGCGGGGAACATGAACACGCCTAGTTGAATTATTGTACATTATTATACTCGCTGTGTATGTCAAACAATAACACACAGGGTTGATAATGCAATTTGTTTTTGATATTTAGATTGTGCCTTGTGTCGCAATTTGTTATAATCAACGTGAGTAATTGAACACGCTGTATATCAATATTGCAATTCATCGTACCATGCCACAGTCGTAATAAATCCGGGTCACACCTACAAACACGCCCTGCATTCCTTGTCAAAAGTCGATCGAACAGTTCATTTCACGACACAAAACTGACAATGTGCGTCGGCAAAAGCCATCAGATATGAATGAAATCACTTCACTGGACAGCAAACATTCTTTCAAACGAACAAGCATTTCAATGTATGTACTCGTATACTGAAAACATAACAGGTGGGCTTTTTCAAGGGCATTGTCTATAAGACTACAATGCCAGTGTTTCGCCCACATCACTCGGTACATCATCTATTGACAAAAATAATAAAAGGTGCAATTTCTTATATAAGAATACCTCTTTGTACTTTGAGAATATAACTATTGAACAGTAGAGATAGTTTCACAGTATTGTGTGGTTTATTGCGGTGAATGGCGTTATGAATGCAGACTCACAATGTCGTCGATCACAATGGCTGTGGGAAACGGCGCAACACTCGCTATATGCTCAAATAAGTGGATATTTAACAGAATGCGTTATGTTCTGGATATCGGGGAAAATGTAATGTATGTGAAATCTACAGTATACCATTTGTAAGTGTCACGTGATGCCTCAGTTTCCGCCATCTTGTTCATAATAGTTGGATGCAGTCGTGTAAAATACACTAAAACGTTATCTAAATAAACCTCATCGCGACTTGGTAGTATTCACTTAACAGTTTCGCATAATCCTGAAAAGTGATTTCGAACGAGGATGTTTGTTGCTGACGTAATCAAACGTCATATACGAAGGTTGTTCTTGTCAATTTTTGATCGATTAGATTCTGTGTGTAACTTTAACCTTTTGGTCGTCAAATGTTGTCACCTTTCACAAACAATAAACAATAGTGGCATTTTCCATGTTTTACACGACATGCAGGCAATGGAAAATTAATAATATTAAATGAATATACATGAAATAAAATGTGTTTCAGCAAAGTAGGGCAGGTACCATATTTATGTTTACCCATTTAAGATGCTGTGCCGTCATGTTGGTTCAGTGGCAAAAGCATAGTACACAAAAAGCTTGAAGAACGCAGTCTATGCCCTTTAACTAAAATATTTACACGAACAATGAACCAGTACAATGTGAGCGTCCCGTACGGCTTCCCATACTGCGTGACTTCAATTCTTAGATCATAAATGAGACGCTCCGTTAATTTAAAGCGGGGGAGTCGTCATCTGTGTATGCGTTCTTAGCGTGTGATTTTACCGTCCCTTGGGACTCAATTCCCGCGCGAGCGCAGGTGACGACCCTCCCGCTTTAAAATTTTACGGTATCACTAGTCTGTGTCCGTCTCTAACCGCGCCCCTTCCTCCTTTGTCGTCCATGGTATACGTCGCGCTTTTGCGGTTCACATAATTAAACCAATGCTCGTCAACGTCTCTTCTATATATAGATGGGTTCTGGTAACAATTCTGTTCGCACCCTTTTCCTGGTCATAAATATCACATCTTTGACAGCAAAACAAAACAATTTAAGTCAGGTTGTTTTCTCGGCGAGTAGTTATTTGTCGCGTAAACTGATAGTTTCCTTAGAAATTTGATTATGAATAAAATAATAGTTATAATGCATGTAAGGCATCTAGTCCATACCCATATGACATCGTATAAAGCATCGTATGCACATACACACAACACACTTCAGCAAGTAAGCTTATGATGTTGTGTTAACATAAGTTCCGGAACTGACGTAATGTCACAATTCTCATCTACCGGGAGATCCTCTCGCAGAGTGTTCTATTTGGAACACACTAGAACCAAATGGTATTCATTTTCCACATTGCAATTTTTGAAGCATAAATTATCTTCACAAATGTGGAAAAGATAGAGTATTTAGCTTTTCTAACTACAATATACGTATATTTATTTATATGTAGTTTAGGTTTTGGAACGAAGCTGTCCAACCATTGTGAGTCGTTCACGTATATAACATTTTCAGTTACCGATGTCAGAATCGTCCTACATTCGCTGACAAATACGCAAGGCATTATAAGCTTGGAGCATAAAATTGAATTGGTACGAGTTAGAAAATGTGAAAAATCTTTGATTTGCTTGTGTTTTTTTTTTCATATCTAGCCTTTACCTTCGCGTGCTTGCTACTTTGAGCAGAATACGGTAATAATATCAATAAGTTTCACCTATGTAGTATGATTTAATTTGAAATATTTATATTTGATAATATATACTTAGCACCTGACTGTCAAGTGGTTTTAATTCAGTCTGTTACAACATCTAGTACAACTGACAAGAAATAGAACGATGACTAAAAAACGTAACATGACCACTAAACAATACAGAACACCGTGACGACACGCTCATCGTGATCGTGTAGTTATTCTACGCGCTTTGGGTGTGGTGGGTTAATCAATTAGAGCGTGAATAGGTGTTTATGGTTTCAATAAGACTCGTGAAACGCAGACACCGTGATATTATTTTCACCAGTGCCGTGACGGTACACGCATGAATTGGATTTTGAATCTCGGACATCGTACTGGTCATCCAGGTCTGCACGACTTATGTATCGGTGCTTCCAAACTAAGTGTGAAATGCCCTCAATGCAGATGAATTACATCATCATGCTTCTGTCTAACAGGGCAACATCGATAGTTCAACTGTATATTTATTTACTAAAACGTGATTTTAGAGTATAAGTAAAATTCGATCATGTTCAGGCCGAGAAAACATGAGTAAGGCGCAATTTGATGTTGTCTGTCTACTTTGTATTATTCGCAGAACACCCCCCCCCCCCCCACACACACACACTGAATACTGTGACCACCATGAAATAGATCTTATCTCGAGCACTGGTACGCTGAAGCTAGTCTGAACGTCATGGTGGTTAATTACAAAATCACACATAAATGTTGTGTTTGTTATCACTATAGGTCACTTCACTTTATTTTAGGAGTACCTTCTCAAGATTGCTCGCGAAAGTCGTTGTGATGTTACAGGAGATAGCAAAATTGTGTTCATAATGGTCAGTAAAAAGCGTTGGTCTAGTAGTTTGTAGGTTATTGGCTTAAAGTTCATTTTATCCAGACGGAATTTATCTCTGGTCACGCCATTTAACCGTCGATCGCATTTACAACGAGCCTTACCTATATCTACGCTCAACACTCACAGTTCCTCCGGGCCGTTCTAAGCGATGGACAGATCGAGTTTTCCCGTTAAGTAACTGCAGTTCATACGGGCATTTCGATACAAGTTGTACTCAAAGAGGGACAATGGCGGACAAATTGTGTAATTTTGTTTTGTTTTTTCATTTAATTTAGTGCTAATTTTGTTTCCGGGCCAAATTTGCTGTGATTTTGTTACACTATGTGGAATGTTTTTTTGTTTCCCAAGAGATAGACTTGCAAACTGTATGTTGTTGTTACTGATCCATGCAAGATTGTTTTCCAATTCTGTCACCTCCCGCCCCTTTTCTAATAATTCAAGCAATTAGTACTGCATGGGTATAACTTAATATGTAGAGACACACTGTCAATATTAATATTATAACTGCATTTCATAGAAATAAGGTGCACTTGAACTGACGTAAAACAACCGCTAATTGGCTAATCAGCAAACTGAATTTTGGCGTCACCGCCGTGTTTGCTGTGACTCGCCGTATCTTAGTCGGTTTCACAAAATAGTCAATAGACAGAAATATGTGTGCACAGATAAACTGCCCCAGTTGTCAGTAATGATAAACCCCTTGTCAAAAGTGACGTTCTATGTACTATAAAACAGAAAGTCAAAGGTTTTATTTTGAATATGCCGTCGGCTGCTACTAGTTTCCTCTCATTAACTTCGAGTTCAGAAAAGTTTAATAGAATTTTATCTCTTTTTTAAAAATAATGCTATCTATTTATATGTTAATTTATGCTACATCGAACAAACTGTCATCATGATAAAACAAGCTGTTCTCTAATTGGTCTGTACTGCAAGGTGTTGGAATTGAGTAGCCAATCAGCCACCATCTTGTACGTATCTTCTTATTGACGCGTTTTCGATGACCGATTGAGTATTATGCCAACATCAGCGCAGATAATAGCGAGTACTTACATCAAGGAAATAATTGACGGGGTCTAGTCTAAGCTTATCGTTGTGATAAAAGCGACCATACCGTCGCACGAGTGATGTTTCTCTGCGTACTATGCAAGAACACGCATAGAATGATGACGTTCACCGGTGATATTATGACGTTTGCCGTACTATTTCAGCAGTAATGTTTCACATTAAACGTCATAGCCGTACTATGGTCAACATCATCATGGCCATAATCTAGGGAAGTAGGATACAGTATAGTACAATACTGTCTATGCTGCAAGCAAGTAACCTTATCCGCTTACGTTGAAAGAAAATAGTTATTGTTTTAATTTGGCGAGTTTCCATGGGAACATGGAAACAATGCAGTTTTCAGAACAGCGTAGTTTGTTCCGAGGAACTGGACGTTACATCGCCCGCAAGCAACTTATTATTTTATTATTTTAAAGTGTTCGCCGTTATCAAGCCTTTTCTCAATATTGTTTGAAGGCGGAAAATAAGCAGGCTTTGCAAAACATGGAACACCACATAACTATTTACGGGCTGTTTAGGGCAACACAACTGTGTCAAGTTGGTGCTAATTTTCTTGTCACGTGATTCATGGCCATGACACTGTTTTCAAGTGAAAAATTCGCCTATTAAATCGACGTTGTGTTTTATGATTATGCATATAATGTTAAATCTATGTGAAAATGAGTATTTAATACAATAAAAACTATCTCTACACGATGGGCAACACAATAATAAAACTTCCACCCTTAGAATTTGTGATAATAAGATTTGTCCAACTAAGTTACCGATCGGACAAAACCCTAAGATAGTCTTTGCAGTATCCAATAGTAACTACGATATTGACTTCCCAAGTACCACTAGACAAGTCCATGTTGCTCGTTAAACCACATACTTAAAGCGGCTCATCACAAACCAATTTTATGGCAAGATCGTAAATTGTTTCAGATACTTGCATGAAGTACTTGCCTTGAGTATCACTTAAGTTTAACGGAAATTGCCCGAGACAAGCATACACCTTTGGCTCAAAATAATCCCAAGCATTTGTGCACAGAATGATGTTGATGTACACACTTGCAAATTTGATGACGCAATTTCGATATTCAGTTTTCAGCATCACTAGTAGAACATAACTATGTTCAAAGAATTATATCTTGGCCAACAATTGTTATTAACAGGGTGGGTTTAATGACAAATTTATGAAGCGGAGTGTTACATACATTGGTAATGGCGGGGAAAGGGTTAATATCAACGTTAAATACAATGAAGTTCAAGGGTATGTATCTAAAAGCACGTAATAAGACTAACACTTCGCAATGTTTCTATATCGTTCTCCGGTTGATTTTATTCTGAAGTAAAATAGACAAAGTAAGATACTTTTCATACATCAAATATTTTCAAATTGTAGTTACATGATAATTATAATGACCTGAGCTATTATCAGCAATATAACACATGTACGTGGCCGTAGACTGTGGTTGTTTCCTGAAAAGATAAGATAGAAGCGTTAGCTTGTTTCGTTTCTAAATTAACCTATATTTTCCCGCCAAAATGTTGGTGCAACGTTTTCTACAGTTTTATGTATTGTGTCAGTTAGTTTGTCTACAGGTTTGGACACAGTTATTGACAAAATAATAATCGATTATTTTTATGTTGGGTTTATAGGATTGAGCCTGGTGATAAGTTATTTTTAATTTCCCAAACGAAAAAAGTTATGTTAACTCATCGTTAACTTAGTGCTCGCTAATCTCATGGTATTTGCGTTGGGTACTTTATCATACGTATTGGGTTACGGTATATGTACACTGGTAGGTCGATCGGCAGCACAATAATGACCGATACGCTGAGTGGTCGAGGTGTATAATGTCGGCAATTTAATATTGGTACGATATGAATATTTTAAAATCTAAAGAAAAACAAAATAATGACCCCACTCTTCTGTAGATTATATGATCCAGCAAATCTACATAGGCAAAACCACTAAATAAAATTATCGCAAATATACAAGAGAATTATGTACGAAAAAGTAAAGAATAAACAATATTACCACAGTTTCTTTCACATGTATATTAGTAATCACCACAGTTGCTTTCACATGTATATTAGAAATCACCAGTTTCTTTCACATGCACATTAGCAATCACCAGTTGCTTTCATATGCATTGTAGTGATCACCACAGTTGCTTTCACATGTATATTAGCAATCATCAGTTTCTTTCACATGTATATTAGTAATCACCAGTTGCTTTCATATACATTATAGTGATCACCACAGTTGCTTTCAAATACATTGTAGTGATCACCACAGTTGCTTTCATATACATTGTAGTGATCACCACAGTTGCTTTCATATACATTGTAGTGATCACCAGAGTTGCTTTCAAATACATTGTTGTGATCACCACAGATGCTTTCATATACATTGTAGTGATCACCACAGTTGCTTTCATATACATTGTAGTGATCACCACAGTTGCTTTCATATACATTGTAGTGATCACCACAGTTGCTTTCATATACATTGTAGTGATCACCACAGTTGCTTTCATATACATTGTAGTGATCACCAGAGTTGCTTTCAAATACATTGTTGTGATCACCACAGATGCTTTCATATACATTGTAGTGATCACCTCAGATGCTTTCATATACATTGTAGTGATCACCACAGTTGCTTTCAAATACATTGTAGTGATCATCACAGTTGCTTTCATATACATTGTAGTGATCACCACAGTTGCTTTCAAATACATTGTAGTGATCACCACAGTTGCTTTCATATGCATATTAGTAATCACCAGTTGCTTTCAAATACATTGTAGTGATCACCACAGTTGCTTTCATACGCATATTAGTAATCACCAGTTGCTTTCATATACATTGTAGTGATCACCACAGTTGCTTTCATATACATTGTAGTGATCACCATAGATGCTTTCATATACATTGTAGTGATCACCACAAATGCTTTCATATACATTGTAGTGATCACCACAGTTGCTTTCATATACATTGTAGTGATCACCACAGTTGCTTTCGTATACATGTTAGTGAACACCATAGTTGCTTTCATATACATGTTAGTGAACACCACAGTTGCTTTCATATACATGTTAGTGACACCACAGTAACTTTCATATGCATATAAGCAATCTCCACAGTTGCTCTCATATACATTTTAATGAACACCAAAGTTGCTTTCATATACATAATAGTGAACGCCACAGAAGCTATCATAGGCACATTAGCAATCATCACAGTTGCTTCCATACACATGTTAGTGAACACCACACTTACTTTCATATGCATATAAGCAATCTCCATAGTTACTTTCATGTACATGTTAGTGAACACCACAGATGCTTTCATATACATTGTAGTGATCACCACAGATGCTTTCATATACATTGTAGTGATCACCACAGTTGCTTTCCTATACATTGTAGTGATCACCACAGTTGCTTTCCTATACATTGTTGTGATCACCACAGTTGCTTTCATATGCATTGTAGTGATCACCACAGTTGCTTTCATATACATTGTAGTGATCACCACAGTTGTTTTCATATACATTGTAGTGATCACCACAGTTGCTTTCCTATACATTGTAGTGATCACCACAGTTGCTTTCCTATACATTGTAGTCATCACCACAGTTGCTTTCACATACATTGTAGTGATCACCACAGTTGTTTTCATATACATTGTAGTGATCACCACAGTTGTTTTCATATACATTGTAGTGATCACCACAGTTGCTTTCATATACATTGTAGTGATCACCACAGTTGTTTTCATATACATTGTAGTGATCACCACAGTTGCTTTCCTATACATTGTAGTGATCACCACAGTTGCTTTCCTATACATTGTAGTGATCACCACAGTTGCTTTCATATGCATTGTAGTGATCACCACAGTTGCTTTCATATACATTGTAGTGATCACCACAGTTGTTTTCATATACATTGTAGTGATCACCACAGTTGCTTTCCTATACATTGTAGTGATCACCACAGTTGCTTTCCTATACATTGTAGTGATCACCACAGTTGCTTTCATATGCATATTAGTAATCACCACAGTTGCTTTCATATACATTGTAGTGATCACCACAGTTGTTTTCATATACATTGTAGTGATCACCACAGTTGCTTTCCTATACATTGTAGTGATCACCACAGTTGCTTTCCTATACATTGTAGTGATCACCACAGTTGCTTTCATATGCATATTAGTAATCACCACAGTTGCTTTCATATACATTGTAGTGATCACCACAGTTGTTTTCATATACATTGTAGTGATCACCAAAGTTGCTTTCCTATACATTGTAGTGATCACCACAGTTGCTTTCCTATACATTGTAGTGATCATCACAGTTGCTTTCATATGCATATTAGTAATCACCACAGTTGCTTTCATATACATTGTAGTGATCACCACAGTTGCTTTCATATACATTGTAGTGATCACCACAGCTGCTTTCATATACATTGTAGTGATCACCACAGTTGCTTTCATATACATTGTAGTGATCACCACAGTTGCTTTCATATACATTGTTGTGATCACCACAGTTGCTTTCAAATACATTGTAGTGATCACCACAGTTTCTTTCATATGCATATTAGTAATCACCAGTTGCTTTCATATACCTTGTAGTGATCACCACAGTTGCTTTCATATACATTGTAGTGATCACCACAGTTGCTTTCATATACATTGTAGTGATCACCACAGTTGCTTTCATATACATTGTAGTGATCACCACAGTTGCTTTCATATACATTGTTGTGATCACCACAGTTGCTTTCAAATACAGTGTAGTGATCACCACAGTTGCTTTCATATGCATATTAGTAATCACCAGTTGCTTTCATATGCATATTAGTAATCACCACAGTTGCTTTCATATACATTGTAGTGATCACCACAGTTGCTTTCATATACATTGTAGTGATCACCACAGTTGCTTTCATATACATTGTAGTGATCACCACAGTTGCTTTCCTATACATTGCAGTGATCACCACAATTGCTTTCATATACATTGTAGTGATCACCACAGTTGCTTTCATATACATTGTAGTGATCACCACAGTTGCTTTCATATACATTGTAGTGATCACCACAGTTGCTTTCCTATACATTGCAGTGATCACCACACATGATTTCATATACATTGTAGTGATCACCACAGTTGCTTTCATATACATTGTAGTAATCACCACAGTTGCTTTCATATACATTGTAGTGATCACCACAGTTGCTTTCATATACATAGTAGTGATAACCACAGTTGCTTTCATATGCTTATAAGCAATTACCACAGTTGCTTTCACATACATTGTAGTAATCGCCACAGTTGTTTTCACATACATTGTAGTAATCACCACAGTTGTTTTCATATGCATATTAGCAATGACCACAGTTGCTTTTATATACATTGTAGTGATAAGCAGTTGCTTTCATATACATTGTAGTGATCACCACACATGCTTTCATATACATTGTAGTGATCACCACAGTTTCTTTCATATACATTGTAGTGATCACCACACATGCTTTCATTTACATTGTAGTGATCACCACAGTTGCTTTCATATACATTGTTGTGATCACCACAGTTGCTTTTATACACATTGTAGTGATCACCACAGTTCCTTTCATATAAATTGTAGTTATCACCATAGTTCCTTTCATATACATTGTAGTGATCACCAATTGCTTTCATATACATATTAACAATCACCACAGTTTCTTTCACATGCATATTAGTAATCACCACAGTTGCTCTCATATGCACATTAGCAATGACCACAGTTGCTTTCATATGCATTGTAGTGATCACCACAGTTTCTTTCATATCTATTGTAGTGATCGCCAGTTGCTTTCATGTACAATGTAGTGATCACGACAGTTGCTTTCATATACATTCTAGTGATCACCACAGTTGCTTTCATATACATTGTAGTGATCACCAGTTGCTTTCATATACATATTAACAATCACCACAGTTTCTTTCACATGCATATTAGTAATCACCACAGTTGCTTTCATATGCATATTAGCAATGACCACAGTTGCTTTCATATACATTGTAGTGATCACCACAGTTGCTTTCATATATATACTAGTGATCACCAGTTGCTTTAATATACATTGTAGTGATCTCCACAGTTGCTTTAAAATATACATAGTAGTGATCACCAGTTGCTTTCATATGCATATTAACAAGCACCACAGTTTCGTTCACATGCATATTAGTAATCACCACAGTTGCTTTTATATGCATATTAGCAATGACCTCAGTTGCTTTCATATACATTGTAGTGATCACCACAGATGCTTTCATATACATTGTAGTGATCACCAGTTGCTTTCATATACATATTAACAATCACCACAGTTTCTTTCACATGCATATTAGTAATCACCACAGTTGCTCTCATATGCACATTAGCAATGACCACAGTTGCTTTCATATACATTATAGTGATCACCACAGTTGCTTTTATACACATTGTAGTGATCACCACAGTTCCTTTCATATAAATTGTAGTTATCACCATAGTTCCTTTCATATACATTGTAGTGATCACCAATTGCTTTCATATACATATTAACAATCACCACAGTTTCTTTCACATGCATATTAGTAATCACCACAGTTGCTCTCATATGCACATTAGCAATGACCACAGTTGCTTTCATATACATTATAGTGATCACCACAGTTGCTTTTATACACATTGTAGTGATCACCACAGTTCCTTTCATATAAATTGTAGTTATCACCATAGTTCCTTTCATATACATTGTAGTGATCACCAATTGCTTTCATATACATATTAACAATCACCACAGTTTCTTTCACATGCATATTAGTAATCACCACAGTTGCTCTCATATGCACATTAGCAATGACCACAGTTGCTTTCATATGCATTGTAGTGATCACCACAGTTTCTTTCATATCTATTGTAGTGATCGCCAGTTGCTTTCATGTACAATGTAGTGATCACGACAGTTGCTTTCATATACATTCTAGTGATCACCACAGTTGCTTTCATATACATTGTAGTGATCACCAGTTGCTTTCATATACATATTAACAATCACCACAGTTTCTTTCACATGCATATTAGTAATCACCACAGTTGCTTTCATATGCATATTAGCAATGACCACAGTTGCTTTCATATACATTGTAGTGATCACCACAGTTGCTTTCATATATATACTAGTGATCACCAGTTGCTTTAATATACATTGTAGTGATCTCCACAGTTGCTTTAAAATATACATAGTAGTGATCACCAGTTGCTTTCATATGCATATTAACAAGCACCACAGTTTCGTTCACATGCATATTAGTAATCACCACAGTTGCTTTTATATGCATATTAGCAATGACCTCAGTTGCTTTCATATACATTGTAGTGATCACCACAGATGCTTTCATATACATTGTAGTGATCACCTCAGATGCTTTCATATACATTGTAGTGATCACCACAGATGCTTTCATATACATTGTAGTGATCACCACAGATGCTTTCATATACATTGTAGTGATCACCTCAGATGCTTTCATATACATTATAGTGATCACCACAGTTGCTTTCAAATACATTGTAGTGATCACCACAGTTGCTTTCATATACATTATAGTGATCACCACAGATGCTTTCATATACATTGTAGTGATCACCACAGATGCTTTCATATACATTGTAGTGATCACCACAGTTGCTTTCATATACATTGTAGTGATCACCAGTTGCTTTTATATACATATTAACAATCACCACAGTTTCTTTCACATGCATATTAGTAATCACCACAGTTGCTCTCATATGCACATTAGCAATGACCACAGTTGCTTTCATATACATTGTAGTGATCACCACAGTTGCTTTTATACACATTGTAGTGATCACCACAGTTCCTTTCATATAAATTGTAGTTATCACCATAGTTCCTTTCATATACATTGTAGTGATCACCAATTGCTTTCATATACATATTAACAATCACCACAGTTTCTTTCACATGCATATTAGTAATCACCACAGTTGCTTTCATATGCACATTAGCAATGACCACAGTTGCTTTCATATACATTGTAGTGATCACCAAAGTTGCTTTCATATTCATTGTAGTGATCACCACAGTTTCTTTCATATACATTGTAGTGATCACCACAGTTGCTTTCATATACATTGTAGTGATCACCATAGTTGCTTTCAAATACATTGTAGTGATCACCAGTTGCTTTCATATACACATTAACAATCACCACAGTTTCTTTCACATGCATATTAGTAATCACCACAGTTGCTTTCATATGCATATTAGCAATGACCACAGTTGCTTTCATATACATTGTAGTGATCACCACAGATGCTTTCAGATACATTGTAGTGATCACCACAGTTGCTTTCATATACATTGTAGTGATCACCAGTTGCTTTCATATACATTGTAGTGATCACCACATATGCTTTCATATACATTGTAGTGATAATCACAGTTGCTTTCATATGCATATTAGCAATGACCACAGTTGCTTTCATATACAATGTAGTGATCACCACAGATGCTTTCATATACATTGTAGTGATCACCACAGTTGCTTTCATATACATTGTAGTGATCACCACAGTTGCTTTCATATACATTGTAGTGATCACCACAGTTGCTTTCATATACATTGTAGTGATAACCACAGTTGCTTTCATATACATTGTAGTGATCACCACAGTTGCTTTCATATACATTGTTGTGATCACCACAGATGCTTTCATATACATTGTTGTGATCACCACAGATGCTTTCATATACATTGCTGTGATCACCACAGATGCTTTCATATACATTGTAGTGATCACCAATTGCTTTCATATACATATTAACAATCACCACAGTTTCTTTCACATGCATATTAGTAATCACCACAGTTGCTCTCATATGCACATTAGCAATGACCACAGTTGCTTTCATATGCATTGTAGTGATCACCACAGTTTCTTTCATATCTATTGTAGTGATCGCCAGTTGCTTTCATGTACAATGTAGTGATCACGACAGTTGCTTTCATATACATTCTAGTGATCACCACAGTTGCTTTCATATACATTGTAGTGATCACCAGTTGCTTTCATATACATATTAACAATCACCACAGTTTCTTTCACATGCATATTAGTAATCACCACAGTTGCTTTCATATGCATATTAGCAATGACCACAGTTGCTTTCATATACATTGTAGTGATCACCACAGTTGCTTTCATATATATACTAGTGATCACCAGTTGCTTTAATATACATTGTAGTGATCTCCACAGTTGCTTTAAAATATACATAGTAGTGATCACCAGTTGCTTTCATATGCATATTAACAAGCACCACAGTTTCGTTCACATGCATATTAGTAATCACCACAGTTGCTTTTATATGCATATTAGCAATGACCTCAGTTGCTTTCATATACATTGTAGTGATCACCACAGATGCTTTCATATACATTGTAGTGATCACCTCAGATGCTTTCATATACATTGTAGTGATCACCACAGATGCTTTCATATACATTGTAGTGATCACCACAGATGCTTTCATATACATTGTAGTGATCACCTCAGATGCTTTCATATACATTATAGTGATCACCACAGTTGCTTTCAAATACATTGTAGTGATCACCACAGTTGCTTTCATATACATTATAGTGATCACCACATATGCTTTCATATACATTGTAGTGATCACCACAGATGCTTTCATATACATTGTAGTGATCACCACAGTTGCTTTCATATACATTGTAGTGATCACCAGTTGCTTTTATATACATATTAACAATCACCACAGTTTCTTTCACATGCATATTAGTAATCACCACAGTTGCTCTCATATGCACATTAGCAATGACCACAGTTGCTTTCATATACATTGTAGTGATCACCACAGTTGCTTTTATACACATTGTAGTGATCACCACAGTTCCTTTCATATAAATTGTAGTTATCACCATAGTTCCTTTCATATACATTGTAGTGATCACCAATTGCTTTCATATACATATTAACAATCACCACAGTTTCTTTCACATGCATATTAGTAATCACCACAGTTGCTTTCATATGCACATTAGCAATGACCACAGTTGCTTTCATATACATTATAGTGATCACCAAAGTTGCTTTCATATTCATTGTAGTGATCACCACAGTTTCTTTCATATACATTGTAGTGATCACCACAGTTGCTTTCATATACATTGTAGTGATCACCATAGTTGCTTTCAAATACATTGTAGTGATCACCAGTTGCTTTCATATACACATTAACAATCACCACAGTTTCTTTCACATGCATATTAGTAATCACCACAGTTGCTTTCATATGCATATTAGCAATGACCACAGTTGCTTTCATATACATTGTAGTGATCACCACAGATGCTTTCAGATACATTGTAGTGATCACCACAGTTGCTTTCATATACATTGTAGTGATCACCAGTTGCTTTCATATACATTGTAGTGATCACCACATATGCTTTCATATACATTGTAGTGATAATCACAGTTGCTTTCATATGCATATTAGCAATGACCACAGTTGCTTTCATATACAATGTAGTGATCACCACAGATGCTTTCATATACATTGTAGTGATCACCACAGTTGCTTTCATATACATTGTAGTGATCACCACAGTTGCTTTCATATACATTGTAGTGATCACCACAGTTGCTTTCATATACATTGTAGTGATAACCACAGTTGCTTTCATATACATTGTAGTGATCACCACAGTTGCTTTCATATACATTGTTGTGATCACCACAGATGCTTTCATATACATTGTTGTGATCACCACAGACGCTTTCATATACATTGTTGTGATCACCACAGATGCTTTCATATACATTGTAGTGATCACCACAGATGCTTTCATATACATTGTAGTGATCTCCACAGTTGCTTTTATATGCATATTAGTAATCACCAATTTTTTTTTTCACAAGCACATTAGCAATCACCATGTACAGTTGCTTTTATATGCATATTAGCCATCACCACAATTGCTTTTGTATGCATAAAAACAATCGTCACAGTTGCTTTCACATTCATATTATCAATCTCCACAGCTGATTTCATAAGCATATAAGCAATCACCACAGTTGCTTTCATATACATTGTAGTGATCACCACAGTTTCTTTCATATACATTGTAGTGATCACCACAGTTTCTTTCATATACATTGTAGTGATCACCACAGTTGCTTTCATATACATGTTAGTGATCACTACAGTTGCTTTCATATACATTGTAGTGAACACCACAGTTGCTTTCATATACATATTAGTGAACACCACATTTGCATTCATATACATATTAGTGAACACCATAGTTGCTTTCATATACATGTTAGTGAACACCACAGTTGCTTTCATATACATTGTAGTGATCACCACAGTTGCTTTCATATACATGTTAGTGAACACCACAGTTGCATTCATATACATATTAGTGAACACCATAGTTGCTTTCATATACATGTTAGTGACACCACAGTTGCTTTCATATACATTTTAGTGAACACCACAAAAGCTATCATAGGCACATTATCAATCATCAGTTGCTTTCATATACATATAAGCAATCTCCATAGTTACTTTCATGTACATGTTAGTGAACACTACAGTTGATTTTATATACATGTTAGTGAACACCACAGTTGCTTTAATATACATGTTAGTGAACACCACAGTTGCTTTCATATAAATGTATAAATACTCTGCAAATATTGTGTATGATATGAAAAAAAATACGATAACTGGGGTGCAATAGAACCAAGGTAGATGCTAGTGCAGCCCTCGGATTAGTTGACAATGTGTTTTAGGTTTTTATTTGATTATAACTGTGTGATTGGCGTACAATATATGGTAATACAAAACTGCAAAATATTCTTGTGTATTTTACCAAGTTGAGATATTGAATGGCAATCAAGCATATATATAAACCTAGCTTTTTTATTTTGAAATATTGTGATCTTTTCCCAGGGATTGTCCACTCTCCTCCAAAAGTGCCATTGAGCTTATAGCAAGATGTATAATTATGTTATGTAATACACATTGATTGGGGGGGGGGGCAATAAAAAATGCTACTATAGTACACAGATCTAGCAATCACAGAACTAGCGGGAAGTTTGCAGTAATGCAGTAATGGGTCATATTTATTTGTAGTGTTATGTTAATCAATCACAATATCGCATCGTAGCGACGTTTTAAACGCATGTGTGCTCATTGTGCTCTTATTGAACGTTTTATACTAAAAAAATTTAATTTTGTTCTCAGAATTTAGAACTGAGGCAATTCTAGTTCCAGGGCCCACCCTCGTTGAAAAGGAACGAATAAATAATTTACTTCTGTTTCTCAGATTTAGGACACTTTGTATGTTATGGTCCGTAAAAAGTACACCAAAATTCAAATTTTATTTGTTATATTTTATCGATGTGCATAGACGTATTCTACGAACGAAACTCACTAACCCCCTACCAAATATTATTGTACACCATGTCGAGTGATGCTCCATGTAAGCATGATCGGCAACAACGATCATGATCTGACACACATAAATGCGATCTCCGTGATTTGGTTCATGCCCCAGTATACTTGAACATATCGGAAAAATGCATCATGAGTCAATGTATCCAAAATAGTTTGAGTATATGCATGTAAGTTATGCATTTAACCACTAAATGCAGCTGCAATTGGCATTCAACATTTAATAGCGATTATAGTACCCATTTCTGTTGTTGCTTTCGTTGATAGCGTTTTCCCCCAATCCTGGAGGTATTTTATTTTATTTTATTTGCAGTTGGCGCCTTACAGGAAGTACCTGTTATTTATTGTTTTCACTTTGTGGTACTTTTTTCAACTGGAGAATTTGATTCAGCTGCATTCGTCTTGCATTGCAGTCCCTATTTCTGTCACAATTCGTCAAATTTGGTATAAGCTTCAGTTGATTTTCCGTTTCGAGCCACTGCACCAGTTTTATGTTGATACTGACAATGCATTATTTTGTTAGTTCATGCTTTAGAAATTATAGTGCGCGAGGAAGGACACGGTGGAGGAAATGTCGGCTGTGAAAAAGCTTGAAAACGTGATATTGGGTAGATATGTAGTGAAAATTGTGAAGTGTACAATGGGTTCGTGGTGCTGGTTGACATATCCGGGCACACATAGTTTTCCCGATATCCTTATAATTAGTTATATGCCCTGTACTCAAAAACACGTGAATTTGTTGAAGTAGTGACATTGAGAATATAAACATAGTATGCAGTGGGTATTTGAATCATTACATATGCATGTAAGCCAACCTGAGATGACAAGAAGACATATTGAAAAGCACCCGATAATTCGCTACTACACTATACACCATATAACTCAAAATCGAATAAATTTCTAATTTAGGTTTAGTCGGGAAAGGAAACACGATATTATCATTTTACGCTATATATTATATACGCATATACTGTTATTCTAATATAAAGGAATAATGTGGTTAAGTGCTTATATAACGATATATTGTACATGTGGTTACATTATTAGGAATACATAGTGCTGATGAACTAATATTCTACACGTACCTTCACATACTGGAAGTTCTGGAACATACGTTCCGTTCAGACATTGTACAGTACTAGGACCTTCTCTTAATGCAGGTTCCGTGCAACTTAGTGTGATGTATTCTTCGTGTGTGTACGTGACCCTTGACTCAGTCCATTCCAGATTAGTTACGTTTTTATACATACAGCTCGCTAAAAAGCAAATATATTACATCGTGACATATTTGCTTTAGTCACCGTCAGAAATTAGTGCATGCAAACCTCAAATTGAGGTTTCATTTGTTCGGATATATGCACGCTATAGTGCATGTGCTTTGTTGCCAATTTCGTATTTTTTTAAACGCGTGTAATTTTCACTTACCATAACAAACTGGTACTTCTTTATCCCATGACCCATCGTCTTGACACTGTAATGCAGCAGCAGATGATATCGTGTATCCAGTACCACACGCATATGTTATTGTTCCCCCCGGTTTTGCAGGAAGTGTACATGTGCCTTCTACTAATTCTCCGTTATCAGGTGTACCTGGGTCTTCACATATGCCTGTACATTGAAATGGCCAGTGTGGTAATTTGAGATTGTTCTGACAATTGTACGTGTTTTTCATGTTAGTGTCTCGTCTAATAAAATATTAGTATCAATCTGTTGGCATTTACTACAATATATATGTATATATGTCAGACTGAGTGTTGTGTGCATAAGTTCACAATTTCGAATACGAAAAGTCTTTATCGTAGGATTATTTAACACATTAATGTGCTTTGTTGCCAATTTCGTATTTTTTAAACGCGTGTAATTTACACTTACCATAACAAACTGGTACTTCTTTATCCCATGACCCATCGTCTTGACACTGCAATGCAGCAGCAGATGATATCGTGTACAATGTACCACACTCGTACGTTATTGTTTGTCCCGGTATTGCAGGAAGTGAACCTCCTACCAATTCTCCGTTATCAGGGGTACCTGGGTCTTCACATATCCCTGTGCATTGAAATGACCAGTGTGGTTATATGAAATTGTGTTCGACAAGTGTAGGTGTGTTTTAAGTTATTGTCTCGTCTAATAAAAAATTACGTATAATATAATCGTATCAAGTTGACATATAATATATATATATATATATATATATATATATATATATATATATATATATATATATACTAGGTGTCAGTGGCGTGTGCATGTCCAAAACAATCACAGCGTCGAAAACGAAAAGTCTTTATCGTAGTATTATTGAACACTAACCCTAATGTCTGGAAACATTGTGTGCAACTCAAGCTCGTATATTTCTCGTACTGCGAATACTTGTACTAATAATTTCTTTGTTCTTTGTAAATTGAAGCTTATACACTAGTACATTTCTCGTATGATAAAAACCCTGTAACCATTGTGTAAATATAGACCGTATTATACTTACGCTGACACTCTGGATTACTGGTGGCAAAATTAAATTCCGGGTTCCACCTTACAGAAAGATCGGTAAAATCTAACTGGCATGTAAACGTATCAAGACCGTTAACAAGTTGAAAGCCGTCGTCACATGACAGTGTAATTTGCGTAGTTGCAGCGTAGCATAGGCTTGGATATTGACAAGTCACGCTACCGTTCGTCAGTACTCCTGGGTCTGGACAATTTTCTACAAAAACGAAACAAGATAACATTCAAATATAGGGATGGCATTTTTTTTAAATTCTTGATAGTTTTCCATGTGAACAATAAATATCATAATGCTAAATTTCTTTTCTATAAAGATGTAGTCCATCAGCTGGGTCTAAAAAAAATGAGATTTTGTACTCCTTTCGGGGGACCGGCTGGAATTGCTGTAAATGGCATTTATAGGCCCTAAGCATGAACATGTTGTGCGATAGCCTTGTCCAAGTGGTGGCTTTGAGCTACTATTTGACAATGGCTATCTTACTTTTTTATGCTAGAAAGTGTCAAAGGATAATTTTAGAAATAGTTTCAGCTGGTCCCCTAAGATGAGTACTACCCTCCACAAGGCTGATGGACTAATAGGTATCGCGTCCGCAAAGATTCCCCAGCTCTGTGGTGCTCGGATGTATTTATTCGAGAATACTGTAGTCAAAAAATTACGACAACAGAGCCAAGTTACTACTTTTAGAATGGCGGCCGGACGGGAAAGAAAACACGCATACATTAAATAATGAACTTGATATAGAGACTGTGATATTATTCAAGTAATACAAACTTACCGAAACAGAACACTGCGGACTCTGGATTCTCTGACCACATTCCACTTTCACATTTCAATTCAGGCCCACCAAATAGACTGTAACCATCGGTTGAATTACTCTGGTCACATGCAAGTGTTAAAATATCGCCATCATTATATGGAGCTGAACCGGAAATAATCTGTACTCTTTTTTTTAAAGTGCCGGGTGTGGGACATCCTGGAATATACACATAATACGTATATCTAATTGACTGTCACATTTACTCACAATAATGTGTCATTTCTTTCAGCTCGGTGTGTTATATTCACCACACATATTATATTAACTATTAATAGCATATATCGTGTGACATCTATGGCTATATTTCATTTTAATCTCCACGACTACCATTTACATATCCGTCAGAACAATTACAATATAATTAAAATTCTATGGAATATCAATATTGGAACACGTTTAAACTCATTAGCATTAGATGTGCATCTTGATGTGTTATAACAACGGATTATGTGTGATGGTTAATCGACTAGGCATATTAGTATTAGTGTGCGTCCCGAAAAAGGGAGAGCAGATTAAATTAGACAGGCTTCTCAAATATTCATAGTTTTCGGAGAATACTGTTCACTCGATATAAAAATTTAGATGATGAATTAGCGAACGTTGCGTTCTTCCAATAAATTATATTACAGTTGATATCAAGTAGTTTTGTTATTTTTCAATTTATTATTTTTGCGTCCAAAAAACGTATAGAAATTGAACCGAATATGATACATTTTTGGTAAGAATAATGCTAAAGTTCAACGAACTGTATTTAGACGAGAACGATCAGCCGATTAGATTCTTTCATTTCATCAGTAAACTTTATAACTTTAGATTGTTTTACTTGCCACATGTTATTGTCGTGCATCCTACGAGTGTACTGTCACCATCAAATCCATCAAGCGTGAAATTTGTGTTAGAGCCCTGTCGTAGTTCAGCGCATACGTACGTAGCACATGTTTCAGGGGTCACCGCGTAATCAAAATCGAATGTGATAGCGCCACCTGGCGTCAGATCCTGGTCTGTCTCCTCTTGAGATAAATTGGAATCGGATTCCAAATATCGTGTAGCGCCAGAATTGGATTCACTGAGAAACACTTTAATAACCCAAAGATTGCTCCCAGTAGCACCAGCTCCAAGACTGCTACTTGTAGCATCCACAACTAATGAAAGTGTTGACTCTTGTGTCGGTATCAAAGGTAGGCCACTGTTGACTGTCGTCACAACTTTAGTAATTATAGTACCTGTAATATGACATTTGGTCTATTAAGCAAGAACTATCATCAATTCTAACGTTGTCAGATTTCATAAGAGGTAATACGATTTGATTGTAATCCAACTTACTTCGACATAAAGGTACCGAGTTATCCCATGTTCCATTATAACACGTCAGAGTAGAACTGCCTATCATAGTTTTCCCTCCGTCACACTCGTAAGCAACGGAACCCGCGTGTACGTAACTTGCACCGTCGACTTCTTTGCCATTTTCTGGAGTGTCGGGTTTTTGGCAATTTACTATAAAAGTGAAAACGTTTAAGAATATATGTCTATGATTAATTTGCCATTCGAGCCTTGCACAATTGATTTAATAAAATATGTAATTTTAAGAATGATAATATAGGAATAGTAAGGCGATTGTGTATATTTGTCATAAATACACCACACTCCAAAACCTACAGCGATGTATTAAAATCAATTTATTTATACCGGTATATGATTGGGAATACACTCGGAGAATATTTCGCATCTCTTAATAAGTTTCATTGTCACTTACAGAAACATAATTCTGGTGGAAGAGCTGTTTGTATATTACCCCCGACTGTCCAGTTTCCGTCGTCGCACGTGAACGTGTCTACACCGTACGTCGTGGTATTAACACCACATGTAAACGTAACCTGGTCACCTGTCTCATAATATGAACCATCTACCGTTGGATCTGGACTTCGTGATCCTAAACTTGGATTTCCTGGATCCAGACAAAGCCCTGAAAAATAAAGTTTTACAAAACTATATCACAGATAAACACTTTTGAACAATGTACGTTATTGTTGTACTATTTGTCTTTGAAAAGTGATTTAATAATGCAAAATAACAAAAAATGTAGTGAAACCGTGACCGTTTGTTGAATAATTAGTATAAATTTAATATGTGCGTTAGCATGCTCTTTCGGTAGTTTGTAATAATATCATTCATAAACACCGTAAATAATCGTGATTCACAGATAATAATAATTATTTAGGACAGAATACATTAATACACTAATTTTCACACGTGAAGAATACAAAAGTCAGTCAAAATGTTAAGAATGCAATATACTACACTGGGTTAATTATGCATAATCAACTATTGCGAAATAAATTGAGTGTGAAACAAATCAATGCCTAGACATTCATTCGCAAATTATCAGTCGATGATGGTCTTGAATGCAATTATATTACGTTGCTGGATTTAATACATTTAAGCTAATTTGAGTGCATCGTCCAAAAACATGCCTGACATATAACAGTTTTAAACAGACTTACTTACGATTAATTATGAATACGGCATACAAATTATCAATTACTAGCACAGAATTTTCTTCAATAAAAAAACGTCAATACAGAATATACTCATCATTCCAGATTTTTAATTTGGTCGTGACTATATTACAATTATTCATTGAGCTTTACTTGTATTTGAAATTCCTTTTTAGAACAAAGTATTAATTTAATTCAGCATTTAAACAGTAACGTACATGTCATTTTAGGGTATTCGTAACATATGGCTATCATAAGGGAATATGAGATTGATGAGAAATTCCGTTTTTAGCTCCGCTGTCGACTTTGTGGAGTGGAGCTTACCATATGAGTGATTGTCCGTCGTTGTCGTCCGACGTCTCGTCCATCGTCCGTGTCAATGTTTTTCTTTTCCGACTTCTTCTTGAAAAAATACAAGCCTGAATGCTTTGATACTTGGTGTATATGTACCTTGGGTAGACCCCTCTCAGATTTGTTTGTTTTATGATGATATCTTCAATTCTCTAATTTTTGTGAATATTTGTGTCATTTTTGGTAAAAAGTAATATTTTCAACTTCTTGTTAAAAACCGCATGTCCAATTGCTTTGATATTACATATATAGGTACTACATGTGGTCCTCTCTCAAATTTGTTCATTTTGTGATAATATCTTTAATTCTCTAATTTTAGTGAATATTTTTGACATTTTTGGTAAAAAGTGATATTTTTGACTTCTTGTTGAAACCGCAAGTCTGGTTGCTTTTATATTACATGTATAGGTACTACATGTGGACCTCTTTCAGGTTTGTTAATTTCGCGGTTATATCTTTAATTATCTAATTTTGATGATTATTTTTGCTGAAAAGTGATATTTTTTAATTCTTGTTGAAAACAGCAAGTCATGTTGCTTTGATACTATACATATTGTTCATTTTTTAATGATATCTCCTGTTCTTTAATTGCAATGTGCATTGCTAACAGCGGAGCAATCTCAGCCGACAGGCTACTTGGTTATAGCTCAGTGTGTACTTTCGATTTATGGTGTTACATACATAGGAATTTCCTTCTGAAATTCGAGACATATTCGGGGACACCGTATGCACCAACTTATTGTTTAGGTTTCTAACTATATGTAGATATATTACTGTCACAGTTCAATCATACAACTACTTACTTGCGCAAGCGGAATCACCCAGCCTCGGGGCTATACTAGATGTACCCATAATTGTGAAGCAGCTATACCCTGTATTTGTAGACACAGAACCATTATCACACTGTACATATATGAAATCACCAGTCGCCAGCACAGTGCCGGGTGACGTCACCACGGTTGTGTCGTTACACGATCCATCTATCGCTGTAGTGTAGCAATCCACGTTAGATGGATGTGCTGGAAGGACACAGTTCGCTGTAAAAACAAGTAATAAACACATATGAAGACACTTAGGGGGAGACCGTGACAGTTACACACACTTTTCGTCAGTTTACCAGAGACTTGAGATACTAAAGACCATGATTCACCTAACAACAATGTAGTAATTAATACGTCATGGCGCATGGTACACGGTAATACCAGGGAATGACGTGACCATCACACGTGTACGTTTTGTGTCGCATGAAGTGTTCAGTTGGATCATACAGACTATGGCAAACGTGTGTATATAAAGTATACGAAAGTTACGAATAACAATTTTAGTTCTTATTATGTTGCAGGTTATTATTCCCTGGTCGAGTTCGATGCAAGAGAAATCGAACTATAATTTGAAACAACAATCTTCAAAATGATTCCTAAACTATGATACATAGAAATATATAATGAGCCTGACACACTTGGATGCTGACTTATTTTTATTTAGGATAAAAACATTAACTTTATTAACGCCTTCTTATTTACTATTTCATTTATCATTTGTTAAATCGTGGCTGCATAAAAAGAAGGATGACCGCCAGATTTCAGTATGAAAATGAAACTCGAGCATGGTGCATCGATTCGTGGTGCTTCGCGAAATAACTCTTTTCGGCACTCAGAATGCGCGCGGTACGGTATTTTTGTCGTACGCAACCATAGATATATAAGGGGTACAATTGTGATGTTAGTTTACACGTTGTGCGATATTTCAGCTTAATTCCCGCCTAGAAACAGTAAGAAAGCATGTCAATCATGGGTTTAGTCATATACAGTATATTAGAACTACTATACTGTCTAGGGTTTAAACAAAATCAAAGTGTTAATCACGAGCCTTTTATTCATTCTCTAAGCATAGTACTAATGATGTAAGTGATATGTTCTGAACTCTGCGGAAGGCTGCGGAAATGAAAACGAATTGATCACAACATTCCCGAATAAATTGTTATAAAATTTAAATGTTTTGATGGATTCATACAACACATACTTTCTTGAAGTATGCGACCACAAAGAGACACTAGCGCCACATACATATATATTTATTCTACGTCCGGATTTGGAATACCCTATATCACGTAGAAATACCACGTTGCGGCGACCGAATACAAATAATACTCTTTTTGATTATTAGGAAACTTAGGGGGTCCTTATATGATGCAAGCGTATAAATATATGTAAATCTCTAAGGTTTAATTTCAAAACTAATATACTGAGGAACTTAATGATGTGTGGAATAATTGTGAATAAAATAAAATGCACAAACCGAAAACTGAAATATTACACACGTGTTAACAATGTGCAATATCAATTCTTGGCAATGGACGTTTAGAAATAATGAATGAATATATATATATATAGAGAGAGTGACGTGAGTCTGGGTGTTGATTTTCTAAGTGTGTTTGTTGTCTGTCAAGTCACCTCGGAAAACGAACACGTAAAATATGGTCACTTACGGTCGATTAATCGTGAAGCATTTTTGTGACGTGCGCACATGCAGGTGTGAGTTCCGGGATCAAAAGGTTCAGATGTGTGTCAGTGCCCTTTACTTGGACACCTACAATAGCCGTCAGTCAGTTGACAAGACTGCATCGCGTAATAAATGAAACTCAGATCGCCTGAGCTGCGCGCACACAACGATAAGATAAGCATTCTATCCATTTGTTGATTATGCACCGAATGCAAAATATTAAACCACCACGCTAACCAGCAAGTCAATATTCGACGTTTGTATTTCTGGTTAGACCCATTTAACAGACATTCGGAAAACCTTAAAGAGTGGTTAAATTGATCTAATAAATATAGGTCAAATAAGGTCATCCTGTTACTATCAATCAACGTAGTCAACGCTGGATGGCATATCTGACCAGACACTCTATAGTGTGTGCTTTCACGAAGGCAGTTGCTACGTTGTGAACTGATGTCATTGTTCTTTTTTAAAGCTGATTTCGTGAACAGTCACAATCACAGGTATACAGGCAAAATGTTTAGCATGTGTTGCTATTTTTGTGTTGCCCTGTGAAGAACACTGTCTTCATGCAACACGGGAAGAGACACAAACATTATTGAATAACTTTGTCGTCGACAGATTCGTGCCAGCAAAGTTAAATATTAACCGATGGAAAGTGTCAACACAACACTGATGTGTGTTAAATCGTCACGCTTAAACTAGTAACAGCCTCGTCTTTCAGAGTGTTGACTTGATTAATGCACAGTGTGTCAAAGATCCTATTCAATGAAAAGGTGAGCCTTGTAGACAGTCTCGTATATTTAAAACATGTCAGGTTGATGGTTGCCTATGACAACTACGGCATCACGTGACTAATCAATTAATAATAATTGCGAAGTAAACTTATATAAAAAACATGTGGAGATTTGATTGGCACAAGCAAGTTAATTACTTTATATACTACGCATACGTGATTGTGACATTTAACTGGTATAGAGATACCGTAATGGGAATTGGATTTCATGCGTTGAAATTCCATGAAAAGTACGTGTCATTATCTGTATACAATTGATCCGAGTACAGTGAAATGTACACCCACGCACGTAAAATGATGAGATGATGATGTAAGTCTAATATATGAAATAAAATAAAAATGGCTGACTCTCACCCATTTACTGGCGTTATAGTTTTCAATTTGTAATAAACACTTCAAATATAAGTGTTGAATGTTCGCTAACAAATATTGTACTTTGCTTAAACATATAATGTCGTTATAACTGAGGAGAGAATGTTATTCATTATGGCGGGTGGGCTCGCACCAAATCAAACTTGCCAGAAACTAACTTTAGCATCGGGTAGTTAATTTTGGTGCGACCTCACCGGTTCCCGTACGTGCATGGTACAAAATTAAAGGCCAGGTGCGTTAAAAGGTAGGATCGGATGACTTCACGCAATGAAAGAATATGTAAATTATGTTGACCGGACAATGCGGTGTAAGTTACTTATCAAGAAATATTGTGTAACACGCCCTAAAAATACCCCAAAGCGGCGGAGAAATTGAATTCCAGTAGTTAGTTGGAATGTGTCACGTGTTGCGCACGTTAATCTACATATTAGATTAATACGCAGTTGTATAACAACAATGCATTTGCCTGTATTTGCACTTTATTTGTACGTGCCTTTGCACACTGACGCCAACGTACACTGCTTCGATTTTTTCTTGTTGTAGTTGTGTGTGTTGTTTTTCCGCATCGGTGACGAAAAAAAAGTGCCGTCTACATACAGTCACCTGCAGGTCAAAGGTGAAATCGTGCCTGAATTTAACAAAACTGTTAAAAAAAGCCGTCCGAAAGGGACCCCCGCTGTCTACAGAGATAATAGACTAATAGCATGTTGCATATTTCGATGAAATAGTTTAGTTCAATACGTGTTAATTTCATTGTACATTTGTTATTTCTTTGTCCAAAATGACTACATGTGTGTATGTTTATAGGCGCCACGGACACCGTAGCGTAGCGTGGCGAATATGTTGTTAAAATCGTAGATTTATGATTTGTTAACACATATTTAGGAGCATGGCGATTTTTGAAACTTTTCCAGGAAGTGATAAATTTAAGCTCGTATTGTAAAATTATTTTAGTGAAACATCTACTATTAGGCAAATATGTGTTAAACATTTCTCGATATAGAAATACAACAACGACCGTATGTTAGTTCATTAAATATTTTGATGAAAAAATGTCATTTAAACAAATCGCCAAATTGCATGTTTTGTCTTGCTTACTGTTCCGACATGCATGTATTTGTCGTATCGCCTGCTTTGTGATGATGCATTGTAATGTAACTTTTGTTGTTGTAACCGACAAAACAATAGTTTAGATTATGTATTATACCTAAACATGCGTTCACTGCAAACTATTTCCCCGTGTCGATGGACGTATACAGCTCTATACATTGACAGAAATTTATGCACAAAATATCAGCGTCCATTGTCCATCCATGATCTAAATATAAAGAGTGGCTCACTGTGTCACTATTTTCAGACGGGGCGTGTTTCACAGACTGCTAGTGTGCCGTGACAAGCATCAGACGAAGAAACAGCACGTCTGCGTGACAGTGTTGAGTGCAAACAAAACAAGTGTTCATACATTAACTACTGCATTGTCAGCCAGTATGGTCGAAATAAAATACAGCAGCAGATTCTTTTCACGGTGTATCGGAAAAGTGGTTCCAAACTCCTCTGTAATAAAAGAGCCATATTTGATTGGCAGCTTCTTGGTCAATCAACGGTTCAAACAACAAAATACATGTATGCATATAACTAAAATTGGTTCCCCGTATCCTTTGTCGAAATGTTTTTTTACTAATGTTTCAGTTTTACAGCAAACATGGTCCTACAATAACGTGGTTGCAATCTTTAAACCTTTGTCGGATGTTACCTACGACACAACTGGCGGGTCAATTCCATCCGTCACCCACCACAGATGTAGCCTGGCAGTCACTGGAGTAGTAGCGTGTTTCACGGCGTATAGTAGAGTTTGAGAAACAGATGGTCTGATATTACCTTATATATATTTCACATCTCCAACCTTTCCGGGATATTGATATAAGGAAAGTACTATTAAATGTCCTTCAGGCTAAACTAAGTAATGCGCGCTCAACAGGATATTTATAAAACGTAATAAGAACTCACCTGATATGCTGGATACCATCAGTAAGGTTATACGTATCGGGAAATACTCCTTCCCTGTCATCGTAGTCGTCACGCACAAAAAGAATAAACACGTAGAACTGTTTGGAAGCAATGTTAGTTCATTAACAGTAGCTCAACGCATGAGGAAGTATATGCGGTGGATACCTAAACCTGCCTTTTAGTACTTTGCTTTGTCAGAAGGTATTGACGAAAGTTTTGTTGTCTCATTTATGTTACAGTCACGCCTGGTCAGCTTCTTTCGTTTTGGTAGTGCTCCCAAGATCAAGAGACATATTATATTTGAGTGGTCCCGACAACATGGCAGATAATATTTAGCTGTCCCAAGAACAAAGCAGATAATATTATCCCCGAGATGTTACAAGAACGAAGGGGATAATATTATCCCTGAGTGGTCCCAAGAAAACAAGAGATAAGTTTCCCTCTGAGTTTTCCTAAGGAAAGATTAGATAATATAACCTCTGAGTTGTCGTAATATTATCCCGGAGTGGTGCTAAGAACAAGGCACAGAAACGAAGGAGATAATATTATCCCTGGGTCAGCCCCCCAAAAGAAGAGATAATATTATCCCTGAACGAACTCAAGAAAAAGGGCGATAACATTGAGACAATCATATTCCTCAGTGGTAATAAGAACAAAAGGGATAATATCATTCTTGAGTGGTATTAAGAAAAAAAGAGATAATATTATTCCTGATCATGAGTGAGCCTAAGAAAAGAGGAGATAATATTTTCCCGGAGTGGTTCCACGAACGAAGGACCCAACATTATCCCCGAGTGGTCCTAACTACAACAGAGATAATATAATTAGTGGCCACAACAAGGGAGATATTATTACCCCCGAGTTGTCCCAATAACAGCAATAGTAATACGTAGTTATGTAGTGATTTTTAAAATGTTGTTAATTTTTGGTGACATTGGGCTGAGTGGTCCCAAGAAAAGGAGAGATAATATTATACCTGAGTGGTCCCAAGAAAAGGAGGGATAATATTATCTTTGAGTGGTCACACGAAAATAAGTGATAATCTTATTCCTGAGTGGTCCCGAGAAGAAAGAGATAATATTATCACTCAGTGGACCAATAACAGCGATAGTAATACGTAACTATTTAGTGATTTTAGAAATGTTGGTAATTTTCTGGTAAAATTATGCTGTTTTGATATTGACTGCATTTTCAGCTAAGGGAAGTGAATTATTCATGGGAAAAAATTATTACATAATGCCAGAAAGTAGTGTTTTAAAACGAACGGATGTCCTTCTCGCCGAGGGATGTCAGGCTATGCGGTGCACCGAACGTAAACTTTGACAAACCAAATACATGTGCCCAATTGAATTCCGGGAGTTATCTAGTGGCTTATTGTAAACTACCTATTACATGGGATAAAAATAAGAACCCAAATGTGCAAAAATCTCACGCTAAAATATATTTTACTCGCTCAACTGTGTGCAGACAAAATAAAACTGCCCCCAAGTGCGGAATATTGTTGCAGACGCTGATTTTCTTTACTTATTAATTTCTTTATAAAAAATGAATTTTATTTTGCAAATTACAAATTTCATATAAAGCTCACTATACCAATGTATGTTAGTATTTCTGTTGGAATAGTAATTATTCCGGTAATATAATACCAGTTCACAGCACTAGACTATCACAGTGTACATGACATCACCCGAGAGGGCGCTGTAACATTGGAAATTAGTTTAAGAAGAAGGCAGGGTTGATATATATATTTTGATTAAAACAAATTGAAATTATAAGATTGAAATAAAGCAGTTGTACATGTCAGGATGTAATTTGAATTCTGTAATATCATATATTAAAACATCCAAAATCACTAGTTTTTCAGATAAAATAATCCAGTCGTTTTGACGAAAAAGCTATAAAAACAATAAGATCGTCATTATTGTCGCGTGATGGCGTGTTCTCGTTGATCCTCTGATTGAATTTCCATTTCCAAAATACGAAGACATGTTTGACAGTTTACAACCTGTTTGGTGCAAAATATTAAATAAAAATAGAAGCCGGGATGCTACCGTGATAATTAGCGGCTCTAACAACTCCTCATACTAAAGTCGGCATCGTGTAATATTTAATTAATTAGTAATATTAATATTTGATAGTCGGAATTGGCGTGAATTCGGGAGCATATTGATTGTGTGTTTTTTCTGGATTTGCCTGGTTCCGAATTACTGGTGGACTGTGGTAATTTAGTGAGAAGTGGGACATTGTGAATTCACGTCGGAACACTGAACAAAAAGCATAACCAGGTGGAATTCGGACAAACAATCAAATGAGAAGCCGAAACTATCGCCAACAGCCTTGAATGTGGAATCTTAAAGATAATAATGATGGGTGTGACTTCATGCGAAAGACTACAATGGTTAAGTATTAAGCGGAGCCAGTCCACCTTCTGTTATCTGTGGCATTACGCGATTTCAAAGCCATAAACAACTGATTCGTCTGATCACTGATAACGCTGTTAAACATAGGCGGGGAACATGAACACGCCTAGTTGAATTATTGTACATTATTATACTCGCTGTGTATGTCAAACAATAACACACAGGGTTGATAGTGCAATTTGTTTTTGATATTTAGATTGTGCCTTGTGTCGCAATTTGTTATAATCAACGTGAGTAATTGAACACGCTGTATATCAATATTGCAATTCATCGTACAGTCGTAATAAATCTGGGTCACACCTACAAACACGCCCTGCATTCCTTGTCAAAAGTCGATCGAACAGTTCATTTCACGACACAAAACTGACAATGTGCGTCGGCAAAAGCCATCAGAGATGAATGAAATCACTTCACTGGACGGCAAACATTCTTTCAAACGAACAAGCATTCCAATGTATGTACTCGTATACTGAAAACATAACAGGTGGGCTTTTTCAAGGGCATTGTCTCTAAGACTACAATGCCAGTGTTTCGCCCACATCACTCGGTACATCATCTATTGACAAAAATACTAAAAGGTGCAATTTCTCATATAAGAATACCTCTTTGTACTTTGAGAATATAACTATTGAACAGTAGAGATAGTTTCACAGTATTGTGTGGTTTATTGCGGTGAATGGCGTTATGAATGCAGACTCACAATGTCGTCGATCACAATGGCTGTGGGAAACGGCGCAACACTCGCTATATGCTCAAATAAGTGGATATTTAACAGAATGCGTTATGTTCTGGATATCGGGGAAAATGTAATGTATGTGAAATCTACAGTATATCATTTGTAGGTGTCACGTGATGCCTTAGTTTCCGCCATCTTGTTCACAATACAATGTAGTCGGATGCAGTCGTGTAAAATACACTAAAACGTTATCTAGATAAACATCATCGCGACTTGGTAGTATTCACTTAACAGTTTCGCATAATCCTGAAAAGTGATTTCGAACGAGGATGTTTGTTGCTGACGTAATCAAACGTCATATACGAAGGTCGTTCTTGTCAATTTTTGATCGATTAGATTATGTGTGTAACTTTAACCTTCTGGTCGTCAAATGTTGTCACATTCCTCGCAAACAATAAACAATAGTGGCATTTTCCATGTTTTACACGTCGACATGCAGGCTATGGAAAATTAATAATATTAAATGAATATACAAGAAATAAAATGTGTTTCAGCAAAGTAGAGCAGGTACCATATTTATGTTTACCCATTTAAGATGCTGTGCCGTCATGTTGGTTCAGTGGCAAAAGCATAGTACACAAAAAGCTCAAAGAACGCAGCCTATGCCCCTTTAACTAAAATATTGTCACGAACAATGAACCAGTACAATGTGAGCGTCCCGTACGGCTTCCCATACTGCGTGACTTCAATTGTTAGATCATAAATGAGACGCTCGGTTAATTTAAAGCGGGGGAGTCGTCACCTGTGCATGCGTTTTTAGTTTGTGTTTTATCGTCCCTTGGGACTCAATTACCGCGCGTGCGCAGGTGACGACCCTCCCGCTTTAAAATTTTACGGTATCACTAGTCCGTGTTCGTCTCTAACCGCGCCCTTTTCTCCTTTGTCGTTCACGGTATACGTCACGCTTTTGCGGTTCACATCAATTAGGTCAATGCTCGTCAACGTCTCTTTTATATATGGGTTTTGGTGACAATTCTGTTCGCACCCTTTTCCTGGTCATAAATATCACATCTTTGACAGCAAAACAAAACATTTTAAGTCAGGTTGTTTTCTCGGCGAGTGGTTATTTGTCGCGTAAACTGATAGTTTCCTTAGTGAAACGAAATTTGATTATGAATAAAATAATAGTTATAATGCATGTAAGGCCTCTAGTCCATATCCATATGACATCGTATAAAGCATCGTATGCACATACACACAACACACTTCAGCAAGTAAGCTTATGTTGTGTTAACATAAGTTCCGGAACTGACGTAATGTCACAATTCTCATCTTCCGGGAGATCCTCTCGCAGAGTGTTCTATTTGGAACCCACTAGAACCAAATGATATTCATTTTCCACATTGCAATTTTTGAAACATAAATTATCTTCACAAATGTGGAAAAGATACAGTATTTAGCTTTTCTAACTACAATATACGTATATTTATTTATATGTAGTTCAGGTTTTGGAACGAAGGTGTCCAACCATTGTGAATCGTTCACGTATATAACATTTTCAGTTACCGATGTCAGAATCGTCCTACATTCGCTGACAAATACGCAAGGCATTATAAGCTTGGAGCATAAAATTGAATTGGTACGAGTCAGTAAGTGTGAAATATCTTGGATTTGCTTGTCTTTTTTTCATATCTAGCCCAGTGACAGACTTTGCGAAAATTTACCTTCGCGTGCTTGCTACTTTGAACAGAATACGGTGATAATATCAATAAGTTTCACCTATGTAGTATGATTTAATTTGACATATTTATATTTGATAATATATACTTAGCACCTGACTGTCAAGTGGTTTTAATTCAGTCTGTTACAACATCTAGTACAACTGATAAGAAATAGAACGATGACTAAAAAACGTAACATGACTATGAAATACAGAACACCGTGACGAAACGCTCATCGTGATCGTGTAGTTATTCTACGCGCTTTGGGTGTGGTGGGTTAATACATTAGAGCGTGAATAGGTGTTGATGGTTTCAATGAGACTCGTGAAACGCAGACACCGTGATATTATTTTCACCAGTGCCGTGACGGTACACGCATGAATTGGATTTTGAATCTCGGACATCGTACTGGTCATCCAGGTCTGCACGACTTATGTATCGGTGCTTCCAAACTAAGTGTGAAATGCCCTCAATGCATATGCATTACATCATCATGCTTCTGTCTAACAGGGCAACATCGATAGTTCAACTGTATATTTATTTACTAAAACGTGATTTTAGAGTATAAGTAAAATTCGATCATGTTCAGGCCGAGAAAACATGAGTAAGGCGCAATTTGATGTTGTCTGTCTACTTTGTATTATTCGCAGAACATCCCCCCCCCCACACACACTGAATACTGTGACCACCATGAAATAGATCTTATCTCGAGCACTGGTACGCTGAAGCTAGTCTGAACGTCATGGTGGTTAATTACAAAATCACACATAAATGTTGTGTTTGTTATCACTATAGGTCACTTCACTTTATTTTAGGAGTACCTTCTCAAGATTGCTCGCGAAAGTCGTTGTGATGTTACAGGAGATAGCAAAATTGTGTTCATAATGGTCAGTAAAAAGCGTTGGTCTAGTAGTTTGTAGGTTATTGGCTTAAAGTTCATTTTATCCAGACGGAATTTATCTCTGGTCACGCCATTTAACCGTCGATCGCATTTACAACGAGCCTTACCTATATCTACGCTCAACACTCACAGTTCCTCCGGGCCGTTCTAAGCGATGGACAGATCGAGATTTCCCGTTAAGTAACTGCAGTTCATACGGGCATTTCGATACAAGTTGTACTCTAAGAGGGACAATGGCGGAAAAATTGCGTAATTTTGTTTTGTTTTTTCATTTAATTTAGTGCTAATTTTGTTTCCGTGCCAAATTTGCTGTGATTGTGTTACACTATGTGGAATGATTTTTTGTTTCCCAAGATTTAGGCCTGCAAACTTACTGTTGTTGTTACTGATCCATGCAAGATTGTTTTCCAATTCTGTCACCTCCCGCCCCTTTTCTAATAATTCAAGCAATTAGTACTGCATGGGTATAACTTAATATGTAGAGACACACTGTCAATATTAATATTATAACTGCATTTCATAGAAATAAGGTGCACTTGAACTGACGTAAAACAACCGCTAATTGGCTAATCAGCAAACTGAATTTTGGCGTCACCGCCGTGTTTGCTGTGACTCGTCGTATCTTAGTCGGTTTCACAAAATAGTCAATAGACAGAAATATGTGTGCACAGGTAAACTGCCCCAGTTGTCAGTAATGATAAACCCCTTGTCAAAAGTGACGTTCTATGTACTATAAAACAGAAAGTCAAAGGTTTTATTTTGAATATGCCGTCGGCTGCTACTAGTTTCCTCTCATTAACTTCGACTTCAGAAAAGTTTAATAGAATTTTATCTCTTTTTTAAAAATAATGCTATCTATTTATATGTTAATTTATGCTACATCGAACAAACTGTCACCATGATAAAACAAGCTGTTCTCTAATTGGTCTGTACTGCCAGGTGTTGGAATTGAGTAGCCAATCAGCCACCATCTCGTACGTATCTTCTTATTGACACGTTTTCGATGACCGATTGAGTATTATGCCAACATCAGCGCAGATAATAGCGAGTACTTACATCAAGGAAATAATTGACGGGGTCTAGTCTAAGCTTATCGTTGTGATAAAAGCGACCATACCGTCGCACGAGTGATGTTTCTCTGCGTACTATGCAAGAACACGCATAAAATGATGACGTTCACCGGTGATATTATGACGTTTGCCGTACTATTTCAGCAGTAATGTTTCACATTAAACGTCATATATAGCCGTACTATGGTCAACATCATCATGGCCATAATCTAGAAAAGTAGGATACAGTATAGTACAATACTGTCTATGCTGCAAGCAAGTAACCTTATCCGCTTACGTTGAAAGAAAATAGTTATTGTTTTAATTTGGCGAGTTTCCATGGGAACATGGAAACAATGCAGTTTTCAGAACAGCGTAGTTTGTTCCGACGAACTGGACGTTACAGCGCCCTCAAGCAACTTCGCGTATTATTTTAAAGTGTTCGCCGTTATCAAGCCTTTTCTCAATATTGTTTGAAGGCGGAAAATAAGCAGGCTTTGCAAAACATGGAACACCACATAACTATTTACGGGCTGTTTAGGGCAACACAACTGTGTCAAGTTGGTGCTAATTTTCTTGTCACGTGATTCATGACCATGACACTGTTTTCAAGTGAAAAAATCGCCTATTAAATCGACGTTATGTTTTATGATTATGCATATAATGTTAAATCTATGTGAAAAGGAGTATTTTATACAATAAAAACTATCTCTACACGATGGGCAACAAAATAATAAAACTTCCATCCTTAGAATTTGTGATAATAAGATTTGTCCAACTAAGTTACCAATCGGACAAAAACCTAAGATAGTCTTTGCAGTATCCAATAGTAACTACGATATTGACTTCCCAAGTACCACTAGACAAGTCCATGTTGCTCGTTAAACCACATACTTAAAGCGGCTCATCACAAACCAATTTTATGGCAAGATCGTAAATTGTTTCAGATACTTGCATGAAGTACTTGCCTTGAGTATCACTTAAGTTTAACGGAAATTGCCCGAGACAAGCATACACCTTTGGCTCAAAATAATCCCAAGCATTTGTGCACAGAATGATGTTGATGTACACACTTGAAAATTTGATGACGCAATTTCGATATTCAGTTTTCAGCATCACTAGTAGAACATAACTATGTTCAAAGAATTATATCTTGGCCAACAATTGTTATTAACAGGGTGGGTTTAATGACAAATTTATGAAGCGGAGTGTTACATACATTGGTAATGGCGGGGAAAGGGTTAATATCAACGTCAAATACAATGAAGTTCAAGAGTATGTATCTAAAAGCACGTAATAAGACTAACATTTCGCAATGTTTCTATATCGTTCTCCGGTTGATTTTATTCTGAAGTAAAATAGACAAAGTAAGATACTTTTCATACATCAAATATTTTCAAATTGTAGTTACATGATAATTATAATGACCTGAGCTATTATCAGCAATATAACACATGTACGTGGCCGTAGACTGTGGTTGTTTCCTGAAAAGATAATATAGAAGCGTTAGCTTGTTTCGTTTCTAAATTAACCTATATTTTCCCGCCAAAATGTTGGTGCAACGTTTTCTACATTTTTATGTATTGTGTTAGTTTGGACACAGTTATTGACAAAATAATAATCGATTATTTTTATGTTGGGTTTATAGGATTGAGCCTGGTGATAAGTTGTTTTTAATTTCCCAAACGAAAAAAGTTATGTTAACTCATCGTTAACTTAGTGCTCGCTAATCTCATGGTATTTGCATTCGGTACTTTATCATACGTATTGGGTTACGGTATATGTACACTGGTAGGTCGATCGGCAGCACAATATTGACCGACACGCTGAGTGGTCGAGGTGTATAATGTCGGCAATTTAATATTGGTACGATATGAATATTTTAAAATCTAAAGAAAAACAAAATAATGACCCCACTCTTCTGTAGATTATATGATCCAGCAAATCTACATATGCAAAACCACTAAATAAAATTATCGCAAATATACAAGAGAATTATGTACGAAAAAGTAAAGAATAAACAATATTACCACAGTTTCTTTCACATGTATATTAGTAATCACCACAGTTGCTTTCATATGCATTGTAGTGATCACCACAGTTTCTTTCACATGTATATTAGCAATCACCAGTTTTTTTCACATGTATATTAGTAATCACCAGTTGCTATCATATACATTATAGTGATCACCACAGTTGCTTTCAAATACATTGTAGTGATCACCACAGTTGCTTTCATATACATTATAGTGATCACCACAGTTGCTTTCATATACATTGATGTGATCACCACAGTTGCTTTCAAATACATTGTAGTGATCACCACAGTTGCTTTCATATACATTATAGTGATCACCACAGTTGCTTTCATATACATTGTTGTGATCACCACAGTTGCTTTCATATACATTGTAGTGATCACCACAGTTGCTTTCATATACATTATAGTGATCACCACAGTTGCTTTCATATACATTGTAGTGATCACCACAGTTGCTTTCATATACATTGTAGTGATCACCACAGTTGCTTTCATATACATTGTAGTGATCACCACAGTTGCTTTCATATACATTGTAGTGATCACCACAATTGCTTTCATATACATTGTAGTGATCACCACAGTTGCTTTCATGTACATTGTTGTGATCACCACAGTTGCTTTCATATACATTGTTGTGATCACCAAAGTTGCTTTCAAATACATTGTAGTGATCACCACAGTTGCTTTCATATACATTGTAGTGATCACCACAGTTGCTTTCATATACATTGTAGTGATCACCACAGTTGCTTTCATATACATTGTAGTGATCACCACAGTTGCTTTCATATACATTGTAGTGATCACCACAATTGCTTTCATATACATTGTAGTGATCACCACAGTTGCTTTCATGTACATTGTTGTGATCACCACAGTTGCTTTCATATACATTGTTGTGATCACCAAAGTTGCTTTCAAATACATTGTTGTGATCACCACAGTTGCTTTCATATGCATTGTAGTGATCACCACAGTTGCTTTCATATACATTGTAGTGATCACCGCAGTTGCTTTCATATACATTGTAGTGATCACCACAGTTGCTTTCATATACATTGTAGTGATCACCACAGTTGCTTTCATATACATTGTAGTGATCACCGCAGTTGCTTTCATATACAATGTAGTGATCACCACATTTGCTTTCCTATACATTGCAGTGATCACCACACATGCTTTCATATACATGTTAGCAATCTCCACAGTTGAATTCATATACATTGTAGTGATCACCACATATGCTTCCATATACATTGTAGTGATCACCACAGTTGCTTTCATATGCATATTAGCAATCTCCACAGATGATTTCATATACATTATAGTGATCACCACAGTTCGTTTCATACACATGGTAGTGATCACCACAGTTGCTTTCCTATACATTGTAGTGATCACCACAGTTGCTTTCATATACATTGCAGTGATCACTACAGTTGCTTTCATATACATTGCAGTGATCACGACAGATGCTTTCATATACATTGTAGTGATCACCAGTTGCTTTCATATACATTGCAGTGATCACCACAGTTGCTTTCCTATACATTGCAGTGATCACCACACATGATTTCATATACATTGTAGTGATCACCACAGTTGCTTTTATATACATTGTAGTGATAAGCAGTTGCTTTCATATACATTGTAGTGATCACCACACATGCTTTCATATACATTGTAGTGATCACCACAGTTGCTTTCATATACATTGTTGTGATCACCACAGTTGCTTTCATTTACATTGTAGTGATCACCACAGTTGCTTTCATATACATTGTTGTGATCACCACAGTTTCTTTCATATACATTGTAGTGATCACCACACATGCTTTCATTTACATTGTAGTGATCACCACAGTTGCTTTCGTATACATTGTTGTGATCACCACAGTTGCTCTCATATGCACATTAGCAATGACCACAGTTGCTTTCATATACATTGTAGTGATCACCACAGTTGCTTTTATACACATTGTAGTGATCACCACAGTTCCTTTCATATAAATTGTAGTTATCACCACAGTTGCTTCCATATACATTGTAGTGATCACCAGTTGCTTTCATATACATATTAACAATCACCACAGTTTCTTTCACATGCATATTAGTAATCACCACAGTTGCTTTCATATGCATATCAGCATTGACCACAGTTGCTTTTATATACATTGTAGTGTTCACCACAGATGCTTCCATATACATTGTAGTGATCACCATAGATGCTTTCATATACATTGTAGTGATCACCAGTTGCATTCATATACATTGTAGTGATCACCACAGTTGCTTTCATATACATTGTAGTGATCACCACAGTTGCTTTCATGTACATTGTTGTGATCACCACAGTTGCTTTCATATACATTGTTGTGATCACCAAAGTTGCTTTCAAATACATTGTTGTGATCACCACAGTTGCTTTCATATGCATTGTAGTGATCACCACAGTTGCTTTCATATACATTGTAGTGATCACCGCAGTTGCTTTCATATACATTGTAGTGATCACCACAGTTGCTTTCATATACATTGTAGTGATCACCACAGTTGCTTTCATATACATTGTAGTGATCACCACAGTTGCTTTCATATACATTGTAGTGATCACCACAATTGCTTTCATATACATTGTAGTGATCACCACAGTTGCTTTCATGTACATTGTTGTGATCACCACAGTTGCTTTCATATACATTGTTGTGATCACCAAAGTTGCTTTCAAATACATTGTTGTGATCACCACAGTTGCTTTCATATGCATTGTAGTGATCACCACAGTTGCTTTCATATACATTGTAGTGATCACCGCAGTTGCTTTCATATACATTGTAGTGATCACCACAGTTGCTTTCATATACATTGTAGTGATCACCACAGTTGCTTTCATATACATTGTAGTGATCACCGCAGTTGCTTTCATATACAATGTAGTGATCACCACATTTGCTTTCCTATACATTGCAGTGATCACCACACATGCTTTCATATACATGTTAGCAATCTCCACAGTTGAATTCATATACATTGTAGTGATCACCACATATGCTTCCATATACATTGTAGTGATCACCACAGTTGCTTTCATATGCATATTAGCAATCTCCACAGATGATTTCATATACATTATAGTGATCACCACAGTTCGTTTCATACACATGGTAGTGATCACCACAGTTGCTTTCCTATACATTGTAGTGATCACCACAGTTGCTTTCATATACATTGCAGTGATCACTACAGTTGCTTTCATATACATTGCAGTGATCACGACAGATGCTTTCATATACATTGTAGTGATCACCAGTTGCTTTCATATACATTGCAGTGATCACCACAGTTGCTTTCCTATACATTGCAGTGATCACCACACATGATTTCATATACATTGTAGTGATCACCACAGTTGCTTTTATATACATTGTAGTGATAAGCAGTTGCTTTCATATACATTGTAGTGATCACCACACATGCTTTCATATACATTGTAGTGATCACCACAGTTGCTTTCATATACATTGTTGTGATCACCACAGTTGCTTTCATTTACATTGTAGTGATCACCACAGTTGCTTTCATATACATTGTTGTGATCACCACAGTTTCTTTCATATACATTGTAGTGATCACCACACATGCTTTCATTTACATTGTAGTGATCACCACAGTTGCTTTCGTATACATTGTTGTGATCACCACAGTTGCTCTCATATGCACATTAGCAATGACCACAGTTGCTTTCATATACATTGTAGTGATCACCACAGTTGCTTTTATACACATTGTAGTGATCACCACAGTTCCTTTCATATAAATTGTAGTTATCACCACAGTTGCTTCCATATACATTGTAGTGATCACCAGTTGCTTTCATATACATATTAACAATCACCACAGTTTCTTTCACATGCATATTAGTAATCACCACAGTTGCTTTCATATGCATATCAGCATTGACCACAGTTGCTTTTATATACATTGTAGTGTTCACCACAGATGCTTCCATATACATTGTAGTGATCACCATAGATGCTTTCATATACATTGTAGTGATCACCAGTTGCATTCATATACATTGTAGTGATCACCACAGTTGCTTTCATATACATTGTAGTGATCACCACAGTTGCTTTCATGTACATTGTTGTGATCACCACAGTTGCTTTCATATACATTGTTGTGATCACCAAAGTTGCTTTCAAATACATTGTTGTGATCACCACAGTTGCTTTCATATGCATTGTAGTGATCACCACAGTTGCTTTCATATACATTGTAGTGATCACCGCAGTTGCTTTCATATACATTGTAGTGATCACTACAGTTGCTTTCATATACATTGTAGTGATCACCACAGTTGCTTTCATATACATTGTAGTGATCACCGCAGTTGCTTTCATATACAATGTAGTGATCACCACATTTGCTTTCCTATACATTGCAGTGATCACCACACATGCTTTCATATACATGTTAGCAATCTCCACAGTTGAATTCATATACATTGTAGTGATCACCACATATGCTTCCATATACATTGTAGTGATCACCACAGTTGCTTTCATATGCATATTAGCAATCTCCACAGATGATTTCATATACATTATAGTGATCACCACAGTTCGTTTCATACACATTGTAGTGATCACCACAGTTGCTTTCCTATACATTGTAGTGATCACCACAGTTGCTTTCATATACATTGCAGTGATCACTACAGTTGCTTTCATATACATTGCAGTGATCACGACAGATGCTTTCATATACATTGTAGTGATCACCAGTTGCTTTCATATACATTGCAGTGATCACCACAGTTGCTTTCCTATACATTGCAGTGATCACCACACATGATTTCATATACATTGTAGTGATCACCACAGTTGCTTTTATATACATTGTAGTGATAAGCAGTTGCTTTCATATACATTGTAGTGATCACCACACATGCTTTCATATACATTGTAGTGATCACCACAGTTGCTTTCATATACATTGTTGTGATCACCACAGTTGCTTTCATTTACATTGTAGTGATCACCACAGTTGCTTTCATATACATTGTAGTGATCACCACAGTTGCTTTCATATACATTGTAGTGATCACCACAGTTGCTTTCATATACATTGTAGTGATCACCACAATTGCTTTCATATACATTGTAGTGATCACCACAGTTGCTTTCATGTACATTGTTGTGATCACCACAGTTGCTTTCATATACATTGTTGTGATCACCAAAGTTGCTTTCAAATACATTGTTGTGATCACCACAGTTGCTTTCATATGCATTGTAGTGATCACCACAGTTGCTTTCATATACATTGTAGTGATCACCGCAGTTGCTTTCATATACATTGTAGTGATCACCACAGTTGCTTTCATATACATTGTAGTGATCACCACAGTTGCTTTCATATGCATATTAGCAATCTCCACAGATGATTTCATATACATTATAGTGATCACCACAGTTCGTTTCATACACATTGTAGTGATCACCACAGTTGCTTTCCTATACATTGTAGTGATCACCACAGTTGCTTTCATATACATTGCAGTGATCACTACAGTTGCTTTCATATACATTGCAGTGATCACGACAGATGCTTTCATATACATTGTAGTGATCACCAGTTGCTTTCATATACATTGCAGTGATCACCACAGTTGCTTTCCTATACATTGCAGTGATCACCACACATGATTTCATATACATTGTAGTGATCACCACAGTTGCTTTTATATACATTGTAGTGATAAGCAGTTGCTTTCATATACATTGTAGTGATCACCACACATGCTTTCATATACATTGTAGTGATCACCACAGTTGCTTTCATATACATTGTTGTGATCACCACAGTTGCTTTCATTTACATTGTAGTGATCACCACAGTTGCTTTCATATACATTGTAGTGATCACCACAGTTGCTTTCATATACATTGTAGTGATCACCACAGTTGCTTTCATATACATTGTAGTGATCACCACAATTGCTTTCATATACATTGTAGTGATCACCACAGTTGCTTTCATGTACATTGTTGTGATCACCACAGTTGCTTTCATATACATTGTTGTGATCACCAAAGTTGCTTTCAAATACATTGTTGTGATCACCACAGTTGCTTTCATGTGCATTGTAGTGATCACCACAGTTGCTTTCATATACATTGTAGTGATCACCGCAGTTGCTTTCATATACATTGTAGTGATCACCACAGTTGCTTTCATATACATTGTAGTGATCACCACAGTTGCTTTCATATACATTGTAGTGATCACCGCAGTTGCTTTCATATACAATGTAGTGATCACCACATTTGCTTTCCTATACATTGCAGTGATCACCACACATGCTTTCATATACATGTTAGCAATCTCCACAGTTGAATTCATATACATTGTAGTGATCACCACATATGCTTCCATATACATTGTAGTGATCACCACAGTTGCTTTCATGTACATTGTTGTGATCACCACAGTTGCTTTCATATACATTGTTGTGATCACCAAAGTTGCTTTCAAATACATTGTTGTGATCACCACAGTTGCTTTCATATGCATTGTAGTGATCACCACAGTTGCTTTCATATACATTGTAGTGATCACCGCAGTTGCTTTCATATACATTATAGTGATCACCACAGTTCGTTTCATACACATGGTAGTGATCACCACAGTTGCTTTCCTATACATTGTAGTGATCACCACAGTTGCTTTCATATACATTGCAGTGATCACTACAGTTGCTTTCATATACATTGCAGTGATCACGACAGATGCTTTCATATACATTGTAGTGATCACCAGTTGCTTTCATATACATTGCAGTGATCACCACAGTTGCTTTCCTATACATTGCAGTGATCACCACACATGATTTCATATACATTGTAGTGATCACCACAGTTGCTTTTATATACATTGTAGTGATAAGCAGTTGCTTTCATATACATTGTAGTGATCACCACACATGCTTTCATATACATTGTAGTGATCACCACAGTTGCTTTCATATACATTGTTGTGATCACCACAGTTGCTTTCATTTACATTGTAGTGATCACCACAGTTGCTTTCATATACATTGTTGTGATCACCACAGTTTCTTTCATATACATTGTAGTGATCACCACACATGCTTTCATTTACATTGTAGTGATCACCACAGTTGCTTTCGTATACATTGTTGTGATCACCACAGTTGCTCTCATATGCACATTAGCAATGACCACAGTTGCTTTCATATACATTGTAGTGATCACCACAGTTGCTTTTATACACATTGTAGTGATCACCACAGTTCCTTTCATATAAATTGTAGTTATCACCACAGTTGCTTCCATATACATTGTAGTGATCACCAGTTGCTTTCATATACATATTAACAATCACCACAGTTTCTTTCACATGCATATTAGTAATCACCACAGTTGCTTTCATATGCATATCAGCATTGACCACAGTTGCTTTTATATACATTGTAGTGTTCACCACAGATGCTTCCATATACATTGTAGTGATCACCATAGATGCTTTCATATACATTGTAGTGATCACCAGTTGCATTCATATACATTGTAGTGATCACCACAGTTGCTTTCATATACATTGTAGTGATCACCACAGTTGCTTTCATGTACATTGTTGTGATCACCACAGTTGCTTTCATATACATTGTTGTGATCACCAAAGTTGCTTTCAAATACATTGTTGTGATCACCACAGTTGCTTTCATATGCATTGTAGTGATCACCACAGTTGCTTTCATATACATTGTAGTGATCACCGCAGTTGCTTTCATATACATTGTAGTGATCACCACAGTTGCTTTCATATACATTGTAGTGATCACCACAGTTGCTTTCATATACATTGTAGTGATCACCGCAGTTGCTTTCATATACAATGTAGTGATCACCACATTTGCTTTCCTATACATTGCAGTGATCACCACACATGCTTTCATATACATGTTAGCAATCTCCACAGTTGAATTCATATACATTGTAGTGATCACCACATATGCTTCCATATACATTGTAGTGATCACCACAGTTGCTTTCATATGCATATTAGCAATCTCCACAGATGATTTCATATACATTATAGTGATCACCACAGTTCGTTTCATACACATTGTAGTGATCACCACAGTTGCTTTCCTATACATTGTAGTGATCACCACAGTTGCTTTCATATACATTGCAGTGATCACTACAGTTGCTTTCATATACATTGCAGTGATCACGACAGATGCTTTCATATACATTGTAGTGATCACCAGTTGCTTTCATATACATTGCAGTGATCACCACAGTTGCTTTCCTATACATTGCAGTGATCACCACACATGATTTCATATACATTGTAGTGATCACCACAGTTGCTTTTATATACATTGTAGTGATAAGCAGTTGCTTTCATATACATTGTAGTGATCACCACACATGCTTTCATATACATTGTAGTGATCACCACAGTTGCTTTCATATACATTGTTGTGATCACCACAGTTGCTTTCATTTACATTGTAGTGATCACCACAGTTGCTTTCATATACATTGTTGTGATCACCACAGTTTCTTTCATATACATTGTAGTGATCACCACACATGCTTTCATTTACATTGTAGTGATCACCACAGTTGCTTTCGTATACATTGTTGTGATCACCACAGTTGCTCTCATATGCACATTAGCAATGACCACAGTTGCTTTCATATACATTGTAGTGATCACCACAGTTGCTTTTATACACATTGTAGTGATCACCACAGTTCCTTTCATATAAATTGTAGTTATCACCACAGTTGCTTCCATATACATTGTAGTGATCACCAGTTGCTTTCATATACATATTAACAATCACCACAGTTTCTTTCACATGCATATTAGTAATCACCACAGTTGCTTTCATATGCATATCAGCATTGACCACAGTTGCTTTTATATACATTGTAGTGTTCACCACAGATGCTTCCATATACATTGTAGTGATCACCATAGATGCTTTCATATACATTGTAGTGATCACCAGTTGCATTCATATACATTGTAGTGATCACCACAGTTGCTTCCATATACATTGTAGTGATCACCAGTTGCTTTCATATACATATTAACAATCACCACAATTTCTTTCACATGCATATTAGTAATCACCACAGTTGCTCTCATATGCACATTAGCAATGACCACAGTTGCTTTCATATGCATTGTAGTGATCACCACAGTTTCTTTCATATCTATTGTAGTGATCGCCAGTTGCTTTCATGTACAATGTAGTGATCACGACAGTTGCTTTCATATACATTCTAGTGATCACCACAGTTGCTTTCATATACATTGTAGTGATCACCAGTTGCTTTCATATACATATTAACAATCACCACAGTTTCTTTCACATGCATATTAGTAATCACCACAGTTGCTTTCATATACATTGTAGTGATCACCACAGTTACTTTCATATATATACTAGTGATTACCAGTTGCTTTAATATACATTGTAGTGATCACCACAGATGCTTTCATATACATTGTAGTGATCTCCACAGTTGCTTTAAAATATACATAGTAGTGATCACCAGTTGCTTTCATATGCATATTAACAAGCACCACACTTTCGTTCACAGGCATATTAGTAATCACCACAGTTGCTTTTATATGCATTGTAGTGATCACCACAGGTGCTTTCATATACATTGTAGTGATCACCGCAGTTGCTTTCATATACAATGTAGTGATCACCACATTTGCTTTCCTATACATTGCAGTGATCACCACACATGCTTTCATATACATGTTAGCAATCTCCACAGTTGAATTCATATACATTGTAGTGATCACCACATATGCTTCCATATACATTGTAGTGATCACCACAGTTGCTTTCATATGCATATTAGCAATCTCCACAGATGATTTCATATACATTATAGTGATCACCACAGTTCGTTTCATACACATGGTAGTGATCACCACAGTTGCTTTCCTATACATTGTAGTGATCACCACAGTTGCTTTCATATACATTGCAGTGATCACTACAGTTGCTTTCATATACATTGCAGTGATCACGACAGATGCTTTCATATACATTGTAGTGATCACCAGTTGCTTTCATATACATTGCAGTGATCACCACAGTTGCTTTCCTATACATTGCAGTGATCACCACACATGATTTCATATACATTGTAGTGATCACCACAGTTGCTTTTATATACATTGTAGTGATAAGCAGTTGCTTTCATATACATTGTAGTGATCACCACACATGCTTTCATATACATTGTAGTGATCACCACAGTTGCTTTCATATACATTGTTGTGATCACCACAGTTGCTTTCATTTACATTGTAGTGATCACCACAGTTGCTTTCATATACATTGTTGTGATCACCACAGTTTCTTTCATATACATTGTAGTGATCACCACACATGCTTTCATTTACATTGTAGTGATCACCACAGTTGCTTTCGTATACATTGTTGTGATCACCACAGTTGCTCTCATATGCACATTAGCAATGACCACAGTTGCTTTCATATACATTGTAGTGATCACCACAGTTGCTTTTATACACATTGTAGTGATCACCACAGTTCCTTTCATATAAATTGTAGTTATCACCACAGTTGCTTCCATATACATTGTAGTGATCACCAGTTGCTTTCATATACATATTAACAATCACCACAGTTTCTTTCACATGCATATTAGTAATCACCACAGTTGCTTTCATATGCATATCAGCATTGACCACAGTTGCTTTTATATACATTGTAGTGTTCACCACAGATGCTTCCATATACATTGTAGTGATCACCATAGATGCTTTCATATACATTGTAGTGATCACCAGTTGCATTCATATACATTGTAGTGATCACCACAGTTGCTTTCATATACATTGTAGTGATCACCACAGTTGCTTTCATGTACATTGTTGTGATCACCACAGTTGCTTTCATATACATTGTTGTGATCACCAAAGTTGCTTTCAAATACATTGTTGTGATCACCACAGTTGCTTTCATATGCATTGTAGTGATCACCACAGTTGCTTTCATATACATTGTAGTGATCACCGCAGTTGCTTTCATATACATTGTAGTGATCACCACAGTTGCTTTCATATACATTGTAGTGATCACCACAGTTGCTTTCATATACATTGTAGTGATCACCGCAGTTGCTTTCATATACAATGTAGTGATCACCACATTTGCTTTCCTATACATTGCAGTGATCACCACACATGCTTTCATATACATGTTAGCAATCTCCACAGTTGAATTCATATACATTGTAGTGATCACCACATATGCTTCCATATACATTGTAGTGATCACCACAGTTGCTTTCATATGCATATTAGCAATCTCCACAGATGATTTCATATACATTATAGTGATCACCACAGTTCGTTTCATACACATTGTAGTGATCACCACAGTTGCTTTCCTATACATTGTAGTGATCACCACAGTTGCTTTCATATACATTGCAGTGATCACTACAGTTGCTTTCATATACATTGCAGTGATCACGACAGATGCTTTCATATACATTGTAGTGATCACCAGTTGCTTTCATATACATTGCAGTGATCACCACAGTTGCTTTCCTATACATTGCAGTGATCACCACACATGATTTCATATACATTGTAGTGATCACCACAGTTGCTTTTATATACATTGTAGTGATAAGCAGTTGCTTTCATATACATTGTAGTGATCACCACACATGCTTTCATATACATTGTAGTGATCACCACAGTTGCTTTCATATACATTGTTGTGATCACCACAGTTGCTTTCATTTACATTGTAGTGATCACCACAGTTGCTTTCATATACATTGTAGTGATCACCACAGTTGCTTTCATATACATTGTAGTGATCACCACAGTTGCTTTCATATACATTGTAGTGATCACCACAATTGCTTTCATATACATTGTAGTGATCACCACAGTTGCTTTCATGTACATTGTTGTGATCACCACAGTTGCTTTCATATACATTGTTGTGATCACCAAAGTTGCTTTCAAATACATTGTTGTGATCACCACAGTTGCTTTCATGTGCATTGTAGTGATCACCACAGTTGCTTTCATATACATTGTAGTGATCACCGCAGTTGCTTTCATATACATTGTAGTGATCACCACAGTTGCTTTCATATACATTGTAGTGATCACCACAGTTGCTTTCATATACATTGTAGTGATCACCGCAGTTGCTTTCATATACAATGTAGTGATCACCACATTTGCTTTCCTATACATTGCAGTGATCACCACACATGCTTTCATATACATGTTAGCAATCTCCACAGTTGAATTCATATACATTGTAGTGATCACCACATATGCTTCCATATACATTGTAGTGATCACCACAGTTGCTTTCATGTACATTGTTGTGATCACCACAGTTGCTTTCATATACATTGTTGTGATCACCAAAGTTGCTTTCAAATACATTGTTGTGATCACCACAGTTGCTTTCATATGCATTGTAGTGATCACCACAGTTGCTTTCATATACATTGTAGTGATCACCGCAGTTGCTTTCATATACATTATAGTGATCACCACAGTTCGTTTCATACACATGGTAGTGATCACCACAGTTGCTTTCCTATACATTGTAGTGATCACCACAGTTGCTTTCATATACATTGCAGTGATCACTACAGTTGCTTTCATATACATTGCAGTGATCACGACAGATGCTTTCATATACATTGTAGTGATCACCAGTTGCTTTCATATACATTGCAGTGATCACCACAGTTGCTTTCCTATACATTGCAGTGATCACCACACATGATTTCATATACATTGTAGTGATCACCACAGTTGCTTTTATATACATTGTAGTGATAAGCAGTTGCTTTCATATACATTGTAGTGATCACCACACATGCTTTCATATACATTGTAGTGATCACCACAGTTGCTTTCATATACATTGTTGTGATCACCACAGTTGCTTTCATTTACATTGTAGTGATCACCACAGTTGCTTTCATATACATTGTTGTGATCACCACAGTTTCTTTCATATACATTGTAGTGATCACCACACATGCTTTCATTTACATTGTAGTGATCACCACAGTTGCTTTCGTATACATTGTTGTGATCACCACAGTTGCTCTCATATGCACATTAGCAATGACCACAGTTGCTTTCATATACATTGTAGTGATCACCACAGTTGCTTTTATACACATTGTAGTGATCACCACAGTTCCTTTCATATAAATTGTAGTTTTCACCACAGTTGCTTCCATATACATTGTAGTGATCACCAGTTGCTTTCATATACATATTAACAATCACCACAGTTTCTTTCACATGCATATTAGTAATCACCACAGTTGCTTTCATATGCATATCAGCATTGACCACAGTTGCTTTTATATACATTGTAGTGTTCACCACAGATGCTTCCATATACATTGTAGTGATCACCATAGATGCTTTCATATACATTGTAGTGATCACCAGTTGCATTCATATACATTGTAGTGATCACCACAGTTGCTTTCATATACATTGTAGTGATCACCACAGTTGCTTTCATGTACATTGTTGTGATCACCACAGTTGCTTTCATATACATTGTTGTGATCACCAAAGTTGCTTTCAAATACATTGTTGTGATCACCACAGTTGCTTTCATATGCATTGTAGTGATCACCACAGTTGCTTTCATATACATTGTAGTGATCACCGCAGTTGCTTTCATATACATTGTAGTGATCACCACAGTTGCTTTCATATACATTGTAGTGATCACCACAGTTGCTTTCATATACATTGTAGTGATCACCGCAGTTGCTTTCATATACAATGTAGTGATCACCACATTTGCTTTCCTATACATTGCAGTGATCACCACACATGCTTTCATATACATGTTAGCAATCTCCACAGTTGAATTCATATACATTGTAGTGATCACCACATATGCTTCCATATACATTGTAGTGATCACCACAGTTGCTTTCATATGCATATTAGCAATCTCCACAGATGATTTCATATACATTATAGTGATCACCACAGTTCGTTTCATACACATTGTAGTGATCACCACAGTTGCTTTCCTATACATTGTAGTGATCACCACAGTTGCTTTCATATACATTGCAGTGATCACTACAGTTGCTTTCATATACATTGCAGTGATCACGACAGATGCTTTCATATACATTGTAGTGATCACCAGTTGCTTTCATATACATTGCAGTGATCACCACAGTTGCTTTCCTATACATTGCAGTGATCACCACACATGATTTCATATACATTGTAGTGATCACCACAGTTGCTTTTATATACATTGTAGTGATAAGCAGTTGCTTTCATATACATTGTAGTGATCACCACACATGCTTTCATATACATTGTAGTGATCACCACAGTTGCTTTCATATACATTGTTGTGATCACCACAGTTGCTTTCATTTACATTGTAGTGATCACCACAGTTGCTTTCATATACATTGTTGTGATCACCACAGTTTCTTTCATATACATTGTAGTGATCACCACACATGCTTTCATTTACATTGTAGTGATCACCACAGTTGCTTTCGTATACATTGTTGTGATCACCACAGTTGCTCTCATATGCACATTAGCAATGACCACAGTTGCTTTCATATACATTGTAGTGATCACCACAGTTGCTTTTATACACATTGTAGTGATCACCACAGTTCCTTTCATATAAATTGTAGTTATCACCACAGTTGCTTCCATATACATTGTAGTGATCACCAGTTGCTTTCATATACATATTAACAATCACCACAGTTTCTTTCACATGCATATTAGTAATCACACAGTTGCTTTCATATGCATATCAGCATTGACCACAGTTGCTTTTATATACATTGTAGTGTTCACCACAGATGCTTCCATATACATTGTAGTGATCACCATAGATGCTTTCATATACATTGTAGTGATCACCAGTTGCATTCATATACATTGTAGTGATCACCACAGTTGCTTCCATATACATTGTAGTGATCACCAGTTGCTTTCATATACATATTAACAATCACCACAATTTCTTTCACATGCATATTAGTAATCACCACAGTTGCTCTCATATGCACATTAGCAATGACCACAGTTGCTTTCATATGCATTGTAGTGATCACCACAGTTTCTTTCATATCTATTGTAGTGATCGCCAGTTGCTTTCATGTACAATGTAGTGATCACGACAGTTGCTTTCATATACATTCTAGTGATCACCACAGTTGCTTTCATATACATTGTAGTGATCACCAGTTGCTTTCATATACATATTAACAATCACCACAGTTTCTTTCACATGCATATTAGTAATCACCACAGTTGCTTTCATATACATTGTAGTGATCACCACAGTTACTTTCATATATATACTAGTGATTACCAGTTGCTTTAATATACATTGTAGTGATCACCACAGATGCTTTCATATACATTGTAGTGATCTCCACAGTTGCTTTAAAATATACATAGTAGTGATCACCAGTTGCTTTCATATGCATATTAACAAGCACCACACTTTCGTTCACAGGCATATTAGTAATCACCACAGTTGCTTTTATATGCATTGTAGTGATCACCACAGGTGCTTTCATATACATTGTAGTGATCACCGCAGTTGCTTTCATATACAATGTAGTGATCACCACATTTGCTTTCCTATACATTGCAGTGATCACCACACATGCTTTCATATACATGTTAGCAATCTCCACAGTTGAATTCATATACATTGTAGTGATCACCACATATGCTTCCATATACATTGTAGTGATCACCACAGTTGCTTTCATATGCATATTAGCAATCTCCACAGATGATTTCATATACATTATAGTGATCACCACAGTTCGTTTCATACACATGGTAGTGATCACCACAGTTGCTTTCCTATACATTGTAGTGATCACCACAGTTGCTTTCATATACATTGCAGTGATCACTACAGTTGCTTTCATATACATTGCAGTGATCACGACAGATGCTTTCATATACATTGTAGTGATCACCAGTTGCTTTCATATACATTGCAGTGATCACCACAGTTGCTTTCCTATACATTGCAGTGATCACCACACATGATTTCATATACATTGTTGTGATCACCACAGTTGCTTTTATATACATTGTAGTGATAAGCAGTTGCTTTCATATACATTGTAGTGATCACCACACATGCTTTCATATACATTGTAGTGATCACCACAGTTGCTTTCATATACATTGTTGTGATCACCACAGTTGCTTTCATTTACATTGTAGTGATCACCACAGTTGCTTTCATATACATTGTTGTGATCACCACAGTTTCTTTCATATACATTGTAGTGATCACCACACATGCTTTCATTTACATTGTAGTGATCACCACAGTTGCTTTCGTATACATTGTTGTGATCACCACAGTTGCTCTCATATGCACATTAGCAATGACCACAGTTGCTTTCATATACATTGTAGTGATCACCACAGTTGCTTTTATACACATTGTAGTGATCACCACAGTTCCTTTCATATAAATTGTAGTTATCACCACAGTTGCTTCCATATACATTGTAGTGATCACCAGTTGCTTTCATATACATATTAACAATCACCACAGTTTCTTTCACATGCATATTAGTAATCACCACAGTTGCTTTCATATGCATATCAGCATTGACCACAGTTGCTTTTATATACATTGTAGTGTTCACCACAGATGCTTCCATATACATTGTAGTGATCACCATAGATGCTTTCATATACATTGTAGTGATCACCAGTTGCATTCATATACATTGTAGTGATCACCACAGTTGCTTTCATATACATTGTAGTGATCACCACAGTTGCTTTCATGTACATTGTTGTGATCACCACAGTTGCTTTCATATACATTGTTGTGATCACCAAAGTTGCTTTCAAATACATTGTTGTGATCACCACAGTTGCTTTCATATGCATTGTAGTGATCACCACAGTTGCTTTCATATACATTGTAGTGATCACCGCAGTTGCTTTCATATACATTGTAGTGATCACCACAGTTGCTTTCATATACATTGTAGTGATCACCACAGTTGCTTTCATATACATTGTAGTGATCACCGCAGTTGCTTTCATATACAATGTAGTGATCACCACATTTGCTTTCCTATACATTGCAGTGATCACCACACATGCTTTCATATACATGTTAGCAATCTCCACAGTTGAATTCATATACATTGTAGTGATCACCACATATGCTTCCATATACATTGTAGTGATCACCACAGTTGCTTTCATATGCATATTAGCAATCTCCACAGATGATTTCATATACATTATAGTGATCACCACAGTTCGTTTCATACACATTGTAGTGATCACCACAGTTGCTTTCCTATACATTGTAGTGATCACCACAGTTGCTTTCATATACATTGCAGTGATCACTACAGTTGCTTTCATATACATTGCAGTGATCACGACAGATGCTTTCATATACATTGTAGTGATCACCAGTTGCTTTCATATACATTGCAGTGATCACCACAGTTGCTTTCCTATACATTGCAGTGATCACCACACATGATTTCATATACATTGTAGTGATCACCACAGTTGCTTTTATATACATTGTAGTGATAAGCAGTTGCTTTCATATACATTGTAGTGATCACCACACATGCTTTCATATACATTGTAGTGATCACCACAGTTGCTTTCATATACATTGTTGTGATCACCACAGTTGCTTTCATTTACATTGTAGTGATCACCACAGTTGCTTTCATATACATTGTTGTGATCACCACAGTTTCTTTCATATACATTGTAGTGATCACCACACATGCTTTCATTTACATTGTAGTGATCACCACAGTTGCTTTCGTATACATTGTTGTGATCACCACAGTTGCTCTCATATGCACATTAGCAATGACCACAGTTGCTTTCATATACATTGTAGTGATCACCACAGTTGCTTTTATACACATTGTAGTGATCACCACAGTTCCTTTCATATAAATTGTAGTTATCACCACAGTTGCTTCCATATACATTGTAGTGATCACCAGTTGCTTTCATATACATATTAACAATCACCACAGTTTCTTTCACATGCATATTAGTAATCACCACAGTTGCTTTCATATGCATATCAGCATTGACCACAGTTGCTTTTATATACATTGTAGTGTTCACCACAGATGCTTCCATATACATTGTAGTGATCACCATAGATGCTTTCATATACATTGTAGTGATCACCAGTTGCATTCATATACATTGTAGTGATCACCACAGTTGCTTCCATATACATTGTAGTGATCACCAGTTGCTTTCATATACATATTAACAATCACCACAATTTCTTTCACATGCATATTAGTAATCACCACAGTTGCTTTCATATGCACATTAGCAATGACCACAGTTGCTTTCATATGCATTGTAGTGATCACCACAGTTTCTTTCATATCTATTGTAGTGATCGCCAGTTGCTTTCATGTACAATGTAGTGATCACGACAGTTGCTTTCATATACCTTCTAGTGATCACCACAGTTGCTTTCATATACATTGTAGTGATCACCAGTTGCTTTCATATACATATTAACAATCACCACAGTTTCTTTCACATGCATATTAGTAATCACCACAGTTGCTTTCATATACATTGTAGTGATCACCACAGTTACTTTCATATATATACTAGTGATTACCAGTTGCTTTAATATACATTGTAGTGATCACCACAGATGCTTTCATATACATTGTAGTGATCTCCACAGTTGCTTTAAAATATACATAGTAGTGATCACCAGTTGCTTTCATATGCATATTAACAAGCACCACACTTTCGTTCACAGGCATATTAGTAATCACCACAGTTGCTTTTATATGCATTGTAGTGATCACCACAGGTGCTTTCTTATACATTGTAGTGATCACCACAGTTGCTTTCATATACAATGTAGTGATCACCAGTTGCTTTCATATACATATTAACAATCACCACAGTTTTTTTCACATGTATATTAGTAATCACCAGTTGCTTTCATATACATTGTAGTGATCACCACAGTTGCTTTCATATACATTGTAGTGATCACCACAGTTGCTTTCATATACATTGTAGTGATCACGAAAGTTGCTTTCAAATACATTGTTGTGATCACCACAGATGCTTTCTTATACATTGTAGTGATCACCTCAGTTGCTTTCATATACAATGTAGTGATCACCACAGTTGCTTTAAAATATACATAGTAGTGATCACCAGTTGGTTTCATATGCATATTAACAAGCACCACACTTTCGTTCACAGGCATATTAGTAATCACCACAGTTGCTTTTATATGCATTGTAGTGATCACCACAGGTGCTTTCTTATACATTGTAGAGATCACCACAGTTGCTTTCATATACATTGTAGTGATCACCAGTTGCTTTCATATACATATTAACAATCACCACAGTTTTTTTCACATGTATATTAGTAATCACCAGTTGCTTTCATATACATTGTAGTGATCACCACAGTTGCTTTCATATACATTGTAGTGATCACCACAGTTGCTTTCATATACATTGTAGTGATCACGAAAGTTGCTTTCAAATACATTGTTGTGATCACCACAGATGCTTTCATATACATTGTAGTGATCACCTCAGTTGCTTTCATATACATTGTAGTGATCACCACAGTTGCTTTCATATACATTGTAGTGATCACCAGTTGCTTTCAAATACATTGTAGTGATAACCACAGTTGCTTTCATATGCATATTAGTAATCACCAGTTGCTTTCATATACATTGTAGTGATCACCACAGTTGCTTTCATATACATTGTAGTGATCACCATAGATGCTATCATAGGCACATTAGCAATCATCACAGTTGCTTCCATACACATGTAAGTGAACACCACACTTACTTTCATATGCATATAAGCAATCTCCATAGTTACTTTCATGTACATGTTAGTGAACACCACAGATGCTTTCATATACATTGTAGTGATCACCACAGATGCTTTCATATACATTGTAGTGATCACCACAGATGCTTTCATATACATTGTAGTGATCACCACAGTTGTTTTCATATACATTGTAGTGATCACCACAGTTGCTTTCATATACATTGTAGTGATCACCACAGATGCTTTCATATACATTGTAGTGATCACCACAGTTGCTTTCCGATACATTGTAGTGATCACCACAGTTGCTTTCAAATACATTGTAGTGATCAACACAGTTGCTTTCCGATACATTGTAGTGATCAACACAGTTGCTTTCCGATACATTGTAGTGATCAACACAGTTGCTTTCCGATACATTGTAGTGATCACCACAGTTGCTTTCAAATACATTGTAGTGATCACCACAGTTGCTTTCATATGCATATTAGTAATCACAACAGTTGCTTTCATATACATTGTAGTGATCACATCAGTTGCTTTCAAATACATTGTAGTGATCACCACAGTTGCTTTCAAATACATTGTAGTGATCACCACAGTTGCTTTCATATGCATATTAGTAATCACAACAGTTGCTTTCATATACATTGTAGTGATCACCACAGTTGCTTTCAAATACATTGTAGTGATCACCACAGTTGCTTTCCTATACATTGTAGTGATCACCACAGTTGCTTTCATATGCATATTACTAATCACCAGTTGCTTTCATATACATTGTAGTGATCACCACAGTTGCTTTCCTATACATTGTAGTGATCACCACAGTTGCTTTCATATACATTGTAGTGATCACCACAGTTGCTTTCATATACATTGTAGTGATCACCGCAGTTGCTTTCATATGCATATTAGTAATCACCACAGTTGCTTTCATATACATTGCAGTGATCACCACAGTTGCTTTCATATACATTGTAGTGATCACCGCAGTTGCTTTCATATACATTGTAGTGATCACCACAGTTGCTTTCATATGCATATTAGTAATCACCAGTTGCTTTCATATACATTGTAGTGATCACCACAGTTGCTTTCATATGCATATTAGTAATCACCAGTTGCTTTCATATACATTGTAGTGATCACCGCAGTTGCTTTCATATACATTGTAGTGATCACCACAGTTGCTTTCATATGCATATTAGTAATCACCAGTTGCTTTCATATACATTGTAGTGATCACCGCAGTTGCTTTCATATGCATATTAGTAATCACCAGTTGCTTTCATATACATTGTAGTGATCACCACAGTTGCTTTCATATACATTGTAGTGATCACCACAGTTGCTTTCATATACATTGTAGTGATCACCACAGTTGCTTTCATATACATTGTATTGATCACCACAGTTGCTTTCATATACATTGTAGTGATCACCACAGTTGCTTTCATGTACATTGTTGTGATCACCACAGTTGCTTTCAAATACATTGTAGTGATCACCACAGTTGCTTTCATATACATTGTAGTGATCACCACAATTGCTTTCATATACATTGTAGTGATCACCACAGTTGCTTTCATGTACATTGTTGTGATCACCACAATTGCTTTCATATACATTGTAGTGATCACCACAGTTGCTTTCATATACATTGTAGTGATCACCACAGTTGCTTTCATATGCATATTAGTAATCAGCAGTTGCTTTCATATGCATATTAGTAATCACCACAGTTGCTTTCATATACATTGTAGTGATCACCACAGTTACTTTCATATACATTGTAGTGATCACCACAGTTGCTTTCCTATACATTCTAGTGATCAGCACAGTTGCTTTCATATACATTGTGGTGATCACCACAGTTGCTTTCATATACATTGTAGTGATCACCAGAGTTGCTTTCCTATACATTGCAGTGATCACCACAGTTGCTTTCATATACAATGTTGTGATCACCACAGTTGCTTTCCTGTACATTGCAGTGATCACCACACATGCTTTCATTTATATTGTAGTGATCACCACAGTTGCCTTCATATACATTGTAGTGATCACCACAGTTGCTTTCATATACATTGTAGTGATCACCACAGTTGCTTTCATATACATGTTAGCAATCTTCACAGTTGATTTCATATACATTGTAGTGATCACCACATATGCTTCCATATACATTGTAGTGATCACCACAGTTTCTTTCACATGCATATCATTAATCACCACAGTTGCTCTCATATGCACATTAGCAATGACCACAGTTGCTTTCATATACATTGTAGTGATCACCACAGTTGCTTTTATACACATTGTAGTGATCACCACAGTTCCTTTCATATAAATTGTAATTATCACCATAGTTCCTTTCATATACATTGTAGTGATCACCAGTTGCTTTCATATACATATTAACAATCACCACAGTTTCTTTCACGTGCATATTAGTAATCACCATAGTTGCTTTCATATGCACATTAGCAATGACCACAGTTGCTTTCATATACATTGTAGTGATCACCACAGATGCTTTCATATACATTGTAGTGATCACCACAGATGCTTTCATATACATTGTAGTGATCACCACAGTTGTTTTCATATACATTGTAGTGATCACCGCAGTTGCTTTCATATGCATATTAGTAATCACCACAGTTGCTTTCATATACATTGTAGTGATCACCACAGTTGCTTTCATATACATTGTAGTGATCACCGCAGTTGCTTTCATATACATTGTAGTGATCACCACAGTTGCTTTCATATGCATATTAGTAATCACCAGTTGCTTTCATATACATTGTAGTTATCACCACAGTTGCTTTCATATACATTGTAGTGATCACCACAGTTGCTTTCATATACATTGTAGTGATCACCACAGTTGCTTTCATGTACATTGTTGTGATCACCACAGTTGCTTTCAAATACATTGTAGTGATCACCACAGTTGCTTTCATATACATTGTAGTGATCACCACAATTGCTTTCATATACATTGTAGTGATCACCACAGTTGCTTTCATGTACATTGTTGTGATCACCACAGTTGCTTTCAAATACATTGTAGTGATCACCACAGTTGCTTTCATATACATTGTAGTGATCACCACAGTTGCTTTCATATACATTGTAGTGATCAGCACAGTTGCTTTCATATGCATATTAGTAATCACCAGTTGCTTTCATATGCATATTAGTAATCACCACAGTTGCTTTCATATACATTGTAGTGATCACCACAGTTGCTTTCATATACATTGTAGTGATCACCACAGTTGCTTTCCTATACATTGTAGTGATCAGCACAGTTGCTTTCATATACATTGTGGTGATCACCACAGTTGGTTTCATATACATTGTAGTGATCACCACAGTTGCTTTCCTATACATTGCAGTGATCACCACAGTTGCTTTCATATACAATGTTGTGATCACCACAGTTGCTTTCCTGTACATTGCAGTGATCACCACACATGCTTTCATTTATATTGTAGTGATCACCACAGTTGCCTTCATATACATTGTAGTGATCACCACAGTTGCTTTTATACACATTGTAGTGATCACCACAGTTCCTTTCATATAAATTGTAGTTATCACCATAGTTCCTTTCATATACATTGTAGTGATCACCAGTTGCTTTCATATACATATTAACAATCACCAGTTTCTTTCACGTGCATATTAGTAATCACCACAGTTGCTTTCATATGCACATTAGCAATGACCACAGTTGCTTTCATATTCATTGTAGTGAGCACCACAGTTTCTTTCATATACATTGTAGTGATCACCACAGTAGCTTTCATATACATTGTAGTGATCACCACAGTTGCTTTCATATACATTGTAGTGATCACCACAGTTGCTTTCATATACATTGTAGTGATCACCACAGTTGCTTTCATATACATTGTAGTGATCACATCAGTTGCTTTCATATACATTGTAGTGATCACCACAGTTGCTTTCATATACATTGTAGGGATCACCACAGTTGCTTTCATATACATTGTAGTGATCACATCAGTTGCTTTCATATACATTGTAGTGATCACCACAGTTGCTTTCATATACATTGTAGTGATCACCACAGTTGCTTTCATATACATTGTAGTGATCACCACAGTTGCTTTCATATACATTGTAGTGATCACCACAGTTGCTTTCATATACATTGTAGTGATCACCACAGTTGCTTTCATATACATTGTAGTGATCACATCAGTTGCTTTCATATACATTGTAGTGATCACCACAGTTGCTTTCATATACATTGTAGTGATCACCACAGTTGCTTTCATATACATTGTTGTGATCACCACAGATGCTTTCATATACATTGTTGTGATCACCACAGATGCTTTCATATACATTGTAGTGATCACCACAGATGCTTTCATATACATTGTAGTGATCAACACAGTTGCTTTCATATACATTGTTGTGGTCACCACAGATGCTTTCATATACATTGTAGTGATCACCACAGTTGCTTTCATATACATTGTTGTGATCACCACAGATGCTTTCATATACATTGTTGTGATCACCACAGATGCTTTCATATACATTGTAGTGATCACCACAGATGCTTTCATATACATTGTAGTGATCAACACAGTTGCTTTCATATACATTGTAGTGATCACCACAGATGCTTTCATATACATTGTAGTGATCACCACAGATGCTTTCATATACATTGTAGTGATCACCAGTTGCATTCATATACATTGTAGTGATCACCACAGTTGCTTTCATATACATTGTAGTGATCACCAGTTGCATTCATATACATTGTAGTGATCACCAGTTGCATTCATATACATTGTAGTGATCACCACAGTTGCATTCATATACATTGTAGTGATCACCAGTTGCATTCATATACATTGTAGTGATCACCACAGTTGCATTCATATACATTGTAGTGATCACCACAGATGCTTTCATATACATTGTAGTGATCACCACAGATGCTTTCATATACATTGTAGTGATCACCAGTTGCATTCATATACATTGTAGTGATCACCAGTTGCATTCATATACATTGTAGTGATCACCACAGTTGCTTTCATATACATTGTAGTGATCACCACAGTTGCATTTATATACATTGTAGTGATCACCAGTTGCATTCATATACATTGTAGTGATCACCACAGATGCTTTCATATACATTGTAGTGATCACCACAGATGCTTTCATATACATTGTAGTGATCACCAGTTGCATTCATATACATTGTAGTGATCACCAGTTGCATTCATATACATTGTAGTGATCACCACAGTTGCTTTCATATACATTGTAGTGATCACCACAGTTGCATTTATATACATTGTAGTGATCACCAGTTGCATTCATATACATTGTAGTGATCACCACAGTTGCATTCATATACATTGTAGTGATCACCACAGATGCTTTCATATACATTGTAGTGATCACCACAGATGCTTTCATATACATTGTAGTGATCACCACAGTTGCTTTCATATACATTGTAGTGATCACCACAGTTGCTTTCATATACATTGTAGTGATCACCACAGTTGCTTTCATATACATTGTAGTGATCACCACAGTTGCTTTCATATACATTGTAGTGATCACCACAGATGCTTTCATATACATTGTAGTGATCACCAGTTGCATTCATATACATTGTAGTGATCACCAGTTGCATTCATATACATTGTAGTGATCACCACAGTTGCTTTCATATACATTGTAGTGATCACCAGTTGCATTCATATACATTGTAGTGATCACCAGTTGCTTTCATATACATTGTAGTGATCACCACAGTTGCTTTCATATACATTGTAGTGATCACCACAGTTGCTTTCATATACATTGTAGTGATCACCACAGTTGCTTTTATATGCATACTAGTGATCACCACAGTTGCTTTCATATACATTGTAGTGATCACCACAGTTGCTTTCATATATATGTTAGTTAACACCACAGTTGCTTTCATATACATTGTAGTGATCACCACAGTTGCTTTCATATACATTGTAGTGATCACCACAGTTGCTTTCATATATATGTTAGTGAACACCACAGTTGCTTTCATATACATGTTAGTGAACACCACAGTTGCTTTCATATACATATTAGTGAACACCACAGTTGCATTCATATACATATTAGTGAACACCATAGTTGCTTTCATATACATGTTAGTAAACACCACAGTTGCTTTCATATACATTGTAGTGATCACCACAGATGCTTTCATATACATTGTAGTGATCAACACAGTTGCTTTCATATACATTGTTGTGGTCACCACAGATGCTTTCATATACATTGTAGTGATCACCACAGTTGCTTTCATATACATGTTAGTAAACACCACAGTTGCTTTCATATACATTGTAGTGATCACCACAGATGCTTTCATATACATTGTAGTGATCAACACAGTTGCTTTCATATACATTGTTGTGGTCACCACAGATGCTTTCATATACATTGTAGTGATCACCACAGTTGCTTTCATATACATTGTTGTGATCACCACAGATGCTTTCATATACATTGTTGTGATCACCACAGATGCTTTCATATACATTGTAGTGATCACCACAGATGCTTTCATATACATTGTAGTGATCAACACAGTTGCTTTCATATACATTGTAGTGATCACCACAGATGCTTTCATATACATTGTAGTGATCACCACAGATGCTTTCATATACATTGTAGTGATCACCAGTTGCATTCATATACATTGTAGTGATCACCACAGTTGCTTTCATATACATTGTAGTGATCAACACAGTTGCTTTCATATACATTGTAGTGATCACCACAGTTGCTTTCATATACATTGTAGTGATCACCAGTTGCATTCATATACATTGTAGTGATCACCAGTTGCATTCATATACATTGTAGTGATCACCACAGTTGCATTCATATACATTGTAGTGATCACCAGTTGCATTCATATACATTGTAGTGATCACCACAGTTGCATTCATATACATTGTAGTGATCACCAGTTGCATTCATATACATTGTAGTGATCACCACAGATGCTTTCATATACATTGTAGTGATCACCACAGTTGCTTTCCTGTACATTGTAGTGATCACCACAGTTGCTTTCATGTACATTGTTGTGATCACCACAGATGCTTTCATATACATTGTAGTGATCACCACAGATGCTTTCATATACATTGTAGTGATCAACACAGTTGCTTTCATATACATTGTAGTGATCACCACAGATGCTTTCATATACATTGTAGTGATCACCACAGATGCTTTCATATACATTGTAGTGATCACCAGTTGCATTCATATACATTGTAGTGATCACCACAGTTGCTTTCATATACATTGTAGTGATCAACACAGTTGCTTTCATATACATTGTAGTGATCACCACAGTTGCTTTCATATACATTGTAGTGATCACCAGTTGCATTCATATACATTGTAGTGATCACCAGTTGCATTCATATACATTGTAGTGATCACCACAGTTGTATTCATATACATTGTAGTGATCACCAGTTGCATTCATATACATTGTAGTGATCACCACAGTTGCATTCATATACATTGTAGTGATCACATCAGTTGCTTTCATATACATTGTAGTGATCACCACAGTTGCTTTCATATACATTGTAGTGATCACCACAGTTGCTTTCATATACATTGTAGTGATCACATCAGTTGCTTTCATATACATTGATGTGATCACCACAGTTGCTTTCATATACATTGTTGTGATCACCACAGATGCTTTCATATACATTGTAGTGATCACCACAGATGCTTTCATATACATTGTAGTGATCAACACAGTTGCTTTCATATCCATTGTTGTGATCACCACAGATGCTTTCATATACATTGTAGTGATCACCACAGTTGCTTTCATATACATTGTTGTGATCACCACAGTTGCTTTCATATACATTGTAGTGATCACCACAGTTGCTTTCATATACATTGTAGTGATCACCAGTTGCATTCATATACATTGTAGTGATCACCACAGTTGCTTTCATATACATTGTAGTGATCAACACAGTTGCTTTCATATACATTGTAGTGATCACCACAGTTGCTTTCATATACATTGTAGTGATCACCAGTTGCATTCATATACATTGTAGTGATCACCAGTTGCATTCATATACATTGTAGTGATCACCACAGTTGCATTCATATACATTGTAGTGATCACCAGTTGCATTCATATACATTGTAGTGATCACCACAGTTGCATTCATATACATTGTAGTGATCACCAGTTGCATTCATATACATTGTAGTGATCACCACAGATGCTTTCATATACATTGTAGTGATCACCACAGTTGCTTTCCTGTACATTGTAGTGATCACCACAGTTGCTTTCATGTACATTGTTGTGATCACCACAGATGCTTTCATATACATTGTAGTGATCACCACAGATGCTTTCATATACATTGTAGTGATCAACACAGTTGCTTTCATATACATTGTAGTGATCACCACAGATGCTTTCATATACATTGTAGTGATCACCACAGATGCTTTCATATACATTGTAGTGATCACCAGTTGCATTCATATACATTGCAGTGATCACCACAGTTGCTTTCATATACATTGTAGTGATCAACACAGTTGCTTTCATATACATTGTAGTGATCACCACAGTTGCTTTCATATACATTGTAGTGATCACCAGTTGCATTCATATACATTGTAGTGATCACCAGTTGCATTCATATACATTGTAGTGATCACCACAGTTGTATTCATATACATTGTAGTGATCACCAGTTGCATTCATATACATTGTAGTGATCACCACAGTTGCATTCATATACATTGTAGTGATCACATCAGTTGCTTTCATATACATTGTAGTGATCACCACAGTTGCTTTCATATACATTGTAGTGATCACCACAGTTGCTTTCATATACATTGTAGTGATCACATCAGTTGCTTTCATATACATTGTAGTGATCACCACAGTTGCTTTCATATACATTGTTGTGATCACCACAGATGCTTTCATATACATTGTAGTGATCACCACAGATGCTTTCATATACATTGTAGTGATCAACACAGTTGCTTTCATATCCATTGTTGTGATCACCACAGATGCTTTCATATACATTGTAGTGATCACCACAGTTGCTTTCATATACATTGTTGTGATCACCACAGTTGCTTTCATATACATTGTAGTGATCACCACAGTTGCTTTCATATACATTGTAGTGATCACCAGTTGCATTCATATACATTGTAGTGATCACCACAGTTGCTTTCATATACATTGTAGTGATCAACACAGTTGCTTTCATATACATTGTAGTGATCACCACAGTTGCTTTCATATACATTGTAGTGATCACCAGTTGCATTCATATACATTGTAGTGATCACCAGTTGCATTCATATACATTGTAGTGATCACCACAGTTGCATTCATATACATTGTAGTGATCACCAGTTGCATTCATATACATTGTAGTGATCACCACAGTTGCATTCATATACATTGTAGTGATCACCAGTTGCATTCATATACATTGTAGTGATCACCACAGATGCTTTCATATACATTGTAGTGATCACCACAGTTGCTTTCCTGTACATTGTAGTGATCACCACAGTTGCTTTCATGTACATTGTTGTGATCACCACAGATGCTTTCATATACATTGTAGTGATCACCACAGATGCTTTCATATACATTGTAGTGATCAACACAGTTGCTTTCATATACATTGTAGTGATCACCACAGATGCTTTCATATACATTGTAGTGATCACCAGTTGCATTCATATACATTGTAGTGATCACCACAGTTGCTTTCATATACATTGTTGTGATCACCACAGTTGCTTTCATATACATTGTAGTGATCACCACAGTTGCTTTCATATACATTGTAGTGATCACCAGTTGCATTCATATACATTGTAGTGATCACCACAGTTGCTTTCATATACATTGTAGTGATCAACACAGTTGCTTTCATATACATTGTAGTGATCACCACAGTTGCTTTCATATACATTGTAGTGATCACCAGTTGCATTCATATACATTGTAGTGATCACCAGTTGCATTCATATACATTGTAGTGATCACCACAGTTGCATTCATATACATTGTAGTGATCACCAGTTGCATTCATATACATTGTAGTGATCACCACAGTTGCATTCATATACATTGTAGTGATCACCAGTAGCATTCATATACATTGTAGTGATCACCACAGATGCTTTCATATACATTGTAGTGATCACCACAGTTGCTTTCCTGTACATTGTAGTGATCACCACAGTTGCTTTCATGTACATTGTTGTGATCACCACAGATGCTTTCATATACATTGTAGTGATCACCACAGATGCTTTCATATACATTGTAGTGATCAACACAGTTGCTTTCATATACATTGTAGTGATCACCACAGATGCTTTCATATACATTGTAGTGATCACCACAGATGCTTTCATATACATTGTAGTGATCACCAGTTGCATTCATATACATTGTAGTGATCACCACAGTTGCTTTCATATACATTGTAGTGATCAACACAGTTGCTTTCATATACATTGTAGTGATCACCACAGTTGCTTTCATATACATTTTAGTGATCACCAGTTGCATTCATATACATTGTAGTGATCACCAGTTGCATTCATATACATTGTAGTGATCACTACAGTTGCATTCATATACATTGTAGTGATCACCAGTTGCATTCATATACATTGTAGTGATCACCACAGTTGCATTCATATACATTGTAGTGATCACCACAGATGCTTTCATATACATTGTAGTGATCACCAGTTGCATTCATATACATTGTAGTGATCACCACAGTTGCTTTCATATACATTGTAGTGATCAACACAGTTGCTTTCATATACATTGTAGTGATCACCACAGTTGCTTTCATATACATTGTAGTGATCACCAGTTGCATTCATATACATTGTAGTGATCACCAGTTGCATTCATATACATTGTAGTGATCACCACAGTTGCATTCATATACATTGTAGTGATCACCAGTTGCATTCATATACATTGTAGTGATCACCACAGTTGCATTCATATACATTGTAGTGATCACCACAGATGCTTTCATATACATTGTAGTGATCACCACAGATGCTTTCATATACATTGTAGTGATCACCACAGATGCTTTCATATACATTGTAGTGATCACCAGTTGCATTCATATACATTGTAGTGATCACCACAGTTGCTTTCATATACATTGTAGTGATCAACACAGTTGCTTTCATATACATTGTAGTGATCACCACAGTTGCTTTCATATACATTGTAGTGATCACCAGTTGCATTCATATACATTGTAGTGATCACCAGTTGCATTCATATACATTGTAGTGATCACCACAGTTGCATTCATATACATTGTAGTGATCACCAGTTGCATTCATATACATTGTAGTAATCACCACAGTTGCATTCATATACATTGTAGTGATCACCACAGATGCTTTCATATACATTGTAGTGATCACCACAGATGCTTTCATATACATTGTAGTGATCACCAGTTGCATTCATATACATTGTAGTGATCACCAGTTGCATTCATATACATTGTAGTGATCACCACAGTTGCTTTCATATACATTGTAGTGATCACCACAGTTGCATTTATATACATTGTAGTGATCACCAGTTGCATTCATATACATTGTAGTGATCACCACAGATGCTTTCATATACATTGTAGTGATCACCACAGATGCTTTCATATACATTGTAGTGATCACCAGTTGCATTCATATACATTGTAGTGATCACCAGTTGCATTCATATACATTGTAGTGATCACCACAGTTGCTTTCATATACATTGTAGTGATCACCACAGTTGCATTTATATACATTGTAGTGATCACCAGTTGCATTCATATACATTGTAGTGATCACCACAGTTGCATTCATATACATTGTAGTGATCACCACAGATGCTTTCATATACATTGTAGTGATCACCACAGATGCTTTCATATACATTGTAGTGATCACCACAGTTGCTTTCATATACATTGTAGTGATCACCACAGTTGCTTTCATATACATGTTAGTGAACACCACAGTTGCTTTCATATACATATTAGTGAACACCACAGTTGCATTCATATACATATTAGTGAACACCATAGTTGCTTTCATATACATTTTAGTGAACACCACAAAAGCTATCATAGGCACATTATCAATCATCAGTTGCTTTGATATACATATAAGCAATCTCCATAGTTACTTTCATGTACATGTTAGTGAACACTACAGTTGATTTTATATACATGTTAGTGAACACCACAGTTGCTTTCATATAAATGTATAAATACTCTGCAAATATTGTGTATGATATGAAAAAAAAATACGATAACTGGGGTGCAATAGATCCAAGGTAGATGCTAGTGCAGCCCTCGGATTAGTTGACAATGTGTTTTAGGTTTTTATTTGATTATAACTGTGTGATTGGCGTACAATATATGGTAATACAAAACTGCAAAATATTCTTGTGTATTTTACCAAGTTGAGATATTGAATGGCAATCAAGCATATATATAAACCTAGCTTTTTTATTTTGAAATATTGTGATCTTTTCCCAGGAATTGTCCACTCTCCTCCAAAAGTGCCATTGAGCTTATAGCAAGATGTATAATTCTGTTATGTAATACACAATGATTGGGGGGGGGGGGCAATAAAAAATGCTACTATAGTACACAGATCTAGCAATCACAGAACTAGCGGGATGTTTGCAGTAATGCAGTAATGGGTCATATTTATTTGTAGTGTTATGTTAATCAATCACAATATCGCATCTTAGCGACGTTTTAAACGTTTTAAACGCATGTGTGCTCATTGTGCTCTTATTGAACGTTTTATACTAAAAAATTTAATTTTGTTCTCAGAATTTAGAACTGAGGCAATTCTAGTTCCAGGGCCCACCCTCGTTGAAAAGGAACGAATAAATAATTTACTTCTGTTTCTCAGATTTAGGACACTTTGTATGTTATGGTCCGTAAAAAGTACACCAAAATTCAAATTTTATTTGTTATATTTTATCGATGTGCATAGACGTATTCTACGAACGAAACTCACTAACTAACTCACTAACAAATATTATTATACACCATGTCGAGTGATGCTCGATGTAAGCATGATCGGCAACAACAATCATGATCTGACACACATAAATGCGATCTCCGTGATTTGGTTCATGCCCCAGTATACTTGAACATATCGGAAAAATGCATCATGAGTCAGTGTATCCAAACTAATTTGAGTATATGCATGTAAGTTATGAATTTAACCACTAAATTCAGCTGCAATTGGCATTCAACATTTAATAGCGATTATAGTAACCATTTCTGTTGTTGCTTTCGTTGATAGCGTTTTCCCCCAATCCTGGAGGTATTTTATTTTATTTTATTTTATTTGCAGTTGGCGCCTTACTAGGAAGTACCTGTTATTTATTGTTTTCACTTTGTGGTACTTCTTTCAACTGGAGAATTTGATTCAGCTGCATTCGTCTTGCATTGCAGTCCCTATTTCTGTCACAATTCGTCAAATTTGGTATAAGCTTCAGTTGATTTTCCGTTTCGAGCCACTGCACCAGTTTTATGTTGATACTGACAATGCATTATTTTGTTAGTTCATGCTTTAGAAATTATAGTGCGCGAGGAAGGACACGGTGGAGGAAATGTAGGCTGTGAATAGGCTTGAAAACGTGATATTGGGTAGATATGTAGTGAAAATTGTGAAGTGTACAATAGGTTCGTGGTGCTGGTTGACATATCCGGGCACACATAGTTTTCCCGATGTCCTTATAATTAGTTATATGCCCTGTACTCAAAAACACGTGAATTTGTTGAAGTAGTGACATTGAGAATATAAACATAGTATGCAGTGGGTATTTGAATCATTACATGTAAGCTAACCTGAGTTGACAAGAAGACATATTGAAAAGCACCCGATAATTCGCTACTACACTATACACCATATAACTCAAAATCAAATAAATTTCTAATTTAGGTTTAGTCGGGAAAGGAAACACGATATTATCATTTTACGCTATATATTGTATACGCATATACTGTTATTCTAATATAAAGGAATAATGTGGTTAAGTGCTTATATAACGATATATTGTACATGTGGTTACATTATTAGTAATACATGGTGCTGATGGAAGTTCTGGAACATACGTTCCGTTCAGACATTGTACAGTACTAGGACCTTCTCTTAATGCAGGTTCCGTGCAACTTAGTGTGATGTATTCTTCGTGTGTGTACGTGACCCTTGACTCAGTCCATTCCAGATCAGTTACGTTTTTATACATACAGCTCGCTAAAAAAGCAAATATATTACATCGTGACATATTTGCTTTAGTCACCGTCAGAAATTAGTGCATACAAACCTCAAATTGAGGTTTCATTTGTTTGGATATTTGCACGCTATAGCGCATGTGGTTTTTTGCCAATTTAGTATTTTTTTAAACGCGTGTAATTTTCACATACCATAACAAACTGGTACTTCTTTATCCCATGACCCATCGTCTTGACACTGTAATGCAGCAGCAGATGATATCGTGTATCCGGTACCACACGCATATGTTATTGTTCTCCCCGGTTTTGCAGGAAGTGTGCCTTTTACTAATTCTCCGTTATCAGGTGTACCTGGGTCTTCACATATGCCTGTACATTGAAATGGCCAGTGTGGTAATTTGAGATTGTTCTGACAATTGTACGTGTTTTTCATGTTAGTGTCTCGTCTAATAAAATATTAGTATCAATTTGTTGGCATTTACTACAATATATATGCATATATGTCAGACTGAGTGTTGTGTGCATAAGTTCACAATTTCGAATACGAAAAATCTTTATCGTAGGATTATTTAACACATTAATGTGCTTTGTTGCCAATTTCGTATTTTTTTAAACGCGTGTAATTTTCACTTACCATAACAAACTGGTACTTCTTTATCCCATGACCCATCTTCTTGACACTGTAATGCAGCAGCAGATGATATCGTGTACAATTTACCACACTCGTACGTTATTGTTTGTCCCGGTATTGCAGGAAGTGAACCTCCTACCAATTCTCCGTTATCAGGGTTACCTGGGTCTTCACATATCCCTGTGCATTGAAATGACCAGTGTGGTTATTTGAAGTTGTGTTCGACAAGTGTAGGTGTGTTTTAAGTTATTGTCTCGTCTAATGAAAAATTACGTATAATATAATCGTATCAAGTTGACATATAATATATATATATATATATATATATATATATATATATACACTAGGTGTCAGTGGCGTGTGCATGTCCAAAACAATCACAGCGTCGAAAACGAAAAGTCTTTATCGTAGTAATATTGAACACTCAGTGTGCAGCTAACCCTCATGTCTGGAAACATTGTGTGCAACTCAAGCTCGTATATTTCTCGTACTGCGAATACTTGTACTAATAATTTCTTTGTTCTTTGTAAATTGAAGCTTATACACTAGTACATTTCTCGTATGATAAAAACCCTGTAACCATTGTGTAAATATAGACCGTATTATACTTACGCTGGCACTCTGGATTACTGGTGGAAAAATTAAATTCCGGGTTCCACATTACAGAAAAATCGGAAAAATCTAACTGGCATGTATACGTATCAAGACCGTTAACAAGTTGAAAGCCGTCGTCACATGACAGTGTAGCATAGGCTTGGATATTGACAAGTCACGCTACCGTTCGTCAGTACTCCTGGGTCTGGACAATTTTCTACAAAAACGAAACAAGATAACATTCAAATACAGGGATGACAATTTTTTAAACTCTTGATAGTTTTCCGTGTGAACAGTAAATATTATAATGCTAAATTTCTTTTCTATAAAGATAGGGATCGCGTCCGCAAAGATTCTCTACCTCTGTGGTGCTCAGATGTATTTATACGAGAATACTTTAGTCAAAAAATTACGACAACAGAGCCAAGTTACTACTTTTAGAATGGCGGCCGGACGGGAAATGAAAACACGCATACATTAAATAGTGAACTTGATATAGAGACTGTGATATTATTCAAGTAATACAAACTTACCAAAACAGAACACTGAGGACTCTGGATTCTCTGACCATATTCCATTTTCACATATCAATTCAGGCCCACCAAATAGACTGTAACCATCGGTTGAATTACTCTGGTCACATGCAAGTGTTAAAGTATCACCATCATTATATGGCGCTGAGCCGGAATAAATCTGTACTCTGGTTTGTAAAGTGCCGGGTGTGTGACACGCTGAAATATACACATAATACGTATATCGAAGTGACTGTCGCATGTACTTACAATAATGTGTAATTTTTTCCACTCGGTGTGTTAGTTATATTCATCACACATATTATATTAACTATTAACATTAATAGCATATATCGTGCGACATATATGGGTATATTTTATTTTAACTACCACGACTACCATTTACAAGATCCATCAGAACAATTACAAGACAATTGAAATTCTGTCGAAAAATGTAACTACTGTTAAAATTGCAATATCAGAACACGTTTACACTCATTAATATTAGATATATAGTTTAATATGTTATAACAACGGATTATGTATGATGGTTTATCAACTGGGCATATTAGTATAGTAAGGGGAAACAGATTAAATGAGAAAGGGTTCTCAAAAAAATTAGATGAATTAGCAAATGTCGTGTTTTTCCAATAAATTATATTACAGTTTTGATTGGAAGCAAGTAGTTTTGTTATTTTGCCTAAGTTCCTCAATTTACTATTTTTGCGTCCAAAACACGTATAGAAATTAAATCAAATATTATACATTACCGGTAAGAATAATGCTAAGTTCAACGAACTGTAGTTAGACGAGTACGATCAGCCGATTAGATTCTTTCATTTCATCGGTAAACGTTATAACTTTAGATTGTTGCACTTACCACATGTTATTGTCGTGCATCCTATGAGTGTACTGTCGCCATCAAATCCATCAAGCGTGAAATTTGTGTTAGAGCCCTGTCGTAGTTCAGCGCATACGTACGTAGCACATGACGTGAGTGTCACCGCGTAATCAAAATCGAATGTGATAGCGCCACCTGGCGTCAGATGCTGATCTGCCTCCTCTTGCGATAAATTGGAAACTGATTCCAAAAACCGTGTAGCCCCAGAACTGGAATCGCTGAGAAACACTTTAATAACCCAAAGATTGCTCCCAGTAGCACCAGCTCCAGCACTACTACTTATAGCATCCACAACTAATGAAAGTGTTGACTCTTGTGTCGGTATCAAAGGTAGGCCACTGTTGACTGTCGTCACAACTTTAGTAATTATAGTACCTGTAATATGACAATATATATATTTGATATTTGGTATATTAAGGTAAAACTATCATCATTTCTGACGTTATCAGATTTCACATGATTTCACATTTCACATTTGATTGTAATCCAACTCACTTCGACATAAAGGTACCGAGTTATCCCACGTTCCATTATAACATGTGAGAGTAGAACTGCCTATCATAGTTTTCCCTCCGTCACACTCGTACTCAACGGAACCCGCGTGTACGTAACTTGCACCGTCGACTTCTCTGCCATTTTCTGGTGCGTTGGGCTTTTGACAATTTACTATAAAAGAGAAAACGTTTAAAGAATATATGTCTATGATCAATTTGCCATTCGAGCGTCGAGTGTTTGGCAATTTGCATATCAATCAGCTATTTGAAATACGCCCAATTGATTTAATAAAAAACGTGTAATTTAAAAAATGAGAGGGCGCTTGCAATTATTTGTAGTCATACCACACACTTCAAAACCTACACTGATGTATTCAAATCAAGTAGTTTATACTAGTATATGATGGGGAATACACTCAGACATTATTTCTCATATCTTAATTACAAGTTTCATTGAAACTTACAGAAACATAATTCTGGTGGAAGAGCTGTTTGTATATTACCCCCGACCGTCCAGTCTCCGTCGTCGCACGTGAACGTGTCTACACCGTACTTCGTGGTATTAACACCACACGTAAACGTAACTTGATCACCTGTCTCATAAAATGAACCATCTACTGTTGGATCTGGACTTCGTGATCCTAAACTTGGATTTCCAGGATCCTGACAAAGTTCTGGAAAATAATGTTGTACAAAACTATTTTATAGATACAAGTATCACAGTGAATATTTGTAATACTACACAGACACGACGTAATGAGAACGAAAATTCAAAAATAAGTATGTTGAAAATTTCAAACCTTACATATGATATGTTAAATTCAAAACCATTCCAAGTTAAGGGTTCTATAACTCATTAAATTGGATTGAGAAAACACTTGTGCCATTGTTCAATACACTCCCAGAAAAAGTAGTTTACCTTTGTATTGTATTGTATTGTGTTGTGTTGTATTGTATTGTATTGTTTTGTGATTTTTGATTTACGGGTATGTAAAACGAAATTACATTAACGGATGTAACTGATAACTTTTCCAATGAAATCCTTAGCACACCGTTGGCAGGCCAGTCACACTGGTTCTCACCACAAGAGATTACGATCCCCCCTGCCAAATGCTAAGAACAACTGAAACTAATATATACATATTTACATGAAAATTTTCCACCTATGCGCATCTGTTTGTGCAGGAGTTTTACGACCGTGTGCCTTTACTGACATCAACCAAACTTGTTATATGGGAAGTTGGCACCCAAGGCTCACAGGTGCTACACCTTGCCCAAGGGTGACCTGGAAGTAGTTGTGGCAAAGGGTAAACTCATTCTCCCACGTCCATAGACTCCACAACCAGATGTAGTTTAAAATCTTGCCCAGGACACATATATACATATTTAAATAAACGTAAACGTTGCCTTTAATAGGTAATACCTCACACGTGAGGCCGAGTTGGTGCAAGGCTTTTATGACCGTATGCCCTTACTGACGTCAACTAAACTTATTATGTGGGAAGTTGGCACCCAAGGCTGACAGGTACTACACCTTGCCCAAGGGTGACCTGGAGGTAGTTGTGGCAAAGAGTAACCTCATTCTCCCAAGTACAAAAACTCTACAACCGGATGCAATTTTAACGTCTTACCCAGGACATGTCCAATACAACTGAAAACCGACTAAGTCGTGAGGCCAAACATGTAATAATTCGGGGAGCGCTGAAAAGCACTGCGTTCACCCGCGCGTTCATGTGCCCACTGGTGACATGGAGGCTGCTGTGGCACATAATAACCTCATCCTCCCAAATTCCAATGGAAAACTAAAACAATAAAAGCACAAAACAAGCAGAAAGGAAAAACGCGCGTATGTTTGTAGATAATCCACCAAGAGGACGAAACTCCTGGCTCCAGTGCGTGTTCTAAACTTGGTTGTGCATTTCTGTACGTGAGTACGTAAATTGCAATATTTGCCAAGACAATAGTATGTTATAGATTAATGCGGAGCTCATTATCCTGAATGTGGCGTTCTCCACTGTCCATGTATTGTTAAACTTAGGCAATAGGTTCATAACGCGTGAATATTTATATTCCGTTTGAGTCTTGACCTAATACTTTGTTTGAAAATTTCGAAAGGATCACTAGACCCTTTGTTTTGCCGCTTGTTACGACGGCTGGAGTGAATCGCAACTTTAGCCATGCACGCTAAGAAGCAAAAAATGATTTGTGCCTGGCTAGAATGAAACTGTTTTGAGCAACGGGGTGGTAATATTATGAACCACCAACCAGGAATCCGAAAGTCTTGTTGAACCAGACGAGATGCGATGTTCGTAAAAAGGTAGAGTAGGTTATCATTAGACGTGCAATCAAAAAAGATATGTTGAAGAGTATCGACCTCATCACAGAAAGGACACTTATCAGAACTTTTCAGACGGGCTTTGAACAGAAATCTCCCAGTTGGAAACGCACCATGAGAGATACGCCACTGCAGGTCCCCATATTTTCCAATAACTGGTGCTATATAACAATCATGGAAATTGGGCTTGGCATTTTCAGGTAGACTCAGTATGTCACGTCAAACAGTATCTAGTTTTTGTGAATGATGACTGACGTAGAGAACCTGAATTAGATATTTATAAATTGCACCCCTTTCAAATTTATAAAGTGGTAAGTTAAGGTCATCAGAAAAGTGGAGTTGAAAGCTGAGGTGTGAAAGAGAATGGTTGCACTCTTTTTTTACTTTTGAAATATGTGTTGGTTGTGTCTTTCCATTCAGTGGGGATGGAATCATGAACAACCTTTATACTGAGCTGAAGAATACGATGGGAGTGGATTTTAATTCTATCTGCCAGATCAGCAGCACCCAACCAAATATATTTTGTTTCCCCGACAAGGTCCCTGACTTTGGTTACTCCTGCATCCACAAAGTGTCTAAGTTCAAACGGTTCATTTCTTATGGGGTTTAGAATGAGTGGATTGTGAAACAGTGGTTCGTTGAGAATATCACTAACGTTACTATCATTAAAATTACGCATTTTATCAACAGACTTCCAACACTGAAGGAGTTCACAATAAAAGGATGGCAGATGACGTAGAGGTGCCTTAATGTTGATACATAGAAGTTGACTGGCAAAGTGCTCATTACTTACTTGGTTAAAAAAGTAGTCAGTGAATTTAAAACAAGGATGGTTATGGTTGCTGTACAGGTATCTTTGAATGTAACCAAGACGCATAGCGCTGATGCGCGTTGGGAGGTGCGTGACGTTTTGCCCACTTTTTTCCAAGGGGGGGGGGAGGGTACAGTGTTTCGGCAGAAACCCAATGTCGGCCTTGCCAAAAGAATTCAAGCAACAATCTCTGCACCTTCAGAACTACGTCCATGGGTGGTGCTAGGCTGTTAATACGGTACAATAGCTGTGAAGAAATCAGGTTATTAATAACAAGTGTGCGCCCTCTGTAGGACATGCTATGAACGAAGTGATTCCAGAAATTAATTTTATTATTCACTTTTGACACAAGTTCATCCCAGTTCTGGTCGGTATATGTTTGGCTGTTCCCAAGATAAACACCCAACACTTTCAATCCCACACTGTTCCATTTGATGTTAAGGGAAGTGTCAGTGTTGTTGCGCCAGACTACCAGCCCATAGCCCTTCAGATTTTTGCAGATTTATTTTTGAGTTTGATGCTCGCTCATACACTTGTAACCAGTGAGCAATTGAACTAAAGTCCTGTTTACGAGTTATGAAAAATTCAACATCATCAGCATAAGCAGTAAGCTTACAATGCTGTTTATTGCTGTGTGGTATGACTAACCCTTCAATATTTTTATCATTTCTGATTTTCTGGAGTAGTGGTTCAATGGCTATAACGTAGAGGGCAGTGGACATTGAACAGCCTTGTCGAATACCCCTAGCCACTGTGATGGGTGCAGTGAGGGCGCAATTAACGCGAATCAGAGACTGGGCGTGTGCATAAAAGAATGAAATGAAGCGGTCACCAAAACCAAAGGCATAAAGAGTGTTAAAGCGATAGCTATGGTTTATTCTATCAAAAGCCTTTTCTTGGTCTAGGGCAACAATGGCCAGAGGAGAGTTAGTAACGTTGGCATGGTCAATGCTGTCACGTAGGAGATTAATGTTATCATGAATGTGCCTGTTGGGAACGCTACAAGTTTGGTCTGGGTGAACAATGGTGCCAATGACCCCGCGCAGTCGCAGTGCAAGCGTTTTCGTGAAGATTTTATAATCACTGCATAACAGACTCACTGGTCGCCAGTGTTTTAGGTTGGTGACATTACCTTGTTTAGGAAGGAGAGTAACAACTGCTCTAGTACAAGATAGAGAGAGCGCATTTTCGTTGATGGCAGCAGTAAAAACTTCACACAGATCTCTCCCAATAATATGCCAAAACGTTTGGTAAAACTCGTTTGGTATCCCATCAATGCCAGGCGTACGCCCATAAGAAAGCATTTTGACGGTAGTGCTCATTTCGTCAAATGTGATCGGTTCGTTAAGGTCGTCACGGTCGGTTATTATTAAGCTTTGGTAGGCCTTCAAAAATGTTATTTTGAGCCTCGATGTCGGTGTTATCAGGAGTGTACAGGTTATTGTAAAAATCATGTATGAGTTTGCGAATTTCAGTTTGATTTTCAGTGAGCGTGTTATCTTGGCGCCTGAGCTGAAAAATCGCCTTTTTATTGCCATTCTTTTTCTCTAGCTGGAAAAAGGAGTGACACACATCACTTTCGTTCAGAAACTGATATCGCGCACGAGTAGTAACCCCAGTATTTTCATGTTTAACGGTGCATTGCGGGCAGTAGTGCGTTCAATGGCTTGGATTTCCATTTCCAAAACGTGTTTTTCCGTTTTGTGTTTATCTTTTTTAAATGTGCAATATTGCTGTGTTAATAATTTGATTTTGTTTTTCCCGATGTCCCACCACGCCTGGATATTCGCATGATTGTTTCGGAGCGATTGCCACTTCGCCCAAAACTCAGTGATAACAGCTACGTATTCATCATCTCCCAAAATCCCGGTGTTCATACACCACACAGGACTCTTATGTTTACCACCGTCTATAGCGATGATGATGCTGACAAGAGAATGATCAGAAAACGCTAGCGCACCATTACTGGTATTGATATTTTTAATTTTACCGCGCAAGCACTTGCTGATGTAAATTCTATCTAAACGCACCAGCGTACCACCACGACCCCAAGTAAAATTCAACGTGTTACCATGGTGCTGACGCCATGCATCACACAGTTTGAGGCGATGTATGACAGTTTTGAGCAGCCTGGCTGTGCGCATGTCAGGTTCTCTACCTTTATTTCGATCTATTTCAGGTTCAGTAGTGCAGTTAAAATCTCCTCCCATTATGACAGGGTCTTTGTTTAAATTACTAATAAAATGTTCAAGCTTCGAAAAACATTCCATGCGCTCAGCGCCGTTGATGGTTGCATACATATTTATAATGTGAAATGAGATATTATTTATTTGAATATGGGCGTGCACAACGTACCCAGGCATGATTTCATACTGTGATAAAATATTTACGTTTGCTGCTGGGGAAAACAAGATAGCTACACCTGCGCGATTAACAGTGCCATGAGAAAAAATACCAAGGCCACGCCACACAAGTTTCCATATGTTTTCATCTGATGCACGAGAATGCGTTTCCTGTAACATATAAAAATTGCAGGGGTGGTCACGCTTAAGATATTCAAATACACTATATCGTTTGAGAGCATCCCGACAGCCATTAACATTGTATGTTGCGCATGTTATTGAGCTTGCCATCATGAGAGTGGAGTTTTTTTAAAAATCGGCCATAAAATTACCAGTTCTCAGGCTGATTTGTTGTTTTATTTTTTTAATGAGTCTGTGAATGCGCGCTTTGTCTGAAATGTTCAATTGTTGGGAGTTTCGGTAGTTCATTAGGTGTCTAGCAAGTATCTTAAGATTGGGACAAAATTCAAAGCACTTGTCTATGAATCTACGAGAATGCAGCGTGGACACCAAAAACTCTTTAATATTTTCATTTGATATAGCTGTTTCATTACTCTCAGTACACTTTGAAATCTCGAATTTCGTAGACCCTTCATTGTCGCTACATTTACTAACAGTTTCCTTCATTTCAACATTTGTTTGATCTGGTAGATTTGGTGTGTTAAAAAAGTTTTGAGACTGATCGGTTAGCCCACTTAAGTCAAGCAGGATAGCAGAAAGTGGTGAGTAGCGCGGGGATGTAGCAGTGAAATCAAGTGAGGGGGATGGTGGAAATGAAGACAACACAGTGTCATCGGGCTGTGGCACAGGGTTGCACACTGTCACATTGGCATAAACATGTGGTTTGGAGGGCGAACAGGGTGGGGGAGGCGAAGGTGATGCAATGAGCGGGGAAGGAGGGGTTTGTACCCTCTCTTCATCAATTGAAATATTTTCTTCAATAGTTTCTATTTCATTTTCATTTTCATTTTCGTGTGTGCCCTTTCATCTTACATGAAAAGTAAGTCAGTTCATCGGAGGAAACATAAATGTTGTATGTTTGACCTTGGAAAGCAATAGGCAATAAACCATTAATATTTAGATCTTTTAAATGAACATAAACCTGGCGGCGAAAAGACTTAACGTGTTTTAGTGTTGGATTTTTACACCCGAGTGGGATCGCTCGCACCGCGCTCATAACACGCCCATAGTTGGCCAAGGCGTCAGTAATACATTTGTCTGGCAAAAAAGGGATACATTTGATAAAACAATTTTAGTTGAGGGACGGACCAGAGGTTCGACCGACACATGTAAATCTCCAACATCAATGCCAGCGGCAGAGACCATATCAACCCATGAGACATTAGACAGAAAAACGATAACAGATCGATTCATGCGAGAGGCCGCCACAATATTAGTTGCCCCGACCAAGTCAGCAATTGCCTCCACATAGGTTTCGACTGGGATTCCATCAATATTTTCACACCTTATCGCATGATTTCTCGTTAACTGACTTGTTGACGTTGAAGGTGGTCGTGTGTAAGCGGCAGCCATCTTGGTCGCCGACCACCTTGCCAAGGCAGAGGCAAGAAACACTCCAAAAAGCACCAAAATAAGTTATAGTAAACCAGAAAGTTACTCACGTAGTGACAATAACAACAAAACAGAACGCCTATAGCAAAAATCACAACTCAGATGGAAGCAAGACACCAAAACCAGGCGAAAACGTACGGAGCGCTGTAAACGACGTGCTCACTCGACCAGTATTGTATTGTATTGTTTGTGAATTGATTTAGTAGTAACAACATAACTGAAACGCAGTGAAAGTATAAGATATTATGTCCGTTATCATGTTCTTTCGGTAGTTTATAATAATATCGTTCATAAATAACATAATTATTTAAGGCAGAATAAATTAAAAAAACTAATTTTCACACATGAATAATATAAAAGTCAGTCAAAATGTTAAGAATGCAATACTGTAAAATGACTAATATTCACTGGGTTTAAATTTCACTCATTTACCATTTCAGGCATATTCAGTGGGCTTTAAATTCACGGTTTCGTCATTTAGATAATGTGTTCTATGCTAAATTTTACATATTCACTGGGTTTTAATTTAGCGCATTTTTCCAGTCAGCGAAATAAGCTAAATTAAAACCCAGTGAATAATTACCCCCTTTACAGTATACTACACTGGGTTAATTATGCATAATCAACTATTGCGAAATAAATTGAGAGTGTGAAACAAATCAATGCCTAGACATTCATTCGCAAATTATCACAGTCGATGATGGTCTTAAATGCAATTATATTACGTTGCTGGATTTAATACATTTAAGCTAATTTGAGTGCATCTTCCACAAACATGCCTGACATGTAACTGTATTAAACTGACTTACTTACGATTAATTGGGAACACGGCATATAAATTATGAAATACTAGCACAGAATTTTAATCAATAAAAAAATGTCAATACAGAATATACTCATTATTCCAGATTTTTAATTTGCTCGTGACTATATTACAATAATTCATTGAGCTTTACTTGTATTTGAAATTCCTTTTTATAACAAAGTATTAATTTAATTCAGCATTTAAACAGTAACGTACATGTCATTTTAGGGGTATTCGTAACATATGGCTAACATAAGGGAATATGAGATTGATGAGAAATTCCGTTTTTAGCTCCGCTGTAGACTTTGTGGAGTGGAGCTTACCATATGAGTGATTGTCCGTCGTCGTTCGTCGTCGTCGTTGTCGTCCGACGTCTCGTCCATCGTCCGTGTCAATGTTTTTCTTTTCCGTCTTCTTCTTGAAAAAATACAAGCTTGAATGTTTTGATACTTGGTGTATATGTACCTTGGGTAGACCTCTCTCATATTTGTTCGTTTTATGATGATATCTTCAATTCTCTAATTTTGGTGAATATTTGTGTCATTTTTAATTCTCTAATTTTGGTGAAAATTTTTGTCATTTTTGGTAAAAAGTAACATTTTCAACTTCTTGTTAAAAACCGCAAGTCCAATTGCTTTGATATTACATATATAGGTACTACATATGGACCTCTCTCAAATTTGTTCATTTCGTGATGATATCTTTAATTCTCTAATGTTAGTGAATATTTTTTTTTTATTTTTGGTAAAAAGTGATATTTTTGACTTCTTGTTGAAACCGCAAGTCTGGTTGATTTTATATTACATATATAGGTACTACACGTGGACCTCTTTCAGGTTTGTTAATTTTGCGGTTATATCTTTAATTATCTAATTGTGATGATTAATTTTGCTGAAAAGTGATATTTTTTAATTCTTGTTGAAAACAGCAAGTCATGTTGCTTTGATACTATACATATTGTTCATTTTTTAATGATATCTCCTGTTCTTTAATTGCAATGTGCATTGCTAACAGCGGAGCAATCTCAGCCGACAGGCTGCTTGGTTATAGCTCAGTGTGTACTTTCGATTTATGGTGTTACATACATAGGAATTTCCTTCTGAAATTCGAGACATATTCGGGGACACCGTATGCACCATCTTATTGTGTTTAGGTTTCTAACTATATGTAGATAGATTGCTGTCACAGTTCAACCATACAACTACTTACTTGCGCAAGCGGAATCACCCAGCGTCGGGGCTATACTAGATGTACCCATAATTGTCAAGCAGCTATACCCTGTATTTGTAGACACAAAACCATTATCACACTGTACATATATGAAATCACCAGTCGCCAGCACAGTGCCGGGTGACGTCACCACGGTTGTGTCGTTACACGATCCATCTATCGCTGTAGTGTAGCAATCCACGTTAGATGGATAGTCTGGAAGGACACAGTTCGCTGTAAAAACAAGTAATAAACACATATGAAGACGCTTAGGGGGAGACCGTGACAGTTACACACACTTTTCGTCAGTTTACCAGAGACTTGAGATACTAAAGACCATGATTCACCTAACAACAATGTAGTAATTAATACGTCATGGTGCATGGTACACAGTAATACCAGGGAATGACGTGACCATCACACGTGTACGTTTTGTGTCACATGAAGTGTTCAGTTGGATCATACAGACTATGGCAAACGTGTGTATATAAAAAATACGAAAGTTACGAATAACAATTTTATTTCTTATTATGTCATTATTCCCTGGTCGATTTTGATGCAAGAGTGGTCGAAATATAATTTGAAACAACTATCTTCAAAATGATTCCTAAACTATGATACATGGAAATATATAATGAGCCTGACACACTTGGATGCTGACTTATTTTTATTTAGGATAAAAACATTAACTTTATTAACGCCTTCTTATTTACTATTTCATTTATCATTTGTTAAATCGTGGCTGCATAAAAAGAAGGATGACCGCCAGATTTCAGTATGAAAATGAAACTCGAGCATGGTGCATCGATTCGTGGTGCTTCGCGAAATAACTCTTTTCGACACTCAGAATGCGCGCGGTACGGTATTTTTGTCGTACGCAACCATAGTATATAAGGGGTACAATTGTGATGTTAGTTTACACGTTGTGCGATATTTCAGCTTAATTCCCGCCTAGAAACAGTAAGAAAGCATGTCAATCATGGGTTTAGTCATATACAGTATATTATAACTACTATACTGTCTAGGGTTTAAACAAAATCAAAGTGTTAATCACGAGCCTTTTATTCATTCTCTAAGCATAGTACTAATGATGTAAGTGATATGTTCTGAACTCTGCGGAAGGCTGCGAAAATGAAAACGAATTGATCACAACATTCCCGAATAAATTGTTATAAAATTTAAATGTTTTGATGGATTCATACAACACATACTTTCTTGAAGTATGCGACCACAAAGAGACACTAGCGCCACATACATGTATATTTATTCTACGTACGGATTTGGATTACACTATATCACGTAGAAATACCACGTTGCGGCGACCGAATACAAATATTACTCTTTTTGATTATTAGGAAACTTAGGGGGTCCTTATAGGATGCAAGCGTACAAAAATATGTAAATCTCTACGATCTAAGGTTTAATTCCAAAACTAATATACTGAGGAACTTAATGTGTGTGTGGAATAATTGTGAATAAAATAAAATGCACAAACCGAAAACTGAAATATTACACACGTGTTAACAACGTGCAATATCAATTCTTGGCAATGGACGTTTAGTAATAATGAATATATATATATATAGAGTGACGTGAGTCTGGGTGTTGATTTTCTAAGTGTGTGTGTTTGTCTGTCAAGTGTAAATTCCGAACGTGTGTCTCACCTCGGAAAACGAACACGTAAAATATGGTCACTTACGGTCGATTAATCGTGAAGCATTTTTGTGATGTGCGCACATGCAGGTGTGAGTTCCGGGATCAAAAGGTTCAGATGTGTGTCAGTGCCCTTTACTTGGACACCTACAATAGCAGTCAGTCAGTTGACAAGACTGCATCGCGTAATAAATGAAACTCAGATCGCCTGAGCTGCGCGCACACAACGATAAGATAAGCATTCTATCCATTTGTTGATTATGCACCGAATGCAAAATATTAAACCACCACGCTAACCAGCAAGTCAATATTCGACGTTTGTATTTCTGGTACGACCCATTTAACAGACATTCGGAAAACCTTAAAGAGTGGTTAAATTGATCTAATAAATATAGGTCAAATAAGGTCATCCTGTTACTATCAATCAACGTAGTCAACGCTGGATGGCATATCTGACCAGACACTCTATAGTGTGTGCTTTCACGAAGGCAGTTGCTACGTTGTGAACTGATGTCATTGTTCTTTTTTTTTAAAGCTGATTTCGTGAACAGTCACAATCACAAGTATACAGGCAAAATGTTTAGCATGTGTTGCTATTTTTGTGTTGCCCTGTGAAGAACACTGTCTTCATGCAACACGGGAAGAGACACAAACATTATTGAATAACTGTGTCGTCGACAGATTCGTGCCAGCAAAGTTAAATATTAACCGATGGAAAGTGTCAACACAACACTGATGTGTGTTAAATCGTCACGCTTAAACTAGTAACAGCCTCGTCTTTCAGAGTGTTGACTTGATTAATGCACAGTGTGTCAAAGATCCTATTCAACGAAGAGGTGAGCCTTGTAGACAGTCTCGTATATTTAAAACATGTCAGGTTGATGGTTGCCTATGACAACTACGGCATCACGTGACTAATCAATTAATAACAATTGCGAAGTAAACTTATATAAAAAACATGTGGAGATTTGATTGGCACAAGCAAGTTAATTACTTTATATACTACGCATACGTGATTGTGACATTTAACTGGTATAGAGATACCGTAATGGGAATTGGATTTCATGCGTTGAAATTCCATGAAAAGTACGTGTCATTATCTGTATACAATTGATCCGAGTACAGTGAAATGTACACCAACGCACGTAAAATGATGAGATGATGATGTAAGTCGAATATATGAAATAAAATAAAAATGGCTGACTCTCACCCATTTACTAGCGTTATAGTTTTCAATTTGTAATAAACACTTCAAATATAAGTGTTGAATGTTCGTTAACAAATATTGTACTTTGCTTAAACATATAATGTCGTTATAACGGAGGAGAGAATGTTATTCATTATGGAGGGTGAGCTCGCACCAAATCAAACTTGCCAGAAACTAACTTTAGCATCGGGTAGTTAATTTTGGTGCGACCTCACCGGTGCCCGTACGTGCATGGTACAAAATTAAAGGCCAGGTGCGTTAAAAAGTAGGATCGGATGACTTCATGCAATGAAAGAATATGTAAATTATGTTGACCGGACAATGCGGTGTAAGTTACTTATCAAGAAATATTGTGTAACACGCCCTAAAAATACCCCAAAGCGGCGGAGAAATTGAATTCCAGTAGTTAGTTGGAATGTGTCACGTGTTGCGCACGTTAATCTACATATTAGATTAATACGCAGTTGTATAACAACAATGCGTTTGCCTGCATTTGCACTTTATTTGTACGTGCCTTTGCACACTGACGCCAACGTACACTGCTTCGAATTTTTCTTGTTGTAGTTGTGTGTGTTGTTTTTTTCGCATCGGTGACGAAAAAGAGTGCCGTCTACATACAGTCGCCTGCAGGTCAAAGGTGAAATCGTGCCTGAATTTAACAAAACTGTTAAAAAAAAGCCGTCCAAAAGGGACCCCCACTGTCTACAGAAATAATTGACTAATAGCATGTTGCATAAAAACACAAAGAGTCACTGAACCCCCCCGGGAGGCTAAGAATGTGACATAGAGTGCAGTGTAGTGACACGTACTGTATTATGCCAATTCGATTATTGGTCTGAGGCAAATTTATTTGCCTTGCAGCAACTCAACCATATATCATACATAAATAAAAATTATTATTATACGGAAGTATAATGAGTATTGAGACAGTACGCAAGGCTTATATCCACAACCATAGACTCTAAGGAAACCGGCATGTACACATAAAAACACGAGTTATCTATGACATTTTATTTATAAAGTGCAGTAAGTTCGTATGTGACTTGACAAGCCTAAACACCTTAAATGTTAAACACCCTGGTATTACTGGAGGTCATACATAAAACATATTGTCACATTTTTGAGTTTATTGAGTAATTGTATGCGATACGATTCGATGAAATAGTCTAGTTCAATACGTGTTAATTTCATTGTACATTTCTTTGCCCAAAATGACTACATGTGTGTATGTCTATAGGCGCCACGGACACCCTAGCGTAGCGTGGCGAATACGTCGTTAAAATCGTAGATTTATGATTTGTTAACACATATTTAGGAGCATGGCGATTTTTGAAACTTTTCCAGGAAGTGATAAATTTAAGCTCGTATTGTAAAATTATTTTAGTGAAACATCTACTATTAGGCAAATATGTGTTAAACATTTCTCGATATAGAAATACAACAACGACCGTATGTTAGTTCATTAAATATTTTGATGAAAAAATGTCATTTAAACAAATCGCCAAATTGCATGTTTTGTCTTGCTTACTGTTCCGACATGCATGTATTTGTCGTATCGCCTGCTTTGTGATGATGCATTGTAATGTAACTTTTGTTGTTGTAACCGACAAAACAATAGTTTAGATTATGTATTATACCTAAACATGCGTCCACTGCAAACTATTTCCCCGTGTCGATGGACGTATACAGCTCTATACATTGACAGAAGTTTATGCACAAAATATCTGCGTCCATTGTCCATCCATGATCTAAATATAAAGAGTGGCTCACTGTGTCACTATTTTCAGACGGGGCGTGTTTCACAGACTGCTAGTGTGCCGTGACAAGCATCAGACGAAGAAACAGCACGTCTGCGTGACAGTGTTGAGTGCAAACAAAACAAGTGTTCATACATTAACTACTGCATTGTCAGCCAGTATGGTCGAAATAAAATACAGCAGCAGATTCTTTTCACGGTGTATCGGAAAAGTGGTTCTAAACTCCTCTGTAATAAAATGGCCATATTTGATTGGCAGCTTCTTGGTCAATCAACGGTTTAAACAACAAAATACATGTATGCATATAACTAAAATTGGTTCCCCGTAACCTTTGTCAAAATTGTTTTACTAATGTTTCAGTTTTACAGCAAACATGGTCCTACAATAACGTGGTTGCAATCTTTAAACCTTTGTCGGATGTTACCTACGACACAACTGGCGGGTCAATTCCATCCGTCACCCACCACAGATGTAGCTTGGCAGTCACTGGTGTAGTAGCGTGTTTCACGGCGTATAGTAGAGTTTGAGAAACAGATGGTCTGACATTACCTTATATATATTTCATATCTCCAACCTTTCCGGGATATTGATATAAGGAAAGTACTATTAAATGTCCATCAGGCTAAACTAAGTAATGCGCGCTCAACAGGATATTTATAAAACGTAATAAGAACTCACCTGATATGCTGGATACCGTCAGTATGATTATAAGTATCGGGAAATACTCCTTCCCTGTCATCGTAGTCGTCACGCACAAAAAGAATAAAAACGTAGAACTGTTTGGAAGCAATGTTAGTTCATTAACAGTAGCTCAACGCATGAGGAAGTATATGCGGTGGATACCTAAACCTGTCTTTTAGTACTTTGCTTTGTCAGAAGGTATTGACGAAAGTTTTGTTGTCTCATTTATGTTACAGTCACGCCTGGTCAGCTTCTTTCGTTTTGGTAGTGCTCCCAAGATCAAGAGACATTATATTATATTTGAGTGGTCCCGACAACATGGCAGATAATATTTAGCTGTCCCAAGAACAAAGCAGATAATATTATCCCCGAGATGTTACAAGAACGAAGGGGATAATATTATCCCTGAGTGGTCCCAAGAAAACAAGAGATAAGTTTCCCTCTGAGTTTTCCTAAGAAAAGATTAGATAATATAACCTCTGAGTTGTCGTAATATTATCCCAGAGTGGTGCTAAGAACAAAGCACAGAAACGAAGGAGATAATATTATCCCTGGGTCAACCCCCAAAAAGAAGAGATAATATTATCCCTGAACGAACTCAAGAAAAAGGGCGATAACATTGAGACAATCATATTCCTCAGTGGTAATAAGAACAAAAGGGATAATATCATTCTTGAGTGGTATTAAGAAAAAAAGAGATAATATTATTCCTGATCATGAGTGAGCCTAAGAAAAGAGGAGATAATATTTTCCCGGAGTGGTTCCACGAACGAAGGACCCAACATTATCCCCGAGTGGTCCTAACTACAACAGAGATAATATAATTAGTGGCCACAACAAGGGAGATAATATTACCCCCGAGTTGTCCCAATAACAGCAATAGTAATACGTAGTTATGTAGTGATTTTTAAAATGTTGTTAATTTTTGGTGACATTGGGCTGAGTGGTCCCAAGAAAAGGAGAGATAATATTATACCTGAGTGGTCCCAAGAAAAGGAGGGATAATATTATCTTTGAGTGGTCACACGAAAATAAGTGATAATCTTATTCCTGAGTGGTCCCGAGAAGAAAGAGATAATATTATCACTCAGTGGACCAATAACAGCGATAGTAATACGTAACTATTTAGTGATTTTAGAAATGTTGGTAATTTTCTGGTAAAATTATGCTGTTTTGATATTGACTGCATTTTCAGCTAAGGGAAGTGAATTATTCATGGGAAAAAATTATTACATAATGCCAGAAAGTAGTGTTTTAAAACGAACGGATGTCCTACTCGCCGAGGGATGTCAGGCTATGCGGTGCACCGAACGTGAACTTTGACAAACCAAATACATGTGCCCAATTGAATTCCGGGAGTTATCTAGTGGCTTATTGAAAACTACCTATTACATGGGATAAAAATAAGAACCCAAATGTGCAAAAATCTCACGCTAAAATATATTTTACTCGCTCAACTGTGTGCAGACAAAATAAAACTGCCCCCAAGTGCGGAATATTGTTGCAGACGCTGATTTTCTTTACTTATTAATTTCTTTATAAAAAATGAATTTTATTTTGCAAATTACAAATTTCATATAAAGCTCACTATACCAATGTATGTTAGTATTTCTGTTGGAATAGTAATTATTCCGGTAATATAATACCAGTTCACAGCACTAGACTATCGCAGTGTACATGACATCACCCGAGAGGGCGCTGTAACATTGAAAATTAGTTTAAGAAGAAGGCAGGGTTGATATATATATTTTGATTAAAACAAATTGAAATTATAAGATTGAAATAAAGCAGTTGTACATGTCAGGATGTAATTTGAATTCTGTAATATCATATATTAAAACATCCAAAATCACTAGTTTTTCAGAAAAAAATAATCCAGTCGTTTTGACGAAAAAGCTATAAAAACAATAAGATCGTCATTATTGTCGCGTGATGGCGTGTTCTCGTTGATCCTCTGATTGAATTTCCATTTCCAAAATACGAAGACATGTTTGACAGTTAACAACCTGTTTGGTGCAAAATATTAAATAAAAATAGAAGCCGGGATGCTATCGTGATAATTAGCGGCTCTAACAACTCATCATACTAAAGTCGGCATCGTGTAATATTTAATTAATTAGTAATATTAATATTTGATAGTCGGAATTGGCGTGAATTCGGGAGCATATTGATTGTGTGTTTTTTCTGGATTTGCCTGGTTCCGAATTACTGGTGGACTGTGGTAATTTAGTGAGAAGTGGGACATTGTGAATCCACGTCGGAACACTGAACAAAAAGCATAGCCAGGTGGAATTCGGACAAACAATCAAATGAGAAGCCGAAACTATCGCCAACAGCCTTGAATGTGGAATCTTAAAGATAATAATGATGGGTGTGACTTCATGCGAAAGACTACAATGGTTAAGTATTAAGCGGAGCCAGTCCACCTTCTGTTATCTGTGGCATTACGCGATTTCAAAGCCATAAACAACTGATTCATCTGATCACGGATAACGCTGTTAAACATAGGCGGGGAACATGAACACGCCTAGTTGAATTATTGTACATTATTATACTCGCTGTGTATGTCAAACAATAACACACAAGGTTGATAATGCAATTTGTTTTTGATATTTAGATTGTGCCTTGTGTCGCAATTTGTTATAATCAACGTGAGTAATTGAACACGCTGTATATCAATATTGCAATTCATCGTACCATGCCACAGTCGCAATAAATCTGGGTCACACCTACAAACACGCCCTGCATTCCTTGTCAAAAGTCGATCGAACAGTTCATTTCACGACACAAAACTGACAATGTGCGTCGGCAAAAGCCATCAGAGATGAATGAAATCACTTCACTGGACGGCAAACATTCTTTCAAACGAACAAGCATTCCAATGTATGTACTCGTATACTGAAAACATAACAGGTGGGCTTTTTCAAGGGCATTGTCTCTAAGACTACAATGCCAGTGTTTCGCCCACATCACTCGGTACATCATCTATTGACAAAAATACTAAAAGGTGCAATTTCTCATATAAGAATACCTCTTTATACTTTGAGAATATAACTATTGAACAATAGAGATAGTTTCACAGTATTGTGTGGTTTATTGCGGTGAATGGCGTTATGAATGCAGACTCACAATGTCGTCGATCACAATGGCTGTGGGAAACGGCGCAACACTCGCTATATGCTCAAGTAAGTGGATATTTAACAGAATGCGTTATGTTCTGGATATCGGGGAAAATGTAATGTATGTGAAATCTACAGTATATCATTTGTAGGTGTCACGTGATGCCTTAGTTTCCGCCATCTTGTTCATAATACAATGTAGTCGGATGCAGTCGTGCAAAATACACTAAAACGTTATCTAAATAAACATCATCAGGACTTGGTAGTATTCACTTAACAGTTTCGCATAATCCTGAAAAGTGATTTCGAACGAGGATGTTTGTTGCTGACGTAATCAAACGTCATATACGAAGGTCGTTCTTGTCAATTTTTGATCGATTAGATTATGTGTGTAACTTTAACCTTCTGGTCGTCAAATGTTGTCACATTCCTCACAAACAATAAATAATAATGGCATTTTCCATGTTTTACACGTCGACATGCAGGCTATGGAAAATTAATAATATTAAATGAATATACAAGAAATAAAATGTGTTTCAGCAAAGTAGAGCAGGTACCATATTTATGTTTACCCATTTAAGATGCTGTGCCGTCATGTTGGTTCAGTGGCAAAAGCATAGTACACAAAAAGCTCAAAGAACGCAGCCTATGCCCCTTTAACTAAAATATTGTCACGAACAATGAACCAGTGCAATGTGAGCGTCCCGTACGGCTTCCCATACTGCGTGACTTCAATTGTTAGATCATAAATGAGACGCTCGGTTAATTTAAAGCGGGGGAGTCGTCACCTGTGCATGCGTTTTTAGCGTGTGATTTTACCGTCCCTTGGGACTCAATTCCCGCGCGTGCGCAGGTGACGACCCTCCCGCTTTAAAATGTTACGGTATCACTAGTCCGTGTTCGTCTCTAACCGCGCCCTTTCCTCCTTTGTCGTTCACGGTATACGTCACGCTTTTGCGGTTCACATCAATTAGGTCAATGCTCGTCAACGTCTCTTTTATATATGGGTTTTGGTGACAATTCTGTTCGCACCCTTTTCCTGGTCATAAATATCACATCTTTGACAGCAAAACAAAACAATTTAAGTCAGGTTGTTTTCTCGGCGAGTAGTTATTTGTCGCGTAAACTGATAGTTTCCTTAGTGAAACGAAATTTGATTATGAATAAAATAATAGTTATAATGCATGTAAGGCCTCTAGTCCATATCCATATGACATCGTATAAAGCATCGTATGCACATACACACAACACACTTCAGCAAGTAAGCTTATGATGTTGTGTTAACATAAGTTCCGGAACTGACGTAATGTCACAATTCTCATCTACCGGGAGATCCTCTCGCAGAGTGTTCTATTTTGAACACACTCGAACCAAATGGTATTCATTTTCCACATTGCAATTTTTGAAACATAAATTATCTTCACAAATGTGGAAAAGATAGAGTATTTAGCTTTTCTAACTACAATATACGTATATTTATTTATATGTAGTTTAGGTTTTGGAACGAAGCTGTCCAACCATTGTGAGTCGTTCACGTATATAACATTTTCAGTTACCGATGTCAGAATCGTCCTACATTCGCTGACAAATACGCAAGGCATTATAAGCTTGGAGCATAAAATTGAATTGGTACGAGTCAGAAAGTGTGAAATATCTTTGATTTGCTTGTCTTTTTTTCACATCTAGTCCAGTGACGGACTTTGCGAAAATTTACCTTCGCGTGCTTGCTACTTTGAGCAGAATACGGTGATAATATCAATAAGTTTCACCTATGTAGTATGATTTAATTTGACATATTTATATTTGATAATATATACTTAGCACCTGACTGTCAAGTGGTTTTAATTCAGTCTGTTACAACATCTAGTACAACTGACAAGAAATAGAACGATGACTAAAAAACGTAACATGACCACTAAACAATACAGAACACCGTGACGACACGCTCATCGTGATCGAGTAGTTATTCTACGCGCTTTGGGTGTGGTGGGTTAATCAATTAGAGCGTGAATAGGTGTTTATGGTTTCAATGAGACTCGTGAAACGCAGACACCGTGATATTATTTTCACCAGTGCCGTGACGGTACACGCATGAATTGGATTTTGAATCTCGGACATCGTACTGGTCATCCAGGTCTGCACGACTTATGTATCGGTGCTTCCAAACTAAGTGTGAAATGCCCTCAATGCCGATGAATTACATCATCATGCTTCTGTCTAACAGGGCAACATCGATAGTTCAACTGTATATTTATTTACTAAAACGTGATTTTAGAGTATAAGTAAAATTCGATCACGTTCAGGCCGAGAAAACATGAGTAAGGCGCAATTTGATGTTGTCTGTCTACTTTGTATTATTCGCAGAACACCCCCCCCCCCACACACACACTGAATACTGTGACCACCATGAAATAGATCTTATCTCGAGCACTGGTATGCTGAAGCTAGTCTGAACGTCATGGTGGTTAATTACAAAATCACACTTAAATGTTGTGTTTGTTATCACTATAGGTCACTTCACTTTATTTTAGGAGTACCTTCTCAAGATTGCTCGCGAAAGTCGTTGTGATGTTACAGGAGATAGCAAAATTGTGTTCATAATGGTCAGTAAAAAGCGTTGGTCTAGTAGTTTGTAGGTTATTGGCTTAAAGTTCATTTTATCCAGACAGAATTTATCTCTGGTCACGCCATTTAACCGTCGATCGCATTTACAACGAGCCTTACCTATATCTACGCTCAACACTCACAGTTCCTCCGGGCCGTTCTAAGCGATGGACAGATCGAGTTTTCCCGTTAAGTAACTGCAGTTCATACGGGCATTTCGATACAAGTTGTACTCTAAGAGGGACAATGGCGGAAAAATTGTGTAATTTTGTTTTGTTTTTTCATTTAATTTAGTGCTAATTTTGTTTCCGTGCCAAATTTGCTGTGATTGTGTTACACTATGTGGAATGTTTTTTTGTTTCCCAAGATTTAGGCCTGCAAACTTTCTGTTGTTGTTACTGATCCATGCAAGATTGTTTTCCAATTCTGTCACCTCCCGCCCCTTTTCTAATAATTCAAGCAATTAGTACTGCATGGGTATAACTTAATATGTAGAGACACACTGTCAATATTGATATTATAACTGCATTTCATAGAAATAAGGTGCACTTGAACTGACGTAAAACAACCGCTAATTGGCTAATCAGCAAACTGAATTTTGGCGTCACCGCCGTGTTTGCTGTGACTTGCCGTATCTTAGTCGGTTTCACAAAATAGTCAATAGACAGAAATATGTGTGCACAGGTAAACTGCCCCAGTTGTCAGTAATGATAAACCCCTTGTCAAAAGTGACGTTCTATGTACTATAAAACAGAAAGTCAAAGGTTTTATTTTGAATATGCCGTCGGCTGCTACTAGTTTCCTCTCATTAACTTCGACTTCAGAAAAGTTTAATAGAATTTTATCTCTTTTTTAAAAATAATGCTATCTATTTATATGTTAATTTATGCTACATCGAACAAACTGTCATCATGATAAAACAAGCTGTTCTCTAATTGGTCTGTACTGCCAGGTGTTGGAATTGAGTAGCCAATCAGCCACCATCTTGTACGTATCTTCTTATTGACGCGTTTTCGATGACCGATTGAGTATTATGCCAACATCAGCGCAGATAATAGCGAGTACTTACATCAAGGAAATAATTGACGGGGTCTAGTCTAAGCTTATCGTTGTGATAAAAGCGACCATACCGTCGCACGAGTGATGTTTCTCTGCGTACTATGCAAGAACACGCATAAAATGATGACGTTCACCGGTGATATTATGACGTTTGCCGTACTATTTCAGCAGTAATGTTTCACATTAAACGTCATAGCCGTACTATGGTCAACATCATCATGGCCATAATCTAGGGAAGTAGGATACAGTATAGTACAATACTGTCTATGCTGCAAGCAAGTAACCTTATCCGCTTACGTTGAAAGAAAATAGTTATTGTTTTAATTTGGCGAGTTTCCATGGGAACATGGAAACAATGCAGTTTTCAGAACAGCGTAGTTTGTTCCGAGGAACTGGACGTTACATCGCCCTCAAGCAACTTATTATTTTATTATTTTAAAGTGTTCGCCGTTATCAAGCCTTTTCTCAATATTGTTTGAAGGCGGAAAATAAGCAGGCTTTGCAAAACATGGAACACCACATAACTATTTACGGGCTGTTTAGGGCAACACAACTGTGTCAAGTTGGTGCTAATTTTCTTGTCACGTGATTCATGGCCATGACACTGTTTTCAAGTGAAAAATTCGCCTATTAAATCGACGTTGTGTTTTATGATTATGCATATAATGTTAAATCTATGTGAAAATGAGTATTTAATACAATAAAAACTATCTCTACACGATGGGCAACACAATAATAAAACTTCCACCCTTAGAATTTGTGATAATAAGATTTGTCCAACTAAGTTACCGATCGGACAAAACCCTAAGATAGTCTTTGCAGTATCCAATAGTAACTACGATATTGACTTCCCAAGTACCACTAGACAAGTCCATGTTGCTCGTTAAACCACATACTTAAAGCGGCTCATCACAAACCAATTTTATGGCAAGATCGTAAATTGTTTCAGATACTTGCATGAAGTACTTGCCTTGAGTATCACTTAAGTTTAACGGAAATTGCCCGAGACAAGCATACACCTTTGGCTCAAAATAATCCCAAGCATTTGTGCACAGAATGATGTTGATGTACACACTTGCAAATTTGATGACGCAATTTCGATATTCAGTTTTCAGCATCACTAGTAGAACATAACTATGTTCAAAGAATTATATCTTGGCCAACAATTGTTATTAACAGGGTGGGTTTAATGACAAATTTATGAAGCGGAGTGTTACATACATTGGTAATGGCGGGGAAAGGGTTAATATCAACGTCAAATACAATGAAGTTCAAGAGTATGTATCTAAAAGCACGTAATAAGACTAACACTTCGCAATGTTTCTATATCGTTCTCCGGTTGATTTTATTCTGAAGTAAAATAGACAAAGTAAGATACTTTTCATACATCAAATATTTTCAAATTGTAGTTACATGATAATTATAATGACCTGAGCTATTATCAGCAATATAACACATGTACGTGGCCGTAGACTGTGGTTGTTTCCTGAAAAGATAAGATAGAAGCGTTAGCTTGTTTCGTTTCTAAATTAACCTATATTTTCCCGCCAAAATGTTGGTGCAACGTTTTCTACAGTTTTATGTATTGTGTCAGTTAGTTTGTCTACAGGTTTGGACACAGTTATTGACAAAATAATAATCGATTATTTTTATGTTGGGTTTATAGGATTGAGCCTGGTGATAAGTTGTTTTTAATTTCCCAAACGAAAAAAGTTATGTTAACTCATCGTTAACTTAGTGCTCGCTAATCTCATGGTATTTGCGTTGGGTACTTTATCATACGTATTGGGTTACGGTATATGTACACTGGTAGGTCGATCGGCAGCACAATAATGACCGATACGCTGAGTGGTCGAGGTGTATAATGTCGGCAATTCAATATTGGTACGATATGAATATTTTAAAATCTAAAGAAAAACAAAATAATGACCCCACTCTTCTGTAGATTATATGATCCAGCAAATCTACATAGGCAAAACCACTAAATAAAATTATCGCAAATATACAAGAGAATTATGTACGAAAAAGTAAAGAATAAACAATATTACCACAGTTTCTTTCACATGCACATTAGCAATCACCAGTTGCTTTCATATACATTGTAGTGATCACCACAGTTGTTTTCATATACATTGTAGTGATCACCACAGTTGCTTTCATATACATTGTAGTGATCACCACAGTTGCTTTCATATACATTGTAGTGATCACCACAGTTGTTTTCATATACATTGTAGTGATCACCACAGTTGCTTTCATATGCATTGTAGTGATCACCACAGTTGCTTTCACATGTATATTAGCAATCATCAGTTTCTTTCACATGTATATTAGTAATCACCAGTTGCTTTCATATACATTATAGTGATCACCACAGTTGCTTTCATATACATTATAGTGATCACCACAGTTGCTTTCAAATACATTGTAGTGATCACCACAGTTGCTTTCATATACATATTAACAATCACCACAGTTTCTTTCACATGCATATTAGTAATCACCACAGATGCTTTCATATGCATATTAGCAATGACCACAGTTGATTTCAGGTACATTGTAGTGATCACCACAGTTGCTTTCATATATATACTAGTGATCACCAGTTGCTTTAATATACATTGTAGTGATCACCACAGATGCTTTCATATACATTGTAGTGATCTCCACAGTTGCTTTAAAATATACATAGTAGTGATCACCAGTTACTTTCATATACATTGTAGTGATCACCAGTTGCTTTCATATACATATTAACAATCACCACAGTTTCTTTCACATGCATATTAGTAATCACCACAGTTGCTCTCATATGCACATTAGCAATGACCACAGATGCTTTCATATACATTGTAGTGATCACCTCAGATGCTTTCATATACATTGTAGTGATCACCACAGTTGCTTTCATATACATTGTAGTGATCACCACAGTTGCTTTCATATGCATATTAGTAATCACCAGTTGCTTTCAAATACATTGTAGTGATCACCACAGTTGCTTTCATACGCATATTAGTAATCACCAGTTGCTTTCATACACATTGTAGTGATCACCACAGTTGCTTTCATATACATTGTAGTGATCACCATAGATGCTTTCATATACATTGTAGTGATCACCACAAATGCTTTCATATACATTGTAGTGATCACCACAGTTGCTTTCATATACATTGTAGTGATCACCACAGTTGCTTTCATATACATGTTAGTGAACACCATAGTTGCTTTCATATACATGTTAGTGAACACCACACTTACTTTCATATGCATATAAGCAATCTCCATAGTTACTTTCATGTACATGTTAGTGAACACCACAGATACTTTCATATACATTGTAGTGATCACCACAGATGCTTTCATATGCATTGTAGTGATCACCACAGTTGCTTTCATATGCATTGTAGTGATCACCACAGTTGCTTTCCTATACATTGTAGTCATCACCACAGTTGCTTTCATATACATTGTAGTGATCACCACAGTTGTTTTCATATACATTGTAGTGATCACCACAGTTGTTTTCATATACATTGTAGTGATCACCACAGTTGCTTTCATATACATTGTAGTGATCACCACAGTTGTTTTCATATACATTGTAGTGATCACCACAGTTGCTTTCCTATACATTGTAGTGATCACCACAGTTGCTTTCCTATACATTGTAGTGATCACCACAGTTGCTTTCATATGCATTGTAGTGATTACCACAGTTGCTTTCATATACATTGTAGTGATCACCACAGTTGTTTTCATATACATTGTAGTGATCACCACAGTTGCTTTCCTATACATTGTAGTGATCACCACAGTTGCTTTCATATGCATATTAGTAATCACCACAGTTGCTTTCATATACATTGTAGTGATCACCACAGTTGTTTTCATATACATTGTAGTGATCACCGCAGTTGCTTTCATATACATTGTAGTGATCACCACAGTTGCTTTCCTATACATTGTAGTGATCACCACAGTTGCTTTCCTATACATTGTAGTGATCACCACAGTTGCTTTCCTACACATTGTAGTGATCACCACAGTTGCTTTCCTATACATTGTAGTGATCACCACAGTTGCTTTCATATGCATATTAGTAATCACCACAGTTGCTTTCATATACATTGTAGTGATCACCACAGTTGTTTTCATATACATTGTAGTGATCACCAAAGTTGCTTTCCTATACATTGTAGTGATCACCACAGTTGCTTTCCTATACATTGTAGTGATCATCACAGTTGCTTTCATATGCATATTAGTAATCACCACAGTTGCTTTCATATACATTGTAGTGATCACCACAGTTGCTTTCATATACATTGTAGTGATCACCACAGTTGCTTTCATATACATTGTAGTGATCACCACAGTTGCTTTCATATACATTGTAGTGATCACCACAGTTGCTTTCATATACATTGTTGTGATCACCACAGTTGCTTTCAAATACATTGTAGTGATCACCACAGTTGCTTTCATATGCATATTAGTAATCACCAGTTGCTTTCATATACATTGTAGTGATCACCACAGTTGCTTTCATATACATTGTAGTGATCACCACAGTTGCTTTCATATACATTGTAGTGATCACCACAGTTGCTTTCATATACATTGTAGTGATCACCACAGTTGCTTTCATATACATTGTAGTGATCACCACAGTTGCTTTCATATACATTGTAGTGATCACCACAGTTGCTTTCATATACATTGTAGTGATCACCACAGTTGCTTTCATATACATTGTAGTGATCACCACAGTTGCTTTCATATACATTGTAGTGATCACCACAGTTGCTTTCATATACATTGTAGTGATCACCACAGTTGCTTTCATATACATTGTAGTGATCACCACAGTTGCTTTCATATACATTGTAGTGATCACCACAGTTGCTTTCAAATACATTGTAGTGATCACCACAGTTGCTTTCATATGCATATTAGTAATCACCAGTTGCTTTCATATGCATATTAGTAATCACCACAGTTGCTTTCATATACATTGTAGTGATCACCACAGTTGCTTTCATATACATTGTAGTGATCACCACAGTTGCTTTCATATACATTGTAGTGATCACCACAGTTGCTTTCATATACATTGTAGTGATCACCACAGTTGCTTTCCTATACATTGCAGTGATCACCACAATTGCTTTCATATACATTGTAGTGATCACCACAGTTGCTTTCATATACATTGTAGTGATCACCACAGTTGCTTTCATATACATTGTAGTGATCACCACAGTTGTTTTCCTATACATTGCAGTGATCACCACACATGATTTCATATACATTGTAGTGATCACCACAGTTGCTTTCATATACATTGTAGTAATCACCACAGTTGCTTTCATATACATTGTAGTGATCACCACAGTTGCTTTCATATACATAGTAGTGATAACCACAGTTGCTTTCATATGCTTATAAGCAATTACCACAGTTGCTTTCACATACATTGTAGTAATCGCCACAGTTGTTTTCACATACATTGTAGTAATCACCACAGTTGCTTTCATATGCATATTAGCAATGACCACAGTTGCTTTTATATACATTGTAGTGATAAGCAGTTGCTTTCATATACATTGTAGTGATCACCACACATGCTTTCATATACATTGTAGTGATCACCACAGTTTCTTTCATATACATTGTAGTGATCACCACACATGCTTTCATTTACATTGTAGTGATCACCACAGTTGCTTTCATATACATTGTTGTGATGACCACAGTTGCTTTCATATGCATTGTAGTGATCACCACAGTTTCTTTCATATACATTGTAGTGATCACCACAAATGCTTTCATATACATTGTAGTGATCACCACAGTTTCTTTCATATACATTGTAGTGATCACCACACATGCTTTCATTTACATTGTAGTGATCACCACAGTTGCTTTCATATACATTGTTGTGATCACCACAGTTTCTTTCATATACATTGTAGTGATCACCACACATGCTTTCATTTACATTGTAGTGATCACCACAGTTGCTTTCGTATACATTGTTGTGATCACCACAGTTCCTTTCATATGCATTGTAGTGATTACCACAGTTTCTTTCATATACATTGTAGTGATCACCACAGTTGCTTCCATATACATTGTAGTGATCACCAGTTGCTTTCATATACATATTAACAATCACTGCAGTTTCTTTCACATGTATATTAGTAATCACCACAGTTGCTTTCATATGCATATCAGCAATGACCACAGTTGTTTTTATATACATTGTAGTGTTCACCACAGATGCTTCCATATACATTGTAGTGATCACCATAGATGCTTTCATATACATTGTAGTGATCACCAGTTGCTTTCATATACATATTAACAATCACCACAATTTCTTTCACATGCATATTAGTAATCACCACAGTTGCTCTCATATGCACATTAGCAATGACCACAGTTGCTTTCATATGCATTGTAGTGATCACCACAGTTTCTTTCATATCTATTGTAGTGATCGCCAGTTGCTTTCATGTACAATGTAGTGATCACGACAGTTGCTTTCATATACATTCTAGTGATCACCACAGTTGCTTTCATATACATTGTAGTGATCACCAGTTGCTTTCATATACATATTAACAATCACCACAGTTTCTTTCACATGCATATTAGTAATCACCACAGTTGCTTTCATATGCATATTAGCAATGACCACAGTTGATTTCAGGTACATTGTAGTGATCACCACAGTTGCTTTCATATATATACTAGTGATCACCAGTTGCTTTAATATACATTGTAGTGATCACCACAGATGCTTTCATATACATTGTAGTGATCTCCACAGTTGCTTTAAAATATACATAGTAGTGATCACCAGTTGCTTTCATATACATTGTAGTGATCACCACACATGCTTTCATTTACATTGTAGTGATCACCACAGTTGCTTTCATATACATTGTTGTGATCACCAGTTGCTTTCATATACATATTAAAATCACCACAGTTTCTTTCACATGCATATTAGTAATCACCACAGTTGCTCTCATATGCACATTAGCAATGACCACAGTTGCTTTCATATACATTGTTGTGATCACCACAGTTGCTTCCATATACATTGTAGTGATCACCAGTTGCTTTCATATACATATTAACAATCACCACAGTTTCTTTCACATGCATATTAGTAATCACACAGTTGCTTTCATATGCATATCAGCAATGACCACAGTTGCTTTTATATACATTGTAGTGTTCACCACAGATGCTTCCATATACATTGTAGTGATCACCATAGATGCTTTCATATACATTGTAGTGATCACCAGTTGCTTTCATATACATATTAACAATCACCACAATTTCTTTCACATGCATATTAGTAATCACCACAGTTGCTCTCATATGCACATTAGCAATGACCACAGTTGCTTTCATATGCATTGTAGTGGTCACCACAGTTTCTTTCATATCTATTGTAGTGATCGCCAGTTGCTTTCATGTACAATGTACTGATCACGACAGTTGCTTTCATATACATTCTAGTGATCACCACAGTTGCTTTCATATACATTGTAGTGATCACCAGTTGCTTTCATATACATATTAACAATCACCACAGTTTCTTTCACATGCATATTAGTAATCACCACAGTTGCTTTCATATGCATATTAGCAATGACCACAGTTGCTTTCATATACATTGTAGTGATCACCACAGTTGCTTTCATATATATACTAGTGATCACCAGTTGCTTTAATATACATTGTAGTGATCTCCACAGTTGCTTTAAAATATACATAGTAGTGATCACCAGTTGCTTTCATATGCATATTAACAAGCACCACAGTTTCGTTCACATGCATATTAGTAATCACCACAGTTGCTTTTATATGCATATTAGCAATGACCTCAGTTGCTTTCATATACATTGTAGTGATCACCACAGTTCCTTTCATATAAATTGTAGTTATCACCATAGTTCCTTTCATATACATTGTAGTGATCACCAATTGCTTTCATATACATATTAACAATCACCACAGTTTCTTTCACATGCATATTAGTAATCACCACAGTTGCTTTCATATGCACATTAGCAATGACCACAGTTGCTTTCATATACATTATAGTGATCACCACAGTTGCTTTCATATTCATTGTAGTGATCACCACAGTTTCTTTCATATACATTGTAGTGATCACCACAGTTGCTTTCATATACATTGTAGTGATCACCATAGTTGCTTTCAAATACATTGTAGTGATCACCAGTTGCTTTCATATACACATTAACAATCACCACAGTTTCTTTCACATGCATATTAGTAATCACCACAGTTGCTTTCATATGCATATTAGCAATGACCACAGATGCTTTCAGATACATTGTAGTGATCACCACAGTTGCTTTCATATACATTGTAGTGATCACCAGTTGCTTTCATATACATTGTAGTGATCACCACAGATGCTTTCATATACATTGTAGTGATAATCACAGTTGCTTTCATATGCATATTAGCAATGACCACAGTTGCTTTCATATACAATGTAGTGATCACCACAGATGCTTTCATATACATTGTAGTGATCACCACAGTTGCTTTCATATACATTGTAGTGATCACCACAGTTGCTTTCATATACATTGTAGTGATCACCACAGTTGCTTTCATATACATTGTAGTGATAACCACAGTTGCTTTCATATACATTGTAGTGATCACCACAGTTGCTTTCATATACATTGTTGTGATCACCACAGATGCTTTCATATACATTGTTGTGATCACCACAGATGCTTTCATATACATTGTTGTGATCACCACAGATGCTTTCATATACATTGTAGTGATCACCACAGATGCTTTCATATACATTGTAGTGATCTCCACAGTTGCTTTTATATGCATATTAGTAATCACCATTTTTTTTTCACAAGCACATTAGCAATCACCATGTACAGTTGATTTTATATGCATATTAGCCATCACCACAATTGCTTTTGTATGCATAAAAACAATCGTCACAGTTGCTTTCACATTCATATTATCAATCTCCACAGCTGATTTCATAAGCATATAAGCAATCACCACAGTTGCTTTCATATACATTGTAGTGATCACCACAGTTTCTTTCATATACATTGTAGTGATCACCACAGTTGCTTTCATATACATTGTAGTGATCACCACATTTGCTTTCATATATATGTTAGTTAACACCACAGTTGCTTTCATATACATGTTAGTGAACACCACAGTTGCTTTCATATACATTGTAGTGATCACCACAGTTGCTTTCATATACATGTTAGTGAACACCACAGTTGCTTTCATATACATGTTAGTGAACACCACAGTTGCTTTCATATACATTGTAGTGATCACCATAGTTGCTTTCATATACATGTTAGTGAACACCACAGTTGCTTTCATATACATTGTAGTGATCACCACAGTTGCTTTCATATACATGTTAGTAAACACCACAGTTGCTTTCATATACATGTTAGTGAACACCACAGTTGCATTCATATACATATTAGTGAACACCATAGTTACTTTCATGTACATGTTAGTGAACACTACAGTTGATTTTATATACATGTTAGTGAACACCACAGTTGCTTTAATATACATGTTAGTGAACACCACAGTTGCTTTCATATAAATGTATAAATACTCTGCAAATATTGTGTATGATATGAAAAAAAATACGATAACTGGGGTGCAATAGATCCAAGGTAGATGCTAGTGCAACCCTCGGATTAGTTGACAATGTGTTTTAGGTTTTTATTTGATTATAACTGTGTGATTGGCGTACAATATATAGTAATACAAAACTGCAAAATATTCTTGTGTATTTTACCAAGTTGAGATATTGAATGGCAATCAAGCATATATATAAACCTAGCTTTTTTATTTTGAAATATTGTGATCTTTTCCCAGGAATTGTCCACTCTCCTCCAAAAGTGCCATTGAGCTTATAGCAAGATGTATAATTCTGTTATGTAATACACAATGATTGGGGGGGGGCAATAAAAAATGCTACTATAGTACACAGATCTAGCAATCACAGAACTAGCGGGATGTTTGCTGTAATGCAGTAATGGGTCATATTTATTTGTAGTGTTATGTTAATCAATCACAATATCGCATCTTAGCGACGTTTTAAACGTTTTAAACGCATGTGTGCTCATTGTGCTCTTATTGAACGTTTTATACTAAAAAAAATTAATTTTGTTCTCAGAATTTAGAACTGAGGCAATTCTAGTTCCAGGGCCCACCCTCGTTGAAAAGGAACGAATAAATAATTTACTTCTGTTTCTCAGATTTAGGACACTTTGTATGTTATGGTCCGTAAAAAGTACACCAAAATTCAAATTTTATTTGTTATATTTTATCGATGTGCATAGACGTATTCTACGAACGAAACTCACTAACTAACTCACTAACAAATATTATTATACACCATGTCGAGTGATGCTCGATGTAAGCATGATCGGCAACAACAATCATGATCTGACACACATAAATGCGATCTCCGTGATTTGGTTCATGCCCCAGTATACTTGAACATATCGGAAAAATGCATCATGAGTCAGTGTATCCAAACTAATTTGAGTATATGCATGTAAGTTATGAATTTAACCACTAAATTCAGCTGCAATTGGCATTCAACATTTAATAGCGATTATAGTAACCATTTCTGTTGTTGCTTTCGTTGATAGCGTTTTCCCCCAATCCTGGAGGTATTTTATTTTATTTTATTTTATTTGCAGTTGGCGCCTTACTAGGAAGTACCTGTTATTTATTGTTTTCACTTTGTGGTACTTCTTTCAACTGGAGAATTTGATTCAGCTGCATTCGTCTTGCATTGCAGTCCCTATTTCTGTCACAATTCGTCAAATTTGGTATAAGCTTCAGTTGATTTTCCGTTTCGAGCCACTGCACCAGTTTTATGTTGATACTGACAATGCATTATTTTGTTAGTTCATGCTTTAGAAATTATAGTGCGCGAGGAAGGACACGGTGGAGGAAATGTAGGCTGTGAATAGGCTTGAAAACGTGATATTGGGTAGATATGTAGTGAAAATTGTGAAGTGTACAATAGGTTCGTGGTGCTGGTTGACATATCCGGGCACACATAGTTTTCCCGATGTCCTTATAATTAGTTATATGCCCTGTACTCAAAAACACGTGAATTTGTTGAAGTAGTGACATTGAGAATATAAACATAGTATGCAGTGGGTATTTGAATCATTACATGTAAGCTAACCTGAGTTGACAAGAAGACATATTGAAAAGCACCCGATAATTCGCTACTACACTATACACCATATAACTCAAAATCAAATAAATTTCTAATTTAGGTTTAGTCGGGAAAGGAAACACGATATTATCATTTTACGCTATATATTGTATACGCATATACTGTTATTCTAATATAAAGGAATAATGTGGTTAAGTGCTTATATAACGATATATTGTACATGTGGTTACATTATTAGTAATACATGGTGCTGATGGAAGTTCTGGAACATACGTTCCGTTCAGACATTGTACAGTACTAGGACCTTCTCTTAATGCAGGTTCCGTGCAACTTAGTGTGATGTATTCTTCGTGTGTGTACGTGACCCTTGACTCAGTCCATTCCAGATCAGTTACGTTTTTATACATACAGCTCGCTAAAAAAGCAAATATATTACATCGTGACATATTTGCTTTAGTCACCGTCAGAAATTAGTGCATACAAACCTCAAATTGAGGTTTCATTTGTTTGGATATTTGCACGCTATAGCGCATGTGGTTTTTTGCCAATTTAGTATTTTTTTAAACGCGTGTAATTTTCACATACCATAACAAACTGGTACTTCTTTATCCCATGACCCATCGTCTTGACACTGTAATGCAGCAGCAGATGATATCGTGTATCCGGTACCACACGCATATGTTATTGTTCTCCCCGGTTTTGCAGGAAGTGTGCCTTTTACTAATTCTCCGTTATCAGGTGTACCTGGGTCTTCACATATGCCTGTACATTGAAATGGCCAGTGTGGTAATTTGAGATTGTTCTGACAATTGTACGTGTTTTTCATGTTAGTGTCTCGTCTAATAAAATATTAGTATCAATTTGTTGGCATTTACTACAATATATATGCATATATGTCAGACTGAGTGTTGTGTGCATAAGTTCACAATTTCGAATACGAAAAATCTTTATCGTAGGATTATTTAACACATTAATGTGCTTTGTTGCCAATTTCGTATTTTTTTAAACGCGTGTAATTTTCACTTACCATAACAAACTGGTACTTCTTTATCCCATGACCCATCTTCTTGACACTGTAATGCAGCAGCAGATGATATCGTGTACAATTTACCACACTCGTACGTTATTGTTTGTCCCGGTATTGCAGGAAGTGAACCTCCTACCAATTCTCCGTTATCAGGGTTACCTGGGTCTTCACATATCCCTGTGCATTGAAATGACCAGTGTGGTTATTTGAAGTTGTGTTCGACAAGTGTAGGTGTGTTTTAAGTTATTGTCTCGTCTAATGAAAAATTACGTATAATATAATCGTATCAAGTTGACATATAATATATATATATATATATATATATATATATATATATATATATATATATATATATATATATATATATATATATATATATATATATATATACACTAGGTGTCAGTGGCGTGTGCATGTCCAAAACAATCACAGCGTCGAAAACGAAAAGTCTTTATCGTAGTAATATTGAACACTCAGTGTGCAGCTAACCCTCATGTCTGGAAACATTGTGTGCAACTCAAGCTCGTATATTTCTCGTACTGCGAATACTTGTACTAATAATTTCTTTGTTCTTTGTAAATTGAAGCTTATACACTAGTACATTTCTCGTATGATAAAAACCCTGTAACCATTGTGTAAATATAGACCGTATTATACTTACGCTGGCACTCTGGATTACTGGTGGAAAAATTAAATTCCGGGTTCCACATTACAGAAAAATCGGAAAAATCTAACTGGCATGTATACGTATCAAGACCGTTAACAAGTTGAAAGCCGTCGTCACATGACAGTGTAGCATAGGCTTGGATATTGACAAGTCACGCTACCGTTCGTCAGTACTCCTGGGTCTGGACAATTTTCTACAAAAACGAAACAAGATAACATTCAAATACAGGGATGACAATTTTTTAAACTCTTGATAGTTTTCCGTGTGAACAGTAAATATTATAATGCTAAATTTCTTTTCTATAAAGATAGGGATCGCGTCCGCAAAGATTCTCTACCTCTGTGGTGCTCAGATGTATTTATACGAGAATACTTTAGTCAAAAAATTACGACAACAGAGCCAAGTTACTACTTTTAGAATGGCGGCCGGACGGGAAATGAAAACACGCATACATTAAATAGTGAACTTGATATAGAGACTGTGATATTATTCAAGTAATACAAACTTACCAAAACAGAACACTGAGGACTCTGGATTCTCTGACCATATTCCATTTTCACATATCAATTCAGGCCCACCAAATAGACTGTAACCATCGGTTGAATTACTCTGGTCACATGCAAGTGTTAAAGTATCACCATCATTATATGGCGCTGAGCCGGAATAAATCTGTACTCTGGTTTGTAAAGTGCCGGGTGTGTGACACGCTGAAATATACACATAATACGTATATCGAAGTGACTGTCGCATGTACTTACAATAATGTGTAATTTTTTCCACTCGGTGTGTTAGTTATATTCATCACACATATTATATTAACTATTAACATTAATAGCATATATCGTGCGACATATATGGGTATATTTTATTTTAACTACCACGACTACCATTTACAAGATCCATCAGAACAATTACAAGACAATTGAAATTCTGTCGAAAAATGTAACTACTGTTAAAATTGCAATATCAGAACACGTTTACACTCATTAATATTAGATATATAGTTTAATATGTTATAACAACGGATTATGTATGATGGTTTATCAACTGGGCATATTAGTATAGTAAGGGGAAACAGATTAAATGAGAAAGGGTTCTCAAAAAAATTAGATGAATTAGCAAATGTCGTGTTTTTCCAATAAATTATATTACAGTTTTGATTGGAAGCAAGTAGTTTTGTTATTTTGCCTAAGTTCCTCAATTTACTATTTTTGCGTCCAAAACACGTATAGAAATTAAATCAAATATTATACATTACCGGTAAGAATAATGCTAAGTTCAACGAACTGTAGTTAGACGAGTACGATCAGCCGATTAGATTCTTTCATTTCATCGGTAAACGTTATAACTTTAGATTGTTGCACTTACCACATGTTATTGTCGTGCATCCTATGAGTGTACTGTCGCCATCAAATCCATCAAGCGTGAAATTTGTGTTAGAGCCCTGTCGTAGTTCAGCGCATACGTACGTAGCACATGACGTGAGTGTCACCGCGTAATCAAAATCGAATGTGATAGCGCCACCTGGCGTCAGATGCTGATCTGCCTCCTCTTGCGATAAATTGGAAACTGATTCCAAAAACCGTGTAGCCCCAGAACTGGAATCGCTGAGAAACACTTTAATAACCCAAAGATTGCTCCCAGTAGCACCAGCTCCAGCACTACTACTTATAGCATCCACAACTAATGAAAGTGTTGACTCTTGTGTCGGTATCAAAGGTAGGCCACTGTTGACTGTCGTCACAACTTTAGTAATTATAGTACCTGTAATATGACAATATATATATTTGATATTTGGTATATTAAGGTAAAACTATCATCATTTCTGACGTTATCAGATTTCACATGATTTCACATTTCACATTTGATTGTAATCCAACTCACTTCGACATAAAGGTACCGAGTTATCCCACGTTCCATTATAACATGTGAGAGTAGAACTGCCTATCATAGTTTTCCCTCCGTCACACTCGTACTCAACGGAACCCGCGTGTACGTAACTTGCACCGTCGACTTCTCTGCCATTTTCTGGTGCGTTGGGCTTTTGACAATTTACTATAAAAGAGAAAACGTTTAAAGAATATATGTCTATGATCAATTTGCCATTCGAGCGTCGAGTGTTTGGCAATTTGCATATCAATCAGCTATTTGAAATACGCCCAATTGATTTAATAAAAAACGTGTAATTTAAAAAATGAGAGGGCGCTTGCAATTATTTGTAGTCATACCACACACTTCAAAACCTACACTGATGTATTCAAATCAAGTAGTTTATACTAGTATATGATGGGGAATACACTCAGACATTATTTCTCATATCTTAATTACAAGTTTCATTGAAACTTACAGAAACATAATTCTGGTGGAAGAGCTGTTTGTATATTACCCCCGACCGTCCAGTCTCCGTCGTCGCACGTGAACGTGTCTACACCGTACTTCGTGGTATTAACACCACACGTAAACGTAACTTGATCACCTGTCTCATAAAATGAACCATCTACTGTTGGATCTGGACTTCGTGATCCTAAACTTGGATTTCCAGGATCCTGACAAAGTTCTGGAAAATAATGTTGTACAAAACTATTTTATAGATACAAGTATCACAGTGAATATTTGTAATACTACACAGACACGACGTAATGAGAACGAAAATTCAAAAATAAGTATGTTGAAAATTTCAAACCTTACATATGATATGTTAAATTCAAAACCATTCCAAGTTAAGGGTTCTATAACTCATTAAATTGGATTGAGAAAACACTTGTGCCATTGTTCAATACACTCCCAGAAAAAGTAGTTTACCTTTGTATTGTATTGTATTGTGTTGTGTTGTATTGTATTGTATTGTTTTGTGATTTTTGATTTACGGGTATGTAAAACGAAATTACATTAACGGATGTAACTGATAACTTTTCCAATGAAATCCTTAGCACACCGTTGGCAGGCCAGTCACACTGGTTCTCACCACAAGAGATTACGATCCCCCCTGCCAAATGCTAAGAACAACTGAAACTAATATATACATATTTACATGAAAATTTTCCACCTATGCGCATCTGTTTGTGCAGGAGTTTTACGACCGTGTGCCTTTACTGACATCAACCAAACTTGTTATATGGGAAGTTGGCACCCAAGGCTCACAGGTGCTACACCTTGCCCAAGGGTGACCTGGAAGTAGTTGTGGCAAAGGGTAAACTCATTCTCCCACGTCCATAGACTCCACAACCGGATGTAGTTTAAAATCTTGCCCAGGACACATATATACATATTTAAATAAACGTAAACGTTGCCTTTAATAGGTAATACCTCACACGTGAGGCCGAGTTGGTGCAAGGCTTTTATGACCGTATGCCCTTACTGACGTCAACTAAACTTATTATGTGGGAAGTTGGCACCCAAGGCTGACAGGTACTACACCTTGCCCAAGGGTGACCTGGAGGTAGTTGTGGCAAAGAGTAACCTCATTCTCCCAAGTACAAAAACTCTACAACCGGATGCAATTTTAACGTCTTACCCAGGACATGTCCAATACAACTGAAAACCGACTAAGTCGTGAGGCCAAACATGTAATAATTCGGGGAGCGCTGAAAAGCACTGCGTTCACCCGCGCGTTCATGTGCCCACTGGTGACATGGAGGCTGCTGTGGCACATAATAACCTCATCCTCCCAAATTCCAATGGAAAACTAAAACAATAAAAGCACAAAACAAGCAGAAAGGAAAAACGCGCGTATGTTTGTAGATAATCCACCAAGAGGACGAAACTCCTGGCTCCAGTGCGTGTTCTAAACTTGGTTGTGCATTTCTGTACGTGAGTACGTAAATTGCAATATTTGCCAAGACAATAGTATGTTATAGATTAATGCGGAGCTCATTATCCTGAATGTGGCGTTCTCCACTGTCCATGTATTGTTAAACTTAGGCAATAGGTTCATAACGCGTGAATATTTATATTCCGTTTGAGTCTTGACCTAATACTTTGTTTGAAAATTTCGAAAGGATCACTAGACCCTTTGTTTTGCCGCTTGTTACGACGGCTGGAGTGAATCGCAACTTTAGCCATGCACGCTAAGAAGCAAAAAATGATTTGTGCCTGGCTAGAATGAAACTGTTTTGAGCAACGGGGTGGTAATATTATGAACCACCAACCAGGAATCCGAAAGTCTTGTTGAACCAGACGAGATGCGATGTTCGTAAAAAGGTAGAGTAGGTTATCATTAGACGTGCAATCAAAAAAGATATGTTGAAGAGTATCGACCTCATCACAGAAAGGACACTTATCAGAACTTTTCAGACGGGCTTTGAACAGAAATCTCCCAGTTGGAAACGCACCATGAGAGATACGCCACTGCAGGTCCCCATATTTTCCAATAACTGGTGCTATATAACAATCATGGAAATTGGGCTTGGCATTTTCAGGTAGACTCAGTATGTCACGTCAAACAGTATCTAGTTTTTGTGAATGATGACTGACGTAGAGAACCTGAATTAGATATTTATAAATTGCACCCCTTTCAAATTTATAAAGTGGTAAGTTAAGGTCATCAGAAAAGTGGAGTTGAAAGCTGAGGTGTGAAAGAGAATGGTTGCACTCTTTTTTTACTTTTGAAATATGTGTTGGTTGTGTCTTTCCATTCAGTGGGGATGGAATCATGAACAACCTTTATACTGAGCTGAAGAATACGATGGGAGTGGATTTTAATTCTATCTGCCAGATCAGCAGCACCCAACCAAATATATTTTGTTTCCCCGACAAGGTCCCTGACTTTGGTTACTCCTGCATCCACAAAGTGTCTAAGTTCAAACGGTTCATTTCTTATGGGGTTTAGAATGAGTGGATTGTGAAACAGTGGTTCGTTGAGAATATCACTAACGTTACTATCATTAAAATTACGCATTTTATCAACAGACTTCCAACACTGAAGGAGTTCACAATAAAAGGATGGCAGATGACGTAGAGGTGCCTTAATGTTGATACATAGAAGTTGACTGGCAAAGTGCTCATTACTTACTTGGTTAAAAAAGTAGTCAGTGAATTTAAAACAAGGATGGTTATGGTTGCTGTACAGGTATCTTTGAATGTAACCAAGACGCATAGCGCTGATGCGCGTTGGGAGGTGCGTGACGTTTTGCCCACTTTTTTCCAAGGGGGGGGGGAGGGTACAGTGTTTCGGCAGAAACCCAATGTCGGCCTTGCCAAAAGAATTCAAGCAACAATCTCTGCACCTTCAGAACTACGTCCATGGGTGGTGCTAGGCTGTTAATACGGTACAATAGCTGTGAAGAAATCAGGTTATTAATAACAAGTGTGCGCCCTCTGTAGGACATGCTATGAACGAAGTGATTCCAGAAATTAATTTTATTATTCACTTTTGACACAAGTTCATCCCAGTTCTGGTCGGTATATGTTTGGCTGTTCCCAAGATAAACACCCAACACTTTCAATCCCACACTGTTCCATTTGATGTTAAGGGAAGTGTCAGTGTTGTTGCGCCAGACTACCAGCCCATAGCCCTTCAGATTTTTGCAGATTTATTTTTGAGTTTGATGCTCGCTCATACACTTGTAACCAGTGAGCAATTGAACTAAAGTCCTGTTTACGAGTTATGAAAAATTCAACATCATCAGCATAAGCAGTAAGCTTACAATGCTGTTTATTGCTGTGTGGTATGACTAACCCTTCAATATTTTTATCATTTCTGATTTTCTGGAGTAGTGGTTCAATGGCTATAACGTAGAGGGCAGTGGACATTGAACAGCCTTGTCGAATACCCCTAGCCACTGTGATGGGTGCAGTGAGGGCGCAATTAACGCGAATCAGAGACTGGGCGTGTGCATAAAAGAATGAAATGAAGCGGTCACCAAAACCAAAGGCATAAAGAGTGTTAAAGCGATAGCTATGGTTTATTCTATCAAAAGCCTTTTCTTGGTCTAGGGCAACAATGGCCAGAGGAGAGTTAGTAACGTTGGCATGGTCAATGCTGTCACGTAGGAGATTAATGTTATCATGAATGTGCCTGTTGGGAACGCTACAAGTTTGGTCTGGGTGAACAATGGTGCCAATGACCCCGCGCAGTCGCAGTGCAAGCGTTTTCGTGAAGATTTTATAATCACTGCATAACAGACTCACTGGTCGCCAGTGTTTTAGGTTGGTGACATTACCTTGTTTAGGAAGGAGAGTAACAACTGCTCTAGTACAAGATAGAGAGAGCGCATTTTCGTTGATGGCAGCAGTAAAAACTTCACACAGATCTCTCCCAATAATATGCCAAAACGTTTGGTAAAACTCGTTTGGTATCCCATCAATGCCAGGCGTACGCCCATAAGAAAGCATTTTGACGGTAGTGCTCATTTCGTCAAATGTGATCGGTTCGTTAAGGTCGTCACGGTCGGTTATTATTAAGCTTTGGTAGGCCTTCAAAAATGTTATTTTGAGCCTCGATGTCGGTGTTATCAGGAGTGTACAGGTTATTGTAAAAATCATGTATGAGTTTGCGAATTTCAGTTTGATTTTCAGTGAGCGTGTTATCTTGGCGCCTGAGCTGAAAAATCGCCTTTTTATTGCCATTCTTTTTCTCTAGCTGGAAAAAGGAGTGACACACATCACTTTCGTTCAGAAACTGATATCGCGCACGAGTAGTAACCCCAGTATTTTCATGTTTAACGGTGCATTGCGGGCAGTAGTGCGTTCAATGGCTTGGATTTCCATTTCCAAAACGTGTTTTTCCGTTTTGTGTTTATCTTTTTTAAATGTGCAATATTGCTGTGTTAATAATTTGATTTTGTTTTTCCCGATGTCCCACCACGCCTGGATATTCGCATGATTGTTTCGGAGCGATTGCCACTTCGCCCAAAACTCAGTGATAACAGCTACGTATTCATCATCTCCCAAAATCCCGGTGTTCATACACCACACAGGACTCTTATGTTTACCACCGTCTATAGCGATGATGATGCTGACAAGAGAATGATCAGAAAACGCTAGCGCACCATTACTGGTATTGATATTTTTAATTTTACCGCGCAAGCACTTGCTGATGTAAATTCTATCTAAACGCACCAGCGTACCACCACGACCCCAAGTAAAATTCAACGTGTTACCATGGTGCTGACGCCATGCATCACACAGTTTGAGGCGATGTATGACAGTTTTGAGCAGCCTGGCTGTGCGCATGTCAGGTTCTCTACCTTTATTTCGATCTATTTCAGGTTCAGTAGTGCAGTTAAAATCTCCTCCCATTATGACAGGGTCTTTGTTTAAATTACTAATAAAATGTTCAAGCTTCGAAAAACATTCCATGCGCTCAGCGCCGTTGATGGTTGCATACATATTTATAATGTGAAATGAGATATTATTTATTTGAATATGGGCGTGCACAACGTACCCAGGCATGATTTCATACTGTGATAAAATATTTACGTTTGCTGCTGGGGAAAACAAGATAGCTACACCTGCGCGATTAACAGTGCCATGAGAAAAAATACCAAGGCCACGCCACACAAGTTTCCATATGTTTTCATCTGATGCACGAGAATGCGTTTCCTGTAACATATAAAAATTGCAGGGGTGGTCACGCTTAAGATATTCAAATACACTATATCGTTTGAGAGCATCCCGACAGCCATTAACATTGTATGTTGCGCATGTTATTGAGCTTGCCATCATGAGAGTGGAGTTTTTTTAAAAATCGGCCATAAAATTACCAGTTCTCAGGCTGATTTGTTGTTTTATTTTTTTAATGAGTCTGTGAATGCGCGCTTTGTCTGAAATGTTCAATTGTTGGGAGTTTCGGTAGTTCATTAGGTGTCTAGCAAGTATCTTAAGATTGGGACAAAATTCAAAGCACTTGTCTATGAATCTACGAGAATGCAGCGTGGACACCAAAAACTCTTTAATATTTTCATTTGATATAGCTGTTTCATTACTCTCAGTACACTTTGAAATCTCGAATTTCGTAGACCCTTCATTGTCGCTACATTTACTAACAGTTTCCTTCATTTCAACATTTGTTTGATCTGGTAGATTTGGTGTGTTAAAAAAGTTTTGAGACTGATCGGTTAGCCCACTTAAGTCAAGCAGGATAGCAGAAAGTGGTGAGTAGCGCGGGGATGTAGCAGTGAAATCAAGTGAGGGGGATGGTGGAAATGAAGACAACACAGTGTCATCGGGCTGTGGCACAGGGTTGCACACTGTCACATTGGCATAAACATGTGGTTTGGAGGGCGAACAGGGTGGGGGAGGCGAAGGTGATGCAATGAGCGGGGAAGGAGGGGTTTGTACCCTCTCTTCATCAATTGAAATATTTTCTTCAATAGTTTCTATTTCATTTTCATTTTCATTTTCGTGTGTGCCCTTTCATCTTACATGAAAAGTAAGTCAGTTCATCGGAGGAAACATAAATGTTGTATGTTTGACCTTGGAAAGCAATAGGCAATAAACCATTAATATTTAGATCTTTTAAATGAACATAAACCTGGCGGCGAAAAGACTTAACGTGTTTTAGTGTTGGATTTTTACACCCGAGTGGGATCGCTCGCACCGCGCTCATAACACGCCCATAGTTGGCCAAGGCGTCAGTAATACATTTGTCTGGCAAAAAAGGGATACATTTGATAAAACAATTTTAGTTGAGGGACGGACCAGAGGTTCGACCGACACATGTAAATCTCCAACATCAATGCCAGCGGCAGAGACCATATCAACCCATGAGACATTAGACAGAAAAACGATAACAGATCGATTCATGCGAGAGGCCGCCACAATATTAGTTGCCCCGACCAAGTCAGCAATTGCCTCCACATAGGTTTCGACTGGGATTCCATCAATATTTTCACACCTTATCGCATGATTTCTCGTTAACTGACTTGTTGACGTTGAAGGTGGTCGTGTGTAAGCGGCAGCCATCTTGGTCGCCGACCACCTTGCCAAGGCAGAGGCAAGAAACACTCCAAAAAGCACCAAAATAAGTTATAGTAAACCAGAAAGTTACTCACGTAGTGACAATAACAACAAAACAGAACGCCTATAGCAAAAATCACAACTCAGATGGAAGCAAGACACCAAAACCAGGCGAAAACGTACGGAGCGCTGTAAACGACGTGCTCACTCGACCAGTATTGTATTGTATTGTTTGTGAATTGATTTAGTAGTAACAACATAACTGAAACGCAGTGAAAGTATAAGATATTATGTCCGTTATCATGTTCTTTCGGTAGTTTATAATAATATCGTTCATAAATAACATAATTATTTAAGGCAGAATAAATTAAAAAAACTAATTTTCACACATGAATAATATAAAAGTCAGTCAAAATGTTAAGAATGCAATACTGTAAAATGACTAATATTCACTGGGTTTAAATTTCACTCATTTACCATTTCAGGCATATTCAGTGGGCTTTAAATTCACGGTTTCGTCATTTAGATAATGTGTTCTATGCTAAATTTTACATATTCACTGGGTTTTAATTTAGCGCATTTTTCCAGTCAGCGAAATAAGCTAAATTAAAACCCAGTGAATAATTACCCCCTTTACAGTATACTACACTGGGTTAATTATGCATAATCAACTATTGCGAAATAAATTGAGAGTGTGAAACAAATCAATGCCTAGACATTCATTCGCAAATTATCACAGTCGATGATGGTCTTAAATGCAATTATATTACGTTGCTGGATTTAATACATTTAAGCTAATTTGAGTGCATCTTCCACAAACATGCCTGACATGTAACTGTATTAAACTGACTTACTTACGATTAATTGGGAACACGGCATATAAATTATGAAATACTAGCACAGAATTTTAATCAATAAAAAAATGTCAATACAGAATATACTCATTATTCCAGATTTTTAATTTGCTCGTGACTATATTACAATAATTCATTGAGCTTTACTTGTATTTGAAATTCCTTTTTATAACAAAGTATTAATTTAATTCAGCATTTAAACAGTAACGTACATGTCATTTTAGGGGTATTCGTAACATATGGCTAACATAAGGGAATATGAGATTGATGAGAAATTCCGTTTTTAGCTCCGCTGTAGACTTTGTGGAGTGGAGCTTACCATATGAGTGATTGTCCGTCGTCGTTCGTCGTCGTCGTTGTCGTCCGACGTCTCGTCCATCGTCCGTGTCAATGTTTTTCTTTTCCGTCTTCTTCTTGAAAAAATACAAGCTTGAATGTTTTGATACTTGGTGTATATGTACCTTGGGTAGACCTCTCTCATATTTGTTCGTTTTATGATGATATCTTCAATTCTCTAATTTTGGTGAATATTTGTGTCATTTTTAATTCTCTAATTTTGGTGAAAATTTTTGTCATTTTTGGTAAAAAGTAACATTTTCAACTTCTTGTTAAAAACCGCAAGTCCAATTGCTTTGATATTACATATATAGGTACTACATATGGACCTCTCTCAAATTTGTTCATTTCGTGATGATATCTTTAATTCTCTAATGTTAGTGAATATTTTTTTTTTATTTTTGGTAAAAAGTGATATTTTTGACTTCTTGTTGAAACCGCAAGTCTGGTTGATTTTATATTACATATATAGGTACTACACGTGGACCTCTTTCAGGTTTGTTAATTTTGCGGTTATATCTTTAATTATCTAATTGTGATGATTAATTTTGCTGAAAAGTGATATTTTTTAATTCTTGTTGAAAACAGCAAGTCATGTTGCTTTGATACTATACATATTGTTCATTTTTTAATGATATCTCCTGTTCTTTAATTGCAATGTGCATTGCTAACAGCGGAGCAATCTCAGCCGACAGGCTGCTTGGTTATAGCTCAGTGTGTACTTTCGATTTATGGTGTTACATACATAGGAATTTCCTTCTGAAATTCGAGACATATTCGGGGACACCGTATGCACCATCTTATTGTGTTTAGGTTTCTAACTATATGTAGATAGATTGCTGTCACAGTTCAACCATACAACTACTTACTTGCGCAAGCGGAATCACCCAGCGTCGGGGCTATACTAGATGTACCCATAATTGTCAAGCAGCTATACCCTGTATTTGTAGACACAAAACCATTATCACACTGTACATATATGAAATCACCAGTCGCCAGCACAGTGCCGGGTGACGTCACCACGGTTGTGTCGTTACACGATCCATCTATCGCTGTAGTGTAGCAATCCACGTTAGATGGATAGTCTGGAAGGACACAGTTCGCTGTAAAAACAAGTAATAAACACATATGAAGACGCTTAGGGGGAGACCGTGACAGTTACACACACTTTTCGTCAGTTTACCAGAGACTTGAGATACTAAAGACCATGATTCACCTAACAACAATGTAGTAATTAATACGTCATGGTGCATGGTACACAGTAATACCAGGGAATGACGTGACCATCACACGTGTACGTTTTGTGTCACATGAAGTGTTCAGTTGGATCATACAGACTATGGCAAACGTGTGTATATAAAAAATACGAAAGTTACGAATAACAATTTTATTTCTTATTATGTCATTATTCCCTGGTCGATTTTGATGCAAGAGTGGTCGAAATATAATTTGAAACAACTATCTTCAAAATGATTCCTAAACTATGATACATGGAAATATATAATGAGCCTGACACACTTGGATGCTGACTTATTTTTATTTAGGATAAAAACATTAACTTTATTAACGCCTTCTTATTTACTATTTCATTTATCATTTGTTAAATCGTGGCTGCATAAAAAGAAGGATGACCGCCAGATTTCAGTATGAAAATGAAACTCGAGCATGGTGCATCGATTCGTGGTGCTTCGCGAAATAACTCTTTTCGACACTCAGAATGCGCGCGGTACGGTATTTTTGTCGTACGCAACCATAGTATATAAGGGGTACAATTGTGATGTTAGTTTACACGTTGTGCGATATTTCAGCTTAATTCCCGCCTAGAAACAGTAAGAAAGCATGTCAATCATGGGTTTAGTCATATACAGTATATTATAACTACTATACTGTCTAGGGTTTAAACAAAATCAAAGTGTTAATCACGAGCCTTTTATTCATTCTCTAAGCATAGTACTAATGATGTAAGTGATATGTTCTGAACTCTGCGGAAGGCTGCGAAAATGAAAACGAATTGATCACAACATTCCCGAATAAATTGTTATAAAATTTAAATGTTTTGATGGATTCATACAACACATACTTTCTTGAAGTATGCGACCACAAAGAGACACTAGCGCCACATACATGTATATTTATTCTACGTACGGATTTGGATTACACTATATCACGTAGAAATACCACGTTGCGGCGACCGAATACAAATATTACTCTTTTTGATTATTAGGAAACTTAGGGGGTCCTTATAGGATGCAAGCGTACAAAAATATGTAAATCTCTACGATCTAAGGTTTAATTCCAAAACTAATATACTGAGGAACTTAATGTGTGTGTGGAATAATTGTGAATAAAATAAAATGCACAAACCGAAAACTGAAATATTACACACGTGTTAACAACGTGCAATATCAATTCTTGGCAATGGACGTTTAGTAATAATGAATATATATATATATAGAGTGACGTGAGTCTGGGTGTTGATTTTCTAAGTGTGTGTGTTTGTCTGTCAAGTGTAAATTCCGAACGTGTGTCTCACCTCGGAAAACGAACACGTAAAATATGGTCACTTACGGTCGATTAATCGTGAAGCATTTTTGTGATGTGCGCACATGCAGGTGTGAGTTCCGGGATCAAAAGGTTCAGATGTGTGTCAGTGCCCTTTACTTGGACACCTACAATAGCAGTCAGTCAGTTGACAAGACTGCATCGCGTAATAAATGAAACTCAGATCGCCTGAGCTGCGCGCACACAACGATAAGATAAGCATTCTATCCATTTGTTGATTATGCACCGAATGCAAAATATTAAACCACCACGCTAACCAGCAAGTCAATATTCGACGTTTGTATTTCTGGTACGACCCATTTAACAGACATTCGGAAAACCTTAAAGAGTGGTTAAATTGATCTAATAAATATAGGTCAAATAAGGTCATCCTGTTACTATCAATCAACGTAGTCAACGCTGGATGGCATATCTGACCAGACACTCTATAGTGTGTGCTTTCACGAAGGCAGTTGCTACGTTGTGAACTGATGTCATTGTTCTTTTTTTTTAAAGCTGATTTCGTGAACAGTCACAATCACAAGTATACAGGCAAAATGTTTAGCATGTGTTGCTATTTTTGTGTTGCCCTGTGAAGAACACTGTCTTCATGCAACACGGGAAGAGACACAAACATTATTGAATAACTGTGTCGTCGACAGATTCGTGCCAGCAAAGTTAAATATTAACCGATGGAAAGTGTCAACACAACACTGATGTGTGTTAAATCGTCACGCTTAAACTAGTAACAGCCTCGTCTTTCAGAGTGTTGACTTGATTAATGCACAGTGTGTCAAAGATCCTATTCAACGAAGAGGTGAGCCTTGTAGACAGTCTCGTATATTTAAAACATGTCAGGTTGATGGTTGCCTATGACAACTACGGCATCACGTGACTAATCAATTAATAACAATTGCGAAGTAAACTTATATAAAAAACATGTGGAGATTTGATTGGCACAAGCAAGTTAATTACTTTATATACTACGCATACGTGATTGTGACATTTAACTGGTATAGAGATACCGTAATGGGAATTGGATTTCATGCGTTGAAATTCCATGAAAAGTACGTGTCATTATCTGTATACAATTGATCCGAGTACAGTGAAATGTACACCAACGCACGTAAAATGATGAGATGATGATGTAAGTCGAATATATGAAATAAAATAAAAATGGCTGACTCTCACCCATTTACTAGCGTTATAGTTTTCAATTTGTAATAAACACTTCAAATATAAGTGTTGAATGTTCGTTAACAAATATTGTACTTTGCTTAAACATATAATGTCGTTATAACGGAGGAGAGAATGTTATTCATTATGGAGGGTGAGCTCGCACCAAATCAAACTTGCCAGAAACTAACTTTAGCATCGGGTAGTTAATTTTGGTGCGACCTCACCGGTGCCCGTACGTGCATGGTACAAAATTAAAGGCCAGGTGCGTTAAAAAGTAGGATCGGATGACTTCATGCAATGAAAGAATATGTAAATTATGTTGACCGGACAATGCGGTGTAAGTTACTTATCAAGAAATATTGTGTAACACGCCCTAAAAATACCCCAAAGCGGCGGAGAAATTGAATTCCAGTAGTTAGTTGGAATGTGTCACGTGTTGCGCACGTTAATCTACATATTAGATTAATACGCAGTTGTATAACAACAATGCGTTTGCCTGCATTTGCACTTTATTTGTACGTGCCTTTGCACACTGACGCCAACGTACACTGCTTCGAATTTTTCTTGTTGTAGTTGTGTGTGTTGTTTTTTTCGCATCGGTGACGAAAAAGAGTGCCGTCTACATACAGTCGCCTGCAGGTCAAAGGTGAAATCGTGCCTGAATTTAACAAAACTGTTAAAAAAAAGCCGTCCAAAAGGGACCCCCACTGTCTACAGAAATAATTGACTAATAGCATGTTGCATAAAAACACAAAGAGTCACTGAACCCCCCCGGGAGGCTAAGAATGTGACATAGAGTGCAGTGTAGTGACACGTACTGTATTATGCCAATTCGATTATTGGTCTGAGGCAAATTTATTTGCCTTGCAGCAACTCAACCATATATCATACATAAATAAAAATTATTATTATACGGAAGTATAATGAGTATTGAGACAGTACGCAAGGCTTATATCCACAACCATAGACTCTAAGGAAACCGGCATGTACACATAAAAACACGAGTTATCTATGACATTTTATTTATAAAGTGCAGTAAGTTCGTATGTGACTTGACAAGCCTAAACACCTTAAATGTTAAACACCCTGGTATTACTGGAGGTCATACATAAAACATATTGTCACATTTTTGAGTTTATTGAGTAATTGTATGCGATACGATTCGATGAAATAGTCTAGTTCAATACGTGTTAATTTCATTGTACATTTCTTTGCCCAAAATGACTACATGTGTGTATGTCTATAGGCGCCACGGACACCCTAGCGTAGCGTGGCGAATACGTCGTTAAAATCGTAGATTTATGATTTGTTAACACATATTTAGGAGCATGGCGATTTTTGAAACTTTTCCAGGAAGTGATAAATTTAAGCTCGTATTGTAAAATTATTTTAGTGAAACATCTACTATTAGGCAAATATGTGTTAAACATTTCTCGATATAGAAATACAACAACGACCGTATGTTAGTTCATTAAATATTTTGATGAAAAAATGTCATTTAAACAAATCGCCAAATTGCATGTTTTGTCTTGCTTACTGTTCCGACATGCATGTATTTGTCGTATCGCCTGCTTTGTGATGATGCATTGTAATGTAACTTTTGTTGTTGTAACCGACAAAACAATAGTTTAGATTATGTATTATACCTAAACATGCGTCCACTGCAAACTATTTCCCCGTGTCGATGGACGTATACAGCTCTATACATTGACAGAAGTTTATGCACAAAATATCTGCGTCCATTGTCCATCCATGATCTAAATATAAAGAGTGGCTCACTGTGTCACTATTTTCAGACGGGGCGTGTTTCACAGACTGCTAGTGTGCCGTGACAAGCATCAGACGAAGAAACAGCACGTCTGCGTGACAGTGTTGAGTGCAAACAAAACAAGTGTTCATACATTAACTACTGCATTGTCAGCCAGTATGGTCGAAATAAAATACAGCAGCAGATTCTTTTCACGGTGTATCGGAAAAGTGGTTCTAAACTCCTCTGTAATAAAATGGCCATATTTGATTGGCAGCTTCTTGGTCAATCAACGGTTTAAACAACAAAATACATGTATGCATATAACTAAAATTGGTTCCCCGTAACCTTTGTCAAAATTGTTTTACTAATGTTTCAGTTTTACAGCAAACATGGTCCTACAATAACGTGGTTGCAATCTTTAAACCTTTGTCGGATGTTACCTACGACACAACTGGCGGGTCAATTCCATCCGTCACCCACCACAGATGTAGCTTGGCAGTCACTGGTGTAGTAGCGTGTTTCACGGCGTATAGTAGAGTTTGAGAAACAGATGGTCTGACATTACCTTATATATATTTCATATCTCCAACCTTTCCGGGATATTGATATAAGGAAAGTACTATTAAATGTCCATCAGGCTAAACTAAGTAATGCGCGCTCAACAGGATATTTATAAAACGTAATAAGAACTCACCTGATATGCTGGATACCGTCAGTATGATTATAAGTATCGGGAAATACTCCTTCCCTGTCATCGTAGTCGTCACGCACAAAAAGAATAAAAACGTAGAACTGTTTGGAAGCAATGTTAGTTCATTAACAGTAGCTCAACGCATGAGGAAGTATATGCGGTGGATACCTAAACCTGTCTTTTAGTACTTTGCTTTGTCAGAAGGTATTGACGAAAGTTTTGTTGTCTCATTTATGTTACAGTCACGCCTGGTCAGCTTCTTTCGTTTTGGTAGTGCTCCCAAGATCAAGAGACATTATATTATATTTGAGTGGTCCCGACAACATGGCAGATAATATTTAGCTGTCCCAAGAACAAAGCAGATAATATTATCCCCGAGATGTTACAAGAACGAAGGGGATAATATTATCCCTGAGTGGTCCCAAGAAAACAAGAGATAAGTTTCCCTCTGAGTTTTCCTAAGAAAAGATTAGATAATATAACCTCTGAGTTGTCGTAATATTATCCCAGAGTGGTGCTAAGAACAAGGCACAGAAACGAAGGAGATAATATTATCCCTGGGTCAGCCCCCAAAAAGAAGAGATAATATTATCCCTGAACGAACTCAAGAAAAAGGGCGATAACATTGAGACAATCATATTCCTCAGTGGTAATAAGAACAAAAGGGATAATATCATTCTTGAGTGGTATTAAGAAAAAAAGAGATAATATTATTCCTGATCATGAGTGAACCTAAGAAAAGAGGAGATAATATTTTCCCGGAGTGGTTCCACGAACGAAGGACCCAACATTATCCCCGAGTGGTCCTAACTACAACAGAGATAATATAATTAGTGGCCACAACAAGGGAGATAATATTACCCCCGAGTTGTCCCAATAACAGCAATAGTAATACGTAGTTATGTAGTGATTTTTAAAATGTTGTTAATTTTTGGTGACATTGGGCTGAGTGGTCCCAAGAAAAGGAGAGATAATATTATACCTGAGTGGTCCCAAGAAAAGGAGGGATAATATTATCTTTGAGTGGTCACACGAAAATAAGTGATAATCTTATTCCTGAGTGGTCCCGAGAAGAAAGAGATAATATTATCACTCAGTGGACCAATAACAGCGATAGTAATACGTAACTATTTAGTGATTTTAGAAATGTTGGTAATTTTCTGGTAAAATTATGCTGTTTTGATATTGACTGCATTTTCAGCTAAGGGAAGTGAATTATTCATGGGAAAAAATTATTACATAATGCCAGAAAGTAGTGTTTTAAAACGAACGGATGTCCTTCTCGCCGAGGGATGTCAGGCTATGCGGTGCACCGAACGTGAACTTTGACAAACCAAATACATGTGCCCAATTGAATTCCGGGAGTTATCTAGTGGCTTATTGTAAACTACCTATTACATGGGATAAAAATAAGAACCCAAATGTGCAAAAATCTCACGCTAAAATATATTTTACTCGCTCAACTGTGTGCAGACAAAATAAAACTGCCCCCAAGTGCGGAATATTGTTGCAGACGCTGATTTTCTTTACTTATTAATTTCTTTATAAAAAAAATAATTTTATTTTGCAAATTACAAATTTCATATAAAGCTCACTATACCAATGTATGTTAGTATTTCTGTTGGAATAGTAATTATTCCGGTAATATAATACCAGTTCACAGCACTAGACTATCACAGTGTACATGACATCACCCGAGAGGGCGCTGTAACATTGGGAATTAGTTTAAGAAGAAGGCAGGGTTGATATATATATTTTGATTAAAACAAATTGAAATTATAAGATTGAAATAAAGCAGTTGTACATGTCAGGATGTAATTTGAATTCTGTAATATCATATATTAAAACATCCAAAATCACTAGTTTTTCAGAAAAAATAATCCAGTCGTTTTGACGAAAAAGCTATAAAAACAATAAGATCGTCATTATTGTCGCGTGATGGCGTGTTCTCGTTGATCCTCTGATTGAATTTCCATTTCCAAAATACGAAGACATGTTTGACAGTTAACAACCTGTTTGGTGCAAAATATTAAATAAAAATAGAAGCCGGGATGCTACCGTGATAATTAGCGGCTCTAACAACTCATCATACTAAAGACGGCATCGTGTAATATTTAATTAATTAGTAATATTAATATTTGATAGTCGGAATTGGCGTGAATTCGGGAGCATATTGATTGTGTGTTTTTTCTGGATTTGCCTGGTTCCGAATTACTGGTGGACTGTGGTAATTTAGTGAGAAGTGGGACATTGTGAATCCACGTCGGAACACTGAACAAAAAGCATAACCAGGTGGAATTCGGACAAACAATCAAATGAGAAGCCGAAACTATCGCCAACAGCCTTGAATGTGGAATCTTAAAGATAATAATGATGGGTGTGACTTCATGCGAAAGACTACAATGGTTAAGTATTAAGCGGGGCCAGTCCACCTTCTGTTATCTGTGGCATTACGCGATTTCAAAGCCATAAACAACTGATTCATCTGATCACGGATAACGCTGTTAACATAGGCGGGGAACATGAACACGCCTAGTTGAATTATTGTACATTATTATACTCGCTGTGTATGTCAAACAATAACACACAAGGTTGATAATGCAATTTGTTTTTGATATTTAGATTGTGCCTTGTGTCGCAATTTGTTATAATCAACGTGAGTAATTGAACACGCTGTATATCAATATTGCAATTCATCGTACCATGCCACAGTCGCAATAAATCTGGGTCACACCTACAAACACGCCCTGCATTCCTTGTCAAAAGTCGATCGAACAGTTCATTTCACGACACAAAACTGACAATGTGCGTCGGCAAAAGCCATCAGAGATGAATGAAATCACTTCACTGGACGGCAAACAGTCTTTCAAACGAACAAGCATTCCAATGTATGTACTCGTATACTGAAAACATAACAGGTGGGCTTTTTCAAGGGCATTGTCTCTAAGACTACAATGCCAGTGTTTCGCCCACATCACTCGGTACATCATCTATTGACAAAAATACTAAAAGGTGCAATTTCTCATATAAGAATACCTCTTTATACTTTGAGAATATAACTATTGAACAATAGAGATAGTTTCACAGTATTGTGTGGTTTATTGCGGTGAATGGCGTTATGAATGCAGACTCACAATGTCGTCGATCACAATGGCTGTGGGAAACGGCGCAACACTCGCTATATGCTCAAGTAAGTGGATATTTAACAGAATGCGTTATGTTCTGGATATCGGGGAAAATGTAATGTATGTGAAATCTACAGTATATCATTTGTAGGTGTCACGTGATGCCTTAGTTTCCGCCATCTTGTTCATAATACAATGTAGTCGGATGCAGTCGTGCAAAATACACTAAAACGTTATCTAAATAAACATCATCAGGACTTGGTAGTATTCACTTAACAGTTTCGCATAATCCTGAAAAGTGATTTCGAACGAGGATGTTTGTTGCTGACGTAATCAAACGTCATATACGAAGGTCGTTCTTGTCAATTTTTGATCGATTAGATTATGTGTGTAACTTTAACCTTCTGGTCGTCAAATGTTGTCACATTCCTCACAAACAATAAATAATAATGGCATTTTCCATGTTTTACACGTCGACATGCAGGCTATGGAAAATTAATAATATTAAATGAATATACAAGAAATAAAATGTGTTTCAGCAAAGTAGAGCAGGTACCATATTTATGTTTACCCATTTAAGATGCTGTGCCGTCATGTTGGTTCAGTGGCAAAAGCATAGTACACAAAAAGCTCAAAGAACGCAGCCTATGCCCCTTTAACTAAAATATTGTCACGAACAATGAACCAGTGCAATGTGAGCGTCCCGTACGGCTTCCCATACTGCGTGACTTCAATTGTTAGATCATAAATGAGACGCTCGGTTAATTTAAAGCGGGGGAGTCGTCACCTGTGCATGCGTTTTTAGCGTGTGATTTTACCGTCCCTTGGGACTCAATTCCCGCGCGTGCGCAGGTGACGACCCTCCCGCTTTAAAATGTTACGGTTTCACTAGTCCGTGTTCGTCTCTAACCGCGCCCTTTCCTCCTTTGTCGTTCACGGTATACGTCACGCTTTTGCGGTTCACATCAATTAGGCCAATGCTCGTCAACGTCTCTTCTATAGATGGGTTTTGGTGACAATTCTGTTCGCACCCTTTTCCTGGTCATAAATATCACATCTTTGACAACAAAACAAAACATTTTAAGTCAGGTTGTTTTCTCGGCGAGTAGTTATTTGCCACGTAAACTGAAAGTTTCCTCAGTGAAACAAAATTTGATTATGAATAAAATAATAGTTATAATGCATGTAAAGCCTCTAGTCCATATCCATATGACATCGCATAAAGCATCGTATGCACATACACACAACACACTTCAGCAAGTAAGCTTATGATGTTGTGTTAACATAAGTTCCGGAACTGACGTAATGTCACAATTCTCATCTACCGGGAGATCCTCTCGCAGAGTGTTCTATTTGGAACACACTCGAACCAAATGGTATTCATTTTCCACATTGCAATTTTTGAAGCATAAATTATCTTCACAAATGTGGAAAAGATAGAGTATTTAGCTTTTCTAACTACAATATACGTATATTTATTTATATGTAGTTTAGGTTTTGGAACGAAGCTGTCCAACCATTGTGAGTCGTTCACGTATATAACATTTTCAGTTACCGATGTCAGAATCGTCCTACATTCGCTGACAAATACGCAAGGCATTATAAGCTTGGAGCATAAAATTGAATTGGTACGAGTTAGAAAGTGTGAAAAATCTTTGATTTGCTTGTGTTTTTTTTCATATCTAGCTTTTACCTTCGCGTGCTTGCTACTTTGAGCAGAATACGGTGATAATATCAATAAGTTTCACCTATGTAGTATGATTTAATTTGACATATTTATATTTGATAATATATTCTTATCACCTGACTGTCAAGTGATTTTAATTCAGTCTGTTACAACATCTAGTACAACTGACAAGAAATAGAACGATGACTAAAAAACGTAACATGACTAAGAAATACAGAACACCGTGACGACACGCTCATCGTGATCGTGTAGTTATTCTACGTACTTTGGGTGTGGTGGGTTAATCAATTAGAGCGCGTGAATAGGTGTTTATGGTTCCAATGAGACTGAAACGCAGACACCGTGATATTATTTTCACCAGTGCCGTGACGGTACACGCATGAATTGGATTTTGAATCTCGGACATCGTACTGGTCATCCAGGTCTGCACGACTTATGTATCGGTGCTTTCAAACTAAGTGTGAAATGCCCTCAATGCATATGCATTACATCATCATGCTTCTGTCTAACAGGGCAACATCGATAGTTCAACTGTATATTTATTTACTAAAACGTGATTTTAGAGTATAAGTAAAATTCGATCATGTTCAGGCCGAGAAAATATAAGTAAGGCGCAATTTGATGTTGTCTGTCTACTTTGTATTACTAGTATTCGCAGAACACCCCCCCCCCATCCCACACTGAATATTGTGACCACCATGAAATAGATCTTATCTCGAGCACTGGTACGCTGAAGCTAGTCTGAACGTCATGGTGGTTAATTACAAAATCACACATAATCTTTGTGTTTGTTATCACTATAGGTCACTTCACCTTATTTTAGGAGTACCTTCTCAAGATTGCTCGCGAAAGTCGTTGTGATGTTACAGGAGATAGCAAAATTGTGTTCATAATGGTCAGTAAAATGCGTTGGTCTAGTAGTGTGTAAGTTATTGGGTTAAAGTTCATTTTATCCAGACGGAATTTATCTCTGGTCACGCCATTTAACCGTCGATCGCATTTACAACGAGCCTTACTTATATCTACGCTCAACACTCACAGTTCCTCCGGGCCGTTCTAAGCGATGGACAGATCGAGATTTCCCGTTAAGTAACTGCAGTTCATACGGGCATTTCGATACTAGTTGTACTCTAAGAGGGGCAATGGCGGAAAAATTGTGTAATTTTGTTTTTTCATTTAATTTAGAGCTAATTTTGTTCCCGTGACAAATTTGCTGTGATTGTGTTACACTATGTGGAATGTTTTTTATTTTTCCAAGATTTATGCCTGCAAACTTTCTGTTGTTACTGATCCGGGCAAGAATTGTTTCCAATTATGCCATATCCCGCCCGTTTCTACCAATTTCATTCAACCAATTAGTAATGCAGGGATATAACTTAATATGTAGAGACACACTGTCAATATTATAACTGCATTTCATAGAAATAGGATGCACTTGGACTGACGTAAGACAATCGCTGAATTTCGGCGTCAACGTTTTGCCACGACTCTCCGTATCTTGATCGGTGTGTGTACAGGTAAACTACCCCAGTTGTCAATAATGTCCAACTCCTTGTCAAAAATGACCCCTTAACCTATATTGGTAAAATAACGTTCTATGAACTATATAAAACAGAAAGTCAAAGGTTTTATTTTGAATATGCCGTCAGTTTCTACTAGTTTCTTCTCACCCACGCCAGTCCTTCCCATGTCATTTTATTGTGGAACAATATGGTGGATAGCACTTGAAATACTGTCATGTTTGCATCATGCTGGCATTTTAACACCACACTGCGAAAACGGAAGCAGGCGTGGGAACCCACGCCGACTCAAATTTCCTTGTTCCTGCATTACAATTTTTCCACGTAGTGTGAATTCATATGCCAGCAGGTGTGAACTGACTTCTCGCCAACGCTTAAATGGGGAGGGGGAAATGGAATAGGGGAAAGGTTGGGACGTCATACCAGGTGCAGGTCTTGACGGATTGTTACGATAACCTAGCAAGGGGTATCTCACCTGTCTTAATATTAAAGAACATCGAAGCTCAACTCCAGAAACTGACTGTGTCTGACTAAATGGGTGTGTGAATGACTTCAGTGTTTCGTGATAAGGTCTTATGGTATCCCTACACTGCAGAAGCGAGTAATCCCCGAAATTCCCCTTTGAGCCACATTACAATACTATAACGTTATCAAATGATATTAACTTCGACTGCAGAACAGTTTAATAGAATATTATCTCTTTTTTAAAAATAATGACATCTATTTATATGCTAATTTATTCTACATCGAATAAACTGTCATCATGATAAAACAAGCTGTTCTCTAATTGGTCTGTACTGTCAGGTGTTGGAATTGAGTAGCCAATCAGCCACCATATTGTACGTATCTTCTTATTGACTCGTTTTCGATGACCGACTGAGTATTATGCCAACATTTACGAAATCTGTTAAACATCAGCGCAGATAATAGCGAGTACTTACATCAAGGAAATAATTGACGGGGTCTAGTCTAAGCTTATCGTTGTGATAAAAGCGACCATATCGTCAACATCATCATGGCCATAATCTAGGGACGTAGAATTGACTGCAAGCATGGACAGTATAGTAGGATACAGTATAGTACAATACTGTCTATGCTGCAAGCAAGTAACCTTATCCGCTTACGTTGAAAGAAAATAGCTATTGTTTTAATTTGGCGAGTTTACATGGGAACATGGAATGAATGTAGTTTTCAGAACATTGTAGTTTGTTCCGAGCAACTGGAAGTTACATCGCCCTCAAGCAACTTATTATTTTATTATTTTAAAGTGTTCGCCGTTATCAAGCCTTTTCTCAATATTGTTTGAAGGCGGAAAATAAGCAGGCTTTGCAAAACATGGAACACCACATAACTATTTACGGGCTGTTTAGGGCAACACAACTGTGTCAAGTTGGTGGTAATTTTCTTGTCACGTGATTCATGGCCATGACACTGTTTTCAAGTGAAAAATTCGCCTATTAAATCGACGTTGTGTTTTATGATTATGCATATAATGTTAAATCTATGTGAACATGAGTATTTAATACAATAAAAACTATCTCTACACGATGGGCAACAAAATAATAAAACTTCCACCCTTAGAATTTGTGATAATAAGATTTGTCCAACTAAGTTACCGATCGGACAAAACCCTAAGATAGTCTTTGCAGTATCCAATAGTAACTACGATATTGACTTCCCAAGTACCACTAGACAAGTCCATGTTGCTCGTTAAACCACATACTTAAAGCGGCTCATCACGAACCAATTTTATGGCAAGATCGTAAATCGTTTCAGATACTTGCATGAAGTACTTGCCTTGAGTGTCACTTAAGTTTAACGGAAATTGTCCGGGACAGGCATACACCTTTGGTTCAAAATAATCCCAATCATTTGTGCACAGAATGATATTGATGTACACAAAATCTCCAATTTCGATATTCAGTTTTCAGCAACACTAGTAGAACATAACTATGTTTATTGAAGATTTATATCTCGGCCAACAATTGTTGCTAATGAAAAACGAGTTTTAATTGGGACTATGAAACGAAATTTGACATACATTGGTAATGGCGGGGGAAATGTTAAAGCGGGGGGGGGGAGTCGTCACCTGCGCATGCGTCAGATGGCCATCGCGTGTCACTGTTTACAAACAAGCGTCCACCCATGAGCCTTTGCGTTTTAGCATGTGTTTATATGGTCGTTTGGGACTCAATTCCCGCGCTTACGCAGGTGACTTTAATATCCCGCTTTAATATCAACGTCAAATACAACGTAGGTCAAGAGTATGCATCCAAGAGCATGTATTAGGAGTAACCTTTGGCAATGTTTCTATATCGTTATTCGATTCATTTTATTTTCATATCAAATAGACAGAGTAAGATAGAGTTTTACTTTTCACACATTGTATTTACATGATAATGACCTGAGCTATTTTATCGGCAATATAACACATGTACGTGGCAGTAGACTGTGGTTGTTTCCTGAAAAGATAAGATAGAAGCGTTAGCTTGTTTCGTTTTTAAATTAACCTATATTTTCCCGCCAAAATGTTGGTGCAACGTTTTCTACAGTTTTATGTATTGTGTCAGTTAGTTTGTCTACAGGTTTGGACACAGTTATTGACAAAATAATAATCGATTATTTTTATGTTGAGTTTATAGGATTGAGCCTGGTGATAAGTTGTTTTTAATTTCCCAAACGAAAAAAGTTATGTTAACTCATCGTTAACTTAGTGCTCGCTAATCTCATGGTATTTGCGTTGGGTACTTTATCATACGTATTGGGTTACGGTATATGTACACTGGTAGGTCGATCGGCAGCACAATAATGACCGACACGCTGAGTGGTCGAGGTGTATAATGTCGGCAATTTAATACCAGAACAAACCGAACTTAATACAGTAATGAACTCGGTTGCTTTCCCACCAAGGCCAACTTGGTGTACGTACTATTTTAATTATGTCTATTCCGTTTTTGGATACATTATAGTGTACATTTTGAGATGTTTCTTATAGTAAAGCTATCAACTGATGTGAAGTCGTGACATCAAATATGTCGCCGAACACATTGTACGATTTCAAAAAGTTATGAAAGTTACTGGCGCTCGTTCTAAACATGACTAGATGTTGCGCAGACGACAGTCGATTGACCTTTAACATTTGAAACATCAAAACTCTTTGTACCTGTCAAATAATAAAATTCGCAAGATTATCTCCACAATTGTGATATTTTTTCATAAAAATAAAAAATATGTACATATTTCCAATATTAGAAATAGAAAAATACATGGCCTACGTGCGTACATTTTTCTAACTTTTGGGATGTTTGTAATTTGTCGGAGTTGCTAGTATCAATTTGTATTTTTGCAAAATATTGACTTTTAAAAACAAATAGATCGTGAATGTTCTATGGTTTATCAGAACGAGGTTGTATTGGCCTCCGTCCAAAATTACGCAATTATATTTACACCTTTGTTATTTTCACCGACACACCATCGACCTCACAGGTTTCATTACACTTTAACCCTCCCGTAGAAACGAAATTACTGTCTCACATTTGTTTACTTTGTGGGATGTGCCGTCGGTTCTCACAGGCTTGAACACCTTTACGAGACAATAACCCATGATTGACCCATACGTAACAATGGCGTACAGTGTTACCAGTATTTGTAACTAGCATCCCTGGTAGTATCGCATCAAAATTAAACAATATACATGTATATGACACCTTGCTTTCATCGCTCCAAGCACGTTGCAGCTTGCTTTGTGTGTTAAATGTAGTAGCTACTCGTAATACAACGCAGTACAATCCGACTTACATAGAACACAACATATTTTGTATTGTGGAACAGATGAAGTCGTCAATCCCATATGATATGATATGATATGATATGATATGATATGATATGTTCAAACAATTAGGGTAATCAACCACACTGTTGGCATGAATAATGTTTACATCATGTTTTCACAGAATTTGGGTGTGATCACCGGCACACTGTCATGCCGTGTTTGAGATATCCGGCTCAGCTGAGCATGGGCCAAGGACGTACACACAACCACACCTAGTTACCAGCACGTGTCGATGAGATAAGTATACAATTACGTCTCTTTCAGTCAACAGGTGATTCAAATAGCAAGGTATGTTGGTAATGTTCCCAAATTTAGTAAATCAACATAAGACTTGAGTTATCGACAACGCCTTCTTATAGCAAGATGTTTTGAATTCCGAAGGAGGCCGGGCCCGTATTTTGTTTGCCATCACGTTAATCGAGTCATATGCGATTTCTATATAGTTTGAAATTTTTAAATAATAATTACATCAACCAAATAATAATAATAATAATAATAATAATAATAATAATAATAATAATAATAATAATAATAATCAATAAATGTTGCCTAAATAAGATTTTAAATGTCATTAAAAATACAAAAATGGCATTTTGCACAGTTTTCTATGGTGCAATAATTTTCAAACACCTCTCAACATTTTGCTTGATGAAATAGGATGAAAAGTATTTCTCAATTAAAGTTTTTCAAAAACATGACATTTAATTCAGTGTGTTTCCAGTGTAATATTATCAATAATAGTATTACATTGTATGCAACGGGAAATTCTTTCCCACAATGCATTGCACATGTGCCAAGTTATACAATACGCGAATTCGGCTGCGTTATTAATTCAAAAGATATACTTCCAGAAAGATATATTCTTACATTATCTATCAATACGGGAATGTCTATCTAGGACTCGGATGTGATCAAACTAAAAACCCCGTGCAATGTGTGGCTCGTTGAATGAGAGTATAACTTGAGTTGGTCCGATCGTTTGGGTTATTTTGGTACGCTATTAATACTTTAAAATCTGACGAAAAACAAAATAATGACATAGGCAAAACCATCCAATTCAATTATCGTAAATATATCCGATCATTCGGTACAAAAAAAAACGGGAAAAAAACTGAAGAATAAACAATACTAGTATATCAACACCAAAACTGTGCGTGTCGGTAAATCCACGGTACAGGAACCGTGCGTACATACCCGAGCCATTTATAACTACGTTACGGTCGTGGCACTTCTCTACTTGTGAACGTGACGAGTGAACATTGGCGCACTTGTTAATGAATGTCTAACACTCGTTCAGATTCTTACTGGTTCAGTCGTGTTATTCATGGGAACCACCTATAGCAAGAATGCGAGGTTATACATGATAATAGCCGACTTATGAATGGCCCCTTTTGATGGCTACGACTACTACGATGGCGTCGTCCATTGTTATGCTAAGTCGATACTAAGTTCTTAGCCTCGCCTGTACAATAGAAACAATGTCAGCGTTTTTGCAGGTTGGGAGGCTTTTATAGTACACTTTCACTGGTTCGACTCGTGGTTTTCCCACCGGTGTACTCCGATAGACGTATGTTCAACGATAATCCAAATATATGTCTGATGATTCGTAGGAGAATTAAGGAGAAACTATACTTCTAACATAATGTTTATGGATGCCCCCGACGCGAGAATCTGTTTATAAAATCACAGGTTTAACAATCATATACGATATCTTACACTAAACCACTCTTTCCAGACAAAAAATAATATATAATTTATAACATTTTTGTTTATTGCTGTTATTACAATTCAGCTTTCACCGAAAAACAATAATAATTATTCTGGCTACGGAATGTATTCGGGGTGTGACTTGATCAGTTGCGAATGACGTCCCCGTTCACCTGAATTTGCATATGTATGAAGGTCATAAACGAAAGAAGTTGGTGAAGCGTGACTGTAACATAAAGGAGACTTGGGCGTAGCTACAATCTTTCGTCAATACCTACTGACAAAGCAACAGTACTGTTAAGGACAGTTCTAGGTATCCACCGCCTATATTTACTCATGTGTTGAGATACTGCTTATGGACTAACATCGCTGCCAGACAGTCCCACGTTTTGTTGTGTTTTTTTTTTTTTGCGTGACGATGACAGGGAAGGAGTATTTCCCGATACTTATAACCTTACTGATGGTATCCAGCATATCAGGTGAGTTCTTATTACGTTTTATAAATATCCTGTTGAGCGCGCATTACTTAGTTTAGCCTGAAGGACATTTAATAGTACTTTCCTTATATCAATATCCCGGAAAGGTTGGAGTTATGAAATATGTATAAGGTAATATCCGACCACCTGTTTTGAGGCTTTCTCAAACTCTGTTATACGCCTTCAAACACGTTACTACTCCTGTGACTGCCAGGCTACACTCAGTTACCGGTGTACATCCGTTGGTCCGGACTAGTTACGGGTGGCATTGGTCGGTGCATGCCGGTTCGGTTAAGGTCTTATTGTAGGGCCCTGTTTAGTTAAAAATTCAGAAGAATTTTGACCACGGATACAAAGGAGCAATTTTTAGTTGTATGCGTTTGTTATTTAAAGCGTAAATTGGCCATGGAGCTGCCGATCAAATAATGACCCTTTTAATACAGAGGAGCCTGGATTCATTTTCCCGATACATCGTGAACAAATCTGCTGTTATATTTCATTCCGACCATATTTACTTTCAATGCCGTACATGTAGTTGATGTGTGAACGGTTCAAGTTGTTAACACTTGTCGTGTTTGCATTCAACACTGTCAAGCAAGACGCTGACATTCATTGCCACTTTTACCCGGTGCTTGACACCCCTCTGAAAATAGTGACACAGTGGGCCACTCTTTATATTTAGGTCATGGGAGAACTAGTGACAATGGACGCAGATATTTTTTGCATAACTTTCTGTCAATGTATAGAGCTGTATACGTCCATCGACACGGGGAAATATTTTACAGTGAACGCATGTTTAGGTATAATACATAACCTAAATTTTTGTTTTGTCGGTTACAACAACAAAAGTTACATTACAATGCATCATCACAAAGCAGGCGATACGACAAATACATGCATGCATGTCGGAACAGTAAGCAAGACAAAACACGAAATTTGGCGTGAAATGTTGTTTTGTTCAGGATTTTTTTAATTTCCATTTTGTCATTAAAAGCTTTAATGAACTAACATAAGGTCGGTGTTGTATTTCTATATCGAGAAATGTACAACACATATTTGTATAATAGGAGGTGTTTCAGTTTTATAAATTGTTGACGAGTACCAACAACTAATTTTACAATTTAATCGATCAATTTTTATTTTTCTGGAAATACTTCAAAATTACACTACGAATTTTTGGTGCATCAATCCGCCACGACCATGTTTCTCTGTATGTGTTAACAAATCATCATTCTACGATTTTAACGACGTATTCGCCACGCTACGCTAGGGTGTCTATGGCGCTTATAGACATACACACATGTGGTTATTTTGGGCAATGTACAATGAAATTAACACGTATTGAACAAGACTATTTCATCGACTCGTATCGCATACAATCACTCAATAAACTCAAAATGTGACAATATGTTTTATGTATGACCCCTGAAGGTCGCACATCCTGGAACTTTAAGGGAATATTATTGTTTTTATATACTAGTATTCACCAGTTATCATTATTGTACATCACGTGTGTTATAATTTGAACTTATGATAACGGCTTGAATTCTTTGAAAACAAATACCCGAGTCTCTCATCCATAGCGAAACCCTCGTTAATATAAGGATGCTTAACCTTTAGGGTGCTTAGACTTGTAAAATTCTATACAAAAGACAATTTTATCTTCGAACTTAAAGGTATAACTTTATCTATAAATAATTGTTATAGCAAACGTTATATAGACGACATCTCGTATGTTTATTTGTACGTGCGAGTTTGCTCTGGGTCGGTGGTTGTGGGTACAAGCCTTGTAGTCGTACTATCTCAGTCCTTTATCGTCTTAATTCAATTAGTAGAACTCACTTTATCTTTCGTATAATAATTTGTTTCTGTGTATGATATATGGTCGAGTTGCTGCAAGGCAAATAATTTCGCCTTATACCAGTAATAGAATTGGTATAATGCAGTACGTGTCACTGCACAGGACATACTCGATGTCACATTCTTAGCCTCCCCGGAGGGTTCAGTGAATTGTGTTTTAATGCGACATGGTATAAGTCTATCATCTCTGTAGATAGTGCATGTCCTTCTCAGACGGCTTTTGCTTTTTAACAGTTTTGTTAAATTCAGGCGCGAATTCACCTTTGACCTGCTAGCGACTGTACATAGGAGACGCTCAACTTTTCACCGATGTGGGGGAAAAAACAGGTCGTTACAAATGAATTACAAATGCAGAACACGTTGTTTTGTTATTGAACTGCGTACTAATCTAATATGTAAATTAATGTACACATCATTTGATACATTCCAACTAACCACAGAAGCTCAATACTAGTAACCTCGCCGCTTCGGGATAATTTAAGGGCGTGTTACACAATATTTCTTCACAAGTAATATACACCTCATTGTTAAATGGACATAATTTACATATTCTTTCATTGCGTCAAGTCACCCGATCATGTCTTGTTACGCACCAGGCTTTTAATTTCGTACAATGCACATACAGGCACAAGCGAGGTCACACCAAAATCAACTACCCGATGCCAAGCCGAAAATTGGTTTATGCCAAGCTGGGTTTAGTGCAAGCCTACTTTTCCCCGCATATACTGATTAACTTTCTCTTCTCAATCCTACTAATGCCTTTGTTTACAACGAACTTAGTTCACGTAAAGACTTTCACGTTATGGCGAAACTGTGTATGTTCTAAAAACGTATAGAAGACGTTAACAAACAATACCTATATCTACCTACAATATCGAACACTTACATTTTGACTGAACATTACAAAATGAAAGACAGTAACGCTAGGAAATCGGGGGTAGGGTGGGTTGGTCAGCCATTTTTATTTAATATTATATATTCGACTTGTATCATCATCCCATCAGCTTGCGCATGGAGGTAAAACGAGTCTCCTTGATCTTACGTGGCTGGGTATACAGCTTACTTACTGTACTCGAATCAATTTTACACGGATAATGGCACGTACTTCTCATGGAGGAATTTCAACGCACGAAATTCAGTTCCCATTCTGGTATCTCTATACCAGTTTACTGTCACAATCACGTATGTGTAGTATATATAAAGTAATTAACCCCCGTACACTATAATGCGTCGATTAAATGACTCCACATATGTTATTACGTCCCAATTATTATTAATGGTTAGTCACGTGGTGTGGTAGTTGTCATGGACAACAATCAACTCGACGACACATTTTAAATTCACCAAACTGTCTACAAGACTCACTTCTTCGTTGAATTATATCGTTGAAAAACACACTGTCAGTGCATTAATCAAGTTAATACTCTGAAATATGAGGCTGTCACTAGTTTAAGCATAACACACGTCATTTGTGTTGACATTCTCGATCGGTTTCTATGAACTTTGCTGGTATGCACGACACTGTCGACTTACTGACACACCCTGAATTACGACCCGAATTGAGTGCGACACTGTGGCTCTGTCCTCAAACAATACAATGTAGAAATCGAGTAGCTACTTTCAACTGCACTGTCAAGAAACTTGACACACCTTAATTCCAATGAAAACACTCGAATGGCTTGATTTCAATAAGTTCTGGTTACCCGGGATGTCAATTGTGCGAGTACGAGAACACGTCTATATAAGTTATATAACAATTGTTCTGCCTTCTCTCGCATTGAGTGGTTTCGCAATTAACGGGAATGCCACTACGGATTCCGCGCGTCATGCAGAATGAAATCATATCGAAACAACGCGGCAGTTAAACATTATATTCGTGACAGGTGAAATATATGGCGTAAGTGCGGTGGACCAAATAGTGATTTGGAGACAGTGTTCTCGTCAGGGCAATACAAAATTAGATACTAAACATATCGGCTGACATATTCCAGTATACCTGTGATTGTGACTGTTTACGAAACCAGCTTTAAAAAAAGAACAATGAAATCAGTTCACAACGTAGCAGCTGCCTTCGTGAAAGCACGCACTATAGAGTGTCTGCTCAATATATACCAACCAGCATGGCTTGCATTGATTTATAATAACACGGTGACCTTACTTGACCTATATTCATTAGATCAATTTAATCACTCTATTGGATTGTGTGTGTGTGTTCGTAGAGGTGACCTACCAAGAAATACAAACGTCGGAAATTGACATCCTCACATTACGATGTACAAATGGTGTGTAGAGTGCAAATCACGGATAATCTACAGAATCAACGCTGCTATAAAATAAAATAAATTTAATAGTTGTCTGAGTCTTATTGCTGTGTGTGTGTGCAGCTCAGGCGATTTGCATTTCACTATTTTTCATTCACTTTATCGCGATGATGTCTTGTCAACTGACTGGCGACCTTCAAAATAGCGACCTTTGCAATTGTCCCAGTAAAGGGTACTGATACACAATTGAATTGAATTGAATATTCCGGAACACCCAGCTGCATGGACACACATCACAAAATCATGCTTCACGATTAATCGACCGTAGGTAGCTGTATTTGACGTGTTCGTTTTCCGAGGTGAGACTTTTCACCTGACACACGTTCGGAATTTATACTTGGCATATTTCCAGGAGATAATTTTGAAGTAAAATTCGTTTTCTGACGACCGCCTTATACGGTACTACATGTTTTATTGCAAGGGATAACTTGTGTTACACCCATAGTAATTACTGAAAGTCGGTCTCAAGTTCCTAAACACATGCGAACGATGATCCCACATTTTCGTGCAAGGCAAACCAACACCCACACTCACGTCAATTCATACATCTCTATGACAATTAAACGTCCATAATCGACAATTGATTGGTAGGGACAACGCTTTGCATGATCTTAGGTGGACATTGTTAACACGTCTATAATACGTCAGTTTTCGGTTTGTGCATTTCATTTTATTTACAATTATTTCACACTATATAAGTTTTTAAAATTAAATCTTAGTTTGCGGTGATTTACGTATATTCAAACACATGCATACTATAAGGACTCTCTAAGTTTATTAATAAAGTTTGACATCATCAAAAAGAGTATTATTTGTATTCGACCCCCACAACGTAATACTCCTCTTAATTGGATCATGTTAATTATGACGTTATTAGTGTATTCTAAATCCGGACTTAGGATAAATATAAATGTTTTGTTTGGTTAACGTTCGTTTCCATGCGAAGTTTGAAACATTTTATACAACTTAGAAAACAGTGCTAGTTTTATCTCACATTGACCCAGAGATAAAATGGCGCGAGGATATAGAATGAATTAATCAGAAATCCGACAACCTAATGTTGAAAACAGTTGTCAAGCTTTCTAGGCTTGGTATGTTTTATAACTATTTATATCACACGTACTTTTTACTAAATGCTAAGCATGATACAAGTTTCACGATAAATGGAAACGACTAATAACCACGAAGTATTAAATGTACGCTTGAAATAAACACTCGCTACATAGTATTTGCCCTATATATGTATTTTGATTTATGTGTAGTAAAATAAAAAAAAACACGTTTGCCAATTGGAATCATTCACTCTATATATATATATATTCCATCGTATAAATTAATCTAATTAAATAATTAATTAATTAATTATTAGCTGTGTTTAATTTTTTTGCATACTACCGTGGTTTCAGATATTGTGTTTTGATTCCCGAATCTGAAGCGATTACAATTTAAATGTACAATTATATAAATGAAATAGTTTACGATGTATAAAACAGACTGATGCATGGTAATGTTAAACTGAAAATGTTTTTATATGGTACTTCAAATGCATTTACACTGTGCACATTTTGGGGTATAAATCGAAACACGAAAATTAAATTCCCATGTAAGTGAAATCCGCTAAATTAAATTTGTGTGAATATATACAGTTACAGTTATAAACTCTGCTTATTTGAACAATTTGTGAGTTTGGCATACAGTATAATGATCAAAATATGGATCATGAAAATATATGCTTTTATAGAAGTTAACTTATACAAAGTCAGAGGTCACGTAAACCATGTATTGTACGATTGCAAATATCGATGACGTAATGTAAGTATTTAGCTGTACAAACTCGCAGATAGATTCATTATTTGTTAAGCGTATTCCTATACAATATTGAACGTACACCATTAATCCCCTTGCAAATAACCGGCATGCCCGAGTGTTGCTATTTGCGGACTAAGACGTATTTTGCATACTGCACACATACACTTAACACAAATGACAAAAGACATTATAGTGAATAAGAAGGCGTTAATATAGTTCATGTGTTTCTTTATTTTAAACACGAATATGTTATTATTCAAATATTTCATACTCGGATCGGTCACTGGTAGCATAGTGGTTGTCGCTCCAGACTCATGATCGGTAGACCCAAGTTCAAATCCTACCTGAGGCTGAACATCAAAGGGTCAACCCCTACCCTGGGTGAGTGTGCCACAGACTCAATGGGAAGGCCAATTCCACTGGCCGAGATTCATTCACTAACGAATGCGATTTTTGGGGGAACCTTTGTTAAGGTCCGCAGGTGCTTGTGTCCGACCGAGCCTGGTTGACGCCAGGATAGCGCATTAAAATTGCCATTTGACAGAGAGATGGCCACACAGCCCTGTCATGTAATCCCAAACATGAATATGACTTCTGTGACAAAATGACACTATGTGTCAGCACTAGCACTTGCAATTTGCTCATACAAAAAAAAAGTCAGGAGAGACAACGGTGACATTCAATGTTCAGAACTGTCGCCTGGCACAAAAATATTTAAAAAAAAAAAAAAAAATATTCCATACTCATTAGATATGATTTCTATCATAGCCAACGAATAAATTAGAGTCATTTTGAAGACGGTTGCTGCGAATTATATTTTCGACCTCTTTTGCGTTGAAATCAACCAGGGAATAAGTAATAAAATTGTTATCCAGAACGTTCACAAATCACACACGTTTGCCGTCCTGTAAAATGTAAAGTTCATCTTGTCTATACATTGACTAATCCACCAGTCCGTATGATCCATCCAATGCGGTACAAACCGTACACGTATGATGGTCACGTGACTCATCTGGTAGTACAACTCACTGTGCACCAAATATAACGTTTTAATTGCTTCAAGTGCATTGTTGGTAAACTGACGAAACTCGTTTGTAACATGAAGCTGTCGCTTTCTATGCGTATTCATATGTGTTTACTAATTGTTTTTACAGCGGACTGTGCCCTTCCAGCACATCCATCTAACGTGGATTGCTACACTACAGCGATAGATGGATCGTGTAACGACACAACCGTGGTGACGTCACCCGGCACTGTGCTGGCGACTGGTGATATCATATATGTACAGTGTGATAATGGTTTTGTGTCTACAAATTTAGAGTATATCTGCTTGACAATTATGGGTACATCTAGTATAACCCCAACGCTGGGTGATTCCGCTTGCGCAAGTAAGTAGTTGTATGATTGAACATGTAGTTAGAAATTATCACTCAAACACAATAAGGAGGTATATACGATGTCCTTGAAAATTCTCTCGAGTTTGCAAGATAATTCTTATATATGTTACACCCTATAGAGTACAAACTGGGTTATAAAAACGAGATTTTCATCAATCTGAATTTCCATCACGTTTGTCCTATGTTACGTAACACACCTAAAATAACATGTATGTTACGGACCCATTACTGGATTAAGCTAATACGTTTTGTAAATGCATTTCAAATACAAGGGAAAGCTAAATATTTAATTATATTACAAAATATTTCTTCATTAAGTGAAATGTACCTTAATTTGGTTTGAGAGGTGAAACAATCTTGTGAGTATTACAATGTATGTGATATTCAAGTTGCGTATTTAAAACTGCTGTGCTGGTAATTGTTAATTTATATGCCGTGTTTCTAAGAGAGCATTAATCGCATAATCTAGTAAGTCAGTATAATACAGTTATATGTTGTGCATGCCATTGGAAGATGCACCCAATTTAACTGAAATGTATGTTACTCATGGTAACGTACATTCCGGCCACGTAATATTGCATTTACGAACGAACGACTAAGAATTGATTTGTTTTACACTCAACTATAAATTTATTTCGCTATATTTGATTTTGAAAAAATCAACTCAGTGTAGTATATTGCATTCTAACCATTTTGACTGACTCTTACATTATCTATGTGTGATCACTGGTTACATATATTCTATTCTAAGTAATTACCGGTTTATGTACAATCACGTTCATTTATGTTATTTATGAACAAGATTATTACAAACGACCGAAAGAGCATGCTAACACACATACAAATTTATACTAATTATTCAACAATCGGTAACGGTTTAGTTATGCTTCCACTGAGTTTTTTGTTATTTTGCATTATTAAATCACTATTCACAGACAAACACTACAAAAATAACGTACATTGTTCAGAGGTGTTTTGAACAATGTTATAGGTATATTCTCAATCCAGTATACGGAGTTATGCGGAGTTAACACTTTACTTGGAACGGGTTTTGATTTAACGTAACGTTTGAAAATGCTGGTGCAATTTTGATAATTCAATATACTCTTACTTCCAGATTTTCTAATTGCTTTCCTATTATGTTTGGGCGTATAACATTCGGTTTATAACGGATTGATATTTTATGTCACGTCCTAGGATAATTAAGAATATTCACTGTTATCTGTAAAAATAGTTTTGTACTTTATTTTCCAGAACTTTGTCAGGATCCTGGAAATCCAAGTTTAGGATCACGAAGTCCAGATCCAACGGTAGATGGTTCATTTTATGAGACAGGTGACCAGGTTACGTTTACATGTGGTGTTAATACCACGACGTACGGTGTAGACACGTTCACGTGCGACGACGGAGACTGGACAGTCGGGGGTAATATACAAACAGCTCTTCCACCAGAATTATGTTTCTGTAAGTGACAATGAAACTTATTATTAAGAGATTAGAAATATTCTCCGAGTGTATTCCCCATCATATACCGGTATAAATAAATTGATTTTAATACATCGGTGTAGGTTTTAAAGTGTGTGATGTAACTATAAATATATAAAATCCCATTCCGATTCCAATATTATCATTCTTTAAATTACATATTTTGTTAAATCAATTGTGCAAGGCTCGAATGGCAAATTAATCATAGACAAGTATTCTTTAAACGTTTTCACTTTTATAGTAAATTGCCAAAAACCCGACGCTCCAGAAAATGGCAAAGAAGTCGACGGTGCAAGTTACGTACACGCGAGTTCCGTTGCTTACGAGTGTGACGGAGGGAAAACTATGATAGGCAGTTCTACTCTCACGTGTTATAATGGAACATGGGATAACTCGGTACCTTTATGTGGAAGTAAGTTTGATTACAATCAATTCGTTTCACTTAATATTAATTCTGGGGATTCTGATAACTTGAGAATTGGGGATAGTTTTATATCAGTATATATATATTGTCATAATACAGGTACTATAATTACTGAAGTGGTGACGACAGTCAAAAGTGGCCTACCTTTGATACCGACACAAGAGTCAACACTTTCATTAGTTGTGGATGCTACAAGTAGTAGTCTTGGAGCTGGTGCTACTGGGAGCAATCTTTGGGTTATAAAAGTGTTTCTCAGTGATTCCAATTCTGGCGCTACACGATATTTGGAATCCGATTCCAATTTATCTCAAGAGGAGACAGACCAGGATCTGACGCCAGGTGGCGCTATCACATTCGATTTTGATTACGCGGTGACCCCTGAAACATGTGCTACGTACGTATGCGCTGAACTACGACAAGGCTCTAACACAAATTTCACGCTTGATGGATTTGATGGTGACAGTACACTCGTAGGATGCACGACAATAACATGTGGTAAGTGCAACAATCTAAAGTTATAACGTTTACCGATGAAATGAAAGAATCTAATCGGCTGATCGTACTCGTCTAACTACAGTTCGTTGAACTTAGCATTATTCTTACCGGTCATGTATAATATTCGATTTAATTTCTATACGTGTTTTAGATACAAAAATAATAAATTGATAATACATTACGACGTTTGCTAATTCATCAACTCAATTTTCAAATCGAGTGAACAGTATTCTTCCCCATTACCTATAATCCGTTGCTACAACACATCAAGATGCATATCTAATGTTAATGAGTTTAAACGTGTTCCAATATTGAGATTTTAACAGTGGATACACTTCTCGATAGAATTTCAATTGTCTTGTAATTGTTCTGACGGATCTCGTGAATGGTAGTCGTGGAAGTTAAAATAAAATATACCCATAGATGTCACGCGATATATGCTATTAATGTTAATATCATATGTGTGGTGAATATAACTAACACACCGAGCTGAAAGAAATGACACATTATTGTGAGTAAATTTGACAGTCAATTAGATATACGTATTATGTGTATATTCCAGGATGTCCCACACCCGGCACTTTAAAAAAAAGAGTACAGATTAATTCCGGTTCAGCTCCATATAATGATGGTGTTATTTTAACACTTGCATGTGACCAGAGTAATTCAACCGATGGTTACAGTCTATTTGGTGGGCCTGAATTGAAATGTGAAAATGGAATGTGGTCAGAGAATCCAGAGTCCGCAGTGTTCTGTTTCGGTAAGTTTGTATTACTTGTATAATGGTAAATGTTATCTAGTATACGCATACAGAATATTATTACTAATTTTTGAAGCGAGTAATGCATTATATACAATTTCGTAAAAAAAAATACATATAAAAAAAAATGCTAAGAAAATAATGCAGCTTTGGAAACTTGATTCGTCAGTTCTGTCACAGACCGCTTGTAATTACCCGTATAATGAAATAATATCTCCGGATAAGTCTAGCTGTCAACACTCGATATACATTCCGTTCCTAATTGGTGGATTGGCTATTACATACATCGAAATCTCTGTTAAAAATATTAATTTGTGTTTTATCAATATTGACAAAGAATCTTCACCTACCACAATACCCCATATCTTGAAACATTGAAACATCGTACATACTTCTACACAGAATATCAGATTGGTATCTATGCCCCTGCAATCAATGTATGCTATATCGTGGCTCCATCGATATAAGCAAACCCATATGAAAGTCTACAATGCGCATATGATCTTTCTGTTTCTTACATTAATGACAACACAGAACAACTTTCTCATAGCACCAAGGAAAGTAATACATCTGTAGTTTGACACATAATGAATATTAACCTTCTTATATATAGTATACATCAGGCCATATTACGAGAATTCTGGATAATAAACCGTAGAAAAAAATAAGTTGAAGAGTTTGACAAGTGACATGTATAGCGAATTCGTAGCATGAAGTATAAGTTCATTTTTAATTCCGCTTGAACTACCCGGTTGTTCATTGTTTGCAAGTGTTATAAAACGCGCACAATGTTCATGGTTAACTGGGGTACTGTAACATCATCTTACCGGGTGAATTGTTCTCTGGCCAGTTGTAAGTGTTGTTTATCGAAATAACAATTTGAGAACTCACTAAGATTTTCAAAATGCTCTAAGCCTGACGTTTTTGGTTTCAACTCTGAAGAAAAATCTTCTAAGAGAACAAACAAGTTGAGCGTTTAGATTGTCGCCTTTAGTGTATGCTCATTTTCTTTTCAAGCTGGCCATCTTTTTAATTGTAGTAGCTTTATTTCGTAAAATGTCTGACTATATTATTTTTAAATAAATACACCCGAGCCCTTCAGAACTGAAGAAGCCTTACGTACGCGGTCCCTAACTTGATAGAAAAGAAATTTGGCAACAACGACAGATAACTTCTTGATGGGCCACCGAGTGGCTTGCAAGGGCGTTTTTTCACACATCTCCTAACTTCCGTTTGCATGCTCTCAGTTAGAATGGCTTAATGAATTTCACACAATCTTCTTTTTCATTCTCGTTTACACTTTAAGGTGCACGAGGTAATTCATACAGCGCTGTATTTAAATATGAATATGAATATGAAAGCTACGGTGATTGTGGGGGGGGGGGGTTGAGAGTAGGGTTTCACTTATCTCAACTCTAACGAGCGTAAAGTTCAAGTGGCGTAAAACAAGGGACGGTCGATCAAAGAAACAGGAAACAAACAACGATATCAAGAAACTGCTTTTATTAACTCGTCACTCGAAAAGGTTACATGTACTCGCGCGCTAAAACAAGTATTGAGGCCTTTTATAGGCTCGGTAGGATCAGCCACCGTAACAAATTTTAGCGGGCTTGGTGCTGATTGGTTCATAATGCCATGACCTATGATTGGTTAATAAGAGAATAGCATTTGAAATGGCGTCTGCTATCATTATTTGTACTAGTTCTCTTCGAGTTAAACATGTAATAAAGACGGTTGAATTGAATAAACACAATAACAATATAAGAAAGAACTGAAACACAATTGAATAATATTGAATCCATAATACAATTGAATATCACAGTAATAATTAGGGAAATAATAGTGGATTATTCTCCCTCTCATCGACAGTGATATCGTATTCACTTTTATGTAATGGAAACATTTTCTCAACGTTGCCCCTTGTCTTAAATCTATTAAATTGCACATGTGTGCGAGCGAAAAGTCTAAAGTAATAGTTATTTTGTATTTATAGTGTATACGACAAAAATATTTTAATAAGATATTTACTGTTTACATTGTCATATTTGAATGTGATCATGTTTCTTTTTTGTAGAAAATTGTCCAGACCCAGGAATACTGAAGAACGGTAACGTGACTTGTCAATATTCAAGCCTATGCTACGCTGCAACTACGCAAATTACACTGTCATGTGACGACGGCTTTCAACTTGTTAACGGTCTGGATACGTTTACATGCCAGTTAGATTTTTCCGATTTTTCTGTAATGTGGAACCCGGAATTTAATTTTTCCACCAGTAATCCAGAATGTCAGCGTAAGTGTAATATTGCCTATATTTACACAATGGTTACAGGGATTTTATCACACGGGAAATGTACTAGTGTATAAGCTTCAGTTTACAAAGAAATTATTATGTACACATATTCGCACTACGAGAAATATACGAGTCTGAGTTGTACACAATATTTTTTGACGTTATATGTACACTGACCGAGAAATATATTAGGGTTAATTGTAGACAGACATTCCGTTTTCGACATTTTCTTTCGTTTTTATACAGAAAATACAGTACTTTAACCAAGTAAAATTATATTGATTTAGTTATTTTTATATATAAGTTGTTCAATGCACCACATACTTAGTAATTTCATTCAGCGACAAATAAAATACAAAAATATAGTAATATTTTCTGTAATATTCTTGTGTAATCGGTAATCACGAACATTATCATTGGTGTGCATATGAATTACATTTTCTTGTCAAAATCAGTTGTCTTCATTTTTACCCCAAAATACGAGAGAATTTCCCAATATCGACTGGACTATTATTACACGACAAATAGAATCGAAGTCATGCACACACAATTGACACCTATATGTGAATAAGTGAATTATATACTAAAACATGATACAAATATGTAATTGATATTATACGTACATTTTTATTGGACGAGACACTAATTTACAACTTACAACACACGTACATTTGTCGGATCAATCTCAAATAACCACACTGGCCATTTCAATGTACAGGCATATGTGAAGACCCAGGTACCCCTGATAACGGAGAATTGGTAGAGGGTTCTCTTCCTGTAATACCGGGGGAAACAATAACGTATGCGTGTAGTACTGGATACACGATATCATCTGCTGCTGCATTACAGTGTCAAGACGATGGGTCATGGGATAAAGAAGTACCGGTTTGTTTTGGTAAGTGAATATTATGCGCGTTTAAAAGCATGAACGAATGACACATCAAATTAAAGTTTGTATGCATAAATTCCTGACGGTAACTGAAGAAATATGTCACAATGCTGGGAAAAACCAGCCCTTAACAGGAAATGAAATGTTGCTTTTCATAATATATATTTAATACTATATAAATTTGTTTTCTAGCAAGCTGTATGTATGAAAACATAACTTATCTAGAATGGACGGAGTCAAAAGTCATGTACGCACACGAAGAATATATTACACTAAGCTGCACAGAACCTGCTATAATGGAAGGTCCTAATACTGTACAGTGTCTGAACGGAACGTATGTTCCAGAACTTCCAGTATGTGAAGGTACGTGTGAATATCAGTTCAGCAACACTATGTATTACTAATAATGTAACCAAATATACAATATATCGTTATGTAAGCACTTAACCACATTATTCCTGTACATTAGAATAACAGCATATGTGCATATAATATATAGCGTAAAATGATAATATCGTGTTTCCTTTCCCGACTAAACCTATTCGAGTTTGAGTTATATGGTGTATAGTGTAGTAGCGCATTATTGGGTGCCTTTCCACACGTCTTCTTGTCAATAGTGCACTCAGGTTGGCTCACAAGTAATGATGCAAATACTCACCGTGGTTACTGCATACTATGTTTATATTCTTAATGTCACTACTTCAACACATTTACGTGATTTTGTGTACTTGGCATGGCTTACATCGATTCCTTTATATAATACAACTAATTATAAGGACATCCGAAGAGCTTTCAAATCTATGTGTACCCGGGTACATACCAGAGTTTTGTCAGATTGTCATAATAACATCGCATAAACCATTCGACGTAGGAGTGATGGAACCCAGATTGATATATGTCAACCAGCACCACGAACCTATTGTACACTTCACTATCGTCACTACATATCTACCCGATATCACGCTTTCCAAGTCAAGATACCCTGTACCACACATTCTATTCACAACCAACATCTCCACCACCGTGACCTTCCTCGCATTTCCAAGTCGCATACTATAATTTCTCAGTTATCGGTAAAAGAAAACATCACATGGTAAGATGAACTAACGAAATAATGCATTGGCAGTATCTATAAAAATCACCACTAAATCACAAATAAATTCGTATTTGACCTGTGTAATTTAATAAACAAATTAATTACAAATAAACTACATAATTTCACTCTATTTTTACTGAACAGGAATTACGACCACGACACAGACTACTTCAGCAACTGTGACAACTGGAACGGAAGGACACACAGTTATTACAAAAACAACTGATACTCTTCTCGCTTCATTGACGTGGTTAGCAAGTGGTACTGCCGCAGACGATGAGACAACAGAAACTGATAAACTGTCGACTCCAACAGTGACAGATACTTTAATTACCATTTCTGAGACACAAACTGACGAGGTACAGACATCCGTACCATATACTAGCTTTCAACCGAACACACACAGTGCGCCAACAGTAGGTGTGACTTCACGCTTTGTTTCAATATCGAGCAATCTTGAGACTTCAGATTTAGATTTCAGTACTCACGCTACATCAGAAACTGGCACTGCAATCACCGACGAAACATCAACTACATCTGTAGTTAGCACTGCAAGTATAACAGAAACTGGCACAGCAACTCAGGATGAAACATCAACTACAACAGGGCTTAGTACTGGGGGTCCAACTGAAGCCCACACATTAACTGCAACAGGAACTAATAGCGAAATGTCAACTGTAGCTGGGATTAGTACTACAGGTATAACAGAAACTGGTACTGAAACTGAAAGCAAATTACCGACTGCAGTTTCAGTTAATACAGCAACAGCAACTGATATTGCAAGTCAAAGTGGAACATCAACTGTAGATGAGGTTAGTACTGTAGATATAACAGAAGGTGGTACTACAACTAAAGATAAAACGGTGGCTTGGATTAGTACTACAGGTAAAATAGAAACTATTACTGAAACTGAGGTCGAAACATCAACTGCAGCAGGGGCTAGTACATCAGGAACAACAGAAACAGATACTGCAACTAAGGAAGAAACACCAACTACAGCTACAGTTAGTCCTGCAAGTATAACAGAAACTGGCATTGGAACTAAGGATGAAACATCAACTACAACTGGGGTTAGTACTCTGGGTATAACAAGAGGTGGTATTACAACTCAAGACGAAATATCAACAACAGCTTCGGTTAGTAATGCAAGTATTACAGAAACTCGTACTGCTACTGAAGTCGATGCAACAACTGCAACTAAGGTTATTACCCTAAGTATAACAGAAGCCGGTAGTACAATTCAAGATGAAACATCCACTGCAGATAGAGTTAGCACTGCAAGTATAACAGAAGCTGGTACTGCAACTGAAGTTGAAACATTAATGACAACTGTGGTTAGTACTGCAGGTATGACAGAAACTGGTACAAAAATTCGAGACTGGACATCAACTGCAGATGGGATTAGTGTTGCAGCTAGAACAAAAACTAGTATTGCAACTGAAGACCACACATTAACTGAAGCTGCAGTTAGTACTGCAGGTATTAAAGGAACTGGTACAGCAACTAATAGCGAATTATCAAGTGCACCTTCAGACAGTACTGCAGGTGTGACAGAAACTGGTATTGCAACTGAAAGTAAAACATTAACTGCAGCTGCTTCATTTAGCAGTACAGGTAGAATAGAAACTGGTATTGCAACTGAAGTCGAAACATCAACTGCAGCTGCAGTTAGTGCTTCAAGTATAACAGAAACTGGTAGTGCAACTGAAAGTGAATTATCAACTGCAGCTTCAATTAGTACTGCAGGTAAAACAGAAACTGGTATTGCAACTGAATTCGAAACATCAAATGCAGCTGCAGAAAGTACTGTAGGTATAATAGAAACTAGCACTACAACTGAAAGCGGAATGTCAACTGATACTAGGGCTAGTGCTGCAAGTATAACGGAAACTGGCACTGCAACTGAAAGTGAATTATCAACTGCAGCTTCAGTTAGTACTGCGGGCAGAACGGCAACTGATACTGCAACTCAAAGTGGGATATCAACTGTAGTTTCAGTTAGTAGTGCAGGTAAAACAGAAACTGGTATTGCAACTGAAGTCGAAACATCAACTGCAGCTTCAGTTAGTACTGCAGGTATATCGGCAACTGGTTCTGCAACTCAAAGTGGGATATCAACTGTAGCTGGGGTTAGTACTGCAGGTATAACAGAAACTCGTACTGCAACTGAAGACGAAACATCAACCGTAGCTCGAATTAGTACTGAAGATGAAAGAGAAACTGCAGTTTCAGCTAGTACTGAAGTTACAGCAGCAAATAGTATCGCAACTGAAGAGGAAATATCTGCAGCTGCAGGTAGTACTGCAGTTGTAACAGAAAGTGCTATTGTAACTGAAACAGATAGATCAACTGCAGCTTGGGTTATTACTGCAGGTGTAACAGAAACTGGTACTGCAACTGGAGACGAAACGTCAACGGTAGCTTGGATTAGTACTGAAGATGAAAGGGAAACTGCAGCTTCAGCTAGTACTAAAGTTACAACGGCAACTAGTATCGCAACTGAAGACGAAACATTATCTGCAGCTGCAGTTAGTACTGCAGTTGTAACAGAAAGTTCTATTGCAACTGAAACAGATACATCAACTGCAGCTTGGGTTATTACTGCAGGTTTAACAGAAACTGGTACTGCAACTGAAGACGAAACGTCAACGCTAGCTTGGATTAGTACTGAAGATGAAAGGGAAACTGCAGCTTCAGCTAGTACTAAAGTTACAACGGCAACTAGTATTGCAACTGAAGACGAAACATTATCTGCAGCTGCAGTTAGTACTGCAGTTCTAACAGAAAGTGCTACTGCAACTGAAACAGATACATCAACTGCAGCTTGGGTTATTACTGCAGGTTTAACAGAAATTGGTACTGCAACTGGAGACGAAACATCAACGGTAGCTTGGATTAGTACTGAAGATGAAAGAGAAACTGCAGCTTCAGCAAGTACTGAAGTTACAACAGCAAATAGTATCGCAACTGAAGACGAAACTTCTGCAGCTGCAGTTAGTACTGCGGGTGTAACAGAAAGTGTTATTGCAACTGAAAGCGAAACATCACCTGCAGCTGGGATTAATACTGCGAGTATAACAGAAACCGCTATTGCAACTGAGAGCGAATTATCAACTGCAGCGTCAGCTAGTACTGCAGGTAGAACAGTAACTGATATTGCAACTCAAAGTGGGACATCAACTCTAGCTGGGGTTAGTTATACTGGAATAGAAACTGTAACTGCAACTGAGTTTGAAACGTCATCTGCCATTAGGGTAAGTACTGCTGGGAAAACAGTAAATGGCACTGAAACTGAAAGCAAAACTTTAACTGCATCTTCAATTAGTACTTCTGGTAGAACAGAAACTGGTATTGCAACTCAGGATGAAACAACAAATGCAGCTGGGATTACTACTGTAGGAATAACAGAAACTGATACTGCAATTGAAGTCAAAACATCACCTGCAACTGGGATTCGCACTGGGGGTATAACTGAAACTGATACTGTAGCTCAAAGTGAAACATCAACTGCAGCTTCTGATACTACTGCAGGTATAACAGAAACTGGTACTGCAACTGAAAGTGAATCATCAGCTGCAGCTAGGGTTAGTACTGGAGGTATATCAGAAACTGGTACTGCAACTCAAAGCGAACAAACATCTGCAGCTGGCACTCAATTTCACAAAGACGCATCAACTGCATCTGGGATAGGTTCAACTATTGTGACAGAAACAGGGACTGCAATACAAGACGAAACATCTTCTCCAGACAAATCAAGTACTCCAGCTGAAACAGGTACCACACAATCAAAACGAAAAATAGCACTATTAAATATGGAACGCCAACTGCAGCTAAATTTAAGAAATATACCGTCTGAGCCAAATCACGGAGTTCGCGAGATATGCGAGATCCTAATTTATGCAGCCGTCTATGCTAACAATATACACCTAAGCAATCATTCGGTATGACACAAGAGCATAAGATATATTTACCGGCGTTAGCGAGTTTCGTATGTAGACTACGTGTATGCAAAATCGATAAATTATAACAAATAAAATTATAATTTTGGTGTACTTCTATGAACCATACAAATAAAAAGTGTCCTAAATCTTAAAAACAAAATCAAATAACGATTGGTTATCCACGCGTTCTTTTTCAAACGGGAGCAAGCCCTGGAACTAGCAATGTTCCATTTTATTACGGGAGCCCATAGAAATTTCGCATGACAATTTTTTTAATTCACAGCAGATAACTTCAAATTCTCGGGACAGAGCTGTAAGTGCACAACGCCGACTTCGCAATACTGCAGCTACTGATGCGTTGTTAACAACCAATTCCCCGGGTGACTCTGATTTTGAACAATGTTTGTATCGCTGACGTCAGGGTGCAATAATAATCGATCAATCTACGTTTTCTCAATATGTACATGAAAACTTTGGTTTATTTCTGTATTCAGAATGTTTTTGGTTTTTTTCAAAACCAGCACCTAGAATAATGAGGAATTGGTTATTTGGCACTCGACCGAATACTATAAATAATGTTCGCGTTCCAGAAGTCAAGAATAGAATGCGGTGTGTCATATTCTGTCTATTTTATAGTATGCGGATTCGTCGGTGGTGGCGCTGTTAAATATTTAAAGTATTTTACAACTCTCATATACGCAGCTATTGATAACTTACGGCTTTCTCAATTTATCCAATACGTATCAAAGCGGTAAAGACATTAAATAGAGATCTAATGGCGCAGTATCCAGTATGTGCGTATATTATTATACTCATAACTAGTTACCCGTGGGACCCATGGCGTGTAACTAGTACACTAACATTAAATTTATCTTATTCCAAACATTTTTCAAAGCAGAATGTATCAATGATCCAACACTTTCCACTAACGCCCTTGGATATATACCCTTGGTCAATATATTCCCAAATCACATCATAGACCTATAGAATATATCGTTATATGAGCACTTATCCACATTATTATTTTACATTAGAATAACAGCATAAGCGTACTAATGTATGTAGCGTAATAGCGTAAAATGGTAATATCGAATTAGAAGTCTGGTCGATTTGGGAGTATTTGGTGTAGAAGCGCATAATCGGGTGCTTTTGTCAACATTGCACTCAAGTTGGCTCACATGTAATGATTCAAATACTCACTGCATACTATGTTTATATTCCCAATGTCACTGCTTCAACAAATTCACGTGATTGTGTGTAATTGATATGGCTTATATCGATTTCTTTATATAATATAACTAATTATAAGGACATCCGACGAACTTGCAACTCTATTGTACCAGGGTGCATACCAGAGTTTTGTCAGATTGTTTTATAATAACATCGCATAAACAATTCGACGTAGGAGTGATGGGACTTAGATTGATATATGTCAACCAGCACCACGAACCTATTGTACACTTCACTATCGTCACCACATATCAACCCGATATCACGCTTTCCGAGTCAAGCCACCCTCTACCATACTTTCTATTCACAACCATCATTTCCACCACCGTTACCTTCCTCGCACCTATAATTCGCACGCTATAACTTCTATGTTATCCATAAAGGAAAACATCACATGGTAAGATGAACTAACGAAACAATGCACTGACCGTATCTGTAATGAATCACCACTAAATCACAAATAAATTCGTATTTGACTTGTGTAATTTAATAAACAAATTAATTAAGAAATATACTACATAATTTTACCCTATTTTTACTGAACAGGAATTCCGACCACGACACAGACTACTTCAGCAACTGTGACAACTGGAACGGAAGGACACACCGATATTACAAAAACAACTGATACTCCTCTCGCTTCATTGACGTGGTTAGCAAGTGGTACTGCCGCAGACGATGAGACAAAAGAAACTTATAAACTGTCGACTCCAACAGTAACAGATACTTTTACGACCATATTCGAGACACAGACTGACGCGGTACAGACATCCGTACCATACACTAGCTTTCAACCGAGCTCACATAGTGCGCCAACAGTAGGTGTGACTTCACGCTTTGTTTCAATAACGAGCAATCTTGAGACATCAGGTATAAGTACTCACGCTATATCAGAGACTGGCGCTACAATCACTGACGATACATCAACTACAGATGAGGTTAGTACTGCAAGTATAACAGAAACTCGTACTGCAACTCAAGGCAGTGCATTAACTGCAGACGAAGTTAGTACTGCAAGTATAACAGAATCTGGTTCTACAACTCAAAACGAAACATCAACGGTAGCTTGGATTAGTACTGCAGATGAAATAGAAACTATTACAGCAACTGAGGTTGAAACATCAACTGAAGCTGTGCTTAGCACTGCAGGAAGAACAGAAACAGGTATTGCAACTGAGGACGAAATATCAACTGAAGCTGGGCTTAGTACTGCAGGAAGAACAGAAACAGGTATTGCAACTGAGGACGAAATATCAACTGAAGCTGGGCTTAGTACTGCAGGAAGAACAGAAACAGGTATTGCAACTGAGGAAGAAATATCATCTGCAGCTGAAGTTAGTACTGCAAGTTTAACAGAAACAGGTACTGCAACTGCGGAAGAAATGTCAACTGCAGCTGCAGTCAGTACTGCAGGTATAACCGAAACAGGTATTGCAACTGAGGAAGAAATATCATCTGCAGCTGAAGTTAGTACTGCAAGTTTAACAGAAACAGGTACTGCAACTGCGGAAGAAATGTCAACTGCAGCTGCAGTCAGTACTGCAGGTATAACCGAAACAGGTATTGCAACTGAGGAAGAAATATCATCTGCAGCTGAAGTTAGTACTGCAAGTTTAACAGAAACAGGTACTGCAACTGCGGAAGAAATGTCAACTGCAGCTGCAGTCAGTACTGCAGGTATAACCGAAACAGGTATTGCAACTGAGGAAGAAATATCATCTGCAGCTGAAGTTAGTACTGCAAGTTTAACAGAAACAGGTACTGCAACTGAGGAAGAAATGTCAACTGCAGCTGCAGTCAGTACTTCAAGTATAACAGAAACTGCCACTGAAACTCATAATGAAACATTATCTGCAACTGAGATTAGTACTCCGCGTATAACTCAAGCTAGTGCTATAATTCAAGACGGAACATCAATCGCAGCTTCGTTTATCACTACAGGTATGAATGAAGCTGGTACTACAAGTGAAGATGAAAGATCAACTGCAGATAGAGTTAGTACAGCGCATATAACTGAAGCTGCTACTGCAACTGCAGTTGAAACATTAATGACAACTGGGGTTAGTACTACAGGTATGACAGAAACCGGTACTACAACTGAAAGTGGAATGTCAACTGTAGCTAGGGTTAGTACTGCAAGTATAACAGCAACTGGTATTGCAACTGAAGCCGAAACATCAACTGCAGCTGCAGTTAGTACTGCAGGTATAACAGAAACTGGTATTGCAACTAAAGACGAAACATCAGTGGTATCTTGGATTAGTACTGCAGGTGAAATAGAAACTGTGACTGCAACTGAGATTGAGGTTCAGGCATCAACTGCAGCCCTGGCTAGTACTGCAGGTATAACAGAAGCTGGTACTACAGCTCAAAGCGAATTATCAACTGCAGCGGGGGTTAGTACAGCTGGTATAACGGTAACTGATACTGCAACTGAAAGCGTAACATCAACCGCAGGTTCAAATAGTACCGCAGATAGAGCAGAAACTAGTATTGCAACTGCAGACGAAACTGTAGCTTCAGTTAGTACTGTAATTAGAACAGAAATTGGTATTGCAACTCAGGATGGAACATCAACTGGTGTTAGTACTGCAAGTAAAACAGAAACTGGTACTGCGACTGAAGTCGAAACATCAACTGCAGCTGACACTCAATCAACTGCATATGGGTTAAGTTCAACTATTGTGACAGAAGCAGGAACTAAAAAACAAGACGAAACATCTACTACAGCTGAAACAAATACTCCAGTTGAAACAGGTATCACAATATTAAAACAAAAAATAGCAGTTAAATTATAAGATATATAAGTTATTAACAGGTCTTTCAAGGTAAAGTATCAATTGTAGGTAAAATAAAACCCCTTCACGTTTGAGAAAAAACACTTGACAACTTAAGCAATAACAGAAATAGGCACCATAATCACTACTACACATGAGAATACACAGACGACGTTTCATGTTGCTATGTTTCCAATATTTTCAAGTAATTTACTGGGGCCTAAACCAAATCACGGAGTTCGCGAGATGATATGCGTGTCATGTCCTAATTTATGTCACAGCCTAACATTGTACACCTAAGCAATCGCTCGGTATGGTGTACAAAAACATTTGGCAGAGGAACACATGATATTATTGCATGAGTTCCTAGTATTTAGTTTCGTTCTTAGAGTACATCTATGCAAATCAATAAATTATAACAAATAAAGTTATAATTTTGGTGTACTTTTTAGTGACCATAAATGTGACCAAAATCTGGGAACAAAATCAAATTATTACCGTTATTGATGCATTACATAAACGATAAATTTACAATGCAAAATGTTTAATCCACATTTAGCTTTTCATAGTAGTGACATTACGAATTCGACTCCTATGCGAGAATTCTACACATGCGATCAAAACCTAGATAGGACACTGTATTTGGATTCATTAACATAATACCGAAAATAAATCATCACTGCAAAGCCGTTAGTGTAGATAGTTGCACGCTGGGCATAGAGGCATAGATATCCATGGCATAGAGGTGTACGTACTATATCATATATATACATACTATTACAAATATACACCTGTTCTATTACAGCAAACTTGTGTAATACACCAATATCCGCCATACAGCATCCTATAAATAAATAAATAAATAAATAAATAAATAAATAAATAAATAAATAAATAAATAAATAAATAAATAAATAAATAAATAAATAAATAAATAAATAAATAAATAAATAAATAAATAAATAAATAAATAAATAAATAAATAAATAAATAAATAAATAAATAAATAAATAAAATTTAATCTTGCAGTACCTACTACAGCACATCCAACAACAGAAGCAACAACATCAACTGGTACAACACTTAAAGACGAAACGTCGGTTGCAGATGAATTAAGTACTCTGGTGACAGAAGAAACATATACGGTAACTCAAGATAAAACGTTGATTACAGATGAATTAGGTACTATGTCTGCAACAGAGCCAGGTAAGAAAATTATGCATTCATATTTGAGTTCATTACAAAATTAATAAGAATAATATTCGGAATAATAATTGAACTATATTTGAGACGAGTAAATAAAGAAACTGAAACCGCCTTTCTTTTTCAGTTAAAACAACAATGCTATCAGAGACAACAACAGCAAAAGAAACATACGGTACAGAAATCACTTCCCAGTTCACACCATTCCTTACAACAACCCAGGAAACTACAGATGAAATGGCCACTAAAAAAGAAACCACAACTTATGATGACATCACTTCCCAGTTCACACCATTCCTTACAACAACCCAGGAAACTACAGATGAAATTGCCACTGAAAAAGAAACCACAACTTATGATGACATCACTTTCCAGTTCACACAAATTCTTACAACAACCCAGGAAACTACAGACGAAATGGCCACTGAAAAAGAAACCACAACTTATGATGACATCACTTTCCAGTTCACACCATTCCTTACAACAACCAAGGAAACTACAGATGAAATTGCCACTGCAAAAGAAACCACAATTTATGATGACATTACTTCCCAGTTCACACCAATTCTTACAACAACCCAGGAAACTACAGACGAAATGGTCACTGAAAAAGAAACCACAAGTTATGATGAAATCACTTTCCAGTTCACAGCATTCCTTACAACAACCAAGGAAACAACAGATGAAATTTCCACTGCAAAAGAAACCACAAGTTATGATGACACCACTTCCCTTTCCACACCATTCCTTACAACAACCCAGGAAACTACAGATGAAATATCTACAGAGATCACAAGTTATGATGAAGCCACTACCCAGTTTACCCCAGCCCGTACCACAACTCAACAAACTACGAAGGTGATGACCACAGAATCGGAGGCCACAAGTTATGTTAAGGCCACTTCCCAGTTTGTATCAACCACTACCACAACCGAGGAAATTACAGAGGTACTATCCACGGAAATTGGGACCATAAGTTATGATGAAACCTCTTCTAAATTTGTATCAACCCCTACCACAACCAAGGAAATTACAGAAGTACTATCTACAGAAATAGAGACAACAAGTTATGACAAAACCACTACCCCTACTACACCAGTACCTACTACAGAGACCGACCCTGCGATGGACACCACTCATTTTAAAGAAACTACTGTGCAGTCAACTGTTCCTCTTACTAATTACGACAAAATAACATCAAAGTCCACAGCAGGTACTACATCACCATATGCACTCACAGTAGGAGAGGGAACTGAATTGGAGACTACTATTGTCGATGAACCATTCACATCAATTGGCTCAACAACAGCAGGAATGGACGACGAAACGATTATGACTACTACTGAAACAATAGTAACAACAGAACCAGGCGTATCAACATATGGTACAACAGCTACAACGCAGCACATGTCAACCCAAACAGATGGCATTACTACAACAGCAGCAGTGTGCAAAACTCAGAATTACATATGCATTGCTCAATACCCGAGTCAGAGATTTAAGATGAAATTGGTTATATTTGGCCTAACATGGGTCAATGACCTTAATGATGATAACACATGCATGTACAAAGATGAAGCTGACAGCATTGGGCATGGGGTAAGTATTCTGTACAATTAAGTATAGTCAAGTAACTGTTAATGAAAGTGGCAAACTACTGTTTGCATTAGCACCTATTTAGCTTTGTAATCAATCCAGCGAATCAATGGAATATAATTTACTCTTCCCCCTATGTGTACTGTGTATTCAGCCTCAATGTTATTTTTGGTAGCCATAAATATGTTGTTTTTTAATATGTTCCTCTTATGATTTAAGTCTTAATTATGTTATGTTAATTATACATTATCACTAAACACACAGCTTCATATAGTGTTTGATGTAGGCAGACTGGGAAGAATAATACCGTGCTACCATGTCACCAAGTTTACGTGAGTATTCTGTATAATATATAATGAATATGTATGGCTTCACTTAATATAGTATAACTCCTCGTAATACACTATCTTGGTTGTAACTGTCAAGATTCAATTTCTGCTGACTATTGTAGTAACTGGATTGTTTTTTTCCAACAGGTTACATAATCATAATAGAAGGAAAAGACAGGTCTACATTGCTCCCACAGATACCGAGGATATTATTGAAGTAGAAGTGGAGATACCTATACCATTGAATGAAACTGACATTACGGTCGAGTATATTGAAACTGAATTTGAATATGGTCTGAATGTGACTGATGCTTTCAGAAATATATCCTCAAAAACCGTCATACTTAGTATGACCAACGTAACCAAATTAGGTAATGTACACACACACACATTCATATAGGCAACTTGTATCCCCGCGATTTGCATATATTTGAAATTTGCAATCGGAAATTATGCTCAACTGAAAATTCAATACTGATCAGTAAACAGAAAACATGAAGAATTTCACAATATCGAAAACAGGAAATAATTATCGTAGTGTTAGTATCAATTACATGCACATATTAATTATTATTAGTAGTAATTATTCATCCACATAAAATAGTATGTCTGCACAAAGACTTATTATTTCAATCACTCCTTCCATTATTTTTCAGATCCATACACACTGGCACCTACAACTGAATTTCCGGCAACAACTGTCGGGGATATGGAAACCATGACAACTTATATCGATGCATATACTGACCAGATTACAACAGGCATAATCACAGTGGAAGGCACTGAAGTAGTTTCCACCGATGTCCTTGTTGCTGAGACAGGTGTTACAACAGAACCAATCATGACGAATGGTTTCTTTAGCAATGACACAGAAAATGAAACTACTATTATCGCTACTACTAGTGAACCAGCTACAACAACACAACCAAGCACACCATCAGACCTAATAACAGAAGGAGATACAGTTGACACAGCCAGTCCGTTTACCGATGGAACAGAAGGTGAAACATCTACATTACAAACTACTACCAGTGAACCAGTTACAACAACAAAACCACACACAACATCAGGTCCCGCGACAGAAGAACGTACAGTTGATACAGCCAGTCCGTTCACAGATGGAACAGAAGGTGAAACATCTACATTGAATACTACTGCCAGTGAGCCAGTTACAACAACAAAACCACACACAACATCAGGTCCTATGACAAGAGAAGGTACAGTTGATACAGCCAGTCCGTTCACAGATAGAACAGAAAGTGAAACATCTACATTACAAACTACTACTAGTGAACCAGTTACAACAACAAAACCACACACAACATCAGGTCCTACGACAGAAGAAGGTACAGTTGATACAGCCAGTCCGTTCACAGATGGAACAGAAGGTGAAACATCTACATTACAAACTACTACCAGTGAACCAGTTACAACAACAAAACCACACACAACATCAGATCCTATGACAGAGGAAGATACTGTTGATACAGTCAGTCCGTTCAAAGATGGAACAGAAGGTGAAACATCTACATTGAAAACTACTACCAGTGAACCAGTTACAACAACAAAACCACACACAACATCAGACCCTACGACAGAAGAAGGTACAGTTGACACAGCCAGTCCATTCACAGATGGAACAGAAAGTGAAACATCTACATTACAAACTACTGCCAGTGAACCAGTTACAACAACAAAACCACACACAACATCAGGTCCCGCGACAGAAGAAGGTACAGTTGATACAGCCAGTCCGTTTACAGATGAAACAGAAGGTGAAACATCTACATTACAAACTACTGCCAGTGAGCCAGCTAGGACAACAAAACCACACACAACACCAGGCTCTACGACAGAAGAAGGTACATTTGACACAGCCAGTCCATTCACAGATGGAACAGAAGGTGAAACATCTACATTGAAAACTACTGCCAGTGAGCCAGTTACAACAACAAAACCACACACAACATCAGGTCCTACGACAGAAGAAGGTACAGTTGACACAGCCAGTCCGTTCACAGATGGAACAGAAGGTGAAACATCTACATTAAAAACTACTACTATTGAATCAGTTAAAACAGCACAACCAAGCACACCATCGCCAGTTATAACAACCCAATCAGATACATCGACACAGCCAAGTGGTGTCAAAACTACAGCACCGGTTCCCACAATGAGACAGGTTACTACATCACAGACAGACGCTACATCAGGTACACCAATTACATCAATAGTTACTGTACCAACACAAAGTACAAGTGACGATGCAACTACATCAAAAGATACTACACCAACACAAAGTACAAGTGGCGATGTAACTACATCAAAGGATACTAAACCAACACAAAGTACAAGTGGCGATGTAACTACATCAACGGTTACTACACCAACAAAAAGTACAAGTGGCGATGCAACTACATCGAAGGTTACTATACCAACACAAAGTACAAGTGGCGATGTAACTACATCAAAGATTACTACACCAACAAAAAGTACAAGTGGCGATGTTACAACTGCACCGAAAGTTACTACACCACATCAAGATCCCACAACACTTCAAGTTACAACTGCGCCTACTACAGCAACGGTTTTACCAACGTGTACACCAGAGGAATATATCTGTAAAGTACAGATACCCAGTCAAAGATTTATGATGACCTTATATATATATGGATTACCCTGGAACGATGACCTGTCAGACAAATCAACGTGCACGTTTCGTGACGAGGCTGATTACATTGGCAAGGGGGTAGGTAATCATACATTAAATCGCAAGTCAAAGTTTCAACTTTCTATAACGTGTCTTTGGAAATATTGACCAACACGATTACACACATGCACATGTCTCAAGGTCGTTGCAATACAATTGCCAAGACTGGGTGTAACTGTTACTATAGTTTAGTGTTTTATTGTTTAGTAAGACACGTGTATATCCTCACCATATCTACTCCTGTTTTCATCATGCAGATGTATAAGGTATTCGATGTTGGTAAACTCCGTGGGCTTACATACTGTTATTACGTTCTATCATTCACGTAAGTACACAATACTGGAATTTGTTTATGATTATTATTTATTATATGATAAGTTGGTTTTAGGTTGATTGATACCCTATAGACTATTACTTAAATCACGCCCTCTACATCTCATTAAAAGATAAAACGCCACTGATCATGCTACACGATGATATCGTAATACGTGTGAGGGCGTGAACCTGATTATGTGTCAATGGCGCAACCGGATTGAATATAAAGAAATCGCGGTCTACGCGACTGTCTTTTTTTCTATTTTTGACATTTCAAACATTTAGTAATTAAGCTCAATAAATCAACAATGCTACCAAGTTTCCTATTCGAAATAACTAAAAAAAGGCCGAGAGGCTCTCCGTCTGTTGTGTTTTGTACTCATACATATTATATATTCATATGAACGTTGTGACAGTTTTACGGATTGTACTTGAGGGACCGCTGGTGGTCTTTTAACGTAACATTGCGATGTCTCACTACTACCTACTATTCTAACAGGGAATCACAACCTAGCAGGAGGAAGAGGCAGAAACCCATGGTGAATGTTCCCGAGCATGAGAATATTATTAAAGTAGATGTCGAAATACCGATTCCTTTAAATGAAACTGACGTCACGGAGGCATTGATCCTAGAAGAATTTACATATGGGCTGAATCAAACTGATGCGTTCAGGGAGTTTTCTAACAAAACTGTCATAATTGACCGGACTGATGTTATAAAACTAGGTACAAACTCTATTTAGTTTTATCATACCCATGGTCGTGCCGCTGATTGAACTGAACACGGTCACGTGATGGTGAACACAACTCACTATTGGCTTAGAGACAATAATGAACATCAATTGACCTCGATTTCGTTATTGCGCATGTGCAGATGTTTACAAAAAACAACAAAAAATGTCATACGGTTTATGTCGTGATTATTTATTTGGCATAATAAAACATATAGTTACCGAGGTGGAGGTCATTATTAAGTTTTAATGAAATATTGACCTTGATTGTGCCTTTCTTTCTCGTCGGGTATTCAAAACTAAATATGTTCCTCCATTTCGGTATCTATGTTTAAAATAGCGTGGTTGTAGACGGATTGCACATGTAGTCTATGTAGTGTACTAATGTATGATGATATTAAATTTCTTTCAGATTCCTACACCATGGAACCTCCCACGGAATCCACAGAAGAAGGTAAGTGTTAATTGGTAAACCATTTGAAAGATGTCAGTATTCAACGATATCATTTGAAAACATTATAATATCTATTCAATCGGCCAATAGAAACCTCTCGTTTTTGTTTGAATTGTGAAGTTTATAAATAATTGTAAAGATGAAGGTAATATCTTTGTTGCGCCGAGAGTAAACTATATATTTTTAAAAAAATGCGTATTTGCACATTTACACACGAGAAAACAAGCAATGTATTTAGCACGCGTTCTATTCCCCGAAGTGTATTGAATACAACCTGCGCGATACCATCAGTCTTTAAAACGGGAGGGTCGTCACCTGCGCACGTGCGGGAATTGAGTCTCAAGCAAGGATAACAAACACGCAAAGGCTCATGGGTAGACGCTTGTTTGTAAACAGTGACACGCTATGGCCATCTGACGCATGCGCAGGTGACGACATCCCCGCTTTAAGGTTAACCAGGGCGGTAGGCATGGCATGCCTAGGCATTGTTTAGCTCTTGAACCAATCACTATCCAATTCGAATGGGAGCTGATGATCGGTATTTATATTTTTTAAATACGTTTATAAGTTAAGGCACAGCTTTATGCCATTCGATGTATAACTGGCACAGTTACATTACATTTACATTATTCCATACATCTTTCAAATTAAAATGTATCACTGACCTATGTTTTCAGGTGATGATGGCGTTGCTGACCGGCAGCTTGTCATATTGGCTGCTACCCTTGGGACCACGGCCGCTGTACTCGTTGTAGCCCTTTGTGTGTTTCTGTTCGCCTTCTGTCGAGCAGTTCGTAGACGCAGACACCAAAGAGACCAAAGCAAACACTTCGCCTATGTCGACCACAAGTACCCTCACACGGTTAGTCGACCGTATGGACTTGAACAAGGGCCCGAGTCCTCTTTTGAGTGGGACTCGTACAGTGAGAGCATCAGTGAAGTCAGTGCTAGCAATGGTGACTCGACATTTAAGATGGACCAACGAATGCGGCATCTAGCCATGGTAATGAACCAAGCACCCGAAGTATCGGTGAGTATAGTCTGCAACAATGTGATCCATGATCAGATGACTAACGAGAATTGTTACCAAGACGTTATATCCGGTGTTATGTAGTCTGATAACCAGGATACTTTCCGCGGCTTAGCAGGCCTCTTCTCACATGATCTGCTTACCAGGCTAGGAGTTAATGGACTAACTAAAACCAACTAATATTTTGTCAAGCAAGCTATATATCAACTGAATTAAAGTCACGCCTATTAGTTTAAATCGCAGCACTAATTTTATTGTGTCTTATTCACAGCCACACATGCGTGCCAAGCCACCTAAATTAGACTATGGAGAACCATATGAAGCCGCGTTCTCTGAAGATCATGGATTTATACGACCATATGTTGCAACGGGGTCAGAGGTCAGTATCAAACTTTTAATAGCTTAATTGCCAACGATGTTTATATAAGGTGGTTAATTAATAAAAAAAACAAATGTATTCACTCACGCACATTTATGACAAAGTGACGGGTATGTAGATTAAAACGGATGTTGTTGACCACCTCGTCCTCGTTGTCGTCGCCGTTAACCCTTTCCTGTGGCCGGGACAATTGTAGTAATATTTGTAAAATCTTTTTGTAACTTGGCAATATCATCAACCAATGTGTAATCTCGATGAAGTTCAAGTTTGAAAATTTGGTCCATTAGCTTAAACAAGAGTAGTTTGTAAGAATGTATACGTAAATGTCTGTCTCCGAGTGAAAACGCGATACCAATACAAGCACAATTAGATGTAATTGAAAACTGGCAAATCAACTCAGCTTAGTGGGATAGTTCAAATCAAGTACAACAAACATCAACTTAGATGGTAAGAGGAGAAACATTGTTGAACATAAAAATAAGTAAATATATTATTTTACCCTGTTTACAAGTATTTTCTAACCGACATTTGCTGAAATATATTTCACTACACTGTTATGGAACTCGCCAAAATCAAGCATTTCTTCCATTCCAGTACCGGTTCTTGTATTGCAAGTGTTCAGTATTTTAACTATTATTTATATTATATTATTTATTTCAGATTTCGGAGTCAAAGTACTCAGACTGAATTTATCTTTGGAAATAAAACTGAGATGACGTCATCGATGACGAGGATACACTTCTATTATAGATATGAAGCAACGTGCAATTAATTATAAATTAAAAAACGTCTGCAGTAGATGCAGACATTTTATTTTTGAACAAAGTGATTTATAATATGTACTTGAAGTACGTCACGTTGTGCAGAAACTAGATTAGATAAATATGTTGCTACCATATGAATTTACCCACTAACATATTGTGTTATGTAACAGCATTTTTAATCGTTTAGTATTCATTTTTAGTATTGTTACTTCTCAGGATACGCTTGGAGTGTATTTTATTACTATTTACAATTGCGAGTACACTTCTGACCATATTTACCCATACGACCGAATACAAGTATTATATTTATTCAAGACGTATATATTTATAAGAACTCACACAAACAATTTGCGCCCTCTAGCGATGACACACTTTTGTGACGTAGAAATGACGTAGGTGGGTGAAAGTTCACTTTGACAACATTGTTGTTTTCCCATTTAGAATATAGAAATCTTTCAAAAACATTTTTTTAACGGACGACTACAGATCAAAACATATGCATTACCATTTCAGCATCGCTAGGGGGCGCGGCATTTTGTTTGCAATGACACGATTAGGGTATTCCAGAATAATATACAGTAAATATTCCTAGTCGAATTCACGGTGCTCATGTAACTAATATTTTTATTTTTACTTGTTTTTCTATTTGAATTGCTGATTTGACGGAGTTCAAAGAATAAATTCCTTTATTGCCCTTTGCTTTTATTGCGTTCATTGCATTGTGAGTAAGTTATACAAGCATTATTTATATATCAGTTTGCTTTATCAAAAAGTATTTTTTTAAAGAATAAACTCATTTATTATTGATACTATGTTTATCTTTATTGGTAACCTATAACTGTGAACACTATCTTTACATACATGCTAAAAATATATTTGTTAATCTTTACGATCACTTGTAATACCCTATGAATCACGTACTGAAAATATAATATCTGATTACCGTACGAGGTTCGTCCAATTTTGTCGGTTGATCTAAAAGTTTTATGATTGAGAAGGCCACCTTTACAGAAATAGACATCCAAACAAAAAAAACTATAGCCCTAATATCCAGATAATTGAAATGTGCATAGTCGTGGCTTGAAATAAATGTATGGGGGGGGTGATGCATTTCAACTCTAGTTTCATTAGACATGATAAACAAGTATGCGTGTGTTGTCTTTCCAAACATGTTTTGTATTCTCTAATTCTTTGTTTATTTAGAAATTAGTCTCCCTAGCCATGATGTATTCGTCTATCGCTGTTCAGATAAGTAGCGCAGCGCAGTCAATGTACAAGAATGTCCGTCTCATCACACGTGTTTGTTGGTTTGTTTGTTTAATAGTGATTGGCCACCAATTGTGTATCTATCAATAACAGTGGACTAGAAATAAAAAATCAGCGATGCTATGAGTCACAGGTGGACTTCGGCACTAGAGGACGAACTTTTCGGAAAGGTGTATTTTGAATTGGAGCATTATATATTTTTGGATGGGGAAACAATAATTGTATATATAATATAGGAGATTCGTTTGAAATATTTTCATTGGATGGCCAATTTAATGGCGTACTCGATCAAAGAAATATATACCACATATTGGTAGAAAGCGCAAATGATATTTACGTGGATTCGCCACTGCTAATGTGGGATGGAATTGTTATATAGTAATTTCTATATTTTTCACGGTGAAAATTATTTTCATGTTGATTACTATAATAGATCATTCCTATAGTGTTTAGGACATCATCTTAAAACATACAATAAAACAAATATATAATATTTGTTATTAATATACATAATACTACAGTGTAATTCAGCGGATGTATGAACAGGTGCTTTAGTGAACTCTACTAGTTAATCACGTTAAACGTTGAGGTCGGAACCGCTAGATCTCTAAAGTGTTTGGAGGGTTGTTGACGCACGTGTTTAACTTTCTGTAAAACAACATCGATATCTTCTTGGCTTATGTGACTGATCATGTTGTTTTCTGGAAGGAAGAAATTTGGAATGATTCCTTGCTCTAAGAAGAAAATCATCCGATCCCAGAATTCCATGAATCGATCGGCAAGGTCATTCTTGGACCATTGCCCGGATGACAATCCTTCGCTAACCCAGAACATTGTAGTCTTCATATGATACGACGATAACACTTTTGGTTCCTGTATTAAAAACAAAAAAGCAACAAACAATATAAAACACACACTGAACTATTTGTCCATTTCAAGTATTTCAGTGGAATCATCATTTGAGTAATCAAAGAAAACTTTGAATGAACTCTTGTGTGCTTGTGTAAATTTAAGATAAGCCTTTCAAACAAGAATCTTGGCAGCTAATATTTGGCTTCTAGTTGAGATGTACAACGAGAAAACAATGTGATCCACATTGTCGAAATGTATAATACTTTTATTTGATACATTTGATTTCTGTCTAATTAATTAATTAATCAAAGAACCTCTATCACAAATTCAATTTAAACCTGATTTTTTGAGAAATCAGAAATTGTCTAATAATAAACCTAAAAAAAGCTGCGCATTAGTCCAGAGCATCTATGCATCAAGCATATGGTTCTTGAGATATTGGTGGAACGGACAGACACACACATACACACATACTCACTATCTGCGAAGACTCCCACAGTGTGCTTCGCCGGAGTTAAAACATGTTTTGAATATATATATATATATATCAGTAATTTTAATGAAAAAAGTACATTTTTCTTAGTAATAGTGACACCTGTTGTTTAGTGTGATGAACCCCCACGGTTGGGTACAGGAGCATAGAAGTTTATAATTAAAATTGTTTTCCATAAGAAAAATGAAACCATCATACATGGCCTTATAAACAGCCTTTTACTTCATAGTGGGGTGGGTGGAGTAAAGCTGTGATTATTTTTATTATTTTCTGACCATCTAGTTTGCCATTTACCATGTCCATATAAACTAAAGCTCCAGCCAATATCAGATTTGACTACTTGTTTCAAGCTATGGCACTTGGAAATGAGTGTTGTGACATGTGGCAAATGTCCAACTGTCTTGGTTAATAAGATTGGCTATATTTCAACTAGAAACAGGTAAACCAGTATACCTGTATGTAAGAAGCCAGTGAATGTTATTCAAGCCAAAGAAACTGCATCTATTTATATAAATACACATGGACAGAGAATATTTTCTTGGAGCACTAAATGTGGCAATTGCCCTACTGTCTGTGATAAATATACCACACCAGCTACATAGTGCCCGACGAGGAGTTGGGTAGGTAGTGAAGAAAAACATTGACTGAAGCCTGGCAGAGGACTGAATTGTTGTCAACAGCAACAAACATACTGGGAAAGTCAAAGACAGTGAAAAAACAAACAAAAACAACACACAGGCATATAAATACTAACTTTCTAGGATCTTTATTGACTCCAAGTAATCCAGAGTAGAACGAGATGAATCAACGCTATACTCCGCCATCTTTATTTTAATATTAGATGCAACCATTATCCTGTAGGGGACAACGGGTCATAACTTGAGGGGAGTTAACACCATGATTTTTAAAATGCCTTGATCAATAAGAGTTTAAGTTACAGGGAACATTATTTTCATTTTTCAGTGGACCAATAAATGCATTTGACAGGAAAATAGAAAAGCTCTACCACAACAGCAATTAGAACAGCTTGCTGCATTATAAGTATCACTTCCCTATCAAATTAGTGGTTCATGCTTATTTGAATCTGAACATAACAGGCCAATTCTATCACACCTTGCTAGGCTTGAACTTCCATCCAATCAGAGCATTCCAAATGAACATGATTCTCCACAATACTAGAGGGCGCTCTGACCAAAAAATTGCCATGATCTAAATAAAAAGAACTGATATATATATATATATATGGCGAGACACAAGAAAATTTAAGATTACAGAGTACGTACCTTCAAATAACGACGCCATATTTTTTTCATCACTAAATAGAACGTACGTTGCCATTCTGTGAAACTATGCGCGAGTGTCCGTTCAGCCAATGAAAACGAGAGCCGCCACTGTAGATTATCATCTCCACCCTCACCGGGATAAGACTTGGGAACCACGTGACAGCCGTCGCGTTGAATATGCAGAACCAGGTCCTTAGTTGGCCACTGGCGAGCACGTGTAACCCACGAAATGGCAAGAGACGGCCAGGCTGAACATCTTAGAACCAATGCAGCATCCACGGTGTGTTCAAACTCCACACTTTTTGCACTCACTCCGCCTGGATTAATAGAGGAGAATAAAAAGCTCAATAGCCAATCAGAAAGTATGCATATTTGATCCCAACAAATGAAAATCCGTAACATGTTTTACCAACATATTGGGACAAACGTTTGTGGCGTTTGGAGAGAGATGGTTACCAGTCAACAAAAGTGATATTAATGCGATTGGCAACGTGAGTAATCATATATCGATTCAGCATAGATGGAACCTAATTAATGTAGTAGACACTACATCATATGTTATAAAAAAAAGTGGAACACATGCTATACGTGTTATTTCACAGGAATTTCATACCTTCTAAAGACGCAGCAGTATAGTATACACTTAGTGTCTGAACTGGGCCCTGTTGCAATAATTCCAATCTACCACGGAAACCACCTCGTGTTTTGTACTCCTCATCTATGTTATCCTGAACAACCGGAATTCGTTGGCGTATATAGTCCTCTTGAACCTTCAGAAGCTTTGCTCTTGAGAGGTAGATGACATCTCTTTCAACTTTCCTCACCACAGAGCATATGTTATGAATGAAACCTTCACTGAAATCAATTTTCGATTCATCATTGGCCTCAACTCTGACATAACCAGGAAACGAGGTTGGAACCCACTTGAAAGGCGCGCCATAAGACGGGCTTTCATGTCCAACCCTTTCAAGTTCGCTTATGAACAGTTCCCGTCCTGATGCTTCTAAATCTAGGTCTGTGTTTGTCATTGAATCATCCTCAGGGTGTAGTTGTATTCCTTCCTGTGCTTCCCCGATAGGAATCATTACATCCATCTCATCATTCATGTACCTATCTTCCTTCACGCTGTGGTCGGTCATTGCAAATCCCTCACTCGTACTTCCAGTCCATATGAATGAATCAAGGTTTTGTATGTTATTAAAGCAAGGTTTCAAAACGTAGTTATAAATATCGGCCAATCTCTTGGGGAGTTTGTTTGGATTATTCGGAATTACATTGCTTATTTCATACATTTTTACCATATATCCTTGCATCACCAAGTATTCATTTATTCCTTTTACACGCTCCTTCGACACGGGGTCTATTCGAAACAGGGGGTTTGCGAGAAGATCCGAGAAACCAATTTGAGAGTGGATGACACGAATCATTTCAGCTTCATTCAAGTAACCCTTTTTTGAGTGTCGTTCAATTTCAGCAAACGTATCCAATTCCTTCTGCATTCCAAGTTGCACAAATGGAATTGGACTGGATTCTGTTTAAAAATAATTAAAATAAATTTAAAAATGTAACTATGTTTTTCGCAAGATAAACGTTGACACAATACACCACGAAATAATTCAAGACAATCAATAAAATGGAAGGTCTACAATACCTGGGTTATATTTTTGGTTAAAGATGGGTATACAAATGTGCAATAGTTAGTCACGGTGAGAAACCGGAGTCCATACTATCATAAAAGTTTAAGTCTGGTCCATTTGTGACATGAACATTGATTTAATACAAATATGACCACGACAACAACAAACGTTGTATATACGGGGTATAATTACTATAACACAGTGAGAGGCAAATATATATATTCAACTTATCTTACCTATTGTATCAGTTTTTAAAATGTTGGCTTTATCGGGGTGTTTAGATTCTTCTATAAAATCAATGCCCCATGGGCTCCGCATGCGATTGAATTGTGTAGTGTTGAAATTGGTGGTATTGATTCTGTACGATTCTACAGAAAAAATAGATCAAAGTGTTAGCAGCTCGTCAGAGCTATGTTGAGGACTTCTTTTTAATGTAAGAACGTAAATATAGTGGCACAAGTTTTTTCGCACACCAATGTAGTGAAATACAGAAATCGATTGAAAATAAAAAAAAACTCGTCATTTAATGTGGATTTAAACGCTTGGCTAACCAAATGCTGAATAGTACCTACAATAAGATCCGGCAAATTATATACATTTATTTATTTACAGAGCGCCTCATATTTTTTTTTGAGGATGCAATTAAGCCAATAGTTATTTTAAAATCACTCGTTTTGGTGAATTGACTATCCTGTAACCAGGTCTAACTAATTTCAACATACATGAAGCTGTCACTAACTTCAGTGTGTTTGATATATTTTGACTGACTGTAATTCGCAGTGATACGATCAAATTCTAAACAAACTGGAAGTTAGGGTAACGATGGTGGCTTTGCGTAACGAAAATTATGGAGGTAATGTTCTACCAAAGTTTTGAGTTGTTTGGTATAGATTCCTTCTTTTTGTGGTCAAATATATCTCCGTGCTGTAATAAACTCAAAAATCTAGTATACACAGTTACCTCTAGTATCTTAATCGCTTACCAAATGGTTCTGTGAAATGGGGAGTATCCGGTCCTTTCAACGCATCAGGAATGGTAATTGGGGAACATGTTTCAACAACAGACACCTGGAGGCACTTTCCCGTCACAGCTACCAATGGATAAACACCTGAGACAAATATGAAGAACTTTATATATCTACATAATGTCACCCAGATAGTCGATATACCACCAGTCTTACAGTGCTGTAGTTTTGACATAATATGTACCGAATCGCGTGTAGAAGAGGCATGTGTTGACTGATATCAGACGCAAATGGCGGCCGGAATCTCGCACAGAGCGAGAGAGTCACGATACTATTAGAGTCTCGAGACTATTCTTCTGGTGAAATAAACAATACAAAAACAATAGAATACAACTTGCACCTGCTATCTAGAGGCAGAATAGGATGAACTTAAACTTATTACCAAACGCTTCAGCGTGGTATTAAGAGTTTGTTTTCAGGGGTGGGTGATACCAAGGTGGGAAATGGATGCACATATGGGGTTAATTCCTTGAATTGCAATATAGAGGGTTCAGGCTGAAATACAATATATAGTGTTTTCATGTTTCGTCTGATATTTCTGTGGTATTCTGCTGCTGTAAGTAATGCACGATTTGTTCCGAAATTCAGTATATTGTGTGTATTCCAGGGTTATTCGTTTTTTGCTGAAAACACCCCTATTTTTTAGTGGCAGAGTTTGAATAGTCTCACTCCCACTGGGAAATCTGCATTGTTGCTTGAATGTGAGTTAATTAAACACATTTTCCAGACCGGCGAAAGAGTATGCAACAGCCAATTTTAACAGCCTGTCACGTGATTTTAGTCTGAATGTCAACATGAAGAGGCTAGTCCATTTTACGCAGGAGTAATTGGGAGTCGAATATGTGAGGAATAGTATCAACAGAGATGTGTATAGTGAAAAGTAATATCTATCCTTCATTTACATCTCTGAGCATTTTTGTTTTAGTATATTGGTTTGAAAATGTTGAACTTGCATGATTTGCAATGTGTTTTTTTAATGGGACTCCCCTATTGATCGAATCCCGGGTTTGAACGAGAACGGCACACCACGTGATTCGTTTGAATACAATGCTGATGGCAAACATGCCGTGTTACTGCGGTACTCCACTGACGGGATGACTTACTGCATGCTACAACTTCGCTTGTGATGTTGCTTGTTAGCCATGGATTACATGAATCTTGATTACCAGTCAAATGTTGCTCATTTGACGTTGGTAATCTTTATTTGGAACTGAGTAACTTCCTGGTACTTCGTACTATGATAAAAAATCAGTCAACATACATCAAGTTCTCTCAATCGTAGTATTCCATGTGATGTACACCTAATATGCCAAAAATGTTGCTGAACGATTTGAACTGAATAAAAATAGCAGACGAAAATTTGTTTACAAAATAAAAATACTTCGGTTGCCAATGAAAACCGGTAAAAAACAAGCAATATGTTTTCGGCTGTTATCATGGAAGGGACATGAACGTGAAGCTAACGTCTGTTTATAACTAAAACCGGGCACCTTATACGAGGTTTGCAAAATAACATGGCAGTCATTAGAAGTCACTTTATTTTATTGTTAGGACGTATTCAGCCGTTAAATGTATAATTTCCAATCGTTTTGCGATAGTATTTTTTAGATTGGAAGCAGCATTTACATTTTATTCAAAGTTCAAAGCTGCGTTGGGATTCCGTTGACAGTGGTAACAATGTCGGCGCCGGTGATCTCTTACCAGTGCGCAACGTAGCCAAAATAAAAGGCATGATCATTTGGGCACTGCTATTACAAGACTTTGGCTGTTGCCATGGTAGCGGTGGGTCAGGATTGTTTTTCCAATTAGTGATGGTACGACCTGCCTGTCAAGTATGAACCGTGACAAAATCAGCCAAGCCAAAAAAAAATCACAGAAGAGTTAAAAAGCCATTCCTGCTGAACAGTTACTCTAACTTCGGGGTCAACTTTCTCATTAATGAAAAAAGATATCAAAAATTCAAATAGTAACTTTTTGCCCACACTCCAGCCGAGTACAATGAGCTATGTCTGAGGTGTTGTATCACAGGGAGTTGGACAAACTTGTGTATTTTAATAAATTATTGAATAATAAAATGTTATATAACTTTTCTTTTACCCCCCTCCCCTTCCTGGTATCTATTTCAAGTATTTTTGCCAGGTTCAAATCGTTCACCAGCATTTTTGGCATGTTAGATGTACATCACATAGAATACTAGGATTGGGAGAACTTAATGTTTGTTGACCACCTGGAATCTGAGTTTTATAAATCTTGAAGGGCTCTCGGAAGATCCACCCGCTGCCTGGACCCGCAGTAAAATCTCCGATTAATATGGAGCCGCAACCATCAACATCGATATACCATGAGGTTTCTGCTGGCGACGTTGCGGCGCTACTCAGTTCGAAATAAAGATTACCAACGCCAAATTAGCAAAATTTAACCGGTAACCAAGACTCAGTCTATCCACGACAAGCAAGCAACATCACAAACGAGGTTGTAGTGTGCAGCTCACGAGTCAGCGACGACCGATTTCAACGAAAGTCATTCCGTCAGTGGAGCACCGCAGTTGCACGGCATGTTTGCCAATGCACAGATCTGTGGAGGAACTTTTAACTTCAACATCAACCGTGTATCGTAGTCGCCCAGTTTAAGTTCTGGTTCTGTCGTGGTCCCAACTAAAGGGCAACAGTCGTCGTGTCGCGTCCTGTTCGATATGGGACTCACAGCGACGTATACAACGCGTGTAAAATGCATTGTTTATTTACATGAAATTCGAACACGCGTTGTGCTACGACCACCGCGCTTAAACATCCACGAGTTATTTATTCGGACAATGACTTAAATTAGACGTCTGATTATTTTATTTTCACACGTACAGCGACACGCGTTCTACACTGACAAGCGTTGCTAGGTCGCAGCACTGTCTTGGAGCATATTAATGAGCAATTGGGTTCCCCGATCTAAATTTCTATCCCGGTTTGTTGCACGTTCTTTTTTTAATATGAAATAATCAAATATGGGACATGTGTATAATAACAGAACCCCACACCCTCCCCGTGGTTTCGCTCGTGAATGTACGGCAGCAGGATACACCGCATCACTCGTGAAAATAACTTCCATACGCAATGAAAGCCACGGGGAGGGTATCTGTCATAATACTTCATTATCACTGAAAACATTTTTCCCCTGAAATAAATTCCAGTGAATATGCCATTTCCCTCATACTATATTGAGACACAGCGCAGTGAAAATTAGATTCACATGTAATGCTTGAAAACATGTCAGCAAAAATAAATTAAGTGAAATTCTACGTGACTTCATAATAGTTGGAAATGAACACATTACACCCGACCCTACCACTCTATATACAATGTAAACTACACCCCAAAACATCCTTTCACCCACAGTTACTACCGTGTTTCACCAGTGTATTCTATTTGACGTCAGGAGAAATTGAAATAAACAAATTAATTATAATTTCAGCCTCTAGTTTACCACTGATTAAATAAACTACCTCGTCTTTATGTCAACTTGCAGTTATTCGTTGCCTACATCAGTGACTTCAAAATATATGTTTCAATCCCAGGAATTTCACTCGCTGTTAATTGCATGGGAGTGGCAGTCTTTAATGAATTTCTATTGTCATGTCAATTTCTTGCGATTACTCGAACATTAAGCTGTAACCACATACCGCCTAGGTGCTGTAATTAAATTCTGGTGTAAGCACCATATGAACTATGAACAATGCATGTGAAGCCAGCTGTGGGGTATATTCAATCCTATAGATTTCTCATTGTTTGGTAACTATTTGCTGCAAATGCAACAAAAATCAATATAAAAAATATTACCCACACAGTATTCTACAGGTTACTTGTATTTCTTTAGATATATCATTACAATCATAGAATGGTAAAAAATGGTCGGGGAAAATCGCCGGAAGCACAATTTGGATTACCTTCTGGTATGTTCCTGAACGCAATGCCTTGATCTTCTCCATTATAGTAGTAGTGTAAAGCAGAATTAGCAAAACGAACAATACCAACTTTATCGCCCTGTTTAATTTCTTCTAGATTCAGACTGTACCCTCCTCCAATTGTTTTAAAGTCTCGATGAAAATCCGTAGTTCTAAAATAATAAATATATTCTCTGAACATAAACATGTTGATATTTGTTTTATAAAAAGAATCGGGACGCCCTCATATATCTGGATACTGATACAGGAATGTCGTTTTGAACTAAGCGCAGGCCACACCAACACTTGATTCTCGAATAATTTTAATTTCTGATGGAAGCTCCATTTAAGATGTCCTAAATATACGTGAGCCGACTTACTTTAAGAACCAAAAGCCTGTCCCTTCTCCGTAGCCTTCCCCGTAATAAACCACATCATCTGGAAACTCTTGGTATATTGTTACACCTATTAAAGAGAAATAGAACAATGAGTTAATAACACCAATACAGCGGGGGAGGGCAGAATCACGCACACGACACACAACAAACACTCCAGTATGGAATCCATGCGCGTAAAGTCAGACGCCATGATCGTTTGTCCTCGTTTGTAATAAAATGTTTCCGAACAGGGGTACATCGTAGTAGTGTAGTGATACATACTATTTATTGGCGAAGTGTTTTTGTGGGGTAATGTGTATTTCACGTTTCAAAATTTCACATTATTGAGCAACGAAAAAAAAAAGTACATTGTCCACTCCATGTAAGTCTTTAAACGGCTAAACCTGCCATAATCCAAAATTTGTTGAATATTGTTCGTAATTCACTCCTGGGAGACAATTAGCATACAACAAATATCACGAAACTCTGCCAAACATCATGCATTTTGTAACCCAGTGAAAATTTCACTCGGTTTTGGGGGAATGCGACCGAAGGACGGATACCTGGATCGGAGATCACCGAGTAGAGAAGGTTCAAGCAGTGTTGATTCATAACCTCCATCACTCTTTGTTGACGATTGCATAGACATGGTTATAATAAAAGAAATACATCATGGGGTAACGCAAATTCACGCTACGAAATAATTTTGTTACAAAAGTTTCATTGTTAAAGCGGGAGGGTCGTCACCTGCGCACGCGTGGGAATTGAGTCCCAAGCGACGATAACAACACACGGCAAAAACGCAAAGGCTCATGGGTAGACGCTTGTTTGTAAACAGTGACACGCTATGATTATACATAACATGACTGACCTACCTAAATCTGTAAATCCAAAAAATGGTCCAATAATTACGTGAATCTACTCATCTTCAAAACAACTTACCGAATTCGAGACCGGCTGTTTTTCTAACGTCTATTTTATCGATGTTTATTTCAAACAGGTGATTACATCGCAACGGTTTCTCTGTCACGAACACTGCTTTATTGTTAGCTGCCACAAGATCCGAATCTTTTCGGTAACCAACTAATCCATCGTTCTTTATACCTGCACGTGACCCCGCGGGTATAAGGCGCACTTTATCGTCAGTTTCCCGAACTTCACTGTCTGTAGTGGGTTTTCTTACCTAGATATAATAATAATGTCACGATTTGAGCTCGTACATTACCATGTACATGGAACTGCGTCACTTGACAAATTAGCAGATTTTGGTGCGTAAATGTTTAACATGTCACTAATGAGGCATTTACAAACTGCTGTAAAAACTACTATTTGTTTTTTTTGCAACACGTGTTGTGCGCAGGTCGAGTTATGTAATATGTTGCACTCTGCTGGTGCAAAATTCACGCATAATTTTGAAACACGTATTCATTCACGTATGGTTTGTTACACCGTATACTACGATATCGCGACTCACCGTGCTTTCAGATCCGGGAGGCATGTCACGAGATGGCGCTTCTACCGATGATTCCATTACTGGCGTCGATGAAACAGTGTCACCAAAGCATGTCGCTATTCCGTCCGCTAAGCTTATCATCTGTAAACAAATAATAAAATGTCAAATCACCATAACAACAGACCATTATGGCACCTGACCAGTACTTTATATGTACTTTAATCAAAAAGAACTATGAAGTATTAATACAAAATTCACTTTTAAAACCATATCCGATCACAAATTTTACCTTTTTCTTCAGCATCTGGAAATGGCTCTCAACCACACTGAGCATAAATGCTACTAAATCAGCAGCGCCCGCTGTAGAGGCAAACGAGAGACTAGCATCTGTATAGTTCCACAACACATGAGCGACGGCGTTGAACACTTCCCATTACGGCAACCGAGGAGGGTCACGACCGTGCTTTGTGAAAAGTGTCACTTTTTTGTACGTTTCATTTTTTCCGTATTTCTAGCTTTTATAATTAATATTTGATTTGCATTTTAAAATGGCTTTGTTGATTAAAATCAATGCAAAATTTAAAAACAAGAGTGAAAATTGAAATCCTCATCTTACTTTTGAAAATGAATTTTCATTTGAAAATTTACTTTTATTTTTAAAAAGTGATTTTAAATCGAAAATTTCATTCTATTTTCAAAAATGGATTTATATTTGAAAACTTACTTTTATTTTTGAAAATAAATTTGCATTTTGAAAATTTACTTTTATTTTTGAAAATGAATTTGCATTTGAAAATTTACTTTTATTTTCGAAAATGAATTTGCATTTGAAAATTTACTTTTATTTTCGAAAATGAATTTCCAATTAAAAATTTACTTTTATTTTTGAAAATGAATTTCCATTTGAAAATTTACTTTTATTTTTGAAAATGAATTTCCATTTGAAAATTTACTTTTATTTTTGCAAATGAATTTCCATTTGAAAATTTACTTTTATTTTTCAAAATGAATTTCCATTTGAAAATTTACTTTTATTTTCGCAAATGAATTTGCATTTGAAAATTTACTTTTATTTTTCAAAATGAAAATGAATTTGCACATGAAAAAATACTTCTATTTTTGAAAATGAATTTAAAATTACATTTTACTTTTGAAAATGACTTTGCTTTTTAATTTTGGTTTTGAAAATGGTTTTTACTTTTTTCGCCCTTTGCTCCTTGACCTCTAACCTCTGACCTTAACTGCTCAGCCAATCAATGACTTTTGAACGGCGCTTCTTACGTACACTTGTTGAAGCAGGGTGAAGAGTCTCGCTCATTGAAGTTTTTCCCTTGGTGAGAAAGGTGAGTATCGGGACTTATTTACATGTTATGAGGTCTGAATTGAGACGGTCGTTTGCCTATCATACAAATACTTCCAAAGATAATCGCCGAAAAGCATGGATTGCTAAATGTTGTTCGTTGTAATCATCATCGTCACTCTGCGTCTCACTATACTTCATTGCCTCGCACAGATTGGTCGGACTGAAATATTTTCTGGCAATTAGGCATATATGAAGCCACTGACGTATATTTGGTTACTTTAATCTGACATTCAGATTGTTGTGGAAAGAACATGGCAATTAAAGTCTAGCAAAGAGTGGCGAAACTGTACATGAAGTCACCCACTCATCGAGTCGAATTTGAAAATTGAATGACATCATCGAATATGACTGCTGTAACCTATAATTCTATCATTTCCCGGGAAAATAAGAAATGTTTTATTATACAAGGCAACCAAAGTTTGACTTTTATAGACAGGTGAATAATTGTTGCCTGTATCAAATTTTGTTGTGATTTGTACCCACCCCAATCTTAACTCCAACCATGGAGCCTGGAGGTAAAAAAAAAGAATTCGTGTTTTACCTTCATGCTCTAACCCTACCCCTACCTTCCACCACCCCAAATAAATAGAATTAAGGAAGATGCAGGTCAGATTTTGAGATCGAGTGAGGGGTCGGATTATTATAAGTTAGCTCTACTTTTTGAATGCTTATATTACAGAATGGACTGTGATCATGAAAATATCCCTAGGGGAAAATGTTCTAAATGCTTGTGCAAGCAGTATAAAAAGCAAATGCAGTCTAATAAGTGTAAGGCATGTTTTTGTATGGCTAGAGACCATGCGAGTATATAATATGCATTTATTTATTTATTTATTTATTTATTTTATATTTATTTTATATTTTTTTTTTTTTTTTTTTTTATTCACCCTTCAAGTTGCTCAATTTCTAGAAACAGAAAAAAAAAGGAAAGGTTAATATTACTGACAGCAGGCATTAAAATGTCAAGTAAGATCCTGCTTCCTGACTTCAAAACTTTTATTTATTGCTGTGCTACAATGCATAGGTATGGTTTCTAGAAACTCTCCATATTTATAGAGTATACTGCAATTTGTTGATACTTAATTCATTGTATCTGCTTTTATTGAAGAGAGAGCAAAGACTGCAAAGACATTTACAAGACTACACATGTCAACTAGACAATATGCAAATGCAGCTGTCCCCAATAAACAACAATCAATCTTGGGTATGCTGGGTCATATTAGTTGTTCTTTAATAATAACAAATGTTTTTTTTAACACATTTTTCATGCTAGTGTGCTGGTTCTTGCCAGTTATGTGCATGCACAAATTTCTTAAGTGCATCAAGTGCAGGTGCAGTGCTGAAAATGGAGTGTGTGATGTGTGGTCATAGCATTAAAAAACACACACCTTCAAAAAAAAATGGTGAGTTTGATTTTAACAAAGTTTATATTTCCAGTCTTGCTAATCACTGTTCTCCTGCAATGTATTTGCTAGACTCATAATTTCAACTGTGCCAATCTGAGGGTTAGGATGTTTTTAGAAAACATTTGTGGACACATCAAATTTTTGTAATATTTTGTGTGTATTTTACCATTTCTATAAATTGTATAGGCAATCTTTTTGGTAAGTCTCTCTATACATCTTGTCATTTTGCTACTGTATTTGCAGGTCAGAATTTATTGATAATTCAAATGTGCAAACTAATTGTTGTTTTTTTCCTAACCATAATTTCAGGACATACAGTGAATAGTAGCCAAGCAAGCAATGATAGTGAGTGAAAAAAGAATTCATATCAGTATTAGTTACCTATATTGCATTTCCATTTTGTACATGTCAAGTATTGATTATCGTACTTGTAGATATAAGTATGCACATTTTCACGTTATTTAAATGGAGAGATATCAATTCTGTCAATTCAGACCCTATTAAAGAACAATGATTGGTCCCTCCATGACATGTAGTCTTTTTTCATCATGCTAGAGGGTAAATTTCCATGTTAATATATGCATATATAATGCACATTTGCAAGCAAACACTAATGTGAAAATGAAAGAAGTAATCACATATCATTTGTATAAGTATGAATCTTCAGTGACAAGTAGCGTTCTGGCTCAAGTTCATTGCATTCTATTTTAGAAGATACAATATAGATGCAAGCAGTGATAAGGAGATTTCCAAATAATAGCTACACTGGCTGCAAGTCTGCAACACAGTGATGGTTGGTAGTATTGTCTATCAAAAAAAGCTAAAATAAATTAAAATCATAAATTTATTATATAACAAACTAAATTTAATTAACAGTACTTGAAAATGGAGATGCCTGTGATGTCTGGATCATGTTCACGCTGAATAATATACTAAATGACCAAATGTAAACATTGTTGCACAATTGTAAACATCACACAGTGCTTATTGGGAAAGCAATCATCATATTCATTACACTCACTGTAAGCGTCTTTGTTGAATATGTCTAGTGGTTGTTTTGCTTAGCTCAGGTGTTACCTGTAGTAAAAGGCGTTAATAGTTATGTTATTTTGTTTCAGATGCAGACCACAAAAGTACCACAAGTACTGAAGGTAATTATTGATATGTTTTTAGATTTATTGCCCCATGAAACATAGTGTCAGCTGGGGATACAGTCAGTCTTGTCTTTCTGTCCTTTCAATTTTCAGGCCAATTCTTTTGAATCTTGCTGTGAATCATGGTCCAACATTTGTGTCTACATGCATCAGTCTGTCTGTCCTTTGTTTGTTTGCATTTAAGTACAGAATCATAATTTTAAAACTTTAATTTTATAGGCAAATTTTGAACACTTGTTGTTGGTCATTATCTTACACTTTGTAGTGCAAACTACCAGCTTACATACATCAGTCTTTCTATCTGTCTGTTTGTCTGGATATTCACATATATGTATAGAGTCATTAAACTTCACAGGCCATTTATATTATTATAGCCCTATACACTGTATGTCTGTGTCAGTGTTTCTGTTTTTTGTCTGTCTGTCTGTCTGTCTGTCTGTCTGTCTGTCTGTCTGTCTGTCTGTCTGTCTGTCTGTCTGTCTGTCTGTCTGTCTGTCTGACTTGCAGTTAAGTCGTACATACATCTGCCTTCTTTTTTGTTTATTTGTCCATATATTTGTATAGTCATAAATCAATGATCACGCCACTACCAATGCAAAATAAAATGTTTTGAATAATTATTCCAATGTCAAAAATAAATTATAAATGAAATCAAAAATCAATTTCAAAATGTTCAAAATGCTTCTCATCATGGCTGGTTTATTCAGATTAGTAAAACATCAAAAATTCACTTGTATAAAGCAGTCAGTCACATACAGTACCTTACCGATCACTCCACAACTAATGTCTGATTGAAAAAAATCATTTTAATAAAAAGAAACCTTTGGTGAAACTACTAATGATTAAAAAAATCATTGCAGGATCTATGTCAGCACAAGAAAACTCAATGTCAAAAAGTTTCCATCATGGTTGTTTTTGTGATGTGATCTTTTGGCCTATCTTATTCACAGACTGTTGCCTTTGTGCCATGGGGTGTTCTAATCATAACCCTATCCCACAAAATCTGAAATAGAGCATTCTTGGTAACTCCATATTGATTGAGGTAACACACAAGACAGTCTCATACCTGTTTACGGCTGTCGGTATATTTTAGTGTCTGGCCAGAGATATTTTATACAATTCACTTGTTACTGTTTTTTTTCAATTACCCAAGAATCCTCCATTACATATTTTGCCACTATTTTTGCACAAAAATGGCAAAAAATCATAGATAATAATACATAAAAAAACACATATTTACAACAACCATACCTAATAATATTAATGTCATGATACATTAATTTTCCTGTTTACTAATTAGAGCAATGACTCACGTTTTCATTGTAAATTTGTTTAAGTATATTGTAAAAATAATTAAAAGTAATGCAGTGCATAAGCAGTTTGTGAAAAGTGGAACAAATGTACAGATTTTTCATGTGTTGTATTGTGCTTATGTGTATTACTGCATTATTATTAGGGTACATTGAGATTAATACAGTATGTGCACTATTATTTAGGAACTTTTATACAATTTATGTTATATTATTCTATTAGAGACGTTGAGATTAATACAATACATGGCCATTAACATTAATGTGTGTTTAATATATTATGTTAAACAGTGTTTATAACACAAATTTCGCCAGTTTCCCATGTGACTTTTTGTTCATGTGACTTCGCATTTCTTTGTTGTTTTCTTCCAGGCGCCATATTAAAATCAATTTCTCTGTTGTTGTTACCTAAATAAGTATTTTATTCTTTGATCCCACCACCATCCCAAAACACACCTCCTGGGACATCGCCATAGTTTCAGTAACTTCATATAAGTTAATATTAAAAAACAAAATAGTTCTACCTATTCCCTTTTTTGGTGAGCATGCAATAACATTGTATCTCTATGATTTCTTATAGATACATGGGCTGAAATAGAGAAAAAACAAAAACTCATTAGAAGACAATGTTTGGCAAAGAAGCCACATAATATAAAGGTGAAATGTCCCAAGGTACGAGCTGCTGTTCACTTTATAGATTAACTCGTGTATATCAGCAATTGTTTTTTTAGCTCCGCTGTTGACTTTGTCGAGCAGAGCTTATCACATGAGTGGTTGTCCGTCTTCGTCCGGTGACTGTCGTCTGTGTCAACTTTTTACCTTTTCAACATCTTCTTAAAAAATGGAAGCCTGAATGCTTTGATACTTAGTGTATATGTACCTTGGGTGGACCTCTCTTAGATTTGTTCATTTCATGATGATATCTTTTGGTCATACTTTGTAATATTTGGTAAAAAGTGATATTTTGGACTTCTTGTTAAAAACCACAAGTCCAATTGCTTTGATGCTATGCATATTATTCATTTTCTAATGATATCTTCTGTTCTTTAATTGAAATGTGCATTGCTAACAGCGAAGCCATCTCAGCCAACAGGCTGCTTGTTTTTTCTCTTCTTAAAAGCCATGATTCTGTGCATGGTCTTTTGGTATAAACTTAAAGGTATTTTGATTGGACTACAAGTCTCTATATTTAATGAATATTTTTGTTGCTGTGGTGTAATTGGTGTATTCTCTGAACCCATTGCAGTATTGTGTTGATGAAGTTGTATGGTAGGTTTGTTTTGTATTCTGTAATTTACCGGGGTAATCTTATTCATGTACAATAATGGACAACCATTCAACCAATAATTAGATATAATCACATGACAAATGAGTTTCCTAGTGGACACACTGCCTTATTAACTCACCATAGTCTTAATTGAGGGATCAGAAGGATTGGTGAATGTAATTTTTTCTCTTCATTTTGTAACTGTATACTGTATTAGGTTTTCATGCCTGTTTTCACCCATTATTATTAGTTTCAGTCCTGGGTGAGTGTACCATGTCAGGATAGCATTATGATAAGGAGATGATCACAGACCCTTGTCACATAGTCCCAAACTGGAATATAGTCTTTGTAGCAAATGCACTTGCAAATTGCACGTAAAATTTCAAGAGAGTGAACAGTTGCATTCAATGTCTGTAATTGTTACCTGGCGCAAAAATGAATATGAACCTTTATACTTTAAAGTATAATGCCTTAAACAGCTTATATCATGTATTATTAATTTATTTTATTTGTTTTTGCATCAGACTCTAACAATTACAAGGGTTATATTTGATGGTAAAAAATATAAAAAGGCTGCCGGATTAAAAGACTTTGTAAGTAAAGTTAATCAGATGAGTTCTATGATTATGACCAAGAGTTTGTTTTTACATTTTTGATTTGAAACTGTTACATGCTGGATCTAACTGTGACAACACATATAACAGTTTTGATGTTATTTGATACTGTTATCTGATCCATCAATTTAATTTTGACTTCCTTGTCATTTATTTTTTATCAGCATGTTTAAATAAGGATTGCTGCCCCAGAATGTATTGAGCACACAATGTTTTGTTTTTTATCTACTGCGCAATGTTTTAAAGCCATGTGTGTGTTTGTCATAATTTTTTTTATAGAATTGGCATTTAATCAATCGAAGTGGGAACAAAGAACCTGCTATGCAAAATGAAGTATTTAAATTTTCATACTCTGATATTTTACCAACAGGTTCCTTTTAATGTACCATTAACAGTAAACAATGTAAAGGAAAAATGCTGCATATTCTACAACAGTAGATTTACCTCATCAAAATTGTTGGGTGGGACAACAGGTCCTGAGTTTACCTGTGATGACCAATTTCAGAGTAAAACTAGTTTTTATTTTTATAAGGTTAGTATAATTACTGATTTCCTCATATAAATTTTGGACTGGTGGCCATTTACTGCTATTCTGAGAGTAGCTCATCGATATTGATTGTTAAAAAATTCTGACATTACTGAAGGATTTCTTTTGTAGTTAGTCTCACAGTGAACACAATCATCTCTATTTCTAATCTATGAACGTACATTTCAAAATGGATGTTAAATGTTATAGGCTGATGAAGAAGAAGATGACAACAGTGATGATGACAAGGAAGAAGATGATGATCATGTTGGAGGTGGGGAGATGAGAGAACCAAGTAGAAGGTGTGTATGAAGCTGTATAGGAAACACTAGTTTATACTACTAGACAGCTAATTACTTAATATTAAGTAATACCTGTACTGTATTTGCTCTATTAAAATCTCATCTCCAATGTATACTTATTTGACTACCCTTTAATTTATGTAAGCACAACTATTAACAGAACAAACATGGTATGGTAATAAATCCAACATCTATGGTATTTGCAAAAATATCGCTGTGTATAGCTATATATCACTGAGCAGTTTCATTGACTCTGCGTTTGATGTGAAGCATTTTGCATTATAATTAGTCTGAGATGCACACCAGACTCTTGTTTTGTGCTCTGTATCACCATTATGCTCCTCCCTCCCTTTTGAATTCATGCGATGACTATTTAATACTTGTGTTACCACTGTGGTCAAGCAAACTTTGAACATCGAACATTACTCTTGAAATAGAATTCAAACAGCAATTCATGACGATATTTATTGTAATAAAGTTAATAAAAATGTGTCAGATAACTCACAAACATAGTAACTTTCAGATTAGATTCATGGCCAAGTATACTCAAAATTGAATGACTTTCAACTAAGTTTTGCAAACAGTACAACATTACTACAACAGGAAGGTAAAACTGCATACATGCATACTTTTTTATTCTTTAGTTTTATCATGAGTGACATAGTTGATTACAGTGAGAACTCAAGTAAAAATGGTGAGTATTTATACAACATTAATAGATTGAAAATGTGTTAGATCTTTCACTCAATGCTTATCATGGTTGGTTACGATTGTTAAATGAACTACTATTGAATGATGAAAGGGAACATTGTAAAATTTATTTTTCAATTGAACTTGTAGCTGGAACTAGGAATTTTTTTCTACTTGAAAGAATAAATTACTAGGTGTGTTAAACATTGAGGTTGTTATTTGTAAACCAGGTATACTGATTAGCAGCACTTACATAAATAACAGTGGTGTGTTATTGCCAAAAGTGATATTTGTCTATTACTGTGATGTAATTGATGGTTTATATATGGTTCTATTAAAAATGCACTTTCAAACCAAATTAAGTATCCAAGTATCTTCCATCCTTGCAGAATTCTCAGCTTCAGCTAAACTTAAAAGCTTTGCAAGATGTGCAAGTGACAACCTTGGTAAGAATATACATGTACTGCTTTTCTTTATTCAACATACTCTGGTCTATGTGATACATTTTTTTTCTCTTTAAATTTTAGTTCAAATTTGTGCATACGTAAGCATTCATGAGTTGAATGCACAATAACTTTACTAATTCTATTCCAAACTTCATCAAACTTGGTCACCTTATTCATCAGTATAAAGTCTTCCCTGAGTTTGAAAAACAGATGTCCTGTATGAAAATATCATGCAAAAATTGAGAAAATCTGATAAAATATTTTGACTGTTTTTACTTAACTGATCACTGGTGATATGCAACAAAGGTCATTGATCTCAGTGGAAATATGCATTGTTGTATGTGTTCAATGAAGCAAATCATTTATCTTGTAATAATATCCTTGGGTATGTATCTCCCAAATCCCATGGGAATACTATGCTGGGTTTCAAAACCAACTCATGAAGAGAGTTTTTGCACAGTCTGATACACATTTGCAAACCTACCAATAAAATCTTCACAGAAAACAAGATGTCAGAAAATCAATATAAGCACACCTATGAACTGGGTGCCAATCTTTGATCAAGATCTGAAGGTAATAGAAAATCTGTTTAGTTCAAAGTTATTGAATTAAAAACAAAACATAAAAAATACATAAAAAGCAAAACGTTGCATCCACATTTTTAAAAAAAATTTTACTAAAATATATGTATTCTGTATTTGACAAACAGTTCAGTTGACAAATGAAAATTCACAGGAATTTGTTTCAGCTATTAGAATGGAATGATAGAGCTTTTATAATACTAGTTTAAAAACTCACTTCAAAAACAAAGATTGCAGTGTTTGAAGATGTAGATTCTCAGGAGGCAACAGTACTGTTGACTCCTCTCTCCACTGGACACCAACTAACTATTTAAGTAGATTTGCATACAAAGCAGAGCTTGCAACATGGTAGCTATTTATAGAGGGTGTTTTTTTACTTTTCATATAATACAGTAGTCACACAATGAGGCAGTTCATATTTGTCTCGGTGAAATTATTAATTTTTAACATACACCTGTACAAAATACTTGGACAAAAGCCAGCTAAGATTTTCTGTTTTCTTACATGTTTTATGAATCCATTTATGTTTAAATGCAGCACTTTTTTTCTGAGATGAAGCTTTTGTTTTATACTAAAATATCTGAATTACTTTGAATAAAGCTGGAAATTATGTCCCTTAAAATAATTAAATTAGGCACCAATGTTTTTGTAAGATATTTATATCTATCAAGGAAATTCGGTAAACTGCTTTCTCACTGTTGTTTCAATCCCAAAACTTGTTTGTATTCAAAATTAATTATGACAATGCATATTCATATTGAAACAAACTATGATAAAGGGAATTATATTATATAACAAAGGGCAAGGTCATCAGAGTTCAACTATATTTTATCTTTGCTCTCAACTTCTTTGAACTGTTGTTGAGATGTTCTCTGAGAATTGTTCATTTTATGTCAACAAATGAACAAATCACATATTTTTAGCATATTTATGTCATGTTTGGTCAAAATAGACATCGTGAAATACTATTTTGTTGTCTAAAGTTCTAAATTATTGTATCTCATAATGTTAAGCATTATTAATGCTTCAATAAATGACACAAGACACAAGGTTTTGGCAAAAGTGGAAGGGGGAGCGAATTGCGGATGCAGGCGTCGCAGCGAACAACTCCATGATGTGACTCGTCTGTGAATTGCATCATGAAGCTGAGCGCGTGGTACCTGGTTGCAACCTTCCACCAGCAGAGACTGTACAGGCGGGCGTCATGGCTGGCGTCCCCCTGGCGGGAGCCTGCAGATGGACTCACAACCCAAGGGGGATGGACAGCGTGGGTACCCGTGTAAAGTCTGCTTGGTCTGTGGTGGAAACCCCCAAATTTAAAGGCAGGATGATGTGTTGCGGGAGATGGGCTTTTAGGTGCATGTCTTTTAACTCTTTGTCACGTTCAATCACAGGAGGTGCAGTCACAAATGGCTGCTAGGATGTTATCATTAAATTTTGAAAAGCAAGTACCTGCTACTTTTGGGGAAACACCAAGGTAACTGGTAACATTGTATTAATATTGATTATAAGTTACTGAGTTAAGTTTTATCTCCTGTTAAAAATGTCACTGGTACCTGTATATCAAAATCGTTTCCAGGATGAAACATAAATGTCACATAATACAGTACAGTATATACAGAAGTAGAATGTGACTACACTACACACTAAATTTTCCTGGGTACAGTATGATTTTACCAAAAAAAAAATGTATACTAAATTCTTGTGTATGCTTTCTTTTCATTCCAGTGTTATTCCATGCTACTTGCTTGTACAAGATAGTAATGTACATGTATATATGATAGAAGAGAAGTTAAAAGGGAAGTTTGTCAAATATGTCAACAATGATGGGCATATAAACAAAACACTAGCAACCACAGATAATGGCAAAAAAATTTTGGCATTCTGTCATTATGTCTTTGAACATTTTAAGTTCAAGTTATTAGTGACAGATCTACAAAGTATCAGAATTTGTTTGTATGTTGATATAATCATTAGCATAATATCATTTATGGTTGGATCAATATGTTTTGCTTCATAAATTTGCTACATTGTATGGTGGTATGTTTTGTTTCCACTCTGATTTGTCTTGTTATATTGTTAACTCTTCTTTAGGTTATTTAGTGACTATTTTTTCACACAGTGGAGCTATTTGTGCTTCAACTAGTTAAACTATAGCTAATGCTGAACAAATATAAGGCATTACAGTTAAAAAGTTTATGCAAAATCAGCATCACCGTCATGCTAAATTGGCATTGCTGTATCATGGCCATGTTTAATAATGGTGAGCACTAACATGTTTTATTGTATGGTTTATATGCATGGTTTGTACATACCCAATTGCGACATGCCTCATCCATAATGATATAAAAAGATGGTCAGCAATGTAGTTACCATGGATAAAGATTTCATCATGACTAAAGTAGTATTTTTCTGTTTTACTGTAGGTGTTGGTCTAAAATTAACGGATATTGCTCTTGCCACCTGGGAAGTGATGGATCCAGATAGTCAAGATTTGTGAGTAAATCATTAGATCTAACATATTAGTTCAAATTTTAAAACCATCGGATGGTATAGCTGTGTTATTGTGTCTATCCATAGTTCAAATGGTATAGCTGTGTCATTGTGTCTATCCATGGTTCAGATGGTATAGCTGTATCATTGTGTCTATCCATAGTTCAGATGGTATAGCTGTGTCCTTGTGTCTAGCCATGGTTCAGATGGTATAGCTGTGTCATTGTGTCTATCCATGGTTCAGATGGTATAGCTGTGTCATTGTGTCTATCCATGGTTCAGATGGTATAGCTGTGTTATTGTGTCTATCCATAGTTCAAATGGTATAGCTGTGTTATTGTGTCTATCCATAGTTCAAATGGTATAGCTGTGTCATTGTGTCTATCCATGGTTCAGATGGTATAGCCGTGTCATTGTGTCTATCCATGGTTCAGATGGTATAGCTGTCATTGTGTCTATCCATGGTTCAGATGGTATAGCCGTGTCATTGTGTCTATCCATGGTTCAGATGGTATAGCTGTGTCATTGTGTCTATCCATGGTTCAGATGGTATAGCTGTGTCATTGTGTCTATCCATAGTTCAGATGGTATAGCTGTGTCATTGTGTCTATCCATAGTTCAGATGGTATAGCTGTATCATTGTGTCTATCCATAGTTCAGATGGTATAGCTGTGTCATTGTGTCTATCCATAGTTCAGATGGTATAGCTGTGTCATTGTGTCTATCCATAGTTCAGATGGTATAGCCGTGTTCTTGTGTCTATCCATAGTTCAGATGGTATAGCTGTGTCATTGTGTCTATCCATAGTTCGGATGGTATAGCTGTGTCATTGTGTCTATCCATAGTTCAGATGGTATAGCTGTGTCATTGTGTCTATCCATGGTTCAGATGGTATAGCTGTGTCATTGTGTCTATCCATGGTTCAGATGGTACAGCTGTGTCCTTGTGTCTATCCATAGTTCAGATGGTATAGCTGTGTCCTTGTGTCTATCCATAGTTCAGATGGTATAGCTGTGTCATTGTGTCTATCCATGGTTCAGATGGTATAGCCGTGTCATTGTGTCTATCCATAGTTCAGATGGTATAGCTGTGTCATTGTGTCTATCCATGGTTCAGATGGTATAGCTGTGTCATTGTGTCTATCCATGGTTCAGATGGTATAGCTGTGTCATTGTGTCTATCCATGGTTCAGATGGTATAGCTGTGTCCTTGTGTCTATCCATGGTTCAGATGGTATAGCTGTGTCATTGTGTCTATCCATGGTTCAGATGGTATAGCCGTGTCATTGTGTCTATCCATAGTTCAGATGGTATAGCTGTGTCATTGTGTCTATCCATAGTTCAGATGGTATAGCTGTGTCATTGTGTCTATCCATAGTTCAGATGGTATAGCTGTGTCATTGTGTCTATCCATAGTTCAGATGGTATAGCTGTGTCATTGTGTCTATCCATGGTTCAGATGGTATAGCCGTGTCATTGTGTCTATCCATAGTTCAGATGGTATAGCTGTATCATTGTGTCTATCCATAGTTCAGATGGTATAGCTGTGTCATTGTGTCTATACATGGTTCAGATGGTATAGCCGTGTCATTGTGTCTATCCATAGTTCAGATGGTATAGCTGTGTCATTGTGTCTATCCATAGTTCAGATGGTATAGCTGTGTCATTGTGTCTATCCATAGTTCAGATGGTATAGCTGTATCATTGTGTCTATCCATAGTTCAGATGGTATAGCTGTGTCATTGTGTCTATCCATGGTTCAGATGGTATAGCCGTGTCATTGTGTCTATCCATAGTTCAGATGGTATAGCTGTGTCATTGTGTCTATCCATGGTTCAGATGGTATAGCTGTGTCATTGTGTCTATCCATAGTTCAGATGGTATAGCTGTATCATTGTGTCTATCCATAGTTCAGATGGTATAGCTGTATCATTGTGTCTATCCATAGTTCAGATGGTATAGCTGTGTCATTGTGTCTATCCATAGTTCAGATGGTACAGCTGTGTCCTTGTGTCTATCCATAGTTCAGATGGTATAGCTGTATCATTGTGTCTATCCATAGTTCAGATGGTATAGCTGTGTCATTGTGTCTATCCATAGTTCAGATGGTATAGCTGTATCATTGTGTCTATCCATAGTTCAGATGGTATAGCTGTATCATTGTGTCTATCCATAGTTCAGATGGTATAGCTGTATCATTGTGTCTATCCATGGTTCAGATGGTATAGCTGTCATTGTGTCTATCCATGGTTCAGATGGTATAGCTGTGTCCTTGTGTCTATCCATGGTTCAGATGGTATAGCTGTGTCATTGCGTCTATCCATGGTTCAGATGGTATAGCTGTGTCATTGTGTCTATCCATGGTTCAGATGGTATAGCTGTGTCCTTGTGTCTATCCATGGTTCAGATGGTATAGCTGTGTCCTTGTGTCTATCCATGGTTCAGATGGTATAGCTGTGTCATTGTGTCTATCCATAGTTCAGATGGTATAGCTGTGTCATTGTGTCTATCCATAGTTCAGATGGTATAGCTGTGTCATTGTGTCTATCCATGGTTGAAATGTGTCCGTAGTTTACATGCTATGCTGTGGAAAACACACAGGTAATTACACACAGATAATTCATGAAGACAGGTACAATTAAACTCTCTGTAGAGGTATACTATGAGCAATTCACATCTGTATCTGTATTCATTGTTGGTGACATATCAAGTACATATTTTAACCATTAATATTTATTTTTTATACTGTTATTTAAATTTTAAAAATCTTTACTGTAGTAATTAAGTGAATCTTCAACTTTACTTGCAAAAAAATTAGGGAACAAAATATTTGTTCAGTTCTTTTCTGACAAAAAATATATAAGCCTGATTTATATATTGATATTTCATCTTTACTGTTACATATACTAGTGCAATAACTATCAACAAAATGATATACTATATTTGTCTTCATTACTATTTTCATAGGTATTTTGGATGTGATAACATGTCTAAAACTGGCATAGTGACTTTCAGTAAAGAACATAACTTATGCAACAGCTATTGTCTTCTATTGAATCTTAAAGGTAGAGCCATGCAGTTAGTCTAAAACCGAAACATATTAATCAAATTTATATCATATCAGTCAATTTTTGTTATTTTTAAATATATGGATAATCTATTTGTTTGAGGAAAGTTTTGACATGTACGTAATGTTTAGACTAATAATATTTTGGAATAACTTCTTTTTCTTCTCTTTTCTTTTTCTTGACACTAACAATTTTAATTTTTATGCTGTTTTGTTCCACCCATAATAATACAAACTACAATACTGTATTTGCTATATTGGAAGTACATGACAGAGGTTATTTTGTGGATAAAATAAGTCAAAATGTATGCAAAAAATGCAATATTTGGTTTAGGTGTACTTATGTAGGAGATGTGCATCTAATAGAGCAAATATGGCAATCAAATGCCTATGGTTAACTGAAGATTTGGTGGTTATACACTCTAGGTATTGAGCCTCTTGAAGAAGAGAAACATGATGATCATAACATTACTGTTGATGAAGATTCAAAAGTTGTAAGTGTTGTGTTCTTTATTACACTGTTTTCCTGATTGTTTAATGTATGATCACACTTTTCTGCATTTGACTGTAATATTGAAAACATCTTGGGCTCATTTTTACGTAAATTATGTTTATTTTTTCAGAGTTTCAGGAGTCCCGACAAAGTTGTCATGATCTGAATCTGAGGTATCTGAGATGTCTAATGGAAAGAACAACTCTCTGCTTCAGATCCTATGTGGATGCTTACAGGCTTTTTTATAATAATAATGCATAATTTGCATGTGATTAAACATACTGTGAACCAATATTTAAAATAAGCTCAACAGTAAGACACAGGACAAGTGAGAAAGCTAATTATTTTAGTACAAATCTGTTTACACAAAGAACTACATGTATTAGGCTAGTGCTTTGCTTCATATTATTAATGCTTAAAGATGTACTTTTAGCTGTAACAATGATTTACTATTCAAGCTTGTAAAACATGAACATTTTTGCTTATTGGCATATGCAGCTATCAAAAAATTCATTAAAAATGATCAAGCTTATCTACTTTTTTGCACACTGCAAATTAGTCCAACCCAATTGAAAACATCAATTTTAGTTCGACCATGAGAACTTACCATTTAAAGACGAGGTCACTAAGGAATTGTTGGGGGGGGGGGGTGATTTCCTGGACAAGGTACCAACCTCAATATACATAGTATGTGGGAAGTGGGAAAGAGACTTGATGGTGAATGCCGCAGATGTTTAAACTCATCTGTAGCCATACCCTGTCAGTAAACAAGACAAATTCAGAAATCTTTAGGAATAAACATGGAGCCCAAATTTAGCATTCAATTTATTAAAAAAACAAAATTCCTGGTACAATAACAAGGGAGCATATTCCAGGTATAGGCTTAACAAGGGAGCATATTCCAGGTATAGGCTTCTTTTTTTTTATCTTGGTCGCCACTCGTGTATGACAAAAAATATACATAAATGTAGAGTAGTCATTTGCATGTTTACAAATCTTGTCACAATTTTAATGCTAATGCTTGTATATTATACACTACAAGTAACATCATTTTTGCTGTTTGGTTTATTGTATTTTGAATCTTACACAATATTGTACATGATTTTTACCGTATAGTTTTGTGTTTGTGGCACATTTGACAATTAAAAAAAAATTGTGATCACAACCTATGATTAAAATGACAATTTTCACAAAAGTACTTTATGTACAATGTGTATCAACATCTGGGCAAAATTTAGTCATAGTACATTTGAAAGTTATTGTAATGATATAAAGTAAAATGATTTGTTAGCAAATATTAAAGCATGCAGTTCTGTATCCCAGGTTCTGATAATGTACACTAGATAGGTGTGTTGGGCTTAGCTACAATGCATTTGCTGTGTATTTCAATAGATTAAGCAGAGTCATTATAACAAGTTTCACTATGATGATCAATATTGAAGTATGATAGACAAGTCACAATTATGTGTCCCAATCCTTTCACAAATGTTTCTTGTTTACACCAAAAAAAAACCTCTTACAATACAGTGGCAAATGTGATTCTATAATATATTCAATAGATACACATATTTGTAGTAAGGGTTTCCTTTGAATACTAACCTATTCAATACATGTGCTTAAGTTTTGTGTAGGCAAATACAATTAATACCCAAAGTTGCACACCACTATTCTAAAGTTGAATGATTCACTACCATATATGCTCTACTCTATAGAATAACAGCCTTTGACTTTCAGTTTAGCATAATTTTACATGTATCTGGGAAAAAAAATGGAAATTGAATAAAGTCTGGATATCCGGAATTATGTGTACCTCCTCGTTTTTAATATTAATATATATTATTCATCATCATATGCAAGTTTGCTTATCATGTATATGTATTTCCGGTACTATCATACTCTGTTAAGCTAAATGAACTGGTCCTTAATTATGCAGGAGACCATCCTGTCAGATTTGGCACTACTTTAGTATAGCAATCAGTAAATGAACTGGTAAAACTTGTATATATCAACAGCACTAGATTTTATCTTTGCTCTGCTAGATTTTAGCCTTTTTGTAATAATCCTACTTGAGGACAGAAGTGCTGTTACATATGAGGTGTTAATATATTCACATTCAATGGTTCTGTAATGACATCCACATGTAAACCTGAGTATGCTGTCAAACAAAATATAGATTTTGTCAATTTTCAACTTGTATCACAAATACTACCAAGCCCTGGCAAGTGGCAACCATAAGAATGCTTTACGATTATGTTAAATGTGCAGGCAAGTGCTCTCTAAGAAGAATATAGCTATCTCTGGCATTATATACATCAATGTTTCCACATATTCCTATAATTTGTTTTTCTGTGACATAATCAGGTAAATAACTCTGGCCGTTCTCATCAAACTGATGTCTTCTACTTATTTCATCAAGGTCATTTTGGCTCACTGGATAACCACATTGGGTACCACCTACAAATAAGAGTAAATTGTCAAGTATTACTTCACTCTAAAGTATGACATGCATGCACATAAATTTACAGTTTAAAAAAAATCGGTGCAACAAAGTAAATAATATGAATATAAAAACAGTATATGTCTCTACATTAATATGTTTTACTATTCATTGCATAATTACCATGTTTATCAGGGAAATTGTACATGTCTTCCGGAATACCACATGGTCTGTCTATTCTCTTTTGCTTTCTTATGCGATGTGCATTCCATTGATCAACAAAGTCATTCAATTCCTTACCAATCAATGGCATATACACAGCAGTCAAAGACAGCCTAAATAAAAACAAATTTTACTGTGAACATTTTAAAGCATACAGTATGGTGAATTACTGCTTTTTAACACACCCCCCCGACTTTAGTAAAACAAGCTCTGGAAGCTTACGGTACCTTGAGTAACCACTACCTCTAACAATTTACACAATTTTGTTCATGTGTAATCAAGGATTAAAATTTGCATAGTTTAGAGTGTAAACTGGAAAACAAACACACTGATACACAGGCAGACACAAAACTTTGTATCTACAATACATTATCTATGGCCAAGAAACGGCAGAGCTCCAGAAGGAGTACCTACACTTTATGCAAATTTTTTTTAAATTATGCTAATTTATTCATGACGTAGCAGTTTCTGTGCTCATGAATATTCATTAATTTGTGGGTCAATACATTTTAAAAGGGGCGATATATTATATTTGGGGGAAGAGTTAGAAAGGGGGATTAGCAATCCTTAGGGGGTCAATACAAAAGAAGGGACCCATTTGGAGAGCAGCCATGCTCCTCGAGTCTGTTGTTGCACGTGACCTACAGCTGTCAACTGTGTTCGTTCTTCGACGACTTCGACTGGCTTCCATGTGGGGTAGTATTCTTGTATTCTGTTTGACTTGAGTTTTTGAATCCGCTGTTTATGTTTTTAACGTCTTTCATGTATTTTGTAGGAGTGTCCAATCCGTGATTCGAACTTGCGATCTTTGAGTTCCCAGCCCACTGTCTTGTCCTCTGTACCACGAGTGTCTTCACACAGGAGTTAGGATTTAAGTCCTATTCATAGGAGCACTGTCTTCACTAGCATTCAAAAATCTAACTAAACATACTGGATTCGAACCAGCGATCGCTCACATTGCTGACATAGTACAAATCAACTGAGCTATGTGGGTAGTCATGCAAATTAAATAATTTGTTGTCATATTTAGCTTTATTGCCAAATGGCGTTTGCGAGAAAAAGATGGGCAGGCAAGGGAATTGAACCCAGGTCCTCCTGATCACTATGCAGAGAACTGACCCACAAGACCACATTGGATTGACTGGATGTGTTTGCATTTGATAAGACTATATAGTGTGTATATACATAGAAATACAACATATTTCTATTATTGAGTTACAATTGTCCAAAAAATTGCCAATTTTGTGTTTTTACTTGTGTAAACTATATGCATGCCATAACCCGTTAGTGTACATCTTGCCAATTGGGTGTTTGCCATTTGCGTTGCCCATACCTGACCCGACCCTAACCCTAATGTCAAGACACATTCCTGTTAATAATTCCGTTGCCCATACCTGACCCGACCCTAACCCTAATGCCAAGACACGTTCTTGTTTATAATTGCTCAATAATGATACTCTGTTGTGCACTGTCTGCGGGTAAGTTGCATTGATGTCAACTGATTAAACAAGTCGCATTTAAGTAATTTCCACTATTAACAAGTGGTTAAATTGTGACAATAAATGTGTGGACAAATATTTGAGATTAATTTTGGTGTAGACAACTCTCGTTTAATTATTTTACACCATTACAAGTTGTTAAATTGAGAGAATAAATGTCTCAACAAATATTAAATACTTAGTTTGATGTAAACAACTCACGTTTGATTAATTCCCACAATTACAGGTTGTTAAATTGAAAGAATAAATGTGCGGACAAATATTTTAGACTTATTTTTGTGTAGACATCTCTCGTTTGATTAATTCCCACAATTACATGTTGTTAAATTGAGAAAATAAATGTGCGGACAAATATTTTAGACTTATTTTGGTGTAGACAGCTCTAGTTTAATTATTTTACACCATTCCAAGTTGTTAAATTGAGAGAATAAATGTATGGACAAATATTTTAGACTTATTTTGGTGTAGACAGCTCTCGTTTAATTATTTTACACCATTACAAGTTGTTAAATTGAGAGAATAAGTGTGCGGACAAATATTTTAGACTTATTTTGGTGTAGACAGCTCTCGTTTGATTAATTCCCACAATTACAAGTTGTTAAATTGAGAGAATAAATGTGCGGACAAATATTTTAGACTTATTTTGGTGGAGACAGCTCTTGTTTAATTATTTTACACCATTACAAGTTGTTAAATTGAGAGAATAAATGTGCGGACAAATATTTTAGACTTAGTTTGGTGTAGACAGCTCTCGTTTAATTATTTTACACCATTACAAGTTGTTAAATTGAGAGAATAAATGTGCGGACAAATATTTTAGACTTATTTTGGTGTAGACAACTCTCGTTTAATTATTTTACACCATTACAAGTTGTTAAATTGAGAGAATAAATGTATGGACAAATATTTTAGACTTATTTTGGTGTAGACAGCTCTCGTTTAATTATTTTACACCATTACAAGTTGTTAAATTGAGAGAATAAATGTGCGGACAAATATTTTAGACTTATTTTGGTGTAGACAGCTCTCGTTTAATTATTTTACACCATTACAAGTTGTTAAATTGAGAGAATAAATGTGCGGACAAATATTTTAGACTTATTTTGGTGTAGACAACTCTCGTTTAATTATTTTACACCATTACAAGTTGTTAAATTGAGAGAATAAATGTATGGACAAGTATTTGAAACTTATTTTGGTGTAGACAACTCTCATTTGATTAATTCCAACAATTACAAGTTCTTAAATTGACAGAATGAATGTATGGACAAATATTGACCATTATATTTGTGAGTAAATACCTGTTGTTTAATTAATTTCCACCTCTACAAGGTTGAGAGAATAAATGTGTCGACAAATATTTGATAATTATTTAGGTGTAAGAACTCGTGCTTGACCAACTTCCACCATTGCAAGTTGTTAAAATAATGAAATAAATATACTGGTTATCATTGGATATTTGATTCAATTGTGAAACTTTCTAACAACATGTTAACTGCTGGCTTCGAACCCTCAATCAACAATTCCGCAGACACAGTATAAATTCAACAACACCACAGAAGATATTCGTCTGTTGCCTGAATTGTTTTCGTAATATAGGGAACGCCATCGACACTTTAACAAAACTTACCTTGACTTGGGTCTTGTTTATCTCTTGTCACAATCTGGAAACTGTTGAACAAATTGCGCGTCGTCCAGTTTAAGACGTTAGTTATTTTATTATTTATTCATTCAGTTTTGTATGGTGGAGTTTTGTGAGGTTTATTATTTTTTTGCGACGTTCTTTGTTTACTTGTTTACGGTTTGAGAGATTTCAGTTTATTTGATTTACGTTTTTACGGTAGCTCTGAGCGGGACTCGAACCCACTGTCTTTTCAAGCTAATTTTGTTTTATTTTGATGGCACGCTTGTGTACCACGCCACGACGTTGGTCGTTAAGTGGTGTTCATTTTTCTAACTACTCCAGTGTTCCGATGAGTTGAACGGAAAAGCCAAAACGATTGCTGGTTTCTGATTGCTTCGGTTCTGGTGAGTGTGTATCTAGTGTGATTCGAACCCATGTCGTTTGTATTGGGGTTTTTTTTTATTTCCCATGTTAGCCACGCCGTAATATGCAACCACTTCCCCGTTTTATTGTGATTTTGAGTGTTTAATGATGTCTTCCTCACGCGTCACGCCATGACCCAGTTTCAACCACACGGCCATTTTGCAACACAGTTCGTGACCCTCGGCGTCACCCGACTGACTATATGAGCGTTCTCTTCAACTGTTAAGCTAGTAGGATTTATTACCGTTATTATCATTATATTGTCACGTGATTTGTTTTACCTTATGTGTAATGTCTTAAGTATCTTTATTGTAATTTGTATATACCAATTCGTATATACCGAGGAAACGACCCGATTGAAGGTCATGTATTTTATGACGTCACCAATTCGTGTGTAGGTACTGCTTCTAGATCTGTGCCCAAGAAACTAATCTATTAATAATTTAAAATGGTATGAATAAACTGGTATGGTATAATGAATATCATAATGGAAATGATGTTAAAACCTCCTGAATCACTGTGAACTATGGTTAAATTATTGGAAACTATTACAATAATTGCCAAAATGTATATTTGAATTGAACTAACAGACATAAGTATTACCTATCATTAATGTTATCAGGGTCGTAAAATCCATCTGCCTCTAAGCCCTAGAACAAATGAGTATAGAGTTATAACTACAGTATACACATATTTCAGCATAAGTCAGAGTTACTGTTGATGTAGGTGTTGCAGACTGCACATGAAAAAAAAAACTTGTGAAACAATGTAGACTCATGGCAGTAGAGAATTATGATGTCAAACTGAAGTGCCACACATGTCTTCGTTATAGGCAATGAGTACCTACAGGGGGTTAGCTGATACTTATTATTTATCGAATAAAGCGGTAAAACGCCTTTGAATTTTTTGATTATTTTCATGTTTTAGTGGCTGCATAGAGTACCGGTATACATTTTATAAAATCAAGAAACGTGAGTTTGGCCTGTTCATTTTGTTTAATCTGAAAATGTTATAAATACGATTTCACTTTCCCATTTGTATGCAGTCTGTGTCACACATCCCAGCTGCCTGTGGTCAAACTCTATTACTGTTGTGCAGAGTACATGATATTTGGCAACCGATAAATAATTTTCAATCCTATGTAATATACAGCATATGGAAGCAAATACAGGACAGACATGTATAGTGTTACAATCACACAATTACTCGATTACAAAAATAGATCAATATCATTGTTGAATTTACCTTTAATTCGTCCATCCAATACTGACCATGATGTTTTCGCATTTGGCACCACCAACTTTCTATGCACTGTAAAATAAATGATGTTAGGTAATGTTCATGGTGTATTAATTTATTAGTCCTTTCATTACAGAAGCAGAGCTCATTATCACTAGCTTTCCTATGCAAAGCTTCACAAGTTCATTTGTGTGAAAAAAAAGTTGTCTGGATCAAGCTATTGTCAGTGACAAATCCCATGCTATTAAAATATTTGCACTTACTTGATAAGTAACTGATGATCCATATACATGTACATTATCTAAACCTGAATCACGATGCAAGAATAACTGACATTGTACTAGAAGTCCCACTTCTGTACCTGCATCAGATCTAGTCATCCTTGGAAACACTGAAAAATAAAAAAAACATCAAGGTAGTTAAAGGGATTGGTCAGTTACTTCGGCGGGGGTTCCCGACAGATTCCGTTTTGCCAGCTGTAAATCCCAGTTGACCCACCCCCTATCAAATAAAAAAATGTGGGTAACCCACTCCATCATTATATTTTAAAACATGCTGTCACCCCCTGAAAAATGATTACAAAATGTATATCTTATAGACAAGGAATGCTTTACACCTGAAGCACAGTCTGTGCTTATGAAAACAAAGGAAACTCTGATTTTTGCTTAAATTTGTGTTGGATTTTGGCATTTTACAGAGCAAAATATGCATATTTAAAAGTTAAAAAAAAATATTTATTTAGTTTTTTATCATTTATTTTAATTTATATATCAGCATTTTCACAAATTCTTTGTACTAATTGCTGTGTTGTCTTTCCATCTCCTGTTATAATTGGATAAATCCAGTAAATATCTTATAAAATGGTGACTTCAGACTTTAAATAAAATAATCTGATATCAGCAGCGCATGGACTTTGGATGCGTTTAAAACTTAACAGTATAATTTGGGTTGCATAATCTGTTAGTTATTTGACAACTTCAATCAACCCCAAAATATTTAGTCTATAACTTTTTTTTCATCAAAGAATTTATAGGCAATATAGGTAATAGTTATTATTGAGAACACATTTGTACGATTAATTTTTTCATCCTTTGTTCTGAAATAAAATTCTGGAAAACACCTATTCGTGATATCAAAAACAGAGTGACCCCCCCCCATTTGCAAAATCAAAAACAGGGTAACCCTAAAAAAATAAAAATGAACTCAAAGTAGTAAATTAGTAATTTATAATGTGCAAGTGTGTAATTACATAACTGATGACAGGTTTATATTGATAATATTTTCCCTATAATTGTACTGGGTAAATAACCCTGAACTACCTAAACATGTGTCTAACATTCATGTAAGTAACTAAAATAGCATTTAATAATACTACAATTAGAATAGATATGTTAAACTTCAGCTCATAAAAAATTAGAGCTAGAAACTTCTTCATTAGGACATGAACATAGACATATTCTAACCTTGCTCTGCAACTACAGCATCATAAAAATATCGAGCGATAACTTGTGGGTTTGAGTTTGTTCTGTTAACACGCATCCATAATATCTTTCGTGAAAAACTGTCAACACATCCATGGATGGCAAATGGATACTCACTTCGTTTATAACCCAATAACTTGTTGTAACCATCTACATGCCATGACCAGTTTGGACCCTGGAATTAAACATCTCTTGAGATCAAGTGGCCGCTATAAATTAAACAATCATTGCTTATCAGAGCTTAAAAATGGGTACACTTTTTGAATAGGGATTATGGGTAATTCATTAGGTACATCTATGTCAGTGTAGCTACTATATGTGTTATTCAAGATCTTTCTGCTAAAACATGGACAAATATACTGTGGAATACTTTATTTTCGCTGGAATTAATTTTCGCTGAAAAGGCTTTTTGGGCGTTTTGTATGGAATTTATTTTCACTGATTTTTGATGAGTTTAATGTGAAATATAGGAAAAAAAGTATATTCACTGGATTTTATTTTCACGGAATAATCCCTTCAGCGAAAATGGCGAAAATAAATTCCAAGCGAAAATAAAGTATTCTACAGTACACTGTAATATGACACTATAAGTTTGCTAAACAATGTATGCTCGGATCCATTTGGGAAAACAAAACAGTACTTCATTACTTTCCTCCGCTATTTTATATGATGTTACCTTTGAGAAAAATCGTCTTCTTTCACCTATTTGCAGAGTTCCACCTCTTCGTTTGATCATTCTGCTATGATCAAGTTCCACCATGATTGCTTCAATGTTATCCCTTTGTAAACATGATGCAATGAATGATCAGACGTTGACACTGTTTAGATACAGTGGGCAAACAGTTATACCATACATTGTTCAATTTATAATAGTTTATGAATGTTTAAATACCTTTTAACTAGCATATGATGGTTTCTCCTCAAATGCTGATACATGGCCTTTATGCCAATTAGTTTTCTAGGTGTCTGCAACTCTTTCTGTTCGTAAACAATATTCAGTACAACTTTAATAATAACAATGATAAGAGCGACAATGATGTGATTAATATTTATCCAGCTAGCTTTAAACGTGCGTGTTTGACATTACACATGTATTTAATCAAAGACACTAGGAAATACATATATATTTTCTAGTGTCTTATATCAATATCTAGGCAACAATATATTGTTATCATTAGATAGTCTACTAAATGTATTTGTTCATCAAATTAGGGCAGGACAACATCAACAAATTTACATAAACATTACCTACTTGCACTATTAATCTCACATCATTTGGAGTATAATCCTTGTGTCTCCTGATATTCCAATCACGGAGTCGCCTTTTAAGTGTACTAAGGCTGAGATAAATAGAGCATACAATTACATTTACTCAATAAAATGGAATTGAAATAAATCTGAAGTAAAATGTTTTTGTGTAGACAACCCCTTAAACATATTTTAATAGCAAATGCAGGAATATACTAGTTATCTATTTACCTCCTTAATATGCAGTGATCTTTTTCTAAGTACAATAGAATAGTCTTGTTATCCTTCCCTCTTTCAATCAGTTTTCTCAAGTACACCTGCAACTCTTAAAAAATACAATACATACTGATAGCCTATATGTATTCCACAAAAAAACTATAACAATAAACATTCTCAATAAATATCAACTCACGATTCCTTTACATAAACACATCAATCATTCATTTTTGAAGTAAATGATTTATTACCACAGCACCCTCCATCTGTTTTCTTTGTGGTGCTCCAAAATCATAATAATAAAGTCTGTAACTAAAAAAATCCCAGTTTAAATTTCATCCATTGGTCGGTTGTACTTACCTTCTTCAGCTTCCATGTTAAACTTGCAAATAAACTTAAAATTGCACAAAATTGTTTGAGGTCTGAAGCAAAGCAAAGCAAAGCAAAGCAAAACACAACAATAAACAACAAATATGTCAGAAGAGTATGTAATCCACTAGCTTTGTGTACAGGTCTGTGAATATGGAGAAGCTTATTTTCACTGTGACTGTCACTGTGTGGACAAGCACAGCATGTTAGTATGCCGACAAGTTCCTGACAAGTTCTGGTATAAATATCACCCCCTATCACACACATGATGTACGCAGCCTGAAGGCTAGTAGTCCATGTGCATTGTAACATAACTGTATCACATGAATATAGCGTCAGAGAATATGGCAAATATTAAAATACTGGAACAAACAGAACTTAATTCTATTTATTTGGGGTGATGGAAGGTAGGGGTAGGGTTAGAGCATGAAGGTAAAACACGAATTCTTTTTTTTTTACCTCCAGGCTCCATGGTTGGAGTTAAGATTGGGGTGGGTACAAATCACAACAAAATTTAATACAGGCAACAATTATTCACCTGTCTATAAAAGTCAAACTTTGGTTGCCTTGTATAATAAAACATTTCTTATTTTCCCGGGAAATGATAGAATTATAGGTTACAGCAGTCATATTCGATGATGTCATTCAATTTTCAAATTCGACTCGATGAGTGGGTGACTTCATGTACAGTTTCGCCACTCTTTGCTAGACTTTAATTGCCATGTTCTTTCCACAACAATCTGAATGTCAGATTAAAGTAACCAAATATACGTCAGTGGCTTCATATATGCCTAATTGCCAGAAAATATTTCAGTCCGACCAATCTGTGCGAGGCAATGAAGTATAGTGAGACGCAGAGTGACGATGATGATTACAACGAACAACATTTAGCAATCCATGCTTTTCGGCGATTATCTTTGGAAGTATTTGTATGATAGGCAAACGACCGTCTCAATTCAGACCTCATAACATGTAAATAAGTCCCGATACTCACCTTTCTCACCAAGGGAAAAACTTCAATGAGCGAGACTCTTCACCCTGCTTCAACAAGTGTACGTAAGAAGCGCCGTTCAAAAGTCGTTGATTGGCTGAGCAGTTAAGGTCAGAGGTTAGAGGTCAAGGAGCAAAGGGCGAAAAAAGTAAAAACCATTTTCAAAACCAAAATTAAAAAGCAGTCATTTTCAAAAGTAAAATGTAATTTTAAATTCATTTTCAAAAATAGAAGTATTTTTTCATGTGCAAATTCATTTTCATTTTGAAAAATAAAAGTAAATTTTCAAATGCAAATTTATTTTCAAAAATAAAAGTAAGTTTTCAAATATAAATCCATTTTTGAAAATAGAATGAAATTTTCGATTTAAAATCACTTTTTAAAAATAAAAGTAAATTTTCAAATGAAAATTCATTTTCAAAAGTAAGACGAGGATTTCAATTTTCACTCTTGTTTTTAAATTTTGTATTGATTTTAATCAACAAAGCCATTTTAAAATGCAAATCAAATATTAATTATAAAAGCTAGAAATACGGAAAAAATGATGAAACGTACAAAAAAGTGACACTTTTCACAAAGCATGGTCGTGACCCTCCTCGGTTGCCGTATCCCATTGACTGTCGTCTCCATATACAACCTCACCATTTTTGTACGAATCGCGAAGAATTTCCATCAGTGTGTCTAGAGAAAATAACGATACTGTGTTATAAATTCTGATCACTTTTCGAACGACTCCATGAATAATTAACCTTCGAGCACTAACACTATACAAGTAACCTGTAGAATACTGTGTGGGTCATATTTTTTATATTGATTTTTGTTGCATTTGCAGCAAATAGTTACCAAACAATGAGAAATCTATAGGATTGAATATACCCCACAGCTGGCTTCACATACATTGTTCATAGTTCATATGGTGCTTACACCAGGATTTAATTACAGCACCTAGGCGGTATGTGGTTACAGCTTAATGTTCGAGTAATCGCAAGAAATTGACATGACAATCGAAATTCATTAAAGACTGCCACTCCCATGCAATTAACAGCGAGTGAAATTCCTGGGATTGAAACATATATTTTGAAGTCACTGGTGTAGGCAACGAATAACTGCAAGTTGACATAAAGACGAGGTAGTTTATTTAATCAGTGGTCAACTAGAGGCTGAAATTATAATTAATTTGTTTATTTCAATTTCTCCTGACGTCAAATAGAATACACTGGTGAAACACGGTAGTAACTGTGGGTGAAAGGATGTTTTGGGGTGTAGTTTACATTGTATATAGAGTGGTAGGGTCGGGTGTAATGTGTTCATTTCCAACTATTATGAAGTCACGTAGAATTTCACTTAATTTATTTTTTCTGACATGTTTTCAAGCATTACATGTGAATCCAATTTTCACTGCGCTGTGTCTCAATAGAGTATGAGGGAAATGGCATATTCACTGGAATTTATTTCAGGGGAAAAATGTTTTCAGTGATAATGAAGTATTATGACAGATACCCTCCCCGTGGCTTTCATTGCGTATGGAAGTTATTTTCACGAGTGATGCGGTGTATCCTGCTGCCGTACTTTCACGAGCGAAGCCACGGGGAGGGTGTGGGGTTCTGTTATTATACACATGTCCCATATTTGATTATTTCATATTAAAAAAAGAACGTGCAACAAACCGGGATAGAAATTTAGATCGGGGAACCCAATTGCCCATTAATATGCTCCAAGACAGTGCTGCGACCTAGCAACGCTTGTCAGTGTAGAACGCGTGTTGCTGTAGTGTGAAAATAAAATAATCAGACGTCTAATTTAAGTCATTGTCCGAATAAATAACTCGTGGATGTTTAAGCGCGGTGGTCGTAGCGCAGCGCGTGTTCGAATTTCATGTAAATAAACAATGTATTTTACACGCGTTGTATACGTCGCTATGAGTCCCATATTGAACAGGACGCGACACGACGACTGTCGCCCTTTAGTTGGGACCACGACAGAACCAGAACTTAAACTGGGCGACTACGATACACGGTTGATGTTGAAGTTAAAAGTTCCTCCACAGATCTGTGCATTGGCAAACATGCCGTGCAACTGCAGTACTCCACTGACGGAATGACTTTCGTTGAAATCGGTCGTCGCTGACTCGTGAGCTGCACACTACAACCTCGTTTGTGATGTTGCTTGCTTGTCGTGGATGGACTGAGTCTTGGTTACCGGTTAAATTTTGCTAATTTGGCGTTGGTAATCTTTATTTGGAACCGAGTAACGCCGCAACGTCGCCAACAGAAACCTCATGGTATATCGATGTTGATGGTTGCGGCTCCATATTAATCGGAGATTTCACTGCGGGTCCAGGCAGCGGGTGGATCTTCCGAGAGCCCTTCAAGATTTATAAAACTCAGATTCCAGGTGGTCAACAAACATTAAGTTCTCCCAATCCTAGTATTCTATGTGATGTACATCTAACATGCCAAAAATGCTGGTGAACGATTTGAACCTGACAAAAATACTTGAAATAGATACCAGGAAGGGGAGGGGGGGTAAAAGAAAAGTTATATAACATTTTATTATTCAATAATTTATTAAAATACACAAGTTTGTCCAACTCCCTGTGATACAACACCTCAGACATAGCTCATTGTACTCGGCTTGAGTGTGGGCAAAAAGTTACTATTTGAATTTTTGATATCTGTTTTCATTAATGAGAAAGTTGACCCCGAAGTTAGAGTAACTGTTCAGCAGGAATGGGTTTTTAACTCTTCTGTGATTTTTTTTGGCTTGGCTGATTTTGTCACGGTTCATACTTGACAGGCAGGTCATACCATCACTAATTGGAAAAACAATCCTGACCCACCGCTACCATGGCAACAGCCAAAGTCTTGTAATAGCAGTGCCCAAATGATCATGCCTTTTATTGTGGCTACGTTGCGCACTGGTAAGAGATCACCGGCGCCGACATTGTTACCACTGTCAACGGAATCCCAACGCAGCTTTGAACTTTGAATAAAATGTAAATGCTGCCTCCAATCTAGAAAATACTATCGCAAAACGGTTGGAAATAATACATTTAACGGCTGAATACGTCCTAACAATAAAATAAAGTGACTTCTAATGACTGCCATGTTATTTTGCGAACCTCGTATAAGGTGCCCGGTTTTAGTTATAAACAGACGTTAGCTTCACGTTCATGTCCCTTCCATGATAACAGCCGAAAACATATTGCTTGTTTTTTACCGGTTTTCATTGGCAACCGAAGTATTTTTATTTTGTAAACAAATTTTCGTCTGCTATTTTTATTCAGTTCAAATCGTTCAGCAACATTTTTGGCATATTAGGTGTACATCACATGGAATACTACGATTGAGAGAACTTGATGTATGTTGACTGATTTTTATCATAGTACGAAGTACCAGGAGGTTACTCAGTTCCAAATAAAGATTACCAACGTCAAATGAGCAACATTTGACTGGTAATCAAGATTCATGTAATCCATGGCTAACAAGCAACATCACAAGCGAAGTTGTAGCATGCAGTACCAGTAAGTCATCCCGTCAGTGCAGTACTGCAGTAACACGGCATGTTTGCCATCAGCATTGTATTCAAACGAATCACGTGGTGTGCCGTTCTCGTTCATACCCGGGATTCGATCAATAGGGGAGTCCCAATTAAAAAAACACATTGCAAATCATGCAAGTTCAACATTTTCAAACCAATATACTAAAACAGAAATGCTCAGAGATGCAAATGAAGGATAGATATTACTTTTCACTATACACATCTCTGTTGATACTATCCCTCACATTTTCTACTCCCAATTACTCCTGCGTAAAATGGACTAGCCTCTTCATGTTGACATTCAGACTAAAATCACGTGACAGGCTGTTAAAATTGGCTGTTGTATACTTTTTCGCCGGTCTGGAAAAGATGTTTAATTAACTCACATTCAAGCAACAATGCAGATTTCCCAGTGGGAGTGAGACTATTCGACTCAGCAAAAAACGAATAACCCTGGAATACACACAATATACTAAATTTCGGAACAAATCGTGCATTACTTACAGCAGCAGAATACCACAGAAATATCAGACGAAACATGAAAACACTATATATTGTATTTCAGCTTGAACCCTCTATATTGCAATTCAAGGAACTAACCCCATATGTGCATCCATTTCCCACCTTGGTATCACCCACCCCTGAAAACAAACTCTTAATACCACGCTGAAGCGTTTGGTAATAACCTACATTATTTAAACCTACAATTTTTCATATTTCTTCTAAACATTTGACTGAGACCTGTAGCCAACGTTCAATTGGTACAAAATTATAAAAAAAGAATATATTATACGTAAAAAATATGCAAAATGTGTTTGCGAGAAAAATGATCGCATCGTGATTAGTGACGTAATAGAAAAACAAGCTCGCTCATTTCATATGTGAACATATTTCGTTTTTATTATTTTTATTGTAATCTTGAAAAAAATGCGAGTTTATGTATTATGCCCGTGCATTATTGCAAGACTGTAATTTCACGAACAAATTGCCAGTCATCACCGTGACTGACCTACTAGTCTAGATAAAAAAAAATACCTACCTACGCCCCCAATCATAGCTGTCTTGTTTCCTATCACTTCTCGCTGGTCCCTGGGTGTATCGATCAATGTTTGATTGATTGCTTGCAGGAGGTCTCTTAATTCACTTGAACTAAGTGAATTTATATCACCGAGGCAACCAAACAACGTCTCTAAAAACGTCAGTTTCTCGGACAAGGATTCATCCTCGGATTCTGCGTCAACAATGACAATGACGTTGGGTTACCGAAAAATACAGTGACTGTGCATCGCGGTAATTCAAAGTAAACACTTACAGTGTATCTGCCAATACAACGGCTCGTGACACGAGCGGATGACTCGTGCTCGCAACTTCCATCGTAACATGACACAAAAACATATCCTTCGATAGAATATTTCTTTGATAGCATATTACAAATGATCGTGCGGATAAGTATTTAGTGTATTATTTTATTGCATATAATGACAGGCATATATATTCAAGGTTTACCTACCTCCAGGACCAAACGCACCCTTACTTTCAGACGTCTCGCCTTCGTCGTACAACCCCCACGATAACAGTGCATTTCGAACACACTGCTTCTCTCTCTCACTTCCCTTTTCAGTAATCTGACACATCATCAGTAAAGCGCCATCTACGATCTGTTTGAAATAGCGACAATTAGGGTTACAATTATTTCTATCGGAGGACTGCAGGGCGTAAGTGATTCAACTACATTGAATCTGTATATATGTTTTGGATAAATATGAAAAAAATGTATCCATCAAAATTTTCAGATATTGTCACGGACAGAAACAAAAATATATGTACTATATGCGGTATGTTTTCACTGACAACTGATGGAGGACGAAGATCGACAAACACGCTCTAGTGGAGGTAAAGTAAAAGAAAGTATTTTCAAGTTAAGGAATGACCCTTTCTGAACTCCAACCTTGTGATCACATACACATGTAATGGCCTGATCGGGCTCGACACCAGACATGCATTAAATTCGACGTATAATATATCATTAACCGGACTTATAAAATGTGTCCTCTGGTGATGAAGCGCTTCTATAACGTAAATGGGTGAAAGGTCATTCAAAATAGGCCAGTAATAATGTTGTCTTCTGCATAATATAAAATATGATTTTTATAAAAATATTACAATATTATATGACTAACAACAACACATATCAACAGATGTGTATATGACATTGTGTACCGTGACACCCTTATTTGCCAAGTTTACTTCATAGGGGCGCTTTGATACTAGAGGGCACGATTTATTGAAAAGGTTTGAAATGGTGTATGGTTGCAGTATGGGCGTTTATGTGTCTAGATGTTCAGATGCATTCATCGGCATTTCAATGACCACTTCAAACACGAATATGGCATACACCTCGCGTGGAAGAGGTATAAATACGCATTGAACAGTATCTCTGGAATTACTTTATGTTTAGTTTTATGGTCGGAGTTGGTTACCGCGAGCTCGCCAAAAAACTCACACGCCAAGTAATTTTGAGGCCGAGTTCGTCGGCAAAGGCCTGTTACTCATGTCGATTACTAGTCTGGGTGTTTGACCCCAGGCAGTACGCATTCATCAAAAAGTTGATTTACGATTATGACTGAATGTATAATTAAAAAAGGTGTATTTCACAATTGACTTCAGTCAAATTAAGCCATGCCAGCTCTACGTTTTTTCCACTCTCCGGGCTGTTTCGTGTACTTTTACCTTTAAAATGTGTTTCTGTTGCTGTTTTATCTTAGTGTGGCTTTTGTTTGAATGTTTTTGAAAAAACTATTCTGGGTTCTTTCCGATAAGTTGACCCTGTACGTCAACATTACGTAGATGGGCGTAAATAATGTCGTCGAAATAGAAATCATAATTGATGCGATGCAAACGGCGTCACGCCCATTCACGTCACATCGCTAGAGGGCGCTGCTTATAAGGACTGTGCGTTGGCGAAGATTCTAGCGTAGCCAGCATAGACAATAAAATGGTTCATCCCTAATCAGACTAGGTTAGGGTGTGGCACATACGTCTAATACGCATGTCACATGACGATATCTACAACCTCCAATTACCTTTTCTCTGTTCTTTGGATGTCGTGACAGCATTTCAAGTCCTTCCACCAACTCACTCACTGAATAGGACTGCTCTGTTGTTTCCTCGACACATTTACTTAGATACTCAATCAGTGAGTCAATAACACCTAATGGAGCGGAAAATATATATTGAAAATTGTGCAGAAACTTATAATCCCAAATAAATTACCGATGACTTGTTTTGCAAAATTTTATTTATAGTAAATTACATATATAAGGAGATTACATATCACAAGCAAATTATGCAGTTTTACAAATTAATGTAGGTAGATGGTCACGGCCAGTCAGAATTACTAGTCTGTACACAGTTTAAAATGTATTACTAGTAAAGCGTCACAGCCATCGCGTCGCATCGTGTTCGATATGAGATATATCTGACGTACTGTACTTCGTTTAATTTCCCCCTGGAATATATTTTCGCTATTTTTCTTGAAGGGATGAATCAGTGAAAATTAAAGAAAAAAAATAGCGATTATACTCTTTTCTATTTTTTATATTCAATTCATCAAAAATCAATAAAAATAAATTCCATACAAAACACCCATAAAGTTTTTTCAGTGAAAAATAATTCTAGCTAAAATAAACTTTGAAGTATTTTACAGTATACGGCAACTCGTGTAATATACTTATACGTGTACACTGAGTCAGTGATTTGAATATAATAATGTACAATTATTACACTTAAACAATGTACATGCTTGACAACTATGTGTTCATAATATCGTGAAATCGTCCCTGACAATGAAAAAAGGCGTTTCATTGTAAACGAAAACAACCATATGTTTACCGCTGATGGCACTGTTCACATCTCCGTGAAAATCAATTGGGTTTTTTATTCAACTACAAATTAATGACTCAATAGTTCTTAGTTATATTTCGCTACCAAAGCATTATATTCATAGAGAAAGAGTTGCACGGAATGTAGCCATAGCAACAACAAATATATTCTCACCTAACTTATCTTCTATCATATTGATTTCATTCACAGGATCAACAATATAACTGAGTGTCAGCATGGCAGGAATTCTCCGGTCCTTGTTCAGGGAACCACTAAATACGTCCAAAAGCTTCTTTGCATTTGCATTATCGTAATACTTTCTATTCTCCCTCGCTTTGACTAAATTCATCAGTATGTTCAGTGAACAGTGGAGCAATATACACTTCCTCTGCAGAAATCGTGACATAAAGTGTGAGTCATTGGCAGGTCATTTTAACGGTCATATTTGTACACACAATTTGATGTCATTCGAAATTTGAAGGGCAGTGGTCGTCGCGCAGCGTGTGTTTGAATTTCATTTATTTATTAAGTGCTATGGATACTCATCTTATGATACCTTTCGCCAAATATGTTAATTCTATTTTAAATGTAGTTAATAGTTGTATTTAGTGGCCATACTGCCGTATTGTACTATATCGGTGTTATGTCAATAAATTATTATTATTATTATTGTAAACAATGTATTTTGCACGCATTGTATATGTGGCTATGAGTACCATATCGAACAAAACGCGGCGCGACCGACCGCCGCCCTTCAACGATATCATTAATTTGATGTTAATTTTAAAAGACGTTTATAAAAGCACGTAGAGATGGCAATGTAGGCCAATTATCGGAAATCGAGGATACGGCGTTTCGAGTGCGCGCGCATACCGAATGTGGGGTATAACGTAAACATGCACGAGTGATATTGTTTATGTCTACCAGACCGAATATTAGCATACAGACATGTTTGTATTCTCGATAGTTCCGGGAAAGTGGTCAATTAACAGTGTTGACAATAAACGGGTTTTAAACATTTGTATCACTCTCATCGTCCTACCTGCATGAATTTTCCGAGTGGGTGGATTCCGATCAATTCTTTAGCTTCCTTATTACTAAGAATTGGAACATCGATATCTGACGTCACAGTAGCCATCTTGGGTTAGTCTGAAATCACCTGTTCACAACATGAATTATAACACGTTAAACCACAGTCCCTCTGTAGTTAGACGCTCGACGTACTCACTCAAACGTTTCTGGTGAGTGGCACATACTCCGGGGACACTCAGCTAGTCGAGGAATACGCATGTGCGTTATGAATGGTATACCAGTCAAGCCCCCCCCCCTTTCCCCACAGGAACGTGATTAGACCAGAGCGAGGCTTACTACAGTGCATATGTATGAAGTTGAACGTAAACCGGTATCACAGAGAGAAACACTGTCATTAAAGTTATTGAGAAGTCGAGATCAAGTATTATGAATCACGTTAGAAAAATATACAATATCGCACTATTAAAGCGAACTAGTCGTTGTAAGCCGCGTTCGAATTTCGAACAAAAAAATACAATTCATACGCGTTGTAGACGTTGCATGGGACCCACAACGGACGACAATGGTATTTGAATATATGTCATTGCACTCTCTTATCTTGAGTTACTGACTTGACGGTGGTAGTATAGTCAATAACCCATTACCCGGTTCAAGGTCATTAGTCTGCTCATTGAAGTGAAGGCGGTGCTTAGGAATTCTCCGGTTGAATTTTAGTGTAATGACGACATAGCCATGTACGTTACTCCCTACATTATTCTACAAAATTCAATTGATACAGATCACGGTAAAGTTGCGGTGGAACTAGTAAATGCATACGTAAAGCAGGCTCTACAATAAGTATAAACAACACAGCAATTACGTAAGATAGTTGCATACCTGTTACAGTGTTAAACTCACTCTGCACTCCACAATATCTCTAAATGTGCCTTGACACGAACGCCGGGTTTTCCCGTGACTCAATAATTGACGAATTCAGTGAAAATCATACTAGTATATCCGTATTGTGTATGACCGCTGACCTTTTCCGGTCATGTGATCAAGTAAGATACGTATATAAAGTACAGAAAGAGTTTTCTTGCTTAGGGAGGGGCTACCCATTGCGACAAGGTCGTTCATGATACCGGCCACCGTATTCAGATGTACTTTAAATTCCAGCAATAATTAAAGAATAAACACCCTAAAAGAGAATATACCTCAGACAAATTTAACTGTTTCACGACGAATACGTACAGTGTCACTCGCTACTGCACATATGTCAGTTTATATTTAACATTTCAAAGTACTAGTAGTTAGATTAGTAATCTGGAGAACCGATTACAAGAACCTTTTCAAATTCTGATCATTTTTTAATTGACACACCATAAATGTCCGCTCATGATAGAATCCATAACCGGCGGCAACTATTAAAATAGAGATTTGTTACTTGATTAATCGTTCGCAATATATACAATATTAGTAAATGTATTTGCTGCTGTTTAGCCGTCGTTTCATCTTCGTCTCATAACTACTTAGAAATTGTTCACACTGTAGATAAACTCGTCCAAATAATGTGATAATACTGTAAAATGACTAATTTTCACTGGGTTTAAATTTCACTGATTTACCATTTCAGGCATATTCAGTGGGTTTTAAATTCACGGTTTCGTCATTTAGATAATGTGTTCTATGCTAAATTTTACATATTCACTGTGTTTTAATTTAGCGCATTTATCCAGTCAGCGAAATAAGCTAAATTAAAACCCAGTGAACAATTACCCCTTTACAGTATGTGTTTTTAAATTAAAGCGGGGGAGTCGTCACCTGCGCATGCGTCAGATGGCCATATCGTGTCATTGTTTACAAACAAGCATCTACCCATGAGCCTTTGTGTTTTTAGCGTGTGTTGTTATCGTCGCTTGGGACTCAATTCCCGCGTGTGCGCAGGTGACGCCCCCTCCCCCCGCTTTAATATTAAAATCACGTTTTCTTTCACATTGTAGCTTCAACACTGTTATATTGAGATTGTATTGTGTGTTCACAAATAACTCGAAGAGCAAACAAATAACAATGTACATACATGTATATACAATCACACAAATATGAACATGTTTTTTTCCATCTTCAAAAATGTTGCTTTATTGTATACACGCAATTGCTCTCTCTCCGTACTTTACCTATTTACCACTGTCGGGCGTGTTAATACAATAATGCGCACTCTAACAATTAGTGCGAATTCAATATTTATGACACGAAGTCGTGTATGCATATATGTATATGTTTTGAAAGTTAAACAATAATACAAGCCCCTATATAATTCTGATAAGCGACAGTGTTAAAGGATGTGACCGTCACGAGACGTAGTATTTAATATGGGTACAATCACGGTTACTAGAAGAAGTAACCGTGGTGCAATGCAACGCATACAGCTAGTCTATAATATATTCATTCGAATTCACCCTGCATACGAGCACCGTACATGCTGCAGCCGACCACCGTACGTGCTGCATACGACCACCGTACATGTTGCAGTCGACCACCGTACGCAATGCAGCCGACCACCGTATCGTACATGCTTGCAGCCGACCACCGTACACGCTGCAGCCGACCACCGTACATTAAAGAATGGTTCTATATCATCTAAGAGAAAGGCTGGTTGCTAACTTGTGATCACTTTATATATTACGTGTTGCATTTTTGCCACTATAATCACCTGTTCAATTCCTCTTCATCGCGATATTCAAAACTACTTCATTTAAGGCTCATAGGGGGGGGGGGGTATTCACATTGAATTGGTATATGTGTAGACAGACAACGTGGTTCAATATAAAACACTGTGAATCATATGCAGGGGTTAATATTCAGGGTCATGTTAAAATTTGACCCCTCTTTTTTGTGAAAATATAGAATTTTGACCATACTTTTTTTATATAAAAATATATACTAAATATTCAACATTTTAATCAAAATATAGAATCAATAGAAATAAGCCACCCATAAAATAGTGATAGACGTGTACCCCCAATGTATGTGACCATCGTTTGTTATTTGATGATATTTCGTGAAAGAGAGTTAAAGTAAGTTTTTTATGAAAGTCAACAAACAAGCACAAATTGTTTTCAGGAGTCATTTATTGATAACTAGTGCAACGAAATTCTGAAAGCGCGATGTGAATCCGTCCCAAGATTTTACACTACTCGCAATATTTCAATGCGGAGCACAAATTTGGCACAATGTATGGGCGAAGCCTTTGAACCATTTTTTCATAATCAAAATCCATACACTGAAATGAAAAAAAAAAAAAAAACACACACAATAATATTGAAATTAGCGGCTATTTAATAAGTGTGAATTTCACTAACGGTCCCTATGAAGCCAGACAACCTAACTATCAATTAGTATTCACCTTATTGTAAATGTTTTATTTATTGACGAACTTTCTATTCATCGTACAGTTCATAAACATGTACATGTATGTGATGTGTATCGAATAAAAATATGTGTTATAAAGACGTTTTTTTGGTTGTAACAATTTCAGACGGCGATTTGCAATGTAACCCAAGGCAAATATAAGTGAATACAATGGTTTGTAGAAATCTGACCGGTTTTCACAGCGAATTGGCTCAACAGCAGAAAACAACCAACCAACATAAGCGTGGCCCAAGGAAGATCTGTACCAAGACTAAAAACAATTGAATTGTATGGCTTTTTTTTTATTTCTTGCTGAATTATTGAATAGAACTAAACATTAATAAACCGTGGACGCTGGGAACGAGGAACCCACGCAACGTATCTGGGCTCGTCAATTACTGGTATATTCCTTTCCGTCATCGCAGCGCGTAGACGGAGGAGATCTCATGTTCTTAACGCAGGAATCGGCGGCCATTGGCGTTGATGGGATCATATCACTAATTACATCGCCGTAGACGTAGGTGTTCGCGGGTGAACTTCTCAAAAAACAGGTTATATAGTATTTTTTTAAATTTCCTGAAACTACATGACATTGTATGTTTAGCATTCTAGCCCAAAACACGTGTTCTTCAGGCCAAACTCTTAAAAAATAATGTAATCTACTTTCATGTTTCTTCTTTATGGAACAGCTTAGTTATTTGTCGTTTTATTAACATTACCCTGACCTACATATCAAAGATACTTGTCAATAAATGAAGATTCACAAACAGGTGTACGTATAAACTGAAGCACGCCCTCACAAATCGCGTTTCAAATAAAACACAGAGAAAAAGTCACAGGCTATACAACAACCATATGATTATTTACTAAGAGTACTTATACAGGATTTGGTGGTAGGAGACCTGATGTGTGAATGTAAAATTAAAAGTTACTCTACTTACTTCTTCGATATCATTGTTGAAATCCATTTCTAGGCACACTGTTTCTAAATACCATTTGATGTCATTCTGTCAGATAAAATGTATAAAAACGTAATTGGAGCTCCGTACAGAGAGGGCGCACTGCGAAATAAACTGGCGAATCCGATAAGTGTTCTCTTGTATTTATAAAAACAACATTTCAATGTGTACAATGTGTGCATATCTCACCTCATTCAATTCTATCATTCTGTCTAATTTATATATTTGTTGTTGACAAACACGACACTCAACATCTGACTGAAAAACAAATTAACATATGTGAAATATACAAATTAGCTGAAGCACCGATTAAATTAAAGTATATTTATTGGCATCAGCGAACAGCGTGATTGTATATTGGTACAATACAGTCGTTTTCGACAACTGGAACAAAATGGATGTGTACTCACATATAAGGCAGCAGCATCTGCCAAATTAAAAATAAAATTAATTAAAATTAATCGCCATTTCCTTAATTATTATATATACTTTGTTCGACAACTTTCCCGTTTATCTGATTTGATCAGACGTGTTCACCTATCGTGTTTGATTTTTAGCCTTACTCATAAATAGAGCTGCTGGCGACCACAGTTTCTGAAGGGGTGCTTTCTAAATAAAACTGAATTACTGAGTTTCGGGCCACGTACGTGTACTAATGAATGTTTTGTGTAGAATAAGTACTAATTAAAATAATAAACCACTGGTAATATATATACGAATATTATATAATCTGTGATTACGTACTTGGAATAGTCACTGACTTACTTACCAGATACTGCTGTCAAGACCAAGACCAAGTGAAGCACCAACATGAGAAGCGTTATTTTCAACATCACGGATCAGTTTGTTCTGCCGATGACCACGAAACGAATAATGATCAATCTTCGTAATGATCTCAGAGCATGTCACACTCACACATACACACTCATAAAGACCTGTACACATAAAACATGCTTCGAACATATCCTTTTATAGAAACAACATTTCCGCGAGACAAGTTCTGGCATGAATCACCATTTCCGACGAAATTCCGGTATAAATACAGTACATTAGTTAGTTATTCTTTTTTATTTAAATTTTGATTAAAACGGGTATTTTAAATTTGAGTCCCACCCGTGCGTGTAACCCGGATCATTATTTCAGACATGCATCGACTGATTTCTGTCACATTATGGGACATCGTACGTGGTTTCTAACCTACTATGATGACAATACATATTGTCTTGATGTTTTTATTTTTCTTGATCTAATTCAATAAGACAGACTAAACGTTTGATTTTAAATATCGCACATTGTCAAAATAGCCACTAACTTCAAATAATAAAATATCAATATAATATATTCAATTGAAACAGATAACGAGAAGGTATGTTATAGTACAGATAATTTCGAACCCAGATTAATATGATGCTCTTTATAAGCATCAAGTTTGAATTAAATATATTCGTGCATAGCCAAAATCCGGTTCTCGAATGTTCGATAGGTTCGATGTAATTCTAGCACTATCTGTCTTTCGGCCATCTTAAATTGAATTTACGTAAATGCATGTGCATTATGTATAACATGATGGATTACCAGTATATATGAGAGAAGTGACACTGTGATCAGTGGCTCTAGAGCAGCGTTTTTTAACGCTATTTAATTAATACATATTATTATACACTTGTCACCATAACGTCATAAGTTACAGTGCGCCGTAATTTTACGGGGTAAATGTAACTAATATTTTTATTTTTACTTGTTTTTCTATTTGAATTGCTGATTTGACGGAGTTCAAAATATAAATTACTATATTACCTTTTGCTTTTATTGCGTTCATTGCATTGTGAGTAAGTTAAACAAGCATTATTTATATATCAGTTTGCTTTATCAAAAAGTATTTTTTTAAAGAATAAACTCATTTATTATTGATACTATGTTTATATTTATTGGTAACCTATAACAGTAAACTCTAGATTTACATACATGCTAAAAAATATATTTGTTAATCTTTACGTTCACTTATTATACCATATGAATTATACACTAAAAATATAATATCTGATTACCGTACGAGGTTCATTCAATTTTGTTGGTTGATCTAGAAATTTTATGATTGAGAAGGCCACCGAAATGGAAATCCAAACCAAAAAACATAGAAACTGTGTTTAATCGTGGCTTGAAATAAATGTAGGATCTTGGGGGTGATTTATTTCAACTCTTTTTCCATTAGACATGATATATATTATTATTATTATTATTATTAAGTATGCGTGTTTTGTCTTTCCAAACATGTTTTGTATTCTCTAATTCTGGAGTCAATGTATAAGAATGTCCATCTCATCACAAGTGTTTATTGGTTTCTTTGTTTAATAGTGTTTAGTCATCAATTGTGTATCTATCAATAACAGTGGACTAGAAATTAAAAAATCAGCGATGCTATGAGTCACAGGTGGACTTCGGCACTAGAGGACGAACTTTTCGGAAAGGTGTATTCTGAATTGGAGCATTATATATTTGTGGATGGGGAAACAGTAATTGTATATATGATCTAGGAGATTCGTTTGAAATATTTTCATTGGATGGCCAATTTAATGGCGTACTCGATCAAAGAAATATATACCACATATTGGTAGAAAGCGCAAATGATATTTACGTGGATTCGCCACTGCTATTGTGGGATGGAATTGTTATATAGTAATTTCTATATTTTCCACGGTGAAAATTATTTTCATGTTGATTACTATAATAGATCATTCCTATAGTATTTTGGACATCATCTTAAAACATACAATAAAACAAGTATGTAATATTTGTTATTAATATACATAATACTAATTCAACGGATGTATGAACAGGTGTTTTAGTGAATCCGTCTAGTTAAATATGTTAAATGTTGAGGTCGGAACCGCTAGGTCTCTGAAGTGTTTGGAGGGTTTTTGACGCACGAGTTTGACTTTCTGTAAAATAATATCGATATCTTCTTGGCTTATGTGACTGATCATGTTGTTTTCTGGAAGGAAGAAATTTGGAATGATCCCTTGCTTCAAGAAGAAAATCATACGATCCCAGAATTCCATGAATCGATCAGCAAGGTTATTCTTGGACCATTGCCCGGGTGACAAACCTTCGCTAACCCAGAACATTGTAGTCTTCATATGATACGACGATAACACCTTTGGTTCCTGTATTAAAAACAAAATAACAACATACAATATAAAACACACAATGAACTTCAAGTATTTGTCCATTTCAAGTATTTCAGTGGAATTCATTTGAGTAATCAAAGAGTATTGCAGACAAATTAAAATTAATTCAAAATTTAAGATAAGCCTTTCAAACAAGAATCTTGGCAGCTAATATTTGTCTTCTATTTGAGATGTACAACGAGAAAACAATGTGATCCACATTGTCGAAATTTATAATACTTTGATTTGATACATTTGATTTCTGTCTAATTAATTAATCAAAGAACATCTATCACGAATTCAATTTAAACCTGAATTTTTGAGAAATCAGAAATTGTTTAATAATAAACCTAAATAAAGCTGCGCATTATCAATGCATCAATCATATGGTTTTTGAGATATTGGTGGAACGGAGAGACACCCCCCCCCCCCCACAAACACACAGACTCACTATCTGCGAAGACTCCCACAGTGTGCTTCGCCGGAGTTAAAACATGTTTTGAATATATATATATATGGCGAGACACAAGGAAATTTAAGATTACAGTGTACGTACCTTCAAATAACGACGCCATATTTTCTTCATCACTAAATAGAACGTACGTTGCCATTCTGTGAAACTATGTGCGAGTGTCCGTTCAGCCAATGAAAACGAGAGCCGCCACTGTAGATTATCATCTCCACCCTCACCGGGATAAGACTTGGGAACCACGTGACAGCCGCCGCGTTGAATATGCAGAACCAGGTCCTTGGTTGGCCACTGGCGAGCACGTGTAACCCACGAATTGGCAAGAGACGGCCAGGCTGAACATCTTAGAACCAATGCAGCATCCACGGTGTGTTCAAACTCCACACTTTTTGCACTCACTCCGCCTGGATTAATGGAGGAGAATAAAAAGCTCAATAGCCAATCAGAAAGTATATATATTTGATCCTAACAAATGAAAATCTGCAACATGTTTCACCAACATTTTTGGACAAACGTTTGTGGCGTTCGTAGAGAGATTACCAGTCAACAAAAGTGATCTTAATGCAATTGGCAACGTGAGTAATCATATATCGATTCAGTATAGATGGAACATAATTAATGTAGTAGACACTTCATCATATGTTGTAAAAAAAATGAAACAAATGTAATACGTGTAAATTATTTCACTGGAATTTCATACCTTCTAATGATGCAGCAGTATAGTATACACTTAGTGTCTGAACTGGGCCCTGTTGTAATAATTCCAATCTACCACGGAAACCACCTTGTGTTTTGTACTGCTCATCTATGTTATCTTGAACAACCGGGATTCGTTTGCGTATATAGTCCTCTTGGACCTTCAGGAGCTTTGCTCTTGAAAGATAGATGACATCTCTTTCAACTTTCCTCACCACAGAGCATATGTTATGAATGAAACCTTCACTGAAATCAATTTTCGATTCATCATTGACCTCAACTCTGACATAACCAGGAAACGAGGTTGGAACCCACTTGAAAGGTGCGCCACAAGACGGGCTTCCATGTCCAACCCTTTCAAGTTCGCTTATGAACAGTTCCCGTCCTGATGCTTCTAAATCTAGGTCTGTGTTTGTCATTGCATCTTCCTCAGAGTGTAGTTGCATTCCTTCTTGTGCTTCCCCGATGGGGATCATCACATCCATCTCATCATTCATATATCTATCTTCCTTCACGCTGTGGTCGATCAATGCAAATCCCTCACTCGTACTTCCAGTCCATATGAATGAATCAAGGTTTTGTATGTTATTAAAGCAAGGTTTCAAAATGAAGTTATAAATATCGGCCAATCTTCTGGGGAGTTTGTTTGGATTATTTGGAATTACATTGCCTTTTTCATACATTGTTAACATAGATCCTTGTAACACCAAGTATCCATTTATTCCTTTTACAGGCTCCTTTGACACGCGGTCTATTCGATACAGGGGTTTTTCGAGAATATCCAATAAACCAATGGATGAGTGGATGACATGAATCATTTCAGCTTCATTCAAGTAACCCTTTCTTGAATGTCGTTCAATTTCAGCAAACGCATCCAATTCCTTCTGCATTGCAAGTTGCACAAATGCACTTGCACTAGACTCTGTTTAAAAATAATTAAAATAAATTTGAAAATGTAACTGTTTAGCGCAAGGTAAACGTTGACACACTACACCTCGAAATGCTTCAAGACAATCAATGAAATGGAAGGTGTACAATCCCTTGGCCACTACGTGAAAATGGAATCTATTTTTGGTTTAAGATAGGTATACAAAGGTGCAATAGTTAGCCACGGTGAGTCCATACCATCATAAAAATAAATGCCTGGTCCATTCATGATAATTCATGATTTAATATAACTATGATCACAACGACAACATAGGTTACATAGTATATACGGGTTATAATTACTGAAACACAGAGAGAGGCAAATCTGTATATTCAACTTATCTTACCTATTGTGCCAGTCTTTAAATTATTGGCTTTATCAGGGTGTTTAGATTCGTCTATAAAATCAACGCCCCATGGACTCCGCATTCGATTGAAATGGGTAGTGTTGAAATTGGTGGTATTGATTCTGTATGATTCTACAGACAAAAAATAATGTGGATTAAACTGGGCTAACCTAATACCAAATAGTACCTACAATAAGATCCGGCAATTTACATAAATCTATTTACAGAACGCCTCATATTTTATTTTTAGAATGCCAATATCTATTTGAAAATCAATTGAGTACCATGTAACCAGATCCGGTTGACCAATGTCAACATACTGTGATGAATTTGTTTTTGCGTATCTGTTGATCGACTTAAGTAGTTGATTACGAGTGAACGGCTGTGTTATGTCTGGCATTGTTTAGGCCATGCGATGTTTTGGACGGAACTCGACTCAGTGATTTGGAACTAATTATTCGGACTACTATTTCTGACAGTTTGGTATTAGCAACCATTAATGTAGTGAACGATTAATCAAAAGATATGACGTATTCAGTACTTAGTGTGATTAGTTGAATGTGTGAAGGCCACGCCTTAGAGTCGTAATACTGCTTTGTAATTAGTTAAGGTTTTGAAAATGAATAAAGTTGTTTGAGTTGGTCTTGGCGAGCACACGAGGAGAGACGCATTCCTGGAGAGTCTTGGGGCAGTGTAGAATCTAGAGGCAGTCTTGTATCAGCCTTGCGATAGTCTTGGGGACTTTTCCCCAGGGCGCTGTGTCTTATAGAGTGCTCGACTGATCGACTAAGACGAGAGTTGACACGTATTTTGTTGTGTGCGTCTATTTGAGTGTAAAGTTTAAGTGACTTTCCCGATCCCGTACCTCAAGGGGACGATATATAGAGCCGAGACGACATTCCCCCTGGCACGTGTGGAGAACCCTAGAGAGAAGAATTCTCCCCTGATAATACTCCAGAATTTCCGTTACGTGTTACAGCTGACGCTTCATTGTGTTTGCTATACCAGTCGCCTGCGTTCACGCAGTTAGCATGGCGACCTAATTGGGTTAATTATTTGTCCCTTGTTTTTATTAATCAGCACGACAACAAATCGTGCGAAACAGCGTTTTTAATTTTAAAGTTATTTTACTGTAACATTACAGACTGTTTTGCCGCAGAACTTAAATAAACGATCTTTCCCAAGACAGGATCGATGGTGGTTGCATGAAACCCAAAACACGTGTCCAAATACCCGCATAAGCAGATTCAAAATATTTTATCTGACTGTAGTTCGCAGTGTTACGATCATATTTTAAACAAACTAGAAGTTAGGATGTCCAACCGAAGTTTTGAAATGTTTGGTATAGATTCTTTCTTTTTGTGGTCAAATATATCTCCATGTTGTAATAAACTCAAAAGTATACACAATTACATCTAGTATCTTAATCACTTACCAAATGGTTCTGTGAAATGAGGACTATCCGCTTCTTTCAACGTATCAGGGATGGTAATTGGGGAACATGTTTCAACAACAGACACTTGTAGGCACTTTCCCGTCACAGCTACCAATGGATAAACACCTGAGACAAATATGAAGAACTTTATATATCTACATAATAGTCTATTTACAGTGCTGTGGTTTTGACATAATATGTACCAAATCGCATGAAGAAGAGTCATGTGTTTACTGCTCTCTAGGGGCTAAATATGATTAACATGAACGTATATTTGCTTTGATATATCAATACAATTATAGAATGTTCGGAAATAATCGGAGAAAGTCGCCGGAAGCACAATCGGAATTACCTTTTGGTATGTTCCTGAACGCAATGCCTTGATCTTCTCCATTATAGTAGTAGTGCAAAGCAGAATTTGCAAAACGTACAATACCAACTTTGTCGCCCTGTTTAAGGTCGTCTAGATTCAGAATGTACCCTCCTCCAATAATTTTAAAGTCTCGATGAAGATACGTAGTTCTAAAATAATAAATATATTCTCTGAACATAAACATGTTGATATTCGTTTTATGCAAAGGATTGGGACGCCCTCATATATCTGGATACTGAATACAGAAATGTAGTTTTAACCATAGACCCTCTAGAGGGTCTATGTTTTAACTAAGCGCACGCACGCCAAACTAACACTTTATTCTCGAATGTCAAATATTAGTAGAGATAACCATTGAAATGTTATGCATTGTGTGAAACAAATGAATCACTAATTTTAATTTCCGACGGAAGAACGTGAGCCGACTTACTCCAAAAACCAAAAGCCTGTCCCTTCTCCGTAGCCTTCCCCGTAATAAACCACATCATCTGGAAACTCTTGGTATATTGTTACACCTATTAAAGAGAAATAGAACAATGAGTTAATAACACCAATACAGCGGAGGAAGACAGAATCACGTGTTCATTGAATGCACGTTTAAAGCACATGTTAACAATACTGATATTGTTTTAACAGTACAACCTGCATCATTTCCATGGCAACGCCTCCTAATTTTCAGCGCCTCAGAATAGCTATGCAAGTCGATTAACCCCAGTTGGTACAGACACAACACACAGCACACACTCTAGCATAGAACACATGGTGCACTTGCCTGACAAGCGTTTCCACAGTCAGCGCGTATAATCAAACGTCGCGCTTTTTTCCTCGGTTGTAATAAAATGTTTCTGAACAGGGGTACATCGTAAGTAGTAGTGATACATACTCTTTAAATTAGTGACGAAGTGGTTTTGGTGGGGAGGGGTGCGTCTTTCACGTTTCACAGTTTCACATTATTGAGCAACAAATATAAAAGTACATTATCACCCCATGTTAGCTTTTCAAACAGCTAAACCATAATCAAAGATTTGTTGAATATTGTTCATAATTCACTCCTAGGAGACAATTAGAATACAATAAATAACACGAAACTCTGCCACTTACTAGCAACAAAGGTCATTCTCAACAGTACAGACGGCAATAAATATCATGCATTTTGTAACCCAGTGAAATTGTAATTTTGTTCCCCGGGTAGTTCAAAAAATGATTTGCGAAACACTACTCTCTTATTTTTCTAGTTTTATCTTTGGAAAACATGACTTGACTTCGCCCGATTTTGGAGTAATGCGACCGAAGGACGGATACCTGGATCGGAGATCACCGAGTAGAGAAGGTTCAAGCAGTGTTGATTCATAACCTCCATCACTCTTTGTTGACGATTGCATAGACATGGTTATAATAAAAGAAATACATCATGAAGGTAAAGCAAACACACTACAAAATAATTTTGTTACAAAAATTTTCATTGCGATATGTCATATAATGAACTCGTTTGGTAGATTATGCGCCAACTTGTATCAGTTGAGAGATTCTCGCTTCGTGACGCACCATCTACCAAGCCCGTTTATTATATATTTCATGGCTAACCTAGCCAAATCTGTAAATCAAAATAGACAAAGAGATGTTCCAATAATTACGTGAATTACTCATCTTGAAAACTTACCAAATTCGAGACCGGCATTTTTATTAACGTCTATTTTATCGATGTTTATCTCGAACAAGTGATTACATTGTAAAGGTTTGTCTGTCACGAACACTGCTCTATTGTTAGCTGCCACAAGATCCGAATCTTTTCGGTAACCAACCAATCCACCGTTCGTTATACCTGCACGTGACCCCACGGGCATAAGGCGCACTTTATTGTCAGTTTCCCGAACTTCACTGTCTGTAGTGGGGTTTCCTACCTAGATATAATAATAATGTCACAATTTGAGCTTGTACATTATTATGTACATGGAACTGCGTCACTTGACAGAATAGCAGATATTGGCGCATAAATATTTAGCATGTCACAACTGAGACATTTACAAACTGGTGTAAAAACTACTATTTGTTTTTTTTGCGACACGTGTTTTGCGCAGGTCGAGTTATGTAATATGTTGCACTCTGCTGGTGCAAAATTCACGCATGATTTTGAAACACGTATTCATTCACGAATGGTTTTGTCACACCGTATACTACGATATCGCGACTCACCGTGTTTTCAGATTCGGAAGACCTGTCACGAGATGGCGCTTCAACCGATGATTTTATTGCTGGCGTTGGTGGGACAGTATCACCAAAGTATGTCTCTAATCTGTCCGCTAAGCTTACCATCTGTAAACGAATAATAACATGTTAAATCACCATATACACAGACCATTATGGCACCTGACCAGTACTTAATATGTCTTGCACATGGCTTCCAAAAAAATCGAGAAACATATCATCTTGGGTGAATGTTCCGGCGAAGCACTCCACTATCACCTTGATGTATTTCATTAGGACTATGTGTATGTGACAGTGCCCTCACAGTTTAGAATCAGTTTACCAACAACCAATCATATTGCTTCTTTCATCAGTTTCATCAACGCGCTTGGTCAAGCTGTCAAAATCCTCGGGCGGAGCTAAGTCTCGAGACGCTCCCCGTTCCGCGCACCACTCTACCGTGTATTTCTACGGGCTCTGCGCGAGAATAAATGTGGCTGGCACAGCGGAAGCTGTATTGGCTTGGATGTCGAAGCAATACAGCAACGACATCCATGGATCATGCAATTCACAGACATTCAGAACAAAGCTATACTTAGGGAATCACCAGTTAATCTGGCCTGGGGGTGCCGGTCAATTCTAGGGGGGGCTTTCCATTTTATGTATATGAAGGGGGGGGGCTAACAATTTTTCCAAGAGTGAAGGAGGGGGGGTGTATAATTATCTGGGTTTATTCACATATATTGTATAGACGACGGCTGCTGTGATAAACATACTGCAATGAGAAAGAGTTATTGTTTGTTTGTTTTATTGCACAACAATAACTTAATCAAATTAGTATAAAACATTAAGTATGAAACTTCATTTGTAAACAACAGTATAAACCTCTGTGAATGGCATAAAAAAACGTACTGCACTTTCCACTGTATGAAGAAAAACAAACCTTTTAAACAAGTTTGTGAAAAGCAAACACACTAATATAACACAAAATATAAAGATAAAATATATTTATATAGTGTAATATTTTGTATGTAAATAAATAAATAAAATATATATAAAAAAAAGTTTTCATATATTTTAATAAAACACAACTTTCTGAGGAACTATAGATATTGAACCTAGGAATCTATTTTTGATCCTCTCCATTCCTATCAATCTCTATCCTCATCGCAAAACATGTCAGTATCGGCACTATCACCAGGATCATTAGAACCACTTTCACCATCCTCATAACTCTCTCCACTGGAACTATCAGACAGGCACTCATATTTTAACTTCATTTCTTCATACAGCTTCATCATCTGCTGCTTAGCTGCAGCAAAGAAGACATTGCGATGAATGAGGTATTGCAAATATACTGCATCCATCTTTGACAACTTCAAATTGGCTTCAGTTTGATCTGAGATTTCAAAATCTACTGAACCATGTATACCATCAGGGAAACATCTTTGTACAACCTCAGTGGATGTTATCCTTTGTAACAAAGCTGTAACTCGTCTTGCAAAACGATCTCGTTTTCGCTTCTTCACTTTTCTCCTGTTTTCTTTTCTCTACTTATTCTTCTTTTACTTACATCTGACAGTCCATGAAATACATTTCTTAACCAAGTCAGTGTTTTATCAAGATCTGCCATGAACTCAGTAGCTTGACTGCAGTTCACTCACCATGCTGTCATTGTAAGCCGTCTGTTCAGTAGCCCACTGTTTTAGGTGTCTTCCATAACTGGTAAATAAGTCAGAGTAACTTTCCACAACCAGTGCCAAACAGTGAGAGGCCGTACCACTTATTAAGCGTGCATGAGACCCCATGTGTGAATAGTAATAGTGAAAGAAGACAGCCAGATGATTGGCAGCTGCGTTTCAACATCACGCAGAATTTCAAAAATTGGCTTTTATCTTTGAAGAATACTGAGAGCATCAAAGAATTTTCCTCTAAGTATGCAGTGGAAGAGCAATATGTCATAGACTATTTTCAAAACCTTACCACACTAAAGCAAATGAAAACCATTAGGGGAAAAGGTAGAAAGTAACAACAACAAAAGAAGCAGGAAAAAAGTCATAGTGATTATGACTGGATTTCTTTGGTGTTGAATGGGACACTAAAAACATTGACAGCAGCTGAGTTGGATAAGTACCTGGACCATAATAAGCTACCAAAAAAAGGGAACAAACAAGACAAAATGAAAGCAATTACCAGTGATGTAATCCGAAAAATAATATAAAGATCAAGCAAAAACACATAAAATCACTGAACATTTACAAACTGTAAACACCAGAATGTACAACACTGACGAAACTGACTCAGAGGACTCTGATGGTGATGATCTCGTTGACAGTGCAGAGGAAATAGAGACTGGTGACTTAATAGTTCCTTACACTGTAGTGACGAGGTCAGGGAGAAGAGCTGGAACCTGGAAGCATGCAACGATTCATTAATGTAAATCTTTATTGTTTAAAAAAAAAAAATCGTGGGGGGGGGGGGGCTACCATATTTTGTCTTTTTCTAAGGGGGGACAGCCCAATTTTTAATATACACCTGGGGGGGGGGACTTGTGATTATTTAACAATAACATGTGAAATTCACCGGCACCCCCTCGGTCAAATTAACTGGTGATTCCCTTAGTGCCGAGTCTGAAGTGTTCGTTTTACCGCAAAGCTGTGTCCCTGCAACAACCGAAGACATCAGAAATGCAAAGCTCCAAGCGCTTTTTAGCAGTCATTGTAACAAAGTTTTCTATTGGTCGGTAAACTTTCTATCGCGCATACACGGTTATGAATGGAGTTGCCACACGGGGTTGTAGAGGGGGGTGTTCGAATAGAACAACACCGTGCAGGCGAACGATGAAACATATCCGATCACACAATTTTACCTTTTTCTTCAGCATCTGGTAATGGCGCTCAACCACACTGAGCATAAATGCCACCAAATCAGCAGCGCCCGCTGTAGAGGCGAACGAGAGACTAGCATCTGTATAGTTCCACAACACACAAGCGACGGCGTTGAACACTTCCCATTGACTGTCGCCTCCATATACAACCTCACCATTTTTGTACGAATCACGAAGAATTTCCATCAGTGTGGCTAGAGAAAATAACGATACTGAGTTATACTTTCTGATCATATACCGACTCCATGAATAATTAACCTTCGAGCGCTAACACTTTATAACCTACATTTTTTAAACCTCCAATTTTTCATATTTCTTCTAAACATTTGACTGAGACCTGTACCCAACGTTCATTTGGTACAAACTTATAAAAAATAATATATTATACATAAAAAATGTGCAAAATATGTTGCGAGAAAAATGATCGCATCGTGATTAGTGACGTAATAGAAAACAAGCTCGCTCATTTCATATCTGAACATATTTCGTTTTTGTTATTTTTATTGTGATCTTGAAAAAAGGCGAGTTTATGTATTATACTCGTGTATTATTGCAAGACTGTAATTTCACGAACAAATTGCCAGTCATCACCGTGACTGACCTACTAGTCTAGATAAAAAAAAAATACCTACCTACGCCCCCAATTTCAGCTGTCGTGTTTCCTATCACTTCTCGCTGGTCCCTGGGTGTATCGATTAATGTTTGATTGATTGCTTGCAGTAGGTCTCTTAATCTACTTGAACTAAGCGATTTTATATCACCGAGGCAACCAAACAAGGACTCTACAAACGTCACTTTCACGGATAAGGATTCATCCTTGTATTCTGCGTCAACAATGACAATGACTTCAAGTTTGGGTTATCGAAAAATACAGTGACTGTGCATCGCGGTAATTCAAAGTAGACACTAACAGTGTATCTGCCAAGATGCGGTGTAAACAACGGCTAGCGACACGAACGCAACTTCCAATGTGACATGAAAAAAAAAAATCATTCGATAGAAGATTTTTTGATCGTGCATATATATTTAAGATTTACCTACCTCCAGGACCAGTACTGGAATTTGCACCCTTACTTTCAGACGTCTCGCCTTCGTCGTACAACCCCCATGTTAACAGTGCATTTCGAACACACTGCTGCTCCTTTTCACTTCCATTCTCAGTAATCCGACACATCAGCAGTAAAGCGCCATCTACGATCTGTTTGAAATAGCGACAATAAGGATTACAATTATTTCTATTGGAGGACTGTAGTACGTAAATGATTCAACTACATTGAATCTAAATAGATGTTTTGAATAAAAATGAAAACAATGTATCCGTAATATTTTACAGATTAGGAGATTTGTTCCTTTTGTTTTATCCTGGAACATTGTATTTTGTCAAATGTTTACATGGTTTTAGTAACGAGTTTATTAGTTCACTCGATATGTATGCGAGGTTTGATAATTGCGGATTATATTTCATATTTCACAATCACAACGCCTCATCACGATAAACCGTGGGATTGTTATTGAGACTTTGTGCTGCGCACGCGCAGTTGCAACGCACGAGACCACCATTGGTAGAAAAGTTTCGTATCTGGGCGTTCAAGAAACATCTCAATTTCTGCCTGAATTAACGATCAAATCAGTGCCAGACCGCATTGAAGGAAGCGCCGAACATCAGAGCGACTGTGAGTAACCTGATTTAACAACTAAAGCACACCCGGAGGTGAGAGTCGTTGATGAACTTTCTACCACCTTCCATGGAAATCGGCGCCCAGTTTCACCGACATTTGCCGAGACTAACTTCTAACCATCGTGTTGCCGTAACAACAGCACTGACCAGAGTTTCGGGGAAATTGTGACAAGTGTATTCCTGGAACAGTGGCTCATCACTGACCAACGTAGAAGATTTGCTGGAGGTTTGTACAAACTAACTATAACTACAATCGTGTGTTCCCGCTCCATGTACAGTTCGAACTCAACGATAACTCTTACTCTTACAATTGCAACCGACGAGCGTGGGTTATTTTATATTGAATCATATGATTTCCCCTTGTGTTACACTATCACATTGGATGAGTTTAGCATGAGTGTGAATTTATAACGTTGCATCAGGAATTGTAGTGCAATTTAGTTTTTGAATTCCACGAAACGGACAATTCCCCGCGCCGTTATAATTGGAGTGTCAGTGTTCGATTGACCTAGTATACTGATAAATAGTCATCCTTTCAGTGATATATTTTACTCACATTTATTCAGTATTTTGCTTTTATACGATTTTAAATGAGTACTGTGTTGTATGTAGTAGATCATTTAGTCCTGTAGAGGTCAGTGACACTTGTGACCTTGGATAGGGTAACTAAGGAACTTAGGTGAAGTCAGTTTTACCGAGTGTCCACGATATTACGAGTTGATAGTAACGGAACTAGTCTTGAACTATTCCATTTCATGTACCCAGTTGTTCCAATACTGTCCAATGTATATATACTCCATTTGACTGTTGCTACGATAACATTGAATATCTGAGATATATCAGCTGCTATAGGAATTGTTGCATTGTGTGATTTTTTACATGTATGTGCTCATTGATGACAGTGTCAAATACAGAATAAATGACACGTCCTGACTTCCAGGGACTTTTGGTCAATGTATTTGATGTGTCTGTGCATGTTATATTTTTATAATTATTATCATTACTAGTAGGATTACAGCGCCCTCTATGGTCGCAACTGTTCTCAAGTCCAGACAACAGGATCATACCGAAACAAGGAAGTACAACGTTAGTGCTTATTGTTTATTTAAATCTTTTTTTGTGTGCACAGTCTGGAGTGTAACACCAGCTCAACGTTTTTCCCACTCTCCGGGCTGTTTTGTGTACTTTCCTTTAAAATGTGTTTCTGTTGTTTTTGTTTTAATGTTTTTGCAAAAACTATTCTGGCTTCTTTCAGATAAGTCGATTCTGTGACGTCAACATGACTTAGATGGGCGTAAATAATGTTGTCGAAATAGAAATCATAATGGATCTGATGCGAACGGCGTCACATACACCCATTCACATCACAGTGGCGCTTCGTTGCTAGAGGACGATGCATTGGCGAAGATGCTAGCGTAGCCAGTGTAGACAATAAAATGGTTCATCTCTCATTAGACTAGGTTGATACGCATGTCACATGAAGATGCCTACAACCACCAATTACCTTTTCTTTGTTCTTTGGATGTCGTGATAGCATTTCAAGTCCTTCCACCAACTCGCTCACCGAGTAGGACTGCTTTGTTGTTTTCTCGACACATTTACTTAAATACTCAATCAGTGAGTCAATAACACCTGATGAAGCGGAAAATATATATTGAAAATTGTGCAGAAACTTATAATCCAACATTAATTACCGATGACTTGTTTTGGAAAATGTTATTTATAGTAAATTACATGTATAAGGAGATTACATATCACAAGCAAATTATGCAGTTTTACAAATTCATATAGGTAGATGGTCACGGCCGGTCAGAATGACTGGTCTGTACACAGTTTAAAATATATTACTAGTAAAGCGTCACAGCCATCGCGTCGCATCGTGTTCGATATGAGATATATCTGACGTACTGTAAAATACTTTAATTTCCCCTGGAATATATTTTTGCTATTTTTGCTAAAGGGATGATGCAGTGAAAAAACAGAGATTATACTTTTTTCTATTTTTGATATTCAATTCATCAAAAATCAATGAAAATAAATTTCATACAAAACACCCAAAAGTCTTTTCAGTGAAAATTAATTCCAACTAAAATAAAGTATTTCACAGTATACGGCAACTCATGTAATACGTGTACACTATTTGTCATGCGATATACTAATGGTGGACGATGCGCGACCGCTGTGACGTAAGCATGCGATATTAAAACAACAATCTATTAAGTCAGTGATTTGAATATAATATTGTACAATTATTAAACTTGAAAATATATGTGCTTGACAACTGTGTGTTCATGCTTACACTAGAATTATCGTGAAATCGCCCCTGACAATGAGATAAGGTGTCTGATTGTAAACGAAAAGAACCAATGTCTACCACTTGTGGCATTGTTCACATCTCTGTGAAAATCAAATTGTCTTTTTTTATTCAACTATATTATGTTCAAATTAATGACTCGATACTACTTAGCTATACTTTGTTACCAAAGTATTACTGCTGGGAAAAGATTGATCAGCTTTGGAATTAGTCCAAGAAAATTGTTCAGCTTGGAATGTGTCTGAATCCTTCATTAGGATGCAAGAATGTAGGAATGTACCAAGAAAATTGTTTTTCTGGAGTAAATTGTAGTGTATTTTACTTATGAATGGTCAAAAAGTGCATGCAGATTTTATGAAAATGTGTGGATGATGTCGTGTGGTCATAGTTGCGCAAAAAATGATGGACTATTTAGGCGTAGCTATAAAATGTGTCACCGAAGTACTCACACCTGTGCATGATTCTAAGAGTTTGTGCTGTGAAGAAACTCCATTAGAAAATAAGTATTGTGTAATTTGTAGTGAGATTGTATTCAAATAGATTTGTTTTTATGAATCTTGTTTCTTTTCAAAGTCTATTTATGTAATAAAAATTGTTTATAAAAATGTTTTTTATACTTTTTCGATGGATTGAATTTACAAATTATGAGTTATTTTGTTATACCATCACTCGAATTATGTGTTAAAAATTTCTGATAGTTTAGGCTTTGTGTTCTTGCGAATGGGAAGAAATTAAACTGTTGAACAGTGGACATAGATAAAAGCGTATATTGAAAGTTGTGAAATCATGGTACTGTTTTGGCATTATACGACTTGCAGTTCCCTTTTGGTGGATTTTATGTGACTGGCCATGTTACCGAACTGTAGTATTATGTAAATCTGCCCCGGAAAATCTGCAAGCAAAGTTTAAATTGCCATTTTCACGCTGCGTGGAGTCGTCATCTAAGTATGCACAATTGTTCGTCTTGTGTTCCCCGGTGTATTTAAAAATCCTTTTTGAATTTGGGGGACTTTGTGTGACTGACCGTGGTGTTTGTAAACTTTAGTCGAACTGTAGTAGTGTGATTTCCATTTACTTCGTCTGTTATAAATCAACTGTATTAGCTTCCTTCGAACTTCCTATTGCCACTGGGATTATGTCTACTACACTCAGCGGTGTAGTTCGTATCGATCTTCTTGTATGAAATGCACCCGAACCCAGAAATCGGCGTCAAATCGGGATGGTTTAGTCACGGAATTTCTTACCTTGTTCTTGACTGCAGTACGCTTGGCTATGAACTTACACATACCCTAGCTTATGGGAATAGTGCATCAAGGGTAATACTGTATTGATTGAGGTGAAACAAACATGGCTGCTGTAATGCCTCATTGTTCCCCTACATTGCTCGTGTTTCTCTTCCAGTCTTAGAGTTTTTTTTTTTTTGATTTCAATTAAACAGCGATTTGGCTGTGACCATGCATTTAGTTATTGTCAACTGTTTTTCTTGAATGGTTGATTGTCATAGTAACATAAGCTAAGTACAATTAAACGTTCGGAGTTGAACAGTAGTCATTTGTAACATGATTATTTAATTTAGTTTAATTCCTTCAGTTAAAAATTGAGTTTTCAAAATAAATAAATAATAATACGTACCCTCTTGTATACTTCAAGTTTTCATTAAAACAAAGTCAAAGACTTTGAAATTGCTTTTCTGCCTGTTTGCCAATCCATTGCTCCAAAACACACCTTTAAATACTTTTATTTTCCCAGCATTGAGATGGCTCTGCCAACTCTTGTATTTATAAAGAAAGGGTTGCACGGAATGTAGCCATAGCAACAACAAATATATTCTCACCTAACTTATCTTCTATCATATTGATTTCATTCACAGGGTCAACAATATAACTGAGTGTCAGCATGGCAGGAATTCTCCGGTCCTTGTTTAGGGAACCACTAAATACGTCCAAAAGCTTCTTTGCATTTGCATTATCGTAATACTTTCTATTCTCCCTCGCTTTGACTAAATTCATCAGTATGTTCAGTGAACAGTCAAGCAATATACATTTCCTCTGCAAAAATCGTGAGATGAAGTAGAATGTGTGAGTCATGTACGAATCATTCTAGCAGTCCTAATTGTACGTACGATTTGATGTCATTGAAAATTTAAAGGGCAGTGGTCGTTGCGCAGCATGTGTTTGAATTTCATGTAAACAATGTATTTTACACACGTTGTATACGTGGCCCATATTGAACAGAACGTGGCGCGGCCGACCGCCGCCCTTAATTTTAAAAGACACGTAGAGAATGGCAAAGTAGGCCACTTTATCGAAAATCGAGGATACAGCGTTTAGAGTGCACATGCATACCGCATGTTGGGTATAACATATAAATGTACAAGTGATATTGTGTATGTTTATGTCTATCTGACCGAATATTAGCATGCAGACATGTTTGTATTCCCGATAGTTCCAGGAAAGTTGGTCAATTACCAGTGTTGATGATAACCGAGTTTTAAACATATTTATCACTCTCATCGTCCTACCTGCATGAATTTTCCCAGTGGGTGGATCAACTCTTCAGCTTCCTTATTACTAAGAATTGGAACATCGATATCCGACGTCACAGTAGCCATCTTGGGTTAGTCTGAAATCACGTGATCACACCATGAAATATAACACTTGACAATCTACGACTGTTAGAACGTTAGACGCTCGACTCGCCCAAACGTTTTTGGTGAGTGGCACATACTCCGGGGAGACTCAGCTGGTCGAGGAATATGCATGTGCGTTCTGAGGGGTATACCAGTCAAGACACCCCCCCCCCCCAACCACAAGAACGTGATTAGACCGGAGCGATCAAGGTTTATGTAACCTATACACACAGTAGCGGTAGGCTACAAGTAATATATCGGGGCAGTGGGCTAAATGCGGTCGTGGGGACTCTGGTTTGATAACAAAATACCCAGCTCAGCGTTGCATGGAAAAGTTAGAATGTTGTATTAACACATAACAAGCAAAAACGCAATCGTAACGATTGCTATGGGAATGCAGTAATACAGAGTAATGTGTCACGTAACAATTACAAGTATTCTGTAATGTGCTATCAAAATGTATTACAAGATACTACTCATTATGTGGTTACTATAATGATTAACAGGAATGTCTATGCACTGTAATATATAGTGCCACCAACTGCTACAAATATATAGGCCAACACATCAATATGGAGCACTGAAGAGAATGTATGGCATACGCAGTAATCCAACTTACTTCAATTCAAATGGCTACCACATACACAATAAAGTATTTACTAACTAGAAACACTAAGTGCTGATAGATACTACGTAATAGGTACTGAGGCTGCGAATGCCTGAGTATTCCCTCGGTACATAGAAGTATACGCCAGTAACAACAGAGATTAGCACTTGGATATTAAATCTGGTACTTGGTAAAATGAAAGGAAATTACTTTAAAGTTACTATAATTGAAAAGATTACTTATCTAGTATTACGGTAACAAAGGCGTACTAAATACAACAGTATACATTAGCTTAACTATAAAATACTAGAACTATCATAATGCAACTGTGTGCTCAAATACACAACCAATGCAGTCATTGAGGTTCAGGTTCAATTTCATTTTTAGAAAGTTTCGGCCACCATTTTACAAAACTTGCAGAGAAATCTCAATTCCAATTTTTGAAGCAAACAGGCTCGCAGGACGTCCTATTCTTATACATGTGTATTGACTTTATGACAGTGTAAAGACGTGGTGGCTAGTGTTGGCAATGTCTGTGTTCCAGAGTTTTTAAAAGCTCACAAAGATTTAAAAGTTAGCATCATATGAGATGAATATTTAGCTTCTCTTCCTTTCATTTATGCACTAGCATTTTGTTGTATACAGCAATCATTGTAAATTATCCCACTCATGTACTTATCCCACCTCCTGGGGGCTACTTGCATAGAAGTGCAATTCGGGTATGTGCCGCCCGACTGGGGTGTCATTTCACGTTATTTTGTTTAGAAGTGGGTGGTCATTTATCAATGGTTTGGTTTAGAAGTGTGTAGCATTTATTTACTTTTTCACAGGTCATTATATTCAAAGTTCTTGAATTAATTGTAACATGCCACACTATGTTCCTGTAGGCTTAAAGTTGGCTGGTGAATAAATTCTGTCAAGATGTGTGTTTACTTAATGCTCTGTTTGCATGTTGTGATTTTTTTGATTCCATGCCAACTTTGCATGTATTTCGATACATTTGTACTATATTTTACTATTTCAGTGTTCAGACTATGAAAAGGGACAGAGGTGTGTTTCATGTTACTTACATGTTTGACTGTGATAGCTACTAGAATTTCAAAGTTTGTACAAAAGAGAGAAGTCAACAGTACTTTGCCTCCTGAGAATCTACATCTTTAAACACTACAATCTTTGTTTTTAAAGTGCATTTTAAATTACTATAAAAGCTCTATCATTCTGTTCTAATAGCTGAAACAAATTCCTGTGAATTTTCATTTAGCGAATGAACTCTTTGTCAAATACAGAATACTGTGGACACTTTATTTTTACTTGAATTAATTTTCGCTGAAAAGGCTTTTTGGGTGTTTTTGTATAGAATTTAGTTTGACTGATTTTTGATGAGTTTAATGTGAAATATAGGAAAAAAAAGTATATTTGCTGGATTTTATTTTCACGGAATCATCCCTTCAGCGAAAATAGCGAAAAAAAATTCCAAGCGAAAATAAAGTATTCTACAGTACCTATTCTTGAGTTCAATTTTCTCTATAAAATGTGGATGCAACGTTTTGCTTTTTATGTATTTTCTATGTATTGTTTTTTTATTTGATAACTTTGGACTAAACAGATTTTCTATTAGATTCAGATCTTGATCAAAGTTGGCACCCAATTCATAGGAGTGCTTATATTGATTTTCTTCTGACATCTTGTTTTCTGTAAAGATTTTAGGTTTGCAAATGTTTATCAGACTGCAAAAACTCTCTCCATTAGTTGGTTTTGAAATCCAGTCTAGTATTCCCATGGGATATCAAGGATATTATTACAAGATAAATGATTTGCTTCATTGAACGCAGACAACAATGCATATTTCCACTGAGATCAGTGACATTTGAATATGTATCAGTCATCAGTCAAGTAGAAACAGTCAAAATATTTTATTAGATTTTCCCCAATTTTTCGCATGATATTTTCATACAGGGCATCTGTTGTTCAAACTCAGGGAAGACTTTATACTGATGAATAAGGTGACCAAGTTTGATAAAGTTTGGAATAGAATTACCGGTAGTAAAGTTATTATGCACACAATGAAAATTCTTGACGACAGCGATAACGCCGGACAGAAATTTTTTCCTTAATATACCTTTCCCTTCCATCTTTGTTGTTACGGGCAAGGTAAAAATACATAATGTTCATAAACTGTGAATAACAATGAACTTTATAGGACTACTTAACCTGATAAAAGTAGGTAAATTTTTCAAGCACAAGTGATATCGATGATAACTCGCAATACTGTAGAATACTTTATTTTTGCTTGGAATTTATTTTCGCTATTTTCGCTGAAGGGATGATTCCGTGAAAATAAAATCCAGTGAATATACTTTTTTTTCCTATATTTCACATTAAACTAATCAAAAATCAGTAAAAATAAATTCCATACAAAACAATCAAAAAGCCTTTTCAGTGAAAATTAATTCAAGCAAAAATAAAGCATTTCACAGTATCTTTGCCCAAGAAGATAAAGAAGTTTATTTCGTATTCTAGACATCTTGCAAAATTGACACAGCAATGCAGCGTTTTATTTTTTTCTCATTTTTTAATTCTTCAGCCAAAAAGAACATGCAAACAAAATGCAAACAACAGAATGTACACAGAGATAAATTCAAAGCAGTGCTGCTGGGTGGGATTCTTGTATAGCAAAAGTTCTGCAGTTTTACTCTGCCATCACTTGTGTGCAAATAAGCATAACAGATCCTCTACACACAACACGTGTCATTCAGAAATGTACACTGCGCATTCCTACAGTTACTCAAATTTTCTACCATGTGCACTGCATTATTGTCACTTAATAGAAATTTGTTATTGAAAAAAAAATGGTTGACACAGCAGGTCAGAATTGACGACTGGGGGAAGAGAAACAAACTTTTTTTTTTTTTCTTGGCCTTAAAGCCTTTATTTAAATATTTGTACAACACCAATTTTTATGTATGTACATTGTTACAATATTGTATGGATAACATGTTACTTTTCCCAAGCTTTTGAGATGACAGACTGAGAACATAATTAGTCATCTATCCACCTATCTCGGTTGTAAACAGCCGATCTGAGTCATGGTATTCTCTATTTTCATTGTAATATTTGAAGGTTTTGAAAATGGCAGGAAATTTAAGTTTAAATAAAGTATTTCAAAGAATATTTGTTTTACGTTTGGTCAGCTGATTTTTAAAGCTCATTAGCTGTAACTTTAGGCAAGTTTTTCAGTAGTTTTGTTTTGTGAATCAGCTGTAGATTCTTGTTCTTCTCCCTGAAGCGTAATGAAATGTTCAGTATTTTGCTTATCAAACACAGCCTATATAAGATAAACCAGAATTGTTATTGTTGAAAAATTATTTCAAGTGTTGAATGGAATTCATTTGTCGACAATAACATTTGTTAATACACATATACAGAGTATGTTACCAAGTAGAAGATTGTATATTCTAGCATGCTGTGGAGAAGTAGAACAAGAAACTGTGGCTGATACATTGAACTGAAAATACTAAAAAAACTTGCTAAAAGTTACAACTAATGTCCATTTCAGAGAGAAAAGGCCATACAAACCCACTATCATTTTTTGTGAAGTTCACCTTTATGAATAATTTTAGAATAACAACACTAAATGCTATGGAAATTAGCTTGTATGTTTTGTCAGTTTCCAAAATGAATCCAACATGGTGTCGTACATCTGATTGGAAACTTGAAGTTTGTAGAGCTGAAGGAAAGTCTGCTATTTTCATGCATGTAACAACTTTGATAAGTTCATACTCTTCTATTCTATAACAAGTAAATACCTTTATATCAACATTTTGGTGAAAAAACTGGATTGGACCTTATTTGCATGTTTGGGGATTTGGAATTTGTTTTGTAACCCAACTTCCCTCTTTGATTGACAATTTTAAAATGACATCAAACTAAGTTGTTTGTATGGCCTAATAACATAGATTTTGTTAACCCTAGTACAAAAGAAAACATAGATATGCGTTTCAAATGGACGGGTAATTGCAAACATCAGCATAACATAATTTGCACCCATCGCTTAGTTGTCATCCCATACATGTAGTGTCAGCTGGATTACAAGGATATTTTCGAGATTCATGTTTTTCTAATAAATCTCCTTTTTAAAACCTTTACCACACACAAGACACAAAAAAGGTGCTGAATCACTATGTTTGAAAAGCTGATGATCTTTAAGTCACCTTTGCGTGACGTTTTATAGTTACACAGTGTACACTGAGATGGTTTCTCATCTGAATGGGTCTTTATGTGAGCAGTGTATACATGTTTAAATCTGAACATCTTTCCACAAGTGCATGTGTACTTGGCCTCATGACAGCCCTTTTTGTGTTGCTTAAGGGATAACTTTGAGTTGAAATGCTCTGAGTACTGATCACATACATGAACTTCATGTATGTGCGAGGATTCATGCTATTTCATGCCCAAAAATGTCTGGTTGAAAACCGCAAATGTTGCATGTCTTTATACCCTTGTTTGTGTGACTACAGCCATGTTCAATAAGTTTTCTTCTTTCGGAAAAAACCTTTGCCACAATGACATTTGTAAGGATATTGCCCAGTATGACTTCTGGAGTGTTTCCTCAGTCTAGTCTTTGACTTGTAAACCTTGTCACATACCTCACATATGTATTCAGGGAGTTACTTTGTACATGTAATCAACACTTCTGACAAAGCCTGGTCACCATTTGAGTCATTTCCTTCATATACCCTTTCAGTATCCATCCCAGTTGCAACTGCTGCATCATTTGCAACTTCACCAGTCGCCACACTCCCTGGGTCTGAATCAGTCACATCTTTTGTCTCAGAACCTTTTAATGTCAGCCCACCAGCTTCAATACTTTTCAGAAACTGCAAAGCTAAAACCATGGGAACATACAGAAAACCATCAATCATAATTTTAGGCACTAGTTAAAGTATTATAATTGTAGCCAGAGAATTTATCAATGCAGCAGTTAATGTAATCTCCTAGGGCCCGGGCCATCTGAGCAATACAGCCCGACAAACAATGTGGGGTACTAGGCGGAGTTTTACATGAAATTTGGTCTGGGGGTGGGACAATCACCCAATTTATTATCCCCAGCCTGTTGTACTCGTGATTTATTAGATACAGCGGAATGTGATCTATATAGACAAAGCAATGAGGTGACACCCCTCCCCCCCTCCCCACGTTGGCACCCCAGCAATTTGATGAGCAAACTGTGAAATGAGTTCAGTCACACCTTCGAGATAAAATAGAACACATGAACTGGTTGAATGTCCCAAAATATTCTGGTAAAGGTGCAATTCCCCTGTTGAGGCTGTTGTGGATGAAATACTCTGGTCCTCATGTTTTGGTGTGTTTTTTTCCTGCACCATGAAGGGGATGAGTCAAGTTTAAAATTGCATGAGAATGATTTTCAAATCCCATATTTCAAAACTCTGGGGGTGGGGTGGGGTATCGGTAACTGATAGGCTGATTTCCTGATGGTCGGTGACGGACTGTATATCAGATAAATGAACAACAGCCATGTATAACAGTACATGTATAAGAATAGGATGTCCTGCTAGCCTGTTCGCTTCGAAAACTGGAATTGAGATTTCTCTGCAAGTTTCGTAAAATGGTGGCTGAAACTTTCTAGAAATGAAATTGAACCAGAACCTCACTGATGGTGGCATATTACACAGCATAACTTGGTGATTTTGTTGAGAAAACGGGTAAAATACTTACCGCCGCTAACACTGCTTTTGGAGGTAGCCATGTTGTTTACGCCCTCAATATCAAAATATGTTCAAAGCTTGAGTTCTCAAGGTCAAAACTAGCGGAATTCATTCCTGCAGCTAAGCTTTTCCTGACCAGGCTATGCTGCATGGTGTCAAAGCTGTGATTTTCATTAAAAAGCTACACTTTCATTGGTACCCCTGATACTGGCGTGCAGAACTCAGAATGTCAACGATAGTACTCACAAGAACTGGAATATTTGGTTCAACCATAGTTTCGTTCACCATTCGGAAAACACTTCTGCCAGTCGCTAAATTCTACGCAAACACGATTCTGTCTGTCCCAAGAGTTCCACAACATCCATAACCAATTTAGTACAGTCTTTGGAAAGAATTCAGTCAATTTAACAGGAGACTGCCCATACAGACGGAGAAAATTCGAACATAACATATTCCAACATGCTATAGATGACGCTTTCACTATAGACCGCCACACACTCCCCAACTAAGAGAAATGTCGTTCCGACATTACATCACCAAATTGCAAGAAGACACCAAACATGTCAAACAAGATGCCCCTTAGTAACAATATCTATTATAGCACTACACAGATCAGCTTCAGAATTCTTGAAAAACTGATTCCTCACTGCAATAAAAAAGTCTGCTTTCGCACTCCAATCAGACATTGCAGTCACCATTTGTTGAGAATAGCCATAACGGTCAGGAGGATTAATCGTTTTCTTTGATCTTCTCATCTGTGTGTCAGGCACCTCTGGTTCCGATACACCAGATTCTTTGGCCTCATCAGGATTACCACTGCACTTGAGGGTTGAAGTCTCTGTTTGAGGTTCTAAGCTAGTTTATAATGCTGGCTCTGTGACAACCAATTCACTAAAATCTTGGTTCTGTTCAACTACTTCAGCTTGACTATTAGATTGAGAAGGTTCGGGATTAGCATTACCATCACTCTCAATCCTATCAGGTTGTTGCACACATGGTTCTGCAGTTGGAGTTAACATACTCAGTTCAGGTACGGCAGACTCTCAGGTTCTATACCCAAATACAGGTCAATTGGTAGTCTAGGGTGTCTCGCAAACATCACGAGTAGCCCGTACTGTCATGCCGGGTGCAATTATAGGCATGAACAAGCGGCACAAAATATGATTTCCAGTTCTTCTTGTTCTGGTTTTCTGTATGCGACTGCATATCTTGTAAAATGGTCACTTATCACCAATTACAGATTCCATCCTTAGACTCTTCAAGTGTTAGATAGTCCATGCACATGGACTATCTAACTAACACTGCACATGCACAAGCTGCATGGGTTGAGAACTGTGTATACTAACCATTGGTGCTATTGTTGGCTTACCCGATGATCCTTTTCTTAAAATACAACTCAGACAATTTCTGATATTCTCATCCAGATCATGTGTCATGTGCGGAAAATAAAACCTGGAACGTTGAAAATCTAAACCCCCTTCTTTCCCAAGATCATGATAAGACCTATCTTATCATGAAGTCCCTCCTTGGCTACTTGACGATATTCTGGTGGGAGGACTAACTGGTGGTGTTTTTGTTCATTACTATCAGTACGTTGACGATATAATACACTCACCTCTAAACAAGAGGTGGTCCATTCCTTCAGCATTAACTGCACATCTGCACTTTCATTTCTCCTTTCTGCAAAGTTAGGGTACTTATTCTGTTTGATATAATGGATGACTCTCCCTATTGTAAGGTCTTTCTGTTGATGTTGCCATTCTTTCATGGTGATAGATGGTAATGTTCTGGTGCCTTGAGGTGAAAGTGGGTCCTCAACTGTTCTGGGCACTCCATCAGGATCTCTGCACACTGACTCAACTAGTGGTAGCGATTCCTTTAGAGCTTGTCTGTAGTTGACGCTACAACTATGGTATTGGCAAATCGCTTTGATGGCATCTTGTAAGACTTCTTGACTGACCTCTCTATGTTGGTCACCTAGATGAGGTTGCTTTGAGAGCCCATCTGCATCACTATTTGTTCTTCCCGGTCGATAGTGAAGAATAAAGTTGTATGTGGACAATGCTGACAACCATCTATGACCAGTTGCGTCCAGTTTAGCTGTGGTCATCATGTAGGTTAACGGATTATTATCCATAACCATCTTGAATTGATTACCATAGAGATAATCATGAAACTTATCTGTAACTACCCATTTGAGGGCCAAGAACTCCAACTTATGTGCTGGATAGTTTCTTTCTGAATTAGATAAACTTCTTCCTGCATAAGCAATGACTCGCTTCTTTCCCTCTTGTTCTTGACATAACACTTTACCAAGTCCTGTGTAACTGGCATCTGTATGGACCTCAAACAGCAAATCATAGTCAGCGAATGTCAAGATTGGAGGTGTTGTCAGACAATCTATTAGCATGTCAAATTAGTGTTCACATTCCTGTGTCCATTTAAATTCTGGGGGCTGTACGTTTGCACCCTTAGTCTTTTGTCTGCCCTTGCCGTTTCTACCATGTGGTCCTCCAGTTAGAGCATGAAGAGGGGCAGCAATGTTTGAAAAACTCTCTACAAAGCGTCTATAATGTCCGGCAAACTTCTGGTACATTCTTAGGTATAGGCCAAGTCTTCAAAGACTCAATCTTCTCCGGGTCAGTCTGAATACCCTCTGCAGAAACAATGTGGCCAAAGTACTTTACTCTCTCCTTAAAGAAATCACATTTAGAAGGCTTAACCTTCAGTACATATTCATGTAGACGAGTGAGGACAGCTTCCAGTCTTTCCATATGCTCCTCGGGGAAGATGAATATGTGACTCATGAATAACCCCACTGTCCATCATAACAGTTCTCTCAACTCTTTGTACCGTGATAGTTGTATTCTGCAGCGACGTTGTTTGATAGGTGGGCGTTCAGGTATTTCATGTTCAACAGCAGTTGTAAATCCAAGCTCATTCTTGTGCTTAGCAAATACAGGATCAATCCTCTGCAACAGCTCCTGTGCTTGTTCACACTGACTGGAAGTCAATGGGGACTCATTCAAGTCAAAATGCAATGGACCATTGGGAGTCTGACTGTAAGCATGAGCTCGGTAAGTAAGCACTGCATCATTCCCTCTCACACACTGGCCATAGATCTCATGGTAAGAGTTGACCGTGTTCTCTACTTCAATGTAGCAGCCACAGGGGCAACCACCAAACTGCTTGACACCCTGGAACACTCTGTTGATTCAACCACCGTAACATATTTATCGCCAGTTGGACCACCCTTAGTTTTACCACTGACGATAGTTGGCTCAATCTGAACAGGTCGAGGCAAGTTCCCAAGTTACCATCACTGCCTAAGTATTTCTGTCTTGCTCACATGCGGCGATAGGCAGCAGCCCATGCCAAGGATTCGATTTGCTTTCTGTTTGATCCTCGCTGGTTCTTATGATACTGATGACATTGATGGATTAGAGCAGTACCAATAGTCAAGAGCACATGCCGTTGTATTGTATCTGTTAGGTGGAACAACTTATGCCAGAACACTAAACACCTCATCACTTCCAAATACCTTGGTTGGAAAACTGGTATCAACCCCAACGTAACCTAAAAATGAAACCTCTTGACCACCAGCACCCTCTACTTTAAGTTCTGCAATGGGCATGATTGGACAATCAAACAGATGCTCCTTGTGAAATGCCTCACTGATTGTAGTCACCTGTGAGCCAGTATCAACTAGACTGTTACATGATACACCATTAACAAAGGCAGTCTCTTAATTTGGATCCCCAAGAATCTTTCCCAGAAGAGGTCTGACATTACCAAGCAGAATAGGTTTAGTCTCTGGACTCCTGGTACCCAGGAAGTTACTTGTTGACTTAAACTTCTTACTTTGTTGTTCTGAGGTGGGGTTTCTACAGCCGGTAGCTACATGTCCTTCTTGACCGCAATTGAAGCATTTGACGGATTTAGCCGCCTTTGCCGTCGACCCTGCTCCCTTTTATGTTCAGCAACATTCTCTGCACTCTGTCCCTGCCAAGGTTGAGGATGCTGTTTTCTATCAGATTCTCTAGCACTGTCTGGTTGCCACTGAACTCCAACCTAGCTCGTCTATCCTGTAAGGCCTTCACACTAGCAACTAGTTCCTGGTCCATTGTATTGTCCTCTGATACCATGGAAGTGGTTGTCTGGTGTGCTTGGCCCTGCTGTCTTTTAGTAGCAATTGGTGCACTTGGTTGTTCACAAACTTCTTGCTCGGCATCTCTGACAATTCATAACAATTCATCAAAGTCCCTTGCTGCCTCACAATGTTGTCTGGAGATATTTTTAATTCTCTCATCTTGTATGCCTTTCCAACAAACTGTTCGTAGTGCATCATCAACGGCCTATGCAGCAATTCCACCTCACTCACAAGCCCTGTGGATGTCGGACTCAAGTCAACAACCATATGTAGCTATGGGGGTCTCCCTCCTCCTCCTTGCTATTGTAGAACTTCTGTAGAAGTGTGGCTCCCGTATCTACAACACCATATATACCTGCAAGCTTGTGTACCATTGCTTCTATGGTGGAGTCGATTCCCATACGCATAACTTGTGCAGCCTCACCTCACTGATTTGCGAATACAAGTGAACAGTTCCTGGCTGTTTATGTATGCCTTATCTTTCAATAAACAATGTACCTCCTGTTTCCAAGACTCAAAATTTGCGTCACCCTTTGCTTTAGGATCACCCGAAAAAGTAGATACTTGTGATGGGTGTATCAAACTAGCTGGGAGAATAATAGAAGGTGAACCAGCAATCGTGTACTGTTGTCCAAAAGGTGGACTTGGCTTAATATTACCATTACATCTCATCAGTGGAGTCGCTTGTTTTCCAATGTTGGTTTGAGGTGGCGGTGTGGGTAGGCTCATATCAAGCTGTACATCAGAGTCTGTTTTAGTATCACAGTAATCTCATACCCAACCATCTTCAGGAGTTGGATCATTTTCGCAATGTCCTCCTGTGACAATGATGGTGTAACTTGACCATCAGCAGCAGATTCTTCCAATGCAAAATCACCAGATGCACCCATAGTACCACCACTAACTTTATGTGCTGGTGCAAAGTGAGACAACATAGTAGCCGGAACATTAGAAACAGACAACCTCCCATCACCAACCTCCTTAGCATGCAATGCCTTAATGACACTGTTTGCGGTTGCCTCATCCCGATACTAGCATAATCCACAACCTGTATGTCTACCAGTCTCAAAATCAAAGGGTAATAAAAACTCAACAACTTCACCAACCTCTGACAATATTGTCACCATCTTATCCCTATTCAATGATGTAGGAATATGATCAACCATAACAGATGAGGCCACATCTTCAACAGAAATTGTAACTTGAGATGCCATGATGAACGTATAAATAACAGGCAGTATGCACAATAGTTCAGAAAAATTACAGTGCTCAAAAAAAATGAATAACTAATAATATGTAAAATGTTATACATGTACTGAAAGAGTCCTGACCACATGTGCCAAAAAATGTGTACTAAAAATGTTTACTCTAAGAAAATACACTTGTGAAAGTACATTACATGTATTCAAGTGATACAAAAGTCTGCCCACTCCTCCCACGGTGGGTGCCAGAAATACGTAAGCTACACACACAGTAACGGTAGGCTACAAGTAATATATCGGGGCAGTGGGCTAAATGCGGTGCGTGGGGACTCGGGTTCGATAACAAAATACTCAGCTCAGCATTGCATGTTAAGTTAGAATGTTGTATTAACACATAACAAGCAAAAACACAATCGTAATGATCACTACGTGAATACAGTAATACAGAGTAATGTTTCACGTAACGCAGTTATTTCTCAATAAAAGTCTCAATACAAAGTAGAAAATACAATTACAAGTATTCTGTAATGTGCTATCAAAATGTATTACAAGATACTACTCATTATGTGGTTACTATAATGATTAACAGGAATGTCTATGCTCTGTAATGTATAGTGCCACCAACTGCTACAAATATATAGGCCAACACATCAATATGGAGTACTGAAGAGAATGTATGGCATACGCAGCAGGGATCTGCCCACGCTGGTGGGCAATGCAGTCATCTACATACAATACCGAAGTAAAGAAGTACAAATAATTCCTACATGATTACTGAAACAGTATATTCATATAGTATTCAATAATAAAATAACGCTTGAGTTCAACTAATGAATACTAAAGACATCTAAAATACAAAATGTTTTAAACATGCAAGGCAGGTCAAAGTTCCAAATCAGGCATGTAACGTTACAAATATCAACAACAATAGGATACCTCAGAATTAGTTTGGTTTAAGTGAACACCAAAATGACACAATTTAAAGTAAGTATTCAGTATCAATCAAATCAAAAAGAATGGTAGTCACAATATGTATGTATAGTAAAATACACAATCCAGGTGAAGTACACTGGACTAAATAAATGTATATCTGACACAAATTCCTAAATGGAGTCAATTTGTGTAGTTTTCTTGATTTATTCTGCAGATATCGGTAAAATATAGGTAAGGCTTTGGCGAAATTCGAAGGAGCAACTAATATTCTTCAACCTTGTATTTTTTTTTTGATTTTATTTTTTATTTTTTTCGTCTGTTTTTTCGAGTTTAAAAAATGTGAGCTGGCTGGAGCCTTCATCCCTTGTCTATTTCTTACACTAGATACCAGCCGATAACCCTCCCCCCCCCCCCCGCTCATAGAGACTGCGTATTACAGTTGATTATAGTTCCTGGGCTCCCTGTGGTCGATCCACACATGAAAGGTACTATTAAACGGAGTTAGTATCTTCCATGATCCACACAACCACAAATTTCGGAAAACACTTCTGCCAGTCGCTAAATTCTACACAAACACGATTTTTTCTTTCCCAAGAGTTCTGTAACATTCATAATCAATTTAGTTCAGTCTTTGAAAGGAATTCAGTCGATTTAACAGGAGAATCGACCTGCCCATACAGACTGAGAAAATTCGAACATAACACTAAACCATGCTGACCGACACAGGGACGCACAGACTTATTCATTAAACAAAAGTATTCCAACAACATACTATAGATGGCGCACTCACTATAGACCGCCACACTTACAACAGTGCATATGTACGAAGTATCCTCGGGCGGACATCCGGGCATTTTCACCCCCTGGCAACCATCGCGGTGAAAACAAAGGCCAAAAACTCTGAGAAAACGGTATTTTGGGATGGTTGTTTAGACTCCCCTGAACAGTGTAACAAGATTATCTCTACTTGTGTAACATATATAAATTATGTTGTTCAGGATTGCTTCAAAGTTGAGTTTGTGTTGTTTTCTTGAATTTTCACCGGCTCAACCGGTGTTCCACAGCAGCGCGCACCGAGCCCATAGAAATGCATGGTACAGTGGTGCGCGTCTTAACAACGTGGAACGTCTTGTGACGTAGCTCCGCCCGAGGATAACGTACACCGGTATCACAAAGAGAAACACTGTCATTAAGGTTAATGAGAAGTCAAGATCCAGTATTATGAATCACGTTAGCAAATCATACAATATCACACTATTAAAAGCCGCGTTCTAATTTCAATAAAACAATACATTTTATACGCGTTGTAGACGTCGCATGGGACCCACAACTAACGGACGACAATGGTATTTGAATGTCATTGCACTCGTTAAAACGACTTCTTTAGTGGTCTGAGTCTTGAGTTACTGACTTGACGGTGGTGGTATAGTAAATAAACCATTACCCGCTTCAAGGACATCAGTCTACTCATTGAACTCTGTGGTTGAATCTTAGTGTAATGACGACATAGCCATGTACGTTACGTTACTCCCTACATTATTCTAAAATACTAGTATTCAATTGCTATAGACCTCGGTAAAGTTGCGGTGGAACTAGTAACTGCATACGTAAAGCAGGATCTACGATTCAATTAAAGTACAATGTATATTATGAGTTACGATATATATAATTAAAAACGACACAGCAATTATGTAAGATAGTTACATACCTGTTACAGTGTTAAAATCACTCAGCATTCCACACTATCGCTACATGTTGTCAGACACGAACGCCGGATTTGTCCGTGACGCAATAATTGAGGAAGACGGTGAAAATCGTTCTCGTATATCCGTGTTGGGTATGACCGCCGACCTTTCCGTTCACGTGACCCAGAGTTAGCGGAACCAGCGCAATATAAATGTGACCTTGATAATGGGATTCTGTTTTTCCTGAGTGTTCAAATAATAGCTGACATTTTTTGACTAACGTTATGTAATTGAAACACAAGCCACAAGTATTAGATGGCTTACAAGAGGCTATAGTTAATATGGGCAAATGATTTGCTTGAGCCATTGGTAAATTTATGGAATTGATTTTGCTGTGATAATGTATACATGTATGAACAATTATGTGAATATGGTGTTGTGTGTTATAAGAAGTAGGTGATGTCTTAAGTCTTTTGGTTATGTCATTTGAATCAAGAGGGTGAGGTTAAAGTACTTGATCGGAAAGAATGATTATATTTGTTCTTTGGAAGTGAACTTGAATGGCTTATATGTACTTGACTGTGACCCACCCACCACTTGATTGTAATTTGGCCAGTTGCTATTAGACATCACTAGCATGACTAGTTGGAAGACAACCATGTAAAAATAGTGTGAATAAAATAATCGTCTGTAATGAACAAGGAAATAATAAAGTTTTTATTTTTAATTTAAACCAACAATAAACAACAAGTTTAAAAAAAACATTCGAGTAAAAATAAAGTAAAAATAATTGTCAAGTTTAACCAGTAGGAGGTACAGGTGGTGGTTGAATTATCTCGCCTGAAAGAAAATAAAAAAACAAGTGGTAAAGATTATATAAAGGTAATGAATGATTTGAGTAAGGTGTTGAGTAGAGGAATGTTCAATAGGAAGAACATTGTTGAAATGCTTTGGAAATGATTGGACTTTCCATAATTAAATCTTGAGGCACATTGTAAATAACTGGCGAGAGGATGCTGAAAGCACTACCGTGCATTCAAGCATCCTCTCATTGAAAATTAACACAGGTTATGCACATTAACATTATAATGAGGTAAAATTGTGTTGTCAACAGTGTCATGATTAAATCTGGTATGATGTGCATAAAACGACTCATGGTGCAAAAGCACGGAAGACCAAAATGATAGGTGTCACAACCAATTTGGTAGTAGTCATATTGCCGAAAATATTATATCTTGTTGTCTGTATATATGCAGCAACAACAAACTGTACAAAACCAGTAGTTAACTGTTTACAAACATTGTACAAGACAGTATTATAGACCCATATCATGCAAAGTTACAGGGTGTCGTACAAATATACCCCTTACTTTTAGGGTATTGTATGTTCATGCAACTGTCCATTCAGAATGAATCAAAAATAAAGTGGGTGCAAAGAGACTATATCAAATGTAATTGTACTTCATAGGAATATCATTGATGATATCAATCCCATCAGACTGATAGAACTGGTAAAAGTAATGAATTTAACGCATGGCAATGGCGATGTTCCATCTGACATATAACCCAAGTGAATTGACCATGTGCAAAGACAGCATTGTTGGTTTGCATAAGACAGCCCACACACATGCTATAAAGAGTAAAATCCTGGTATGACCAATGACAGGGCTGTAAATGAGTGAACATCAAACCAGAAACATAGAATGTAAATGCATGGACCTGTTTGTACAGAATACCAGTTTATCCCTCATTATTTATGTGGACCATGTTGAAAAGATCTCAAATCATTATAAGGCCAATGAAAAACAAATTTGGTGTTTCCAAACAAATTTGGTGTTTCCAGTATTAGGGTAAAAAATATTGGGTAGTTAGGCAGGGATTTTATGATTTTAGATTTATTTTTTCCCCAACATGTTCAGTCTACATCAAATACAATCATTTTAAACAATTGTTTTTTTACATGATGATATTAATATCAACTTTTGTTCATTTTAGAAAAAGGTACCTCATTTCCATAAAAATAAAATTTGGCCTTTATAACAAATGACAACACATGTCATTGTTTAAGGTTGAGGTGAGTGGCATGAACTGTTGATCGATGGCACCATTTCAAAAATGGCAGCTAGTGACAGCAAAACTTTCACTGATTTACATGTGTATGTAGACATCAGCACAAGGAATAGGGCCCTATCAGTTACTGCCTAATAAATAACAGTTATGTACATTCCTGCTGTGGCCATTTATCTACAATAGCAACATCACAGGCATGATAAGAGCATTTTTGATGTACACATTGCAGCTCTTGCTGTTTCTTGCATGTGACAAAAACCCGCCTAAATCACAAGAAAATTGTAGTGGGCCAAACAATGGTCATGAAAAAGTAAGAATGAGGCCAGCCATCCATGCCAATGTGATGAATGAAATGCAGTTTTTTGCATGGCTTTTTGCTCAATATTATACAGTGTGTGGTAGCCTATATAATCAATGGCGTAGTCACAAATGATTAATGATGATCACATACTTCATAGACAATATAACATTACATTAGTGGGCCACGACTATAAATCATATCCATGCCCTAGACATGGCTACATGTGTACATCCGAGGTCATCATTTTGCCAATGCCATTCTTGCAATTTCATTATTGCTGGCTGCATAGACCAGACTAATGTACAAGTATTTATACATATCGGCCTTATTTTGGTTTTAGATGCTATTTTATTGAGATGCATCGTGACAACTGTGGGGTGAAGGACCGCTAGGTTAGGCAATTGTTACAAGTCGCACCGTGCATGTGCACATTGCACAAATCATACGAGTTCACAGGCCATAGGCCGAGTAAATCGCTGTCCTCATTTATGTACGATGCAATATTTGGCGATTTATTTTTGGCCATTAGATTCCCTGATTCATGACATTATGTGCCAATAAATCCTGAAAATCGGCTTTGCTATGTATATGTTTTGAAAGTTAAACAATAATACAAGCCCCTATATAATTCTGATAAGCGACAGTGTTAAAGGATGTGACCGTCACGAGACGTTGTATTTAATATGGGTACAATCACGGTTACTAGAAGAAGTAACCGTGGTGCAATGCAACGCATACAGCTCGTCTATAATATATTCATTCGAATTCACCCTGCATACGAGCACCGTACATGCTGCAGCCGACCACCGTACGTGCTGCATACGACCACCGTACATGTTGCAGTCGACCACCGTACGCAATGCAGCCGACCACCGTATCGTACATGCTGCAGCCCACCACCGTACACGCTGCAGCCGACCACCGTGCATTAAAGAATGGTTCTATATCATCTAAGAGAAAGGCTGGTTGCTAACTTGTGATCACTTTATATATTACGAGTTGCATTTTTGCCACTATAATCACCTGTTCAATTCCTCTCCATCGCGATATTCAAAACTACTTCATTTAAGATTCATAGGGGGGGGGGTATTCACATTGAATTGGTATATGTGTAGACAGACAACGTGGTTCGGTATAAAACACTGTGAATCATTTGCAAGGGTTAATATTCAGGGTCATGTTGAAATTTGACCCCTCTTTTTTGTGAAAATATAGAATTTTGACCATACTTTTTTTATATAAAAATATATACTTAATATTCACCATTTTAGTCAAAATATAGAATCAATAGAAATAAGCCACCCATAAAATAGTGATAGACGTGTACCCCCAATGTATGTGACCATCGTTTGTTATTTGATGATATTTCGTGAAAGAGAGTTAAAGTAAGTTTTTTATGAAAGTCAACAAACAAGCACAAATTGTTTTCAGGAGTCATTTATTGATAACTAGTGCAACGAAATTTTGAAAGCGCGATGTGAATCCGTCCCAAGATTTTACACTACTCGCAATATTTCAATGCGGAGCACAAATTTGGCACAATGTATGCGCGAAGCCTTTGAACCATTTTTTCATAATCAAAATCCATACACTGAAATGAAAAAAAAAAAACACACACAATAATATTGAAATTAGCGGCTATTTAATAAGTGTGAATTTCACTAACGGTCCCTATGAAGCCAGACAACCTAACTATCAATTAGTATTCACCATATTGTAAATGTTTTATTTATTGACGAACTTTCTATTCATCGTACAGTTCATAAACATGTACATGTATGTGATGTGTATCGAATAAAAATATGTGTTATAAAGACGTTTTTTTTTTGGTTGTAACAATTTCAGACGGCGATTTGCAATGTAACCCAAGGCAAATATAAGTGAATACAATGGTTTGTAGAAATCTGACCGGTTTTCACAGCGAATTGGCTCAACAGCAGAAAACAACCCACCAACATAAGCGTGGCCCAAGGAAGATCTGTACCAAGACTAAAAACAATTGAATTGTATGGCTTTTTTTTTTATTTCTTGCTGAATTATTGAATAGAACTAAACATTAATAAACCGTGGACGCTGAGAACGAGGAACCCACGCAACGTATCTGGGCTCGTCAATTACTGGTATATTCCTTTCCGTCATCGCAGCGCGTAGACGGAGGAGATCTCATGTTCTTAACGCAGGAATCGGCGGCCATTGGCGTTGATGGGATCATATCACTAATTACATCGCCGTAGACGTAGGTGTTCGCGGGTGAACTTCTCAAAAAACAGGTTATATAGTATTTTTTTAAATTTCCTGAAACTACATGACATTGTATGTTTAGCATTCTAGCCCAAAACACGTGTTCTTCAGGCCAAACTCTTAAAAAATAATGTAATCTACTTTCATGTTTCTTCTTTATGGAACAGCTTAGTTATTTGTCGTTTTATTAACATTACCCTGACCTACATATCAAAGATACTTGTCAATAAATGAAGCTTCACAAACAGGTGTACGTATAAACTGAAGCACGCCCTCACAAATCGCGTTTCAAATAAAACACAGAGAAAAAGTCACAGGCTATACAACTACCATATGATTATTTACTAAGAGTACTTATACAGGATTTGGTGGTAGGAGACCTGATGTGTGAATGTAAAATTAAAAGTTGCTCTACTTACTTCTTCGATATCATTGTTGAAATCCATTTCTAGGCACACTGTTTCTAAATACCATTTGATGTCATTCTGTCAGATAAAATGTATAAAAACGTAATTGGAGCTCCGTACAGAGAGGGCGCACTGCGAAATAAACTGGCGAATCCGATAAGTGTTCTCTTGTATTTATAAAAACAACATTTCAATGTGTACAATGTGTGCATATCTCACCTCATTCAATTCTATCATTCTGTCTAATTTATATATTTGTTGTTGACAAACACGACACTCAACATCTGACTGAAAAACAAATTAACATATGTGAAATATACAAATTAGCTGAAGCACCGATTAAATTAAAGTATATTTATTGGCATCAGCGAACAGCGTGATTGTATATTGGTACAATACAATCGTTTTCGACAACTGGAACAAAATGGATGTGTACTCACATATAAGGCAGCAGCATCTGCCAAATTAAAAATAAAATTAATTAAAATTAATCGCCATTTCCTTAATTATTATATATACTTTGTTCGACAACTTTCCCGTTTATCTGATTTGATCAGACGTGTTCACCTATCGTGTTTGATTTTTAGCCTTACTCATACATAGAGCTGCCAGCGACCACAGTTTCTGAAGGGGTGCTTTCTAAATAAAACTGAATTACTGAGTTTCGGACCACGTACGTGTACTAATGAATGTTTTGTGTAGAATAAGTACTAATTAAAATAATAAACCACTGGTAATATATATACGAATATTATATAATCTGTGATTACGTACTTGGAAGAGTCACTGACTTACTTACCAGATACTGCTGTCAAGACCAAGACCAAGTGAAGCACCAACATGAGAAGCGTTATTTTCAACATCATGGATCAGTTTGTTCTGCCGATCACCACGAAACGAATAATGAGCAATCTTCGTAATGATCTCAGAGCATGTCACACTCACACATACACACTCATAAAGACCTGTACACATAAAACATACGTCGAACATATCCTTTTATAGAAACAACATTCCCGCGAGACAAGTTCTGGCATGAATCACCATTTCCGACGAAATTCCGGTATAAATACAGTACATTAGTTAGTTATTCTTTTTATTTAAATTTTTATTAAAACGGATATTTTAAATTTGAGTTCCACCCTTGCGTGTGACCGGGATTATTTTTTCAGACATGCATCGACCGATTTCTGTCACATTATGGGACATCGTACGTGGTTTCTAGCCTGCTATGATGACAATACATATTGTCTTGCTGTTTTTTATTTTTCGTGATCTAATTCAATAAGACAGACTAAAAGTTTGATTTTAAATATCGCACATTGTCAAAATAGCCACTAACTTCAAATAATAAAATATCAATATACTAGTAATATAATTCAATTGAAACAAATAACGAGAAGGTATGTTATAGTACAGATAATTTCGAACCCAGATTAACATGTGGCTCTATATAGGTATCAAGTTTGAATTAAATCTATTCGTGCACAGCCAAAATCCGGTTCTCGAATGTTCGATAGGTTCGATGCGGTTTTAGCACTACCTGCCTTTCGGCCATCTTAAATTGAATTGAATTTACATAAATGCACGTGCATTATGTATAATATGGTGGATAATGTATGCGTGAAGTGGGAATGTGATTGGTCGTTCTAGAGCATTATTTATTAATGCTAGTTAATTAATACATAGTGAAGAGACATCCACATATTAATTTGTCAATGTCGTTTCATTGCACTATTTTATTGCATAGAACTGCCATGGTTCATGGGATGCATATGTGCATCATATACGTAGACACATTATCACCAGGCTATGTGTGACGTCACAATGTTGATGTGCATTTCAGAAATGTATATACCATCACACGTACACGTATATGATATGGCACCGGACACACACAAGCAAGTAGATTTATTTACATACTAGCCATTACACCTGATAATAATGACTTACAAATATAAGAACAATCTGTGGATTGTGCGTATAATGTGTGACCACGATTGCACTGGATCATTCATGCAGAGCATGCTATGCAGTAAACAAAAGCATCGATCAAAGGTCGTTAACAATTTTATGAATATCAATAAGCCTTAACGGCATATGCCGAGTTTTCGCTGAGAGCGAGACGACCACGAGACTTGCATTGCCTTTCAAATTGCGTTTATGTCTCTCGTAATTTTATCTATTCTTGGTTAAGTTTTAAAGCGGAAGGTCGTCGCCTGCGCACGCGTGGGAATTGAGTCCCAAGTGACGATAACAACACACGCTAAAACGCAAAGGTTCATGGGTAGACGCTTGTTTGTAAACAACGACACGCTATGGCCATCTGACGCATGCGCAGGCGACGACTCCCCGCTTTTAAGTACGTGGTAAGCACGTTAACTAAACAAAATCATAGAAACCTATTAAAACTAATAATTGATACCACTAATGTAGTGTCATTCCGGGGTGAATGTATCCATGTTAAAAAGTTTAACGCAATTGTTGCCACAGTCCCCGACAACTAATTTCTGTTTTTCTTCGTTGGTAACAGCAAGACCATGTGGACCCATCAATTCCCCTTCTGCCGCAGTCAGACTTCCCAGCGGCTCAAAAGTCGCCCCGTACTTGCGTACTTTGTACTGAAACGCATCACAGACGTAAATGTTGTCTTCGCGGTCACAAGTTACACCCATGGGTCTCCAGACTTCCCCACTTCCCTTTATGCACTTTATAAAATTCCCATCATTATCAAATACTTGTAAGCTGTCGTGGCGGTAGTCAGACACTATAATCTGCTTTCGGCCATTGGTAGTGATAAACTGTGGAGTGATGAATTGACCAGGACCATATCCCCTTTTCCCGAAGGATTTGATGTATCGGCCGTCATTATAGGCATATATACGAACACAAGCAGCATCGCTGTCGACCACCAGTACCCTGTTATCCACAGTTAAGGATATTCCACAAGGTTTATGTAAATCGTCTCCTCCGAACAGCCGCACTAAATTTCCGTCATCCATGTAAACATATGCACGATTGTTGCCTTGGTCTGTGGCGAGCAATTGACCATTGCGTCCAGCTGCGACGTCGAAAGGTGTGAACGTACCTTTGAGGGCCTTGAACATCACCATGCTCCTGAATTCACCATGTTCAGAAAGAACACATGTTCTGGCATTACCGCTGTCTGCGACAAGGATTTCGTTATTATCAATGACTGCCACCCCCATCGGACGTTTTAGGTGGCCTCGGAATTCAGTAATGGGCCCATCTCCAATGTCTATCGTAACATGAGATTTAAGTTCCATTTCCATTTTCTGTAATAAACCAAATACTATGAGTAATTATCCTACAATCCATATACTTGATGAATAAAATAACACATAAATATAATAAATGAAATAACACATTCATTGTGAGCTACATTTCCCTCTTCTACCATTTCATGCCAACGGCTTTATGAGCTACTGCCGTGTGTGATAAAAACTCACACATCGAAGTAAGTTATAATTATGTATATACATATGCGTTGTCAGGTGAATACCATGATTCTTTTAAAAGTCAAGAGGCGTGTAACAGATGTTCATAATTGAGAGCAAATACATCTTCGCCAGCCAAGGTTTCTTCATTCGGTGATCGTCTCGCCAATGCAAGTAGCCAACGTACTAGTATATTTAAGTGCGCCCTCTCTGGCAATACTTGAGATATTTTCTCCATAGCATTGACCAATGAAATTGTTCGTTACAGTTGCACCACGAATAGAATTGTACAGCAGAAGACTCTCTTCCCGGCCAGAAACTGCCATTTTGCAATATCTTACTTGTAGGATAAAAATCCAATTAATTAGATTAATTCAATCTATAAATTATTTAAGTTTTTCCATTTTCAATATGCTACACTACTGTATGAAATAATGATATGGAATACAAATAAGCATTTGGACAATCACAAGACTGTTAATACTGATGTATTATTCACTCGACAGAATCACAATATCTACAAGCCACAAAAAAAACTATCTACAGGGAAATCCCCATCTCAAAACGAGGCATTTGAAAATAAAGAAACTGTATGTCTCTGGGGTAAGAACAGATTTCAGTATTTTGAACAGACAGATACATGCTTGAGGCAAGGAATCATTGTCGGGCTTCGTATTTTGACCAACTGTCGTTTTACTAAGCCAACTACTGATAACAAACCTGGCAAAAGGGAACTCTAGAAAGGCCGCCAAAATTACATCGGCGATTTATATTTTTGCTCCTTTTTAATTTAACCTATTAATGTGTCCTCAATTATGATGTTTTCTGTTTATCTAAGTAATTTGCCGTGGTTAATTAATGTTTACTTGACAATTGTGTTAAAACACCAATTTACAATGGTAACCAGTTTAATAAAGTGACAACATCATAAAAGAACCGAATGGGTTAAATTACAAAGAAACAAGACACGTTATGACAGTCAGAATTCGAATCGAACACAGATTGAGTTTTGTTTGGGAATTCAAGTATATACCTTAACAATCGAGTGTCTCTCGTCGCCTTGGAAACAATAGTGCCGCAATAATGAATATTTTAATAATTTAACTACTCATTCAAGTATGAGCAACATTTAATATCTAGAATGCGCCTGTTTTGAACCTACCTGATTACCACATACTATTTGAAATGAAATTAAATTTCAATACGCTTTTACGACGCATCAATCCGAACGTCAAAACTTCAAGTCGGCCGTCTGAATTCAAGCCTTATTTTAATCTTAACGCTTTATACGAGCTGTTGCATGTAGGATAAAGAGGTTAATTACCGGCAACAAGAAAATATATTTTTTGCTCTGGACAAATAAATTCTAAATATTGGCATGAGCTTATTATCAATCTAATGTTGTCAACATCGAGACAAATGACGTAGTTGACTAAAAGTTAATCATTTCTGTTCACACAGAAATTCTGTTCTCATGGTTGAGAACATGTATGTCAAAGTGCAAATCGTTTTGTGACTTCACACAATATGGCGGATGTGAATTTCCCAAATCATTGCATAACGTGTGTTTATTTCAACGACAGCCATACTGTGACAACACAGACACGATATATATATATATATATATATATATATATATATATATATATATATATATATATATATATATATATATATATATATATATATATATATATATATATATATACATGTATATATATATATATATATATATATATATAAATATATCCGTGCGTTGGAGGCAATTAGTGAATAATGAGTCCTTGTTGCACGGTCCTGCTATTCCCCACTATGATACTGGCTTATGGTTTTACGGGAGTCATCTGTAATACTATAATTCGTTTCCCAGAAGCCACATACGTAAGCCACATCTATAAGTTATACAAACTGGACGTGAAACACGTGTCACAGAAACTTACCGCTTATATGTGCTGGGGGTAATGCCTGAAACGTCTCACGATTTGCGCGTGCGGTGTTACCGTGTACCTGTTGATGTTTGTGTTGAACCTTCGACTAAAAGCAGGTCTGTGATAAGCACGGTCCAAACGCCAGTTGTCCTGAGAAGGAATACGAAATCTGTCTCACGGTTTACCGTATCGGCGAAACAATGAAGGTCACTTAACGTAATGTTAATAAATTTCGAAAAAAACGAGATCGAGTACTAACTTAAATTTAGTTGATGAAAGGTCATACACACACACCAGTTTGTCCAGCCCTCACGATTCGTATCAAAATGAATCACACTTATCAGTATTTGTTTTCAATTGACCTTTACCCCAAATGACCGTGTGTCCATGGTGTCAACCCCCTAACAACACAAATACACTATTCATTTAACGCATTTCTGCTAAATAATCTTGTAATAATACTAAATTTCACTCATTTTTGGTATATTGAATCTAGTGGTAAAAGTATATTGTTTTGGCACACGCACAGATGAACAATGGGCATACTGGTTAACTGGAACATCCGACGTCAGTTGTCTCCCGTAGCTGCGTACTATTTCAGGTCAAAAAAGATGTGTTCATATCATCTCATAGACTCTCGTCGTACTGTGATGTTCATAGTACAGGTACTGTTGTGGTAGGGAGCGGCAGTTTAAGCTGTTGTTTAATATTGCACCTGAAAAGGAGAACTTGACAGAAAGTTTAAAAGTTGTCATCATCATTTAATTTCTCCAAGGATTATCAACATTATTAATTAACATAATCATTACCAGATTAAAACTTAAAGCGCGGTGGTCGTCGCGCAGCGCGTGCTGGAATTTCATGTAAATAAACAATGTATTTTATACGCGTTGTATACGTCGCCATGAGTCACATATCGAACAGGACGCGGCACGACGACTGCCGCCCTTTAAAAGCATACTATGTTTACGGCTAAATCTAAATAGAGTCTTTGTACATGGTCTGTTGAACAACGCCAAACAAATAGAAAAGATCGATTGAAATGTCTCTCGTAGTTATTCCGGCCGGTTATGCTCCCAAAGCAGTTTGAACACTTAAAGTCATAGCCGAACAATCTCCATAGACACCAATACATTGTTATGTTGACAAGAATACCCGTATATTTCTCGAAGAATTGTTAAAAATATTTAAGGTATCCACACATCGTGCGTTTGTTTCACGTGTGCTCGTGATGATCGTTCGCGGATTGTTTGTGTGTGTGTGAAAATTAGTAAACAATTTCAGTAATAGTTATTACTGTGTATTATGTATTAATCAGCAAATAATAATGTTCAGTGGTCACAGCTGTTACACTCTCGGCAACTTTGTCCATGGAAAGGCGCTTCCATAATGGTGTGATACTTGCATTTCACTGCGTCATTGGAATAGGGCATACTTCAATAAAAGTTCACGTTTTACTTCTTATGACACTATGTGAGTATGCAGGTAAGATAATTTAAGCCAGTGTTTTTATTTTTTTTCCAAGAAATCTCACAATTCTATCACATTTAATTGCACTGACAGTTTATGCCTAGTTCATCGCAAAACAACATTTAATTGAAACACTCTTTTTAAATAATATCCTCGCAACGGTCTAGACTCAGACTAGTTCATTAATCGATAACCGATGGGAAAGTCTTCTTCACCCATCAGATAAACGTCGTTATAAATACATCTGTGGCGATGTTTATTTGAAAGCTTTGGTAGTAATTTTACGTCTCACATTTTCACAGTTATATGGCCGATATCACAGTGATATTGTCAAATGTGAATCTAACTGTCATTGCATAATTAATTAGCATAACCGTAGAAATTAGTTGTGGATTATCCACAACTTGTTTATTAGATTACTGTTTTTTACCTGAGACAATTATGGTAGACCGGAAAATATAGTCAAAAATGACATGGGCAATGTTGACCAGTTTCGACCCAGGCACACACTGTGACACATGTATTAATATGTATACTTCAGTAACAATTCCTGTGAAGGTAAATCTGTTCAGGAAACAGAATTCTGCATAACATGTCTGTATTGAGGCATAATATGTTTAATATAATGTGAAGAAATTAAATAATAAATAACATAAATACCCATTATCAGTACTTCGTCTAGAAAATCTCCAGAACGAAAATAACATTACATTGTATATAGATTATTTCTTGTTAGTTGTTAAGATAGCAAAAGTGTGGTTAATCAGTTCTACAATGTATTAGCCAGACTACACATTTTTTTTACTGAATTGACGATTTTTTGTGGATTCTTAGTCATTTATTTGTCAGCTTTTTTGAATAATTGTGGTGTAACCTTTTGTGGTGAAACGGTTTGTGTCAGGTATTTATACAATTTTCTTAGCGTTAGCTTCTACAGGGCTGACTCATTTTTAAACTAAGGGCAAAATTTATTTTGCTAATTTTATATTTATATGTTGAGCATGACGACAAACTTGGAAATTTGAAAATGTATTTGCTCAACGTGTATTTTTTTGTTTTTTGCTCTGGTGCTTCGACCCATTTTCTAATGCGTAACCCCTTGTGGCATGGCGTATAGATATGGGAGCAGCCACTGGCGGCGCATATTTCGTAAAATTACGATAACCGCAGTAATGGAAGTGAAGAAAATCGTAATTTTATTAACATTTTAGGAGGCTGTAATCACATTAATACAGGTTTTCATTTGTATTCCGATGTCATGAATATAACCATTTCCCGACAGAACAGTTATATCGCACGTTTGTTAATTAGAAAAAAAAGTAAACGTATTGGTATGTATACTCACATAACGCGAGCAAGAACCATTGGGTTATACATCATTTGTGGGAATAACATTGCCATCACGTTTGGCACTGGGGAAGAGTTGCCTAGTATTTGTGGAGTTGTCTAGATAAATATACCAAAATTGTTATCCATATAACTATCGCTTTCCGAAGAACAAAATGTTTAGCAACTGACAAACACTAATTCAACATATTTGTAAGGATATATGTGGCTGAATGGGCCAGTTCTAAAAAGACGTCACTATTCAAAATTACTGAAGAAAAAATATGTTAATAGCGGGCGCAAACGAGATTCGTACGGGTAACCTGCAACTTCGTCGGAGAAGTCTTTATCGGACGTCATACACCCCCCCCCATCAACTTCCCTAGACGTTCGAAGCGACCGCAAAAAAGATGTGCAGTGACATTTCACTTCTGTGTATTGTCAGAGAAAAGGGAAGTGCGACTGTCACAAGATTTTACAAGTTGTTTTCAAAACATTAGATCTTTTGATAGCGCTTATGAGAAAGTCCATCACAATATTGTAATGGTAATAAGGACTTTGCTAGATAGCTTTCTAACTCCCGCGTGAATCTTGTTTGCATGAACTGTAATCTCGAAGCACCACTGTGTGCAGCTTTTCTTTAACTTAAAATAATCATTTGTTTTTTAGCTTTTACGTTATTTTTAAATAGTTTATTTTTATTTTGCATGCAATAATAACACAATGATTTACAGTAAGAAACAAAAGCAAGGTAATCGATGACGTCACTCACTCGGTATCACATAACCCATACATACACCAGTACCCTAACGGTATTCACTCTCTTATCTACACAGCCATTAATTCTGTATTTTGTTTTTGTTTTCAGATATCAGAGTTAATACAATGCAATATTCAACACAAACAAGTAGCGTTAGGAAGTTTGCGTTCTAGTCCTTATTAATAATGACTACATGATAAATAAAACTTAATAGTAGAGAATTTATATCTGCAATAAATATAATGTACCGTGTTTCGTACACGTTTCTTTGTGCTGAAGCGTTATAAGCGCCACTCAGTAACACTAAGCCATATTACTATCATTTTTGCTTCTTTTAGATAACCAATTATTTTAGCAAAGCATGACATCAAACCACTTCCCTTGATCCGTTCTTGATCTGGTTGCCTTTGTTGTAGTCCTTTTTTATAACGTATTGGATGACGTCTGTGTTATGGTAGCAGCGTCTGTTTAACAAAAAAAATATATTAGACCAGTCAATATAGATTTAAAAAAAAAAACATATTTAAAGACGCATATAATATGTATGTAATACACATACCCCCACAGTAAATCAAATATATAACACAAAGAGCAATTACTTGTGTTGAGAACTAAGAATACACCTGACATTTACATATGTTTACAGGTTACAAGAACTGTTAATGCTGTTGGAATAATTAACAGCTCTTATAAGGCCTGTTAGCGATTCCATTGCGTTATGACACGCAAACAAAATTAAATAGATCACTGTGACAAGGTAACATTTTAATAATTGACCAGAAACGTTTGGCTCTAAAGAGGTGTTTTATTAACGAATATTAATTACTTTTCAAAACATAGATAGTTGTGATTCTCGTTGATAACGTTATTTAATAGGTGATTTACCGTTCAATTGCGAGATCTCGCGAGTTGCATGAAAGACGCGCGTCGAACGTCTGCCGCAAAAATCGAACAATTTGATTTTGAACTCCAAGATCTTCGACAGAGAAATGTTGCTTTCGAATACCCTTACTTCATCAAAATTGCCTGTCATCAAATATGTACAACACATTATTAAGCATGGAAATATCCCCCAAAATACTTTCACGTTTGTCAACTCAGAATCCCACGCGATGTTTGTCGTCACTAGGTCGCTATGACCTTTTTTGTCCAGTTCTTACGTTCGATTTCATCGTATCGCTGTATGATAAGGATCTTCACGTAACACAAACATATAACACCGCGTTACGTTATATCACAAGATATTCCAAATTTTTTTTAATTAGTTCAAAATGTGGATAATGCTGGCTTAGATGTCCTCTTGATAAAGATTCAACGCATCTTTAAGAGCCAATGCATCCACGGATAAAAAGATTATGAACTCACACCAAAGTTTAGGAGGATCAAGAAAAATCGAAAGTAGAATACCCATTATATTTCAACAACCAATACTGCATTATTGGGGCGGTAGTCCACGTAGGCTCATCCAAAATGCAAATGAGATATTCGTGTCTCATTTCACATACTTGGTGTTCGTTTCCGACAATTTCAGAAGTAAAACAACATCGCAATGTATATATAGATTATTTCTACCATGTTAGTTGTTAAGATGGCAAAACTGTTATCAACCAATTCTATACCATATCAGCCACATTACACACTTCCTATACAGATTTGGCGATTTGCTTTGGATTTTTAGTCCTTTATTTGTCTTTTTTTTAATTCAGCGTTTTTTAAATTAATGTTATGATTATGAATAATTATATTTTGTGTAAAATGGTGTTAGTTTGCTCTACAGCCACATCCCATTAGCTTTTTCTTCCAGTAACACTAGACTTAACTAAGTAGAGTTTCATTTTCATGGGCTAATTTGAGTTATTTTATTTTAATTTAACCAGGTTCTGCAAAATAAATGACAAGAATTATGCTGAACTTGGTTCGATATAAAAAATAATTGGCGTTGTATGAACGCTATTTTTTCTGTTTACTAAAAATTTGAAAAATGTAGTTTGTATATTCGTTTTTGTGTGGTGTAACGTGAACACGTGGGACAATATTTCATAATCTTCCAAAACAGGCATGACATGTCGCTATACGGCGCTGTATAGCATTTAATCACGTCACGTGTGTAGTTTACTTATCGTACTTTAAGTAACGTAATATCGATCATTAGCCATTCATTCTAGGAGGACTCGCATGGCCGTATTATTGGCACTTTCTTCTGCTGAGAAGCCATGCAGTACAAAATAAAAGAAAGCGTATATAAGACCATATATTATGTCAACGATAACACGTATTATTGTATTACAAGGCCGCATTGTAGTCAATATCTTATTGTGTTCCCATTGGTATGGGGTAGTTTTTACACTGTAGAATAAATCACTTAAGCGCATTGTTTGCTACAGTCTTGCATTCAAGTCGGGTCGTAAACCAGGATGTGTTAGTGATCCATGCATACCAACTGAGTGTCTGGAAACCGACCAATGTGTCAACACAAATGATGTGTGTAAAAAAGTCATACTAATGAAAGCCTCGCCTTACGGTATGATTACTGTTGCTGTGTATTTACTGGAAACAAATGTCAAAAACCTAATCTAGTGGTCATTTAATAGACCATTTTCCGTTCACTGCGAGAATCACGCGTTATGCGTGAAATCGAACGTAAAAACAGGACAAACAAAGGTCATAGCGTCGCAGTGGCGTCAAACATCGCGTGGGATTCGACAAACGCGAAGTATTTTGGGGGACATTTCCATGCTTAATAATGTGCTGTCCACATTTCATGATAGGCAATTTCGATTAAGTAAGGGTATTCGGAAGCAATATTGCTCTGTCGAAGATCGGCCGGTCGATGTGAGCTACGAAATAAAGAAATTCTAGCTCAAAATCAAATCGTTCGACTTTTGCGGCAGACGTTCGACGCGCGTCTTTCATACATCTCGCGAGATCTCGCAATTGTACGGATAATCACCTATTACAAATAATGACATGAAAAAACACGATGAAGGGGGGCATTTTTGTTGCACATAAAGTAAAAGTGAGGACATTACGTTATAGATGACGTATATTTGAATGAGTATACTAATGGGAACGAAACTTAAAGGAAACATCAAGCCAAACAACATAATGAACCATCAAGATAAAGTTCCACAAATGTAGGAGAATGTAATTTACAATTTGTTTTTATATCACTTTTCATTCTCTAGATATTCAACTTTTCATCAGTATTAGGTAGTCAGCCATCTTGAATCTCGAGCAAAGGACTATGGGTAAATATGACATCATAAAATCTGTTGTCAGAAATTGAGAAAATGATTTCATCTATAACATAAGAAATACTGATGCGAATTAGTTCATATTTTCGTTGTGCATATTACTCATGTATATAATTATAGTAATGGAAATTAGAATGTTACTAATACACATAAAGTGAAGATATTGCCAAAAATGTTAAAAAATAAAAATCGTTATTTTATTCGTGAAATATAAAATGACACTTTGTTGTCCTCTTTTTGTGGCCAACAGGTAATGTATCACCTATATAACCTACTCAAATCGGTAAATTGTATACAATATAAGGAAATTTAAGCATTTTGGTAGAAAAACATAAAATTAAATATTTTCAGTTCTGTTTCCATGACAACTATTTTATAAGCAAGTTTGACGCCAGTACATGTATGCTACCATGTTCTAAACTTACAGCCAATTTGAAGTTCAACTTTTGAAGTAATAGATGAAATCATTTTCTCATTTTCTGACAACAAATTCTATGATGTCATACTCTACCCATAATCCTTTGCTGAAGAATCAGGATGGCGGACTACATTGAAAAATAAATAAAGTTGAATATCTAGCGAATGAAAAGTGAATTGCGACATCTAATATAACAACAGCTGGCTAAAATACGCAGTAATGTTTAATGGGCGTCGTTGAGTCTAATATTTGAATATACTCAAGGCTCCCCAATTGTTACCCGTTCGTATGTCGTGATTGCATACATGTTTGTGTCGACAGCAGTGGGCTATGTGAACGCGTTAACGGGGTTGACTGTAATTGTACACCAATCACAGGTGTAAAACAATGCTCCACCAAAAGCAGCAGTTTACTGAAACAACATGAATTAACAAATTGCTTGTTATACTTGGGAAAACTAAAATACTAATTCGTAAATATGGCGACAGGCAAAAGGTCATCAATGGAAATACCCGTTAGTGTATCTTGTGTTTCCAATCAGCGACAATGATCTTATTATATTTTTCGCTTTGAATTTTAGTTGTATACGATGTCTATTTGATTGTAAGACATTCTTTTTAGTGTAACATACCGCATTATACTTACACTGGGTCGGTACAGCTGCATTACGTCCCGGTGAAACGGTCTGAGATTGTTCATTTTCCAGTATTGTTACACGTTCGATGATGTCATTCAACTGTTCTTGAATTAATTGGTTTTGACTTTTCAAATCAGCATTTTCGGATTTGAGACTATCCAACTCTACCGTTAGACCACTAAGATAGGTCACCGTTTCTTGAAGCGAACTGCACCCGTCCAGGTTGTCAGCTTTAGGAATTTTAAAAGTATATGCACACGAGTCTAGTTCGTCACACCATCGTTGCTGACCGCTGTCGACACATTGTTGCTCTCTTCGTACAGTCGGTTGACATGCCACCTCACAACACAACAACAAATACGTAATTGCCGCAGTCAAAAACATGCTGATGTTCCCACTCATGGTGTAGCTGTCTCAGAGGTTTGTAGATTGCTGTGACACATGTATAAATGCGATAAGGAAGTGTTTTCCGTCGTATTGGGTATGACCAGTCAGGAACAATAAAGCATTCTTCAAGTTGTGTTCAGGTTGACCTGGTTCCATACTAAATTGAAAGAAGGTGCTGTCAGCCATTGGAAAACACTGTTTTTTCAACATGGCTATCATTTAAAATACTGCAAAATATAATATTAATATATAACTTAACACATTGCTATTTGTTTAATATTTATTGTAATATATCGACTGAATATGAGATAATTGCTATAAAGGGAACGTGGACTGCCTTAAAATAGGCGCTGGAATGAGTATGGAGTCTTGTCACGGTCTGCTAAACTACCTGAATGCCACTGAAAATGACAGAGGGGTCAACAGCTCAAGTTATGTCTAAATTTATGTTTTATGTTTTGTCTGAATAGCTATACAATTTGTACTGCATCGCGGGAATGCGCTATAATCATTATGACGATTGTAGAAAATAACTGTTTGTCTCGGGATTTAACGAGCACCTAGACGTCATAACGCATTTACATAATGTTATAATTGCATTTCTCTGAGAAATTCCATGTCGTTTTACAGTAGAGAGTTTCGCTGGTTCCCTTGCGAATGGCAAGTAGGACGCAGGTAACTAGTAATCGCCATATTGTTCTACTGGGCTGGGATTCCGACCGAAAGTCACGTGGCTAAGTGACGTAATTTGAAAACATTCTAATACATTGTATTAGTTTTCTGTAAAGAAGTATTCATTACGCCATGCCCATACATTCTGCATGATTGACTTACATATTTGAGATGTTTCTGGCATTTCTCGCTGTTTCTGTGCAAATTTATAACAAAAGAAACAGTTTTATATGTGCCCAACTTTTGAGAGTAAAAGGAAACCCCTGCTCTCGGGCCACGAGCGTAAGCGCTGACGTCGGGTAACCAAGGGAAATAGAACAAGCAACGAGCAAGTGACGGACGAATCAGAATACCGGAACCGTTACTAGTTACCGGCCTCCTTGTGGCTTGGTACGCCATGACACTTGAGACGGAAACCAGCCAAAGTAAAGTGTACACTTACTTATACTGGGGTACGTAGCCAATCTCATCACTAGACCTCACCATGTTTGGTGTTTTCCGTTGCCATTTGCAGTCCTGGAATCGATCAAAGTGATATCACCCGCAATATTTGAGACAGACAGATACCATGCACATTGGATTCATTTGAGAATGTGTATGCGTCATCTCATTAAGAAAAACGAGTCGACGAGTACACTGGGATGACCGCACACATCAAACTTCTCTTGAAATATATATATTGTGAGACTGACTAATGACCCAACAACCACCCTACAAATCCCTCTTACCAAAACAAATTGTATACATATTTAAACAACCAAGAAAGTAACAAACAGTAGACGGCATCCTGAAAATAACGAGATAGCACATTACAACCAGTCATTACAAATATGAAATCCTCCACCACCACCCCAAAACACCCTACAGCATTAATGGTTCCTGTACTCATTTGTATGTACAACATGTACAGCAAGCTTAGTCAATAGACGCACGCGACTCATCAAACTTTTGACCAACCACTCATTTAATTTATTGTTGAGTGAGGGCGCCATTTACTGGCGAAAAGTATATTTTGAAGAAATTAAACAAATCTAATATTACAAGCAGTGAACATCAAGTGCATGATGCATACAGTAATGAAACATCACAGTGATCTTCTACCTTGGATCCATGGGAATACGAGTCTACTTCTCGTGTAATCTCCTCGAAAAAAAAACATTTTCCAGCTTGTACACTAAGTACATCAAAATTAAAATCACGAAAAACTATTTAAAATACCATTTTCCAACTAGTAAATCAAATCTAGTGTTTAAATAAATTTGAAATATTAAAATCAATTCAGTGAAACATTCACAGTGATATGATACCTTAGACTAGAGAACTCCTCATATAAACATATTTACTATTTAAGTTTTTATTTAAATTGCGTTGTTAGTAGTAAATAATTAATTAATTGATAAATTATTTAATGAAAATCAGTCTTTATTGAAAGTAATAGTTTTCACAATCCAACACGGTGTCATGAACACTGCGTTTTGTTCAGGGATTAGGGAACTTCGTCTCATTTGGCTGACGCCACTCACACGTAGAGGTACCAGATTCAACCCAAATGAATAGGCATAAGTTCATCATTACATATAGTCCAGCTTTATTCTCCCAATCAATCAGCCGAGGTAACCCCTCGCTGCACCGTTCTTTCGTTCTCTATATCATTTTACAAAAGTTTACAAACTCTATATTAAAAGTGAAATCTCTAAGGCGTGGCAGAGTAACCATGCGACCAGCCAATCGCTACAGTCGTTGGCACGATCACGTTATAAGCGAGCGAAAAAAAGCAATTGGAAAGCAGAAGCGGGTGAGAGGTTGAGCGAAATGAGTACTGTACGTTGGATAGATTGACGAGGTCGTAACGTAAGTACACACACAGGCGTGGCTGACTTCAATATGGCCCCACCGTGAGAACATTTTGGTCACTTGATAGGATGGCGCCGTCAGCGCCGTTTATCTCGAAAGTGGGCTAAAAAAAACATACAAATTTGTGTTTCGCTGAGCAACATGTCGGTATGCCATTATAAAATGTGTTGACGAATAAAAACTCACATTGTCGTGTTCGTATTTCTTCCAGCGCCATGTATTTGAGATTTAATCTCAGAAAGTATAACCCTACTTCAGTAACTGAAAGCAACGTTATAGTCAGATACCAACAGTTCCAAAAACTTAAAAAGAATTCCAGTTTTTGACGGTACATACATTTTACCTAGGTACACAAACTAATATGCAACCAGTAATACGAATACAACGCGAAGTGCTACGTTAATTAGTATCTCGAATGTGAAACCGTGCACACTTAAAAACTGAACCGAGTCAACACGTCAGTTCTTCAATACAACGCTTTTGAAATTCTGTCAAGTACGTCACCAGATTGAAAATGTCTCTATTGCCGTTATACAGAACAAACTCTAAACATACTGCCCTAGTCTGCCGGTCAATACAATCGTTACCATTCAACGAAGAACACAACTGATTGGCCTCTGGTTCCGATCTACCGAGAGTAGCGATATATCCACCATCATTGTATGCGGTACCCCCTGAACTAACAAATGGGACACCGTTAATTGGGTAAACCAAGGACACTACTATGTATCCACGGAGATTGTGACGTCACATTGGTCATACCAGTAAAGGCAGTCCAAGAAGTATTGTATGCCGCTATTCATAACATTTCGTTATTCCACGCAAATCAGATTGCGTTTCACATACAAACATAGAAAATAAAGATAAAAATTGTTACAAACAATTATCGTTTATGATGTAGATTATGCTTCAACTGAAGGCGTGGTTTATTAACCAGGGTTCCCCGAAAAGTCGCATTTGATAGTGAATGATTCTCGGCCAGTGAAATTTGCCTTCACATTGAGTCTGTGGCACACTCACCCTGTGTGTAGGTATCAACGTAAGGAAAGATTTGAATTTGGGTATACCGATCATGAGTCTGATGCAACAACCACTATGATACCATGTTTATGTATAATATATTTCTGTACTTAGTTCTACCGGTATATAATAAATCATCTAGTTATTACAATTCCATTTGCCGATTTCCATCAACCGTTATAGATTTTATTTTAAGTTTAAATCTATATTAAAAATTTAAACTCGGGATACTCTGATCGATTTTTGCGATATCTAAACAGTCGGAAAACGGATTATTCTCTGATGTTTTGTATCGACCTGTACGTCACTTACACCGGCCATAGACTAATAAGCTGCATTGGGATTGGGAGTAAATTTTTATTCGGCCAATTACCCCGGGTAATAACCACCAAAGTTAATGTAAACGTGGAAAAACTACTAATACATTGTTTTGCAGCAACAAACTTGTTTCAATATAAAGTTTAATGGATGGTCGAAACAAGTATTTCGTTTTTTCCCTAAACACAAAGTATACATACCTTCACTGACTCTCAGCTGACGCAACACCACAGGCTCAACAGAGTAACTAACTAAATTGCCGAACACATTCATATCATTATTGTCTGTTGGTAAAATGTTTCCATTTCCAGAAGAAATCAGCGTATACCAACATATAGAACGTGTATATAATGTTTCTAGGTGACCCGGGGTATTGTATTTCGCCTATATACCGGAAGACATTTTTGGAAAATCCATGTAAAGTGGTTTGGGTCTCGATCTTAATTTAGCCGCTTCCATGACGTGGAGTCGTACATTATTTATGTTAGATACAATTCACACAAGAAGATCTATATATAAAATCTATCCTTTGAATTAAGATATTAAGGTACCGCTTTTAAAACACCCTTTTTGACCCACACCTTGGTTCAGCCATGCATGGCCGAGTCCAAAGCGAAAAAAACAACATTTTTACATTAAACGCCCAATTTACCGTCGTCATAACAAGTTGGTCGGATATTTTTTTAACATTAAATAATATTTATGTATGTTATGTAATAATCTCGGCCAGTAACTAATGCATCTTTTAAAGTAAATAACATAGAGAGGTAATTGACCACATTCGTCAACAGCTGATAAATCGATTGAGTTATTACTTAGACGCGAGTAGAAATTTACAAAATGGATTCTGAACTTGTTCAATTTGAGGAGCGTTCTCATAATTCCAGATTTCACTACCATATAATAAGAATGACACAAGTTTTCGAATCAATGTTTTAAGTTAAAACATCGCTTTTTTACTCTGTGCTGATTGGTTTAATTCAGTCGAATTCCAACTAAGTCTGGATAAAAATAACACACCAAGATACCTTTTCTGAGGGACAACCTTAATTTCATGCTCGCGATGAAACCATTTTTCACTTTGCTAAGGTAACTACCCCTGCTAAAAACAATGATTGTTTTGTTCAGGTTTAGAGTTAGATCCAACAAAATTGCTGCATTTTATTTGTCGTTGAGTGTGTATTGGCAGAACCATCAGAAGTACCATATCAATGAATGCATACATCCTTGCATTCAACAATACTAGCTAGTGTCCATAGTTACGTGAATATTGGATTTTTTGTTCAAATCTTACTTGCATTGTTACAGAAAATTTCTTTAAATTGACTTCAAGTTGTGGGTAATTTCCTCTGCTGTTGTTTTAGCCTTAATCAAGTTTCATAATGGCCAATTTAATTGTGAATTTGTCTTTATTCAGTTAATATACTTCTTGTGTCATTTTCAAAGAATTGTCTTACCACGAACGTCATTTACTGTGTGTTTGATGTAAATAATAGAAACAAGCGAGGCTCTACAGCGGGCGCACGATATTTGCATAACCTAACTCCCTCATCCTTCAGGCAATTACCGAGGGACTTTGCAACATCTCCAGACACTTTCCTAGACGATCCAGTGACCGTTGTAGACGCAATAAAGTTACATACTTGCGCCTACGTGACAGTTAAATCAAAGGAAGGATTATATAAACCATTACTAGTGAGTATAGAGTATATGCTCTTTAATTGAACAAAGTAGACTGACGTTTACAAAACATTTATAGTTAGCATGCCGATATCCAACTTGCTTTGTTCATATTCAACACACTCACCAAATTTTCAACGGTGACTATGTCATTGATAAAAATTAATTAAATCTAGTGGACTATATTACTGAACAATATATATTTTAAAACTGCTGCTGTAAAACTAATTATTACATATTGCACGTACTTCCATGGTAACACTTACGTCGTGTCACCACAATCGTCAACGTTGCATTTTCTTATTTAATTATATTTTGTAATGACAATATGGTTCATTACATATAGTAATTAATTTTACAAAAATAGTATTTTATTGATTGTCCACATATTCTTGCATTGCCAGAGCGATAACCTGCGTCATTTGATGTTGTAAAGAAAGTCACCAAAAATTTACACTTCAATAAAATAGAATTTAGAATATATTTTAATGCCGGTACAAAGTATTGATCAGTTGTAAATATAATACAACAAACAATCGTCAAGCAACAGATATTGAATCAAATGAAATATCCGCTAGAAATTCACCAGTATCTGCTCTCACATATAAGTGTTAAGGAAGGGCTACTCAAAAATAACAGCTGGGACCAGATGTTGCGTATTAATAGGTATAGGATTTTCAAGTAAAAAAGCTTATGAAAGAAACAACAACGTAGACTTTGTTCTATAAGATATAGGTTTCGACAAAACGACAGTAGAATTACCGGTTCGAGTAAATACTTCTTTCAGTTCGACAACCTCAATATTGAAACTTGTTTCATTTGCCAGTTTAGTGTTCTGAACACAGAGTTTGTGTTCGGGGGACTTCACTCACTCAGCTGATAACACTTATACGTAGAGATACCAGATTGCTCTCAAATGAAAACACATTATTTCATTACAGATAGTCGAGCTTTATTCTTCCAAACAATCATCTGAGGTAAACCCTCGCTGTCTACTTCTCTCGTTATCCTCTTACAAAAACGTTACAAACTGAAAAGTCAAGTCTCTAAGGCGCGGCAGAGTAAACATGCGATCAGCCAATCGCTGCAGACGTTGGCATAATCACGTGGTTACCAGAGATGTGTCTCACGGTTAAAGCCTAGCAAAGTCGCCACTACTAAATACAATAAGTAAACAATCTATTTATCAAATTCCTGAAACATATGTTAATAATCTCTACCATCAACATGCAAGTTGTTAATTCTGAACAATAGTGCAACGGCGTGCGAACCGAACGTCGCTATGGTAACATTAGGATATACCTCATTCTCCTTTGTGCTAAGTTATGTACAATATAAGTCATCTTGAGAGTTTAAATATGTATTGTTATTTCCCTATTTTCCTGGGAATCAAGACCCATAGTACATTGCGTGGTGTTCCACAAACACTGAAATATTTGTTTTGTGTGCATGTATTTGATAAAGTTCGGCAAATTATTTTTCGTGTGTTTTTGCATTTTGGAAAGTGATCAACATTATCATATAGATATATGAAACTCACCGTGTACACGAACGAATAATAATTACAAACTGAAATGATACATATATTGACAAGACGTGGAATGAACAACGTAATGTACTGTAACAAGTGTAATCACAAATCTCACAATGATACAAAGAGGCTAAAACTATTACCTATACATGTTTCTAGGGTATCATACTAGTACATTGTATATCATATTATATCGACGCTCTGCCAGTGAAATGCATTTAACATTTCGGTCCCTTAAAAATATCACGTGTTTTTCCTACATGTGTTATGAAAGGTGTTCACCCAAGTTGTATCGGGTAATCAATATGTTTGTTTGTATAAATAGCACAAATAATCTAAAGTAAGGTTATTTACGACGAATTACATTGAAATTCACTTACAACGTTTGGCTAGAATATAAAGAACACTGGCATTGCTAATGAAGGTATTTGACGATAAAATCGTTTCATTCAAAAATGTTAAGTGTTCATATGTAAGGTGTATAAAGTCGTCGACGGGACATACCGTCAAATTTAATTTACGTAAATTCTGTTAACTGTGATAACTTATATCTGTGGTTTAAATGACAGAGAGTGGCTTTATAATTATAAACTATTCTACCTTAACTCATAAACATTAATACACTAAATACTTGATAATTCCACAAAAAATGCACCGCAGTATCGCGTGGTTTCGTCCCTCAATTAAATATTATAAATATACATATTTATTTTTTATGGGCATATGAACTATGTGTCAAAATTGTGGTGCAAAACGCGTTACATTACTCGAAACTAGTCCACGTCTACTGTACTTTTGATTATTCAAATGGTTATTATGTAATTAACATTGGTTATGATCCACGAAATAGAAACATGGTTACTAACCATTATTATCTAATAAATAATAGTGGCCCATGCATACTCCTATAAAATGTATTGCTCATTGTCGTCAAATGTACCGTACTTTTTAGGGATGACGTAACTATTTCGAATTTTGTGTGTCAATGAATTCAACGGTATGCATACTATACCTTTGGTGGAATATCAGACGAAATATATGATAAGGACATTATCATTTCGACATCTTTTCAAAAACAAGCATGCATAGAGATAGCGCCATAAATGCAAATTAGAGCTTTTATTAGAGCAACCTTTTAACAAGAAAATCTACATAATATAATATCATTCTGTTTTTGGTCAGAGTGAGCACCACCAAAATAAGTATGAGTTGATTTTTTCTCATGAATTTTGCCAAGATAGAGCGGTCTTTGACGAATTGATGAAACCTGCAAAATGTGTGCCTGTCAAATATTTAGTTTTCTGTGTCTTCACGTATTAATGTTTTTGTGACTCTTTTGGGCTGGGCCGATTTCGTTAAAACTTGGCAGGCAGGCAGGTAACAACTTCACTCTAGTTTGGTGGTAAAATATGAAAGAATATCCGGCCCAAAAAACTGATTTTTGAATAGCTTCGCGCCAAATGTATCTCCTCCTACAAAGCTGGGAGTTGAAAACACATAAATTAGTTATTACGAGCTGTGTAAGCCGAAAATTTACTGAATTTATTTCGTGGTTCTGTAGTTTATAAACATGCGGCAAACTATGTCTACGCATTCGATACAAGTCACGATGAGAGATGCAACAACATTCCAAACATTTTCACGACAAGCGAATCGGGTTTCAGTTTATGTACTACGAAATGAGAACAAATTTAGCTGTGTTACACTAAGGCAAATAACGGCAGGGACAGGAACATTTCAAAACAAATTATGTGGAACGTATACTGTCGAGTGCCTAAGGTAGGGAAGTGTAATACTGGGTATGAATGGCATGGTAATTAAGATTTAATAACCACGTAAAGGCAAGAAAAAAAAAGAAAATCTTTCCATATTCCACAATGCAAACGGAATATTGCGGGGGAAAATGTTTGTAATCTTATCTAAATCTAGGTCAAAGTGTTTATCTTACTGACATTTGACCATGTGCTGTCTTGTTTATATATGATTATAAGAATGAGTATTTTTCCGATAAAAGAAAAATAAATAATCAAAATGGATAAAAACAGTTAAGTAAAAGAACACGGTTATTTTTCATAAAGACTGTGTTATGTGTTGTACAATTTTATGGAGGCAGATTTTAAGGTGTAATATCTATTCCACTTATACCAGATCAAACCAGTCGGATTATATACCTTGCTCATCGAGTGTTGCCCATTTACATTTGCCCAGGTACATTCAATAAATGATGTTACAGTATACCACCATCCACCAAACCCTAATTTCGCACAGTTATATGTTGCCGACACATCATTGTCTCTGTCAATTGTCGTGAATGCTTGACCATCGTTATAAAACATTGCATTACCAGCTGTTCCTGAATAGTTCCCCAAATGCAAGACGTAGTTATGGGCTTCGTCTTCAATCCAGAATGAATCATACTCGGCGAATGCTGTATTCTCATTTTATAGCTAGCTTGTGACGTCAAACAATGGATTGCATCGTTACCCATCCAGTAATCTCCATTGATATTGCCAAATCCTTCTTTATAATCGACCCAGCTTCTGTTAAAATCTCCATAAACGTGTATTACTGCAATGAATAATAGAAAGTAAATGGACAGCTCATTAACATTCATAGAGACATGGAATACTGTAAACAGACAACTTCTGTTCTGAATATAACATAAATAAAGCTTAGAATATTGACACATTGTTGATGTGATGCATTCATTTTTTGAACTCACAAAAGCAATCAGATACATTGTGTGGCAATGTCTTCAGTGTTTTGTATTCAGTTTATTGGACATGCACGGTATTATATCTAACAACTATTAAGTCAATACCATCCATAATCACATATTTGTTGTACAAGCATTCCTTTATTAAAACAGACTGTGGTTAGGCAACATGGAGGGAATAGGTGAAATTGGCGTTGTTTACATGTTAATTGATCGAATATATATAGTATAGTAAGTATATTGACAGGCCATATGAGTTACTCACTGTTACTGTTTTTGGAATAACTTGTTATTAACGAAAACAATTATTAAAGAAGTAGGGCAATATTAGGCAATAAAACTGAGCGGTTTTGACCGATTCACGTAAGAATTATCAAACTATACATCCTAATTTAATACAAACATGACCTAGAGTATTTTTCCCAAAAGTAACAAACGCGAGACTAAGTGAAATGTACAATCTGGTTAGTATTTAAAGATTTTATTTAAAAAAATATAGTAGTACATACCAATACCAGGTTCGTTCCTTACTAAGCGATGAACTAATCGATACTCTTCAGATGTTCCAGGGCAATTATTTCCACCAAAACATGGTCGTGTACGCCTTTCATTGCCACAATGTTGAGTCCAAGAGGTCCATGAACCCCATTCATCCTCTGTAATAAACAATGCAATGGTAGTTCAATTTAAGCTACAGTGAATAACAAATAATCAAGCAACTTTCTTGTTTTATCGTAATTGGTGAATAAACCACCTTTTTAGATAGTATTATATGTCATTAAACGCATTCCCATTAAATGTGGTAGAACATTCTTTAAAATGAAGGATATGTACTTACGACTGAGACATGTGACACCGGCATACACGTCATGAATGCGAGATGTCAAGGTGATTCCACATTGGTCTAGAGACAATTCTGTGCCGTTACACTTCACTGAACAGACAGCTTCACTCTGGGAGGTGATGGCATTAGTTGCCCACCCTGAAATGAGATAAAGCACACACGTGATTCTGCATATTTAATATTTTTAGAACAGATTAAGATATATATCCACAAATTTAATTGATGAATATCAGTAAATTGTCAAAAGCCCACTGGTGATAAATGAAGAGTCGAATTATACAATAACTAATCACAATCAGGTGCGATATTACGTGAGGAGAACTAATAAAGAAAATAAACAATAAATTTACTGATATATTACAATACATCGTCAAATTGATGACAGCAATTACACTAAATGGTACAATGAGCTTGTTTGGAAAACTCTTAATTGAGGTTTATATTTAATTTATGGGTGTTTTTCAAGCGTGTGCCGGTCACTGGTAGCCTAGTGGTTGTCATCAGACTCATGACCGGTAGACCTAAGTTCAAACCCCTACCCTGGGTCAGTGTGCCACAGACTCAATGGGAAGGCCAATTCCACTGGCCGAGATTAATTCACTAACGAATACGACTCTGGGGGAACCTTGGTTGTAGTCCGCAGGTGCTTGTGTTCGGCCGAGCCCGGTTGACGCCAGGATAGCGCATTAAAATTGCCATTTGATAGAGAGATGGCCACACAGCCCTGTCATGTAGTCCCAATCATGAATATGACTGTGGAAAAAAAATGCACTATGTGTCAGCACTAGCACTTGCCATTTGCACATACAAAAAATAAGTCCGGACCTGTCGCCTTGCACAACAAAGTATTTAAAAAAGGGTGTTTTTTTGAGTGGGTGGATGTCAATTTACAATACGACATAATAACAATGCGTACCCGAAATAGAATCAGGAAATCCTAGGTGTTTACATGCGATGTTGGCATCATTAAAATTCCAAGCCAAGCCATTTACACCAATCCATCCACCAAGCCATTCGATGAATAACTGTAGAGTGCCATTACCACTCATGCCTCCGTTCCCAAGTAACCTTGGTACAGCTATAGAAAATGAAGGACGCTAATGAAAAGGGCTTACACAGGAATATAGTTTGAAGTTAATACATTTTACTTACTGTGTGACATGACAATGTTGAAAGTTGTCTTTCATTCTTAATCAAATGATGGTAAACAACAACTATCCTTTAATTTATAATCGTTCGTGAAATATTGTGGATATAGAAATTAGTAATTTGAATTAAAAAATACCTTTTGTCTGAGTATTTAAAATATCACCTGAAAAACAAATTAAAATGAATATTAGTCATTTTATCATGCATATTTCTTAATAAGCCATGTCAGTCATTTTTTCGAATTGAATGTTAGTGAATTTTTACACAGTAACAAGTTAATACATTTTACTTACTGTGTAACATGACAATGTTGAAAGTTGTCTTTCATTCTTAATCAAAGGATGGTAAACAACTACTATCCTTTAATTTATAATCGTTCGTAAAATATTGTGGATATATATAAATTAGTAATATGAATTCAAAAATACCTTTTGTCTGAGTATTTAAAATATCACCTGATATCACTTTAAAATGAATATTAGTCATTTTATCATGTATATTTCTTAATAAGCCATGTCAGTCATTTATTCGAATTGAATGAATTTTATCGACGGTAAAGAATTCTGGTTCAAGGACTCAACAACGATCAGTAAGATTAGGTTGGAGTAATGCAATTCAGACAAACACTTTGTACCTTTTTTCTCGTTAATGTAACATTTCTTAAATTCAACTGGGTGCCCAAGACCTGAACCCTCTCCTAATGTTAAACCTTCGTGTTTCAGAATGTAGTGCCTTTTTTCTTTCCTGGTACCTGCTGCAGTTGCTCCAAAGTTCCCATGTGCTCCAAATGTTGATGATAGGTGTTACTATAGAAGATATAAATTAACACGCGTAAATATATATAACTACACTATATTGGAAGCTACAATATAATACTTTCAGAATGGCAATGTTTTTCTAATCAAGTTTCAAGTTGACAGGAATACGTACCAGGAATCTCACAATTTGTCCCGGTGAATCCGCCACTGAATCGGCAAGTGCAACTGTACGTTTCTCGTGAAAGCGCAACACACCATCCATTGTTCTTACAGGGATCGTTGGCACATGGATTCTAAAAAAAATATGGCTCAATAAATGCGTAATAATAATGAAATACTGATAGAGACAACAATAATAAATAAAAACCGGTATATTTAATTAAAATAAACATATTTTTCATTCTAACAGTTGTCGATTTCAGGATGCCCATGAACGGATGTGTTTACAGATCATCACTGTGGGGCACAACTACCCAAAAACGCTAAATAGATATTTATTTAGTAAAAAGCTGTGTGATTCAACACAATCAACATTAATCTGTAAAAGGTCTAAAATGTTTTACCCAGTCACAAAATGACACCACAATTAAACATATGTGCGCACATAAATGAAGGTGATATAATGCATGTAAATTAACTTAGAAGCTTGTTTATAATGTTCATAATTGTCAGAAATAGGGAAGAAATTGTCCCACATCCTATCGATCTTTTAAATTTAAGTTGAATAGTCTAATATCACACTCGGGTCCTACATGCAAAGTTTCAAACGAAAGCGATTGAGTGAGTCTTATGACACTTGTTGATAGACAGAAGACGATTTCTTACAAAGATATTAAATACTAGTATATATAAAAAAAAACATTTCATTTGTTTTGTGTGTAGTGCCATGAACGTGAATACATATTATGACGCGCAGCAAAGTCAAAATGGTTAATACAATAGTTTAGAATACATAATCTCATACATTGAATCGATCTCATTGAAACATATAACACTGATATTAGTTCATGTGAGGTTTGGAGGTATGTGTGTAGATGCAGTAAAGGCAAATTATTAACGTAGATGGCAAGTCAATAATATACTACTCCGTACACCACCAATTCAACACGTAATGGTTTAGTCTGATGATAATTATTTTGAAAAAAAATGAATAACTATTTGAATTGAGAGTTTGATGAACTAATACTTACTTTTGCTTCGTCTTTTATGTCCCCTTGTAACTTATCGATGTCAATCCAACTTTTCCTTGATGTATATGTATATGCAGACAGTGGAATATTGTCGACTGTAACGTTGTACATATCGCACCGTTGATCCATGAAATGGTATCGTACTGACTTACACATGCCTTCAATGTCAGCACATGCAGACTCACATAAGAGTGAATTCGGAGCATATATAACTTTTTTGGTGAAATACTTATTGACTCTCCGGAGATTTCGCTTGCGGTTGCAATCCAAATTGTACTCATCAAGATAAGACTGCATACGCTCAATCGGTGAAATATTGTATACGCCATGCTGCCTGCAGGACAAATGATTCTGTTGAATTAATCAACTTACTGATTACCATGTTCCAGGTGGTTAATTCTTTATAATTAGTTATTCAGAGACTTCATTAAGTACATTACATTAATTACTATTTTTTTATCTTCAAATAACCAATTAAAAGATTGAATGATTGTCTCTTTGTTCTACTAATATTACTAATTTCCCCCAACGTGCGAATCATTCCAGTCCCTATCATTTTATGTAGCATTGTGAATGGCAAACAAAATAATTATTTATAGCATGTGCATTTATTATTTGTCGCCTTGTGTTCGATGGAGAATATGTGTGTTATCTCCCTTCACTAATTAGATGCATTAGACTAATTAAAAACATAGACATCCCGCATATGTTTTTAAGAGAACAAAAACAATATTGATATTCCAATCACCCATGTTACGTTGGGGTAATAAACTACCCAATTTGATTTCCGAAAAGCGGCGAAACTAGTACTTCTGAAATATGTTTTTGATATAAATGTAATCTCGTAAATTTATGTGTGCGTTCATGTAGTTTTTTGTTTTAGAATGATATTTCTGACGTGCCTGAAAAACTTTTTTTTTATTCTATACAAATTTCTATACGATTTTCGTGTTGTGAACACTTTGGACGCTGGTCCTTGACACCATTAAAATGCAATTTTACTATTTGATATCGAAATTTAAATTATATTTACAGATATTCCAATTTTTTCGTCCAAACATATACATATTAGATGCAATGGGTACAATTATCGGTGACTTTCGTATATCCCAATACTGACAGAACTCCTTGATACTTGCCTTGGCGTTTATAAGTGCGAAATTTTTACTGTATATAAATATATTATTAAAGTGAGTTTTTGGGGGGGGTGTATTGGTAGTTGTTATTCAGCATTAGTAAACATTTTACCAATGTTACACATACAAAAACGTATACAATATCTTACAACGTTTATGTCAATTCCTAACACACTTTACTTTAGTAAATAAATGGAGCAATGGGGGCATCCTGATTGGTCGAAATATCTGTAATATGTGTTTTAGCACGGTTGGATTTCTCTGTACTGAGTTGATCGCAAACTAAGTTGGAGTAACCAAAATTGACACACCCAGTAACTTAATTATCCAAGACATTTTGAGGACGTGTTTCAATCAATCCAATAGTTGTTACAGTCACCTCTAAATAGAACATTATAATAATAATAATAATAATAATAATAATAATAATAATAATAATAATAATAATAATAATAATAATAATAATAATAATAATAATAATGTTGTTGCTCATAGTAATACTATTTTGTGAACAATAGTCAATAGAAATACAGCCATCACTGTGTAACCCAATTAGTCTAAAAGCAATAATTATTACAAATATCAATCCAAATACACTAAAATCAAACTTGACTTAATTACACACCTCCCGCCTGTAGCTGACGTCGTATGTTGTTAACGAAATTGTAACACTCGTATGTAAACTTATCAATTCGGTAATGTGTACATTATTTAGATCGTGTACACTAGCGAGTTAAAAATATTTATTCAGCCATTAAGAAACAGACATTTGCTATCGTATTCACAGATATGCTCGTAAACGACCATTGGCGCAAGGAGCAAAATTAATACAATGGTAACGGTGAAATACATTCCAGCTCACTCATAAGCGAGACAAATTTGTTGTAATTGAGTATTCACAAAATCTAATATCAAGGGGATTATGTCTTTCATTTTCAATACGCAAATTGCAAGATGAACAACGTAACCTACATTTTTCTTGATCAAGTGACGATTTAAAATTGTAATAGGGACGGAGTTTGAGGGAAGGAGCAGTGTCGTCGTGGCAGAATTGTAGCACACAATCTTTAATTCTCTGAGTGTACTGTGAAAGAAACACACTTTTTGAACCTCACTTTGTTCAGCCATACATGGCCGAATCAAAGGCGAAAAAGCAACATTTTTATATTAAACGCCCGAAATTACATTAACGTTAAATAGCATATATGGGGATATCCATTGGCATCCATTTGTAATATACTACTTGTGTCATTAATATTGTCAAAACAAATTGTTTTTGCCTAAATAGTAGAAACAAGCGAGGCTATATTGACTCTGATGGTCATGCCTTCCTTGTCAATTTCATAAACCAGTACTAGTGAGTATAGAAGTCTTAGCTACTCTTTAACTGAACAAAGTAGACTGACGTTTACAAAACATTTGTAGTTAGCATGCCGATATACAAGTTGCTTTGTTTATATTCAACACAATCACTTCATTTTGAACGGTGACTATGTCATTGATAAAGATTTATTAAATCCAGTGACTATATTACTGAACAATATATTGAAAACTACTACTGTAAGACATATTAATACATATGGCATATACATCCATGGTAACACTTACGTCGTTTCACCACAATCGTCAACGTTGCATTTTCTCATTTAATTATATTTTATAATGACAATATGGTTCATTACATTAAGTAATTAATTTTACAAAAATAGTATTTTATTGATTGCGCACATATCATTGCATTGCCAGAGCGATAACCTGCGTCATTAGGTGTTGTAAAGAAATTAACCAGAAATTTACGCATCAATAAAATAAGATTCAGAATATATTTCAAGGCCAGTACAAAGTATTGATCAATATAATACGTCAAACAATCGACAAGCAACATATATTGAATCAAATGAAATCTATATCCGCTAGAAATTCACCAGTATCTGCTCTCACATATAAGTGTTAACGAAGGACTACTCAAAAATAACGAACAACTGGGACCAGATGCTGCGTATTAATAGGTATAGGTTTTTCAAGTAAACAAGCTTATGAAAGAGACAACAACGTAGACTTTGTTTTATAATGACATAGGCTTCGACAACACGACGTAAGGGGTTGGAACAGTAGAATTACCGGTTCAAGTAAATTCTTTCAGTTCGACGACCTTAATATTGAAACTTGTTTCACTTGCCAGTTTAGTGTTATTAACACTGGCTTTGTTTTCGGTGAACTTGACACACTTAGCTGATAACACTTACACGTAGAGATACTAGATTCGATCTAAAGGAATACACTTCAGTTTATTACAGATATTCCAGCTTTATTCTGCCAAACAGTCAGCTGAGGTAACCCCTCGCTGTTCCGTTCTCTCGTTATCCCCTTACAAAAAGGCTACAAACTTTCAATTTTAAAAGTCAAGTCACGGCGCGGCAGAGTAAACATGTGATTAGACAAACCAAGTTTTGTTTTCAATGAATAAACTTACAGTATATTATTGAAAATCAACCTCCCTACACTCCTCCTCTCCTACATTCAAGTTAAATCGTACATCTCAGTTAAAACTGACCGAATTTTAAATCGTACACGAAAAACATCTCGACCAGGCTCCAATTACCAAGTAAGATGATACTGTAAAGTATACTTGTATACTATAGGGAGAATATGTACCTAGTACAATTACCCAGAAACTTAGGATCCGATTCTGCGAAAGTTAGAAAATGTTATTAAAAACTATATGCTGTTCAGTAGGCTATCCCTACTTCCGGCTCAAACGATAAGATGACCGTGACCTTTGAGCTGTGCCAGAAGTGAGGCGTCATATATATAATATGTAAAATTCTTCATATTTCTATATATAGATTGCAATATAATAGAATTGAATCGTTAGTACATTGCATTTCAATATTCGATTACAATTGGCTGAAAATAAATTGTAATTGAATTGTATTACAATAATTTAAAGGATGTCGGAACCACAATCGAACTGCGGAAACCACAAAGAGATACGTTATGTACCTAAGTTAATTATCATTGAGTTAGTTGATTGGCTACTCAGTAACAAGTTACGTAAGCCCAAACTTCCGGCCACACTGTATGTATACTTTCAACACACGCTTTATTCGGCAGTAGCTGTATAGTATTCGTATAATCTACATCGTAGAATAAAGTCTCTTTCCTCGACTTAATCGATCGTCTCCTTTATCCTATTATTCGATTCCCACAAAGGATTGCATTTTAATTTAATTAATGAAGACTGCGACTAGCAGTGGCTGAATTGTTTTCATAGTTATGAGTTGTGGTATTTGTAATGTGTTATTCCAGCGAATCACTTCGTTCGCATCCGCTGACGCCGTGTTGCATTTGTTGCAGCATCTGGCACCATCTGGTGTACGATTGAGATGAATGATTTTAAAACTCGCTGTTACGATTCGTACCTTTACATATTGTACTTATAACAATACAGTTTACTAGGTTTGCTTGCAAATTTTATTGTTGGATTAAAATGTTTATTTTATTTATCACTGGGGATATCAGTGACGTTTTACGAAATGTGCGCATATTCCACTGATTCTGATCGTTCTTTGCGCATGCTCGATCTGACCATGAGATATTGTATATTGTAACCGCTCCTTTAACCATTATCCTGCAAGCTCCAAACACTTTCATATTGACTTGTCAAGATAAGGGCTAATCTTTCACACAAGGTAGTAAGACTGTCTGGCACATATGTTTTGCAGTCACCTTAATAAAAATATTCAGAAAATATTATTGCATGTAGTAGCGACCGAACGATTTGATCCATATGACCGCTGATGTACTCGTAGCGTACTATAACGCAATGCAATTGTGTGTTCGACATATCTATGCACAAACAATATGTGCATTAGGAATACATTCCGCAGTGTAAAAGTATTTATTATATCTGTAAAATCTCAATTAATTAAAACCGGCACGTTAAAAGCTCAAAGAAAGAACTGTAGAGATATATACCAAGAACTGTATTAGTATGTATTAACTAGATGTATATTTGCTTCGCATTTTACAATGTAAATGCGATCCCAAAACATTGTTTTTGATTTTTCTTCAATTTTTCCATTCTTCCAAATAAATCCACTCCAGAACCAACTGTAAACTGCTAGCTTCATACAAAATGAAGCGAAGAAAGATTTTTTAAAGATTTTGAAGAGTCTAAATTACTTCAGAACCATCCTCCCGTTTACCCGCATCTAAACAGTATTAAATTGTGTCCTCATTGTGACCTCTGAAAGATCGTTTAGAATAAACAACAGACTTGATTGAGTTAATATCTTTAAAATGGAACTGGAACTGTGATATATTGTATTCTAATGTTCTGTTTCTAGTTACATTTGACTAAGTTTGTTGTTAAATTATGTTATGTATTTATTAATTGATGAGAAACACATTATACCCAACACGACATTTTATGTAATTACGAAGAACGTATAACACACCCGCACTGTAATCTATCTGACTTTTGAGTTTTGTCATTAGTGAATAAACCTACTGTATATAACTAAAATCAACCTGTGGTGCCAGTATCAGTTCTTCACACCCCAAACCTCCTCTGGTCGATTCTTTACTCGTACACGAAACACACGTCATCAGACTCAAATTACCCAGTAAGATCATAAACCTTCATAATATAGGGGAGATGTAATTTTTATTTCAATGCAGAATTTCCTGGAAACTTAGGAGCTGATTCCGCGTAAGTTAGAGAATGTTATATCGTAAACATGTTTTTCTGCGTGCAGGCTATCCTTATATCCGGCTCAAATGATAATATGACTTTCAAGCTATTCCAGAGGTGAGGTGTCATAAATAAATTACAATATCCAAAATACTACATACTGTATATGATTAGATCTTAATTACATTGCATTTCTATATTGGAATTCAATTAAAATGGCTGCATATAATAGCGACCGAAACGATTGGTTCAACTCTTTGATCAAAGCTTAATATAGAAAAATGTTGTGTAATTTCATTCACAAATAACAAGAACAAGTTTGGTTACAATTGTGTAATTAGGAATTCCCGTTTGAAGCGAGAGACATCGGTCAAAGATCTGGGTATTGAACTTGACGGCTTTTTGAAATTTTCCAATCATATCAATATTATGGTTAAAAAAATGAACGGGTACAAAAGAAATTTATCCAATTTTTATCTTTTAAATCTAATAAGCATTTTTTAACTTCAAAATATAATGAGCATTGTAATTTTGTTAGCCTTTCCCCTCTATGGGTTAGGGGAAAGGTTGCTGACCTATGTTTTTTACATAAATGTGTTCATTCGAATATTGATTGTGCTCATTTGACCAGTGCAGTACCTTTTTATGTGCAGCGCGTTTTGAGGCATACAACCCTTTTTTCCATTCCCTATTCAAGAATTAATATAAGGAAATATTCTTTTTTCGCGAGTCCTATCGCTTTTTAATGACATTATTAATGACTTCAGTTTTTTTTGCAGATCCTGTAATTGTGAATTTTCTCCTGTAGGTCATCCGATTGAATAAATAAAATAAATAAAATAAATAAATAAATAAAAATAAATAAATAAACTCTGAAGACCATCTGCCAAAATACCGCCGTCTTTTCGGAACTCGTTTATAACCACTGCCACTATTTTTTTCATTCGTATGGGGTAATGTGATAGACTCAGTCAAGAAATTCAAGTTTTGAATTATGTATAATATATTTTAAATTCTAAAATATATTTCGGATGGAAGTAAGCGTGAGTAACTTGTGTTTTATTTTAGTTATTGAAGATAAGATTATATTGTAGGCAAAAGACAAATGTGTCTGTCAAAAATATTCTAAAAGTAAGGTCTCATATACACTATATGCAAAATTCTGCATATCTTTATAATGATATCAATGTTAATTTTGTTTATTTTAAATGTAGATACAACTGTGAAGATAAATATGTGATCTACTAGAAGTAATTATTTCTAGTTGAAAATCATCTGAGGTTACGCATTTCCAGGATTGCATTATATTTCGGTGTTGCGGATATCTCTACTGATATGGTTACTTTTTGCACACAAATTCTCTGAATGTCATATTTGCAAGATGCAAGCTCGTAACAACATAGTGTGGATAAGATTTAATAAAGTGTTCATAATAATATCCTTTATACGTTTTAATTATTTTTATATTGGTAACTCTCGTGGTTTGTATATTGGATTTAAGTTACGCAACTACAATTGAAATTAGATTGATATCAATTTGACTTCTCTAGCATATCATACATAGTCGGTTAAAATATTATAAAATAAAAGAAGACCTTAACAAATTTGGTAAGTCTGGTACAAAAGAAAATAAGATAGTCAAATAGACAGATTCGCAAAGTGGGTTTGCTAGCTAGACAGCTTTATTAATTATTCGTTGTATGAAGAGTTTCAATCAGCGTATCGGACCGCACATAGCACTGAAACGGCTCTTTTGCGGGTCGCTAACGATGTACTATGCAGTATTGATAATTCTAAGAATTCAGTTGCTCTCGTACTTTTGGATCTTTCAGCCGCTTTTGATACTGTGAATCACAGGATTCTCATCGATAGGTTGAGATCAAATTTTGGTTTAAATGGTCTCATCATCAAATGGTTTGAGTCGTATTTGAGTAACCGCATTCAAAAAGTGAAAATTGGAAATGTATTTTCTGATATGACGTCTATATTAGAAACCGGTGTTCCACAGGGCTCCGTCTTAGGGCCATTATTGTTCTCAATGTACATGCGTCCATTGGGCGAGTTATTGCGACGTCACGGCGTAAAATATCATTTTTACGCCGATGACACACAGATTTATTTATCGGTTTCTGAAGATGATCAAATTCGCGCCCGGGTGATACTTCAGACATGTATTCAAGACGTTAGCGATTGGATGTCTTGTAATTTCCTACTTTTGAATGTGTCGAAAACTGAATTTGTGTGCATGTCGTCTCGGAGATTCTCACAAGACTCGTGTCCTTTGTCTAGTATCGCAATTGGTGAAGAATTGGTTAGTGCTTCGTCAAGTGCTAGAAACTTAGGTGTCTTGTTTGATTCGCAGCTATCTATGGAAACACACATTTCTACTATTTGTAGATCTGGATATTCCCATCTAAGAAATATTAATCGTATTCGTAAATCATTATCCCAATCTGATACTGAAAAGTTGGTACATGCATTCATATCTTCTCGCTTAGACAGCTGTAATTCATTATTGTCTGGTCTCCCTGTAACTAAGATAAAACCTCTTATTCGTGTACAAAATGCAGCAGCCCGCCTTGTCACTCGTGCTCGAAAATATGACCACATTACAGACATTTTTATTAAACTTCATTGGTTACCAGTTGTACAAAGAATCAATTTCAAATTACTTTTACTAGTGTATAAATCTTTGTATGGTTTTGCCCCAAATTATCTATGTGAATTAATCGAATTTTATGTACCTAGTCGTAGTTTAAGATCTGAATCAAAGTTTCTTATTAAAACTCGTCAGGTGTGTAGTAAAAAGTCCAAGGTGTTATACAAAGACCGTGCTTTTGAAAATTTAGGTCCTAAACTTTTTAATGAATTACCTCTGTCTGTTCGTTCTAGTCCTTCAGTAGACATTTTTAAATCCAGACTGAAAACGCACTTATTTAAATGTGCTTTTAATATTTGACTGATTGTTTATTGTATCAGCGCCTTTGATCTTCATATGTTGGAATTGTTGCGCTTAATTAAATAAAGTTATTATTATTATTATTATTATTATTATTATTATTATTATTAATTAAGGGAGAACAGCTGGGAGAACAAATAACCTCGGTCTGAAACTGCAGTTGAATATTCCCGGGATAATTGCCGGTTATTCACCGAGACAATATACCATTCCGTTCGCTGTCGGACCTCGCGTTATGCGTGAAAACGAACGTAAAAATAGGACAAACAAAGGTCATAGCGCCGCAGTTAAGTAACAACTTCGCGTAGGGGTCAACAAACGCGAAACTATTTTTGAAGCGTTTCACGATTAATAATGTGCAAATATTGGTCAATTTTGCTAGAGTAAGTGTAGTAAAATGCCATCCGAGAACTTGACATTTCGACATCGGTCCGCGCCATTCAGGCATTTTGCTAGATCTCAAAGTAAAAGGAAATTTGTCGTATAATGATCGTTGTTTAAAGGTTGTAAACGCCAGGGGGGCAGCCAGAATTGTTTCGGGGTACACTCTCACAATAATCCGCTGTCCCCTTGGCGTGACTCTCATTTATGCACTTGTCAAGTTCAGATACGGTCGATTTCGTCGTTTTCAGATGGTCACATACTACAAACTAATAAGGGTTTGACCATAATTCGAAACTATGTAATAAATATTTAGTTTTTGCTTAACAGCAGATATATAGTGCATCCCACTCCGAGGTTTTACAATGCTCATCCCCTAATGGCTGCCATATCATATACTACTATCAAGGCCAGTAAGAATATCCTCATTTTGACCTCATGACAGGGGGTCCTTTACAATAAACAGCTAACTTGGGTCAATATAAGGTTAACGCTCCACACGTCTCACTCGCATGTTTATTAGTACGTGTTCTACTTTTAATGCTCTATTTCTAGGTTGAGTGCCAAGTACGAGTGTTTCCAAATTTCGTTGTTTCTTTTCATTTACTTAATTGTCAGTAAAATATTTCACAGTATGACTTCTCCTCTATTTAATAATACATGTTATGGAAATTATCGAGAATGTCCAACCCTATTGAATACATCACCAAACTACTGTGAAAGGTTAATTATTCACTGGGTTTGATTTTGCTTATTTCGCTGACTGGAAAATGCGCTAAATTAAAATCCGCTGAATATGTTAAATTTATCATAGAACACATTATCTAAATGATAAAACAGTGAATTTAATACCTACTGAATATGCCTGAAATGGTAAATCAGCAAAATATAAACCCAGTCAAAATTAGTCATTTTACAGTACTTGAGATTGGCTATGAATATACACACATTATGTTTTTTTTATAAAAAAAAACAAGAATCTAATAAACTAATATATTAATGAAAATCAACTCTTCTATTAAAGTCTAGTTCTGAATCAGTAAAATCGGTCAGTTGAAATCAATCCCTAAATCTGATACGAAGCACTTCTAGGCCAATTCCCCAGTTGCGCAAACATTCAATGGTGTCGACAACGTGAAATTACGGGCAGTGATATCTCGTAAAGTGAGAAATCGACAGTGCAGTGTACGGGAGTGTACGACGTGCAAAACACGCTAGTAGGGATAGATGTTTATTAAACAATTCGAACAAATGTGGTAAACACAGTCTTAAGCTTGTTTGTATGTTTGTGCATTAACCTTAATAAATATGCAGTTATTGTTTTATAACAGGACAGCACTGGTACCGAGCTTATGGTATTATAATCAAGTTTATATTTTTGCGGATGTACTCGCAGAATTTCTAAGAATTTTTGGAGAACATTCTGCGAATTACATGTTGTTCTGAAAAAAATAACCTTACATCCGTCCCAGAGGATAAGATGACCTTCAAGTTTAATCTATAAATACGGCAAACTAATTTTGAAGCAGCATAGTTGTTCTCTCAATTCTTTGTGAAGCACAATTCTCTGTCTGCAATGTTCAGCCTTGTGTTAGCTGTTTGCGTCTGCGTAGTGGTGAGTGGAAGAAGCCTTGAGACAAATACGGGCTTACCCAATGATTACTTCACTACAAAGGAAAGAAAGGCAGAATTCCAGCGAGAATTTCTAGAACTTTTGAAAACGTTTGAAGATATCTTACCAGAAATACAGGCTGAATTTTTATCTACAAAGGTCAGTAGTTAAACGATAACATAATGTATTTAACGGAGTATGTGGTCGCTTAGTGCACTCACTTTTGTTTTATAATAATGTGTATTCCAAGAACAATATTGTAGAGTTAAATAATAACTGTTTATTTTACCAAAATTAATTTCATTTTGTCTCATTTCATTTAATTTAACTAATCAGTACCCAGTCGAACAAGAAACAACAGAGGATTCGAAGTATGCCGAAGACGCTTTCGGGATAAGAAGTAGACGATGCAGTACATGCGGTGAGTGGTTTTCGTCACGTGACCATATGCTTGATCTGTTCAGTTCCGCATCATGATGTCTTTCATGAATGTACGCATACCCTTAATACTAATTATGTAATTCTCGCACATTTATGTTCTCTTGAACAACTGCTGCAACAATTGCCAAACGCATAAATCAATTTGCAATTAATGTTCAATTATTTGTTTCATAGCCAGGCAGAATACACTGTTCATATCAAGTAACTTATAGTGACGGAGCGCTTCTAACATATGTAGGTGAAAATATTTTCGCTCGAAGCGACAACTTTTTGGGCTCATTGGTCATCTACACGACTGTGACAGTACAATCTGCGTTGAAGGATGAGTGCAGATCTAAATGATTGTTTACGTTAGGCGACATTTCCAAAAATCATAGTTTTGTATTGCTATTTGTATGCGCATGTGTAAATTAGATCAATAACCCCGGATAATATCGCATGTTTAGAATGCTGGGTAGACTGTAGTTTGATTTATACTGCAGAGAAAATAGTCTGCTTATGGAATGTATATTCCTAAAACGAATTGAATTTCCATAATAATGCCGAAAATATGCCCCAACGTCATAGTGGGAAAAAAAGCCCGAGTGCATGTTTTTTTGTTTTGTTTGTTTTTAATTTGTTTGTTTGTTTGTTTTGCTTTTGCGAGTCACACACGCTACACTATTCACTCATGCTCAGATTTTCTCTCTACATGTGCATAAACTATGTGTAACGAGTGAACATTCAGAACAGTGCGTCAATTTGAAGAAACAAAATGAAACGTTCTTGTCAATCGTAAGGTTTCCGATTTCTTTGGAATTTTATTGCACTGTCAGATGACGTCGAAAAATTCGTTGTACGACGTCACATCGCAATAATTTATAACAATGAATTTTATTAACCAAAGTACACCGGTAGTACAACTATAAGTTGAAGTTTAAAGCAGGATAATCGTCACCTGCGCATGCGTCAGGTGGCAATAACGTGTTTACAAACAAGCGTCTACCCATGGGCCTTTGCGTTTTAGCGTGTGTTGTTATCGTCGCTTGGAACTCAATTCCCGCGCATGAGAGTTATTTTTATATAAAATGTTTTACAAATTTAAAATAACGGTTGAAAAACATTTTGACAAATCACAGCACAACAATGGATGTATGGAAGCAAATCGATTGAAGGAATCCCACGATGACTCGTCGGTAACTGACGTTACCAAATGTCCTATATAGCCAATGAGAGTGTATTATTTGAATGCAACGCGAGAGTCTTCAAGGTTGAACGTTTTTAAAATATTTAAACAAGATAAGATTGCATACACGAGTTTGTAGTGAAATTCAATGTAATCACTACAATTAAACCAATCAAAAAACAAAACAAATTGTAATATTCTTACCGAGACTTTGGTGCATATTTTCGCCATTTATATAATGCAATATTGAAGAAAACATCATTTTTTTTATAATGTGGTTTGTTTCTGTATGTTGATACTGTCATCGTGAATGTTGTAGCAAACATCCGAGCATTTGTTCGATGAAAGAATAAAATTCTCTAATACGCATGTACACTTGTTGTTGTGGTACGTACAATACCAATCATTGCACATGCGTATTAGTGTTTTTCCATTTTCTATTATATACTATGTTCATACATTTCAAATTTACAGCTGCTATTTTTGGGTAAAATGTGAAACTTACGATAAAATCTGGAGTTGTTAATCCTAGTAGTGGTTCCCAGCATCATATAGTAAACTCCAAAGTTATTTGTTCTTGTGTGTAGGTTGCCAGAGCTTACCTAGCCAACTATCTGAAACTGACGCATACTCTTGGCTTGGATTCGACCCAAATGGTCCCGGAGAGTGGAGAGTATCTCTTCAAAATATTTTCAAGGTGTTTGCTATAAGAGACATGGCTGACGATAGCAAAGCCGATGCTCAACGTGAATTTCCAAATAGTAAGTAGCACCTAGACCTGAGGAACATATGGCCGCCGAGATCTCGTGAGGAACGTGAGTGCCACGAGACTTGTTTTGATCTCACAAATACATGTAGTAATTCCTTCTCCCATAACCATAGTATTTTGAACAGTTGACTCGATGACGGAGCGAATTGGAACGCTACTTGAGAGAACTCGGCGGCCTTTTTTGTCCATTCATTAATGTTAACATTTATGCGATAAATCGAGAGTTGATTTCATACGTATCACTGAGTGTCATCCGATATTCCTACACCATAGTACAAGTACGTGTCAATTCAGTTCATATACTGTTGATGTATGGATCTACTTATACTTAGCACAGACAGGCCTAAGAGTTGTGTACTAAATCTGTCATCTTTCTTCATTTAGGTCTGCACAACGGGCAAGGCGATGCCTTCCGTCATGCCCTGTGGATGTACCGAGTAACAAAGAGGTACGGAAGCTATACAGCCAAGCAGTTCGGGGATGCACACGAAGTTTCAAGCGTCAATGTTCTGTCTGAACGACTGATGGATCTGTATAATAACAAAGTCGGTCGTTGTCTTGGCGAAATATCATCCAATCATTCGCGCCGTGATGTTGACGTTATCAAAGACGCTATATCGTTGGGTCATCTTCAGACAACCCTTGACTCGACTTACTCGGGAACCGCCACTGGCTCACACTATTACGGTGGTCGTTAACTCCTCGATCGTCGGTGACGTTGGTTACAGTATTGACACAATAGAAAAGAAATAGTTTAATAGTTTTCATATTGTAAACTGTAGTTTAGAATGTTGTTGTCCAAATATATTACTTCTTTTACACCATTACATTGTGTTACGATTCATTTGTGCGTAATTCAATAACGGCACTCGATGCGCAGTACAGTACGGTACTGTATGATGTCTAACCAAATACACAACCGGACGGACATCCGGGCATTTTCACTGCCTGGCAAGTCCAAAAACAGTCAGAAAACTATACTTTGAGATAGTTGTTGAGAATCCCCTGAACAGTGTATCTCTACATGTGTAACATGTATAAATTTGGTTGCTCAGGATTACTTCAAAGTTGAGTTTGTGACTGTTCCATCTATTTTCACCGGGCCTTCGACCGGCGTCGCGCAGACCAATATTAAAGTACTTGCTACAGTGGTGCTCGTCTTTGCAACGTAAGACGTTCTGTGACGTAGCTCCGACCCCTAGAATATGAAATCTAACCAGGAGTCGTAATTATGTAGTGCCCATACAGTGACAAATCAAGCTGAAACTCTTTGTGTTATATTATGTTATGTATGTCAGGTCAATTTGTAGTAGCGTTTCAGAGGGTCTCGATTTCAAACATGCAGTAATTGGAAGGCAGTAAAATAAAACATACACTGTAACATTGGAAAAGACGCTACATGTATACGAAGTATTTGCATATATAGTACAAATTTCTCAGACAATATTCCGATGACGTTTTTTTCTCTTACCAATTGAAAATGCTTCGAATGGAATGCGTACTAATACACGTCGCGGGACTCTGACTCAAAGTCTCGCTTGGCAGGCAAACCTTTCAATGTGTAGTGTTTGATTCGACCCAAAGGATTTTCACAGATAGCTCAGTTATATTACTAACTAACTCGTCTGTAGCGCCGAGTCGTCAACTCAATTCCAGCTCTTTACATTTCTATGAATTACAGTGTGTGACATGGAAGACTGACTACTTGCACAATTTTCATTTTGTTCAGGCGTTACTACTGTTCAATATGGACGTGAAAGGGACTGCATAGTATACAAATTAACGCCATTGCTTTATTTGTTCTGGAATCGTCAGCAGGACATTTTGATATGTTGAAGAAATTTTCAGAAAGATACTTTAGGGCGATAAGCTCATACACCAGTTCGAGTAAGTTATCACAGTACTATGATGAATGTGTTTTTGCGTATCTGTTAATCGACTTAATTAAATGAATGGATGTGTTATGTCTGGCACCGTTTAGGCCATATGGAGTTTTGGACGGAACTTGGCTCAGTAATTTGGAACTAATTACAAGATACCGTCGCTATTCTGACATCCGTAGTTATTAATGTAGTGAACGATTAATCCAAAGATATGACGTATTCAGTACTTAGTGTGATTGGCTTTATGATTGAAGGTTACGCCCTAAAGTCTTTATACTGCTTTGTAATTGGTTGATGTTTTGAAAATGAATAAAGATAGTTTGAGTTGGTCTTGGCGAGTACACCACGATAAAGTAGTCCAGTCCTGGAGAGTCCAGTCCTGGAGAGTCTTGGGGCGAGCCTTGAGGCAGTCCAGTCTTGGGCTAGTCTTGGGTCAGCCTTGCGATAGTCTTGGGGATTTTTCCCCAGGGCGCTGTGTCTTATAGAGTGCTCGACTGATCGACTAAGACGAGAGTTGAAACGTATTTCGTTGTGTGTGTCTTATTTGACTGTAAGGCTTAAGTGACTTCCCCGATCCCGTACCTCGAGGGGACGCGATATAGAGACGAGACGAGATTCCCCCCGACAAGTGTGGAGAACCCTAGAGGATAAGAATTTACCCATGATAGTACTCCACTTTGCACGCCATTGCATAAACAGGGATTTAACATGCCGCAACTCGTCTGATGGATGTAGAGTTATTGAAAGGGCGATGTTCGTCGCGATGAGTCCCATACCGAACAGACCGCCGCCCCATAAATAAACATTCGGATCGTGTCATACGCAATAATGGCAGCGTCATAGCGAAATATTTTCCAAAACTCGGCATTTGGTGGCGTCCTTGGTGAGGGCAAAACATACAAATATGGAATGACAACACTTTGCTCCCTAGGTTATTAATCAAACAATTGTCGATAAAACAAAGATGAAAATTTAAAAGGTCCAAGCACTGTGAAATATGAATTAACCGAATGTCCAAGAAAAGGACGTCACACGGATTATTCCTTGTGAGCTTAGCTCCCGTTAATGATATGACAAATTTAACCTAAAACATGTCTCCCATATTGCAATATTACGTCTCGGGATCGAGGTGTGCGGGGAAAATTCACGCGATGTATATCGCCTATGCTCGGCAAAACTATCTCCCAGTATGCACTGTTGAACCAACATTAAGTTTCTCAGATGTATAGGTATATTCAAAATACCATGAACTGCTCCTTAGCATTAACAATTGATAGACATGGAATTGAACCATGGTCTCCCTGGACACCCCTTCCTTTTGTGTGAAAATCGTCCTTACCATTGTTACCATAGCGACATCACGTAAACACGTTGAGTTCCCACGACGTTGCAGGTTCATTTAGGATCAACCATATGCATATTTAAAATAGATTTTATAAACATGTCTTTCAGGAATTTAACAAACACTATACTAACTCCGTAGTGGTAACACCACAATGATTTCTCATTTGATACACTACCCTGGTAATCACGTGATCGCGCCAAAACTTGCAGCCATATGCCGATCGCATGTTTATCTAGCACGCCTTAGAAATGTATTTGAAGTATTTAAGATTTTGTAACAGTGATTAACAGTCGAGCACCATTAAATAGTGTCACCTCATCTGAAAGTAACATCTTTAAAAGAAAAAAAGACACAATTACCAGGTTTGATTGAATGAATCGTTATAGTGGTAACAAAATCTACGGTTAGTATTCTCGGCCTAGTCTGACGTCATGGCAATATCCATCTGTAAACAGCAATAACATGAGCGGGATTAAAGAAATGAACTTGAGTTTTCCCGGGGAGTTTTCATGGCCTTTTTTATCCAAACATCTTTTTCAGCACCACAACAACCCCCAGCAGGAACTGTCCCGGCCTACTGTCGTATACTAACGCTGGGCGTTTTATTCGAATTGTGGCGATTTGTTTGTATTTGTTTTGATTTGTTTACACAGCGAAAAGAACATAAGTGACCCTCAAGCGTGTAAAGTTCCGAATATGAGAATACAATTGTACAGTACACACAGCATCTTACTCAATCGAAACCTATAATCATCATTTTAATGGAGTGGAATTACACGTCATTCAATGCAAAAACAAATAAAACAAGGAACTACTGACAATACGTATTAGATGGTCAGATAACAACCAGTAATTGTTTGCATTAGTGTGGCTACATCCTGTTTCACATACGACACCCACCATATAAAGTATCACGAGTAATCATATTATGTAACGCAGTAACAATGTGGGCGGTGATAGATGTTCATTAAACATGGTGAATATCAATTAACCGTTATTAGTACAAAGGAGGAAATAACGCATCTTTCCAGATCAAACTGGTTTCAAAACGTCTGAGTTCTGTGCTAGTCTTCCCCCGTAAAAATAAAAATTCAACAATGACTAAAACAATATAACAAGTTAGAGGTTAAAACAAGTGACGTCATTACTGAATTCCATGTATTTTGAAGTCAATATATATATATAAATCATGATATTTACGTGTCTACTCATTTCAAAAATCAACAATTATGTTCATTTGTTTGGCATCACGTAAATCGGAAATCTTAAACCCAGTGTAGGCCAGTCGGTTTAAGTCATGTCATTTAGATCCTAGTGTGCATTTCAGGAATATCGCAAGTGTCTGATACTAGTATAACAAAAAGTTTTGTTCATTTTAACACTTTCTCATTGCTGCTTGAACATGCATTTTCTCATGGCCATCGGGTTCGCTGTGATATTCGGTGTCATGTCTGTGTCTTCCTCACCGGTGTATTCGTCCTCGTATTCGTCGGATATATGGTCGATCATCTATGATATAAGTAGTAGTGATTATAGCTACGATGAGGAAGGGGGAAGTTCATCGTTTACAATGAATGAAATACAGCCGGTCTTAGACAAACAGGAGGAACTGTTTAATATTCAGTTACAAAATACAGTCGCAATATTGCAGGTGAGTTACTATGTACATCGTAAAGAATAAACCCTGGGAACAATATTCCGTTTGAACTATTTCACGGAAATACTTTTTGTTGGATAACCATTTGCTGGTTTCATGTGTGTGCGTGCACTATTCTTTCTTCATTTTATAGCCTTGTTCAAAGATGTGGGACGTCACCCAACGCCATCGCCCCATACATGCCTATATGCGTACAATTTCCATGCAAACACTTGTCACTTCTAAAGAAATATAAGCAAAATAGGTATGGGAGACTGTAGTCCGCTAGGATATATAATAGTGTTAATATAATAGTGTTAATTCGCTTTCACATAATAATTTAGTTTTGTCGTAACAAAAAGAGTTATCTTTTGTGTCGCAACTGTTTTTGCTATTGTTAAATACTGTCGTATCTCAGAACGTCTTGTGTGTGAGAACTCTGCTCTACACTCACACCGTTCCATTCACTAATTATTAGCCATTACCCTTTTGAAATCATGAGGATATATGTATTTAGGATTTGTTTGTTTCCCCCCACAGGATGAAGTAAACAATCTCAAGAACAAAGTCAACATTTTCGCGACTGACCAGAGAACAGCAAATGGTTTAAACATGAATACTTTTCTAGACCAGCTTAGAGACAAACGAAATGTCCAAGGTAATGGTAATATGAAGAATACTTTATTCGATGAACCATTTATTTGTCAGCACAGACCCTTACCATAAAACGGGAGAACAGGTTTTAACAGTTGCTCATTTGTTTTTGTTTTCGATCCCATTTCAGCCTATGGTGTGCCCAGTCAGGTAAACCAAAAGAAATGTAATTACAGTACCAATCTATTTACATTGTTGATTATTTACGATATTTCTATTTTCTTTTGTGAAAAATATCCCCTGCCTGCATGTTATCATTTGAAACATGTTCTATAAAGTATTGGGGGGTATATCCAGGGCGCCTGTAATTTAAACACGTATACTTCAGTTAGTTCGTTCGACATTACAAACATACTCTGAACACATTGTGCATTATCGGGCAAAAGCTTCGATCGTGCAGCACAGTATACAAGATATTGAATAAACATTTGCTCTTCGAAATGAAAGAACATAGTTAGCATATTTAATTGGTTAAAAATCAGGAAAATCAGAGTAGGTCATGTGATATCACTTATTCGTAGATCCGGTTGATTTGGTGCACAAATTACACAGCTCATGGCGTCAATAATAAGAATTAATATTAACAATTTACTTGTCTAAATAGGTAAGTATCCATAAAAATTATGTTATTGAGTAGACAAGGTAACTGATAACAATAATTCACATGTTATAATATTTTAATGTTTTGAGGCTTTTTATTTTTATTTTTTTTTTTGGATATTGTGAATTTTTTGAAGTATAATTATATTTGTTAACGTTATTGCTTATAAATGTATTGTTGGACACACTACATCTTCTGTGGTTTCATTTAGTCACATAAAAACAAAGGATATGCAAAAATATAGAGAGTATTTCAAATCGTGTATTGTCCGTAATATTCACATAAATTGTGACGGCGTACTGTTCGAGTGCATACCTTGAGATATCATCGTAATAACCTTATTATTATACATCTTTTCCTTCCAAGGATACATCATGGGAATGCCAAAATCTAAAAGGTTTAGAACAGAATCAGTGAACTTATTTGTATTGAGTCCGGTCAAACTCTGGTGGCAACCATGTTTGTTTTTATTATTAATCATTCCATATTTAAAATACCGCAAAATTACGACACGCTGTAACTTATGGCGTTACGGTGACAGATGTATAAAAATATCCAGCATTGTACAACAATATTCACAATTATAATTCGCTTTTCAAATATGATGACGGAATCTGCATACTCGAGTATAATTTTTAGGAAACATTACTCGCTTTCTTCAATGTCACAAGTATCACAACCGCTTTGATTGCGTTCTTCAGTTGGTCACGTAAGTCCGAAATTGAATATCTCCTAAAAATCATTCGTACAATGCCGGCTGTTTGTTTACTTTTTTGATATTAATGTGTTGCTCGCGCATATAGAAATTTTGCAAGGAGAATGCAATATAATCAATTGACACTTATGACGTCTCTGTGTAAAAACAAATCAACAGTATAAAAAACACCCGGAAATTTCACATCATACGGACCAGAATTAATTGGTAAACTCCCTGGCCACCTGAAAACGATATATGTGCATTTTAACCAATGTAATATGTGCGAAGCCAAGACTTTTTATATAATATTCCAAATACAATGCTTTTGCTCACACGTAATTGTATCAATATTTATATATAATGTTTTCCGAGATGTATCAATTGCGTTAATCTTCTTCTGTCTCTATAAAGGAAATCGCAAGAACTGACAAGACTAAATCACTGCTTCTAAAGGCTTAGAGTTGATACAACTGGTTGCCTGAAACATGCAAACACGATACAGGTGTGAAAAAACCTATAGCTATTGGATAACAGAAGTAATGGAACAAAGAAAGTAAACAAACTGGACGAGTATTTAGATGTGTCAGCAAACTTCTCAGCCATGTACACACTGAGGTGAAACAATGCTAGTTATCATATAACCATTGCGACATTCACGGAACTTGCGCATGCGCATCACTAAACGTTAAAATGTGATTTCCATGTCATTGATTAAAATTAAAATTAAAATGTCCAACCGTGTGTGTAACAGAACTTTGTTTAATTTGGGATTTATGATTAATTTTGCTTCATTCATAACATGTTTATGTTTTTCGTTTAAAAATATTCTTGGTCAAAGATCACTCAAACAGCTTTATTGTAGATGAAATGCATGCTCTTAAGAAGTTTTTAATCAATATTAATTTTTCTAATATGTACAATCTTGTTTATTATGTAGAAGTTTTAACAAAATGAGCTCAAATCTTGAGAAAATTGTTTTGATAACCTGTACAATTTGGACGAATAATTAGGTCATTCAAATGCATCATTATTATGTGGTATGCACAGCACCAGTCTATATATATAATTCAATAAAGAACATTGATCTACTGGTTCTATCCTAATTTTAAATCACAATATGTGAGAATTGCAGAAATGGGTTAGTTATGGGAAATATAATTTTCTGGCAGTTCTGGCTTTAAGTGACTAAAAAAATTAATAATAAAGTAAATCAGCACCATTGTTTTGTCTACAGTTTTGCACACGAATCTCAGATGGTGGATGAAGATTTGAAAAAAAAAGAAATTGCGTCTAAAGATGAATTTGATAGTTCATTGTCATTAAGGTGAAACTTAATTCTTTTGAGTGAACAAAATATAAGGATTTTACATTGTTGGTAAAATAAATATAATTTTCTGGAGGTTCAATTATAATACAAAGAAAAAAGTGATAATAGATGGGAAGTAATATATAATCTTCAATGAAAAAAGTGTCAAAGAATATAGGTCTCAAACCTAATAAAAACGGATCGGGGAAAGGTCTACGTGTATAAGCTCACTTGTGCGTGAGAATTGACCTCTCGAATTTTATGGTCAAATAGTATACGATATTATGACATTTATGGCTTTCAGTCAGTGGCGGCGGCACCGTGGGGGCAGTGGGGCGGTCGCCCTCACGATAAAATAAGGTGAAAAACTCATCTATATTTGTAAGAGAAATATACCTAAGTGTTCCATAAAAATTTGCTCCCCAAATGCAGGAAATAGCGTTTCAGAGGGTCTAGATTTCACAGTCAAGAAAAGCTGCCGCTGCCTCTGTTAGTAACTAAGAGTCACCAGCCTAGGGAGTCATACGATATATATTCGTTCTCGAGTACGCAAGAAATATGCCATTCAATGTTGCGAAGGGTCTATCCATCGAGAAAAATCCAGGTCATTGTAAGTAACTCTCAGTCAGTATGACAGTGGCTAATCGGTGCACTATATGCATAATAAACAGACAAAGATGCCTAAAATCAATTACAAAAGTATTTAATAAAAAAAAAGTTTTTGAGTAATGTCACATGTGTAACAGCTCTTACCGAACTCCCTAAAATACTGTTATTATTTCCCCATCTCGTCTGGCACGACGTGACACTATTTTACCGTACAACAGTGAACAGAGATTAGAAATCAATTCGCATATTCCAAACTAGGAACAATGAAACCGCTATTGTTTCCACACAATGGCACAGACCAGTACTCAAAATCACATAGTGGCTGTTCTGCCAAAAATATTAAAGTGTGAGCCATACAGTAAGCGGCTTTCGAAAATAAGTCATAGGATTATTTTGATGCTGCATAACTCATCATACAACTGACAATATAATGGAATTCATTTGAATACAGCCAAACGGGCATACGTAATAGCGTCCTCGGCGTCAAAAAATGAAAGAGAAATAAAAAACAGGATCTTAACTATGGAGGGCCTCAATCACAATACAAGACCATATTATAGAAAAATGATTTGATATATTTATGTCGTTACCGAGCAGCTCGAAAAGGTAGGTCTCATAGATAGGTTATATATGTTGGCCGTCTTTCTGTGTAGGCTCCAGCGGCAGTCTGTATTACATCGTCTATTTTGTACTGTAACCTGCGTGTCATTGTTTACAAACAAGCGTCTACCCATGAGCCTTTGTGTTTTTAGTAACTGTTGTTATCGTCGCTTGGGACTCAATTCCCGCGCGTGCGCAGGTGACGACCCTCCCGCTTTAATGAGGGCGTACTTTCTCATAATCTTCTCATGACAATCATTGCTGTTGTATAACAGTATGTATATTGTACTTTAATAAATAAATAAAAAATAGTCACTCTTATGATTTCTGTCAATGAGCGCGTAGTTTAACACAATCTCCATGCGATAATCATTAGTGTTCTATCTATCTATTTTGTATTCCAATAAAGACAAATGAATCACTGCTATGCTCTCTGCTAATGAGGGCGTATTTTGACATAATCGTTTTATAATGACAATAATTAGTGCTGTATCACATCATGTATTTCGCCCTGCTGAAAAAACGAATAAATCACTCATAAGATGTTGAACATTGAGGGCACAAATTGACATAACACATGTCACAAGACATGCTTCTCACGTTGCTACAAGTGTTTGCATGTGCTGGTTACTGGGACCAGCAAAAGATATCATATGGGAATGTTAACACTGAAATTTGGGAAATGTATCATTATCTTAAATTTGAACTTAAATATTGTGGCAATTAGTTAAACAAAAATGATTGATTGTAATTTCGTTATTAACCAGAGGGATGGGCCAGTGATAATCAATTGGTGTGTATACCACCAGAACCACCTAATTCCTTTCAAATCAATACTCCTAAGATGTGACCCCTCAAATTACATGTTCTAAATTTTAATACTCCTTCACACACACACACACACACTGTTTTGGAAAGTACAAATAAACTACAACTAAACTAAATTGGTTAAATTGGTTATTTATTTTATATTTTGTGTAAAAATATTACGCGTCTTGATGACCGCCTTTTAAACTCGCATACCAAATACTAATTCATATAGCTACGTGTCCTCCGTGTTGTACAGAAGCTACCAGACCATGTGAATTGAAAGAGATCCTGTCTTTTGTCGGTATTACTTCAATCAATCACTACTGTCAGTTTCACTGTGCCCCACAGTATCAACAATTCCATTCATCATGTGTCCCAATTTGGTTAGTTCTAATACTTCCATAGCTTGGCAAATATCTCTACCAATATTTGCTTCTACAATTTTCGGTGATTTTTTTTTAATTTTCTTTTCAACATTTATCAATTCGTGTTGTAAAACTTATTTATTGAGATCTGATACATTGAACACATGTATGAGAATATAATCATGGCAGATTATCACCCAATATTTTCTGGAATGCCATCACCTCTCACGGTTGGTCTTTTGAAGTCAATACTAACTTTGATATAACCTGAGACAAAGATGCTCTATCTATTGTATCAACAACATTTGATGATAAAAATGTCTATTTCAAGCAATTTTAGTCAATTTATAATGCTATCAGAACTAACATTGGCAGGCATTCGGTAGAATAATCAAAACGAAGAAACGAACACAGATATTGGCAGTGCAGAATCCATAACATTTGAGCCGAGTCTTAATCGCCAGGTGATGGGTTCCTGTCCCACTTTGAGCGCCAAATTGGTACCAGTATTCACAACAGTCTAAGTTATATATTCATCAATCTTAGGACAGAAAACGAAGGAATACTGTTTACTGAGCTATCGTGTTTGAGTCGTTGCTGTGGCGTACTAAGGTATGTTTCTACTTACAGTGACAAGACCCGTTGCCAATCGTCAAGCATTAAAATAATGTGTATTGCCTTGTTATATGTTTTTGGTTTGTCTATGCTAATATATGTAGCATAATCAGAAACATGCGGTAGTGGGTGTTGTAAATAAAGTTGTTACTTTTAAGTAAATATGGAAATTACATTCATTACACTCTAGCCTGAGATACAAATATTTCAAAATAGCTTGTAGTAACACTAAACGTATTTCAATATTAAAGGGCGGAGGTCGTCGCGCCACGCAAGCGGGAGATATGGGTCTCATATGAACAGTGGTGGCGACCTATATTGCTGCGCAGACTAACGAGTACACACTGATACGTTATCAAGCTTTAAGTAGGTAATTTCTTTGGTGACTGGGAGGTATCAAAGGTGTCATCGGTGGTAATTAATACGTCGTGCCCAGTTCGAACTCGTCCTCTTGATTTCAATTAGAAAAGCCCATTTGCTTGTGGGAAAATCAATGTGACGACAAACGCATTTTGAATACTGATTATATCTGCCACAAACTTAAGCGCGCGTTTGAATTCCATGTAGATAAACAGTATATCGAACAGGACGCGGTACGACGACTGTCGCCCTTTAAGGTGTAACATGTAACTGAGCATTGGAAAACAAATTTGCAGATTGATAAGCAATGTTGTAAATTAACTTTCAATATACTGGTGTCACAAACTACCGAGGTAATTTTAAGTCAAAATAATTATCAGTACAGTAAAGAGATTTCGATTGTTTTGTGACACATTGTGTACAGTTACACATACATAACATTTACTACAGAGGACCATTTGAGCGTTTAAGCATATTTCTTCAAAAATTAAAAAAAGAAACATAAAGTGTGAACAAACCTGGTGCCAATAAATGTTTATAACCTGTATTTTTTGGTCATTGAGCGAGCCGAGTAGATGTTACGTAGGTTAAAACTTTAGCCATCAAACAGAATCTAAAATAAGACTACAATCCTCAATTTCACTTTTGTAAAATGTGTCTCTCTGATTTCAACCGGCTCATCCCTCCTTGTTAAAATTCGAAAGCACCCTAAGTAAAAAATATATTTTCTAAGAGTTGTCATGGTTACCCATTATTTGTATTTTACCTAGTTTGTAGTTCTCGTGATCTAGTGTTCTTGTCAAAACGATGACTAAATGTTATTTATTTAGATTTCAAGTAACCATTCAAGGTAGATTTGAACATTTGCCAAATTGAATTAGTATTTTACAATGAAATACTTCAAAAAGGAACGCGTATATATAGATACAGCGGCGTGTCACAGAATAATCAGCCAACTCATCGTATAATGAAGTTGAATTGACTGTTTGATAGAAATTTGCACACCCAGCAAATGATTCAAAAATAGTTGATAGTGTGCTAGTGACGATCAATCAGTGTTGTACCACCAACTCCTTTTTTCTCTCCTAGGTTATGACCTGCCCTTAAATTACAAAAAAAAAATTGGAAAGTACAAATGTAAAATCTGTAATGAGTTATTTTATATTTTTTGTAAAACAAACATTGTATCATACACATTTTGTTCATGTCACTATGGAACCCGCATTTAACATTACGCGTCTTGGTGACCGCCTTTTAAACTCGCATACCAAATACTAATGCATATAGCTACGTGTCCTCCGTGTTGTACAGAAGCTACCAGACCATGTGAATTGAAAGAGGTCCTGTCTTTTGTCGGTATTACTTCAATCAATCACTACTGTCAGTTTCACTGTGCCCCACAGTATCAACAATTCCATTCATCATGTGTCCCAATTTGGTTAGTTCTAATACTTCCATAGCTTGGCAAATATCTCTACTAATATTTGTTTCTACGATGTATGTTTCACCATTTTTTAAATCTATTTTTTATTTTATTTATTTATACCACGGACCAATTTGTGGTGTAGAACCTTATTTATTTATCCTGGCAGATGGATGTCATCACCTATCACTGCTGTTCCTTTTCAGTCAATGAGAACTGAGACAAAGATGCTCTATCTATTGTATAAATAACATTTGATGATGAATTTCTATTTCACCTAATTTTAGTCAATTTAATACGCTACCAGATCTGACATTGACAGACATTTGGTAGAATAATGCCATCACCTCTCACGGTTGGTCTTTTGAAGTCAATACTAACTTTGATATAACCTGAGACAAAGATGCTCTATCTATTGTATCAACAACATTTGATGATAAAAATGTCTATTTCAAGCAATTTTAGTCAATTTATAATGCTATCAGAACTAACATTGGCAGGCATTCGGTAGAATAATCAAAACGAAGAAACGAACGCAGATATTAGTAGTGCAGAATCTATAACATCTGGGCTGCGTCTTAATCGCCGGGTGATGAGTTCCGGTCCCACTTTGGGCGCCAAATTGTTACCAGTATTCACAACAGTCTAAGTTATTTATTCATTGATCTCAGGGCGGAGAACGAAGGAAAACTGTTTATTGAGTTATCGTAGTCGATTCGTTGCTGGGGCGTACTAAGGTACGTTTTTACTTACAGTGCCAAGGCGCGTTGCCAATAGTCGTGCGTTAAAATAATGTTTATTGCCCTTTTATATATGTTTGCGTTATTATATGTTAACATGTATTATCAGTAAAAGTATTCCAATGTTAAATATTGGTTATGTTTGTTACAAACTTAGGTATAAAATGTCACATAGCATTGAAAGAAAACTAGCAATTTAATAAGTAATATTGTAAGTTAACTTTCAATATTTTGTTGTCTCAAACAAGCAAGAAGTTTTCAAATAAACAGTGCAGTAATGTATTTAGTGAATAACATTTACTATAGAGACTCAGCTACGCGTGGAGAATATTTCTTCAAACGTTGAACAAATAAAATACTGTGAAATACTTTATTTTAGCTGGAATTAATTTTCGCTGAAAAAGCGTTTTGGGTGTTTTGTATGGAATTTATTTTCACTGATTTTTTGCCGAGTTGAATATGAGACAAAGGAAAACAAGTATATTCGCTGGATTTTATTTTTACTGAGAAGCATCCCTTCAGCGAAAATAGCGAAAATAAAGTATTCTACAGTAAAAGAAAATACATGTTTATAACCTGCATTTTTTGGCTATCGGGCGAGTCGAGTAGATATTACGGTAGTTAAACCACTCAAAGAGATTGCAAAATGAGGTAAAATCCCCAATTTCATTTTAGTGCCCTTCTACCGGCTTATTCCTCCTGGTTAAAATCGAAAGCATCCTAAATAAAACAGATACTGTATTCTAACAGTTGTCATAGTTATCAAATATTTGTATTTCACGTTTCTCGTTCTCGTATTTCACTCATGTCGTTCTTGCCAAAAGAAAAAGAATAAATTTGTCTAAAAATTAAAGTTAATTTTGAACAGGGAACACTTTACATCGAGCAGGGAAATAATGAATTATCAAATTAAATGCGTACATGAATACAGCAGCGTGTCACAGTATGTATGGTCAGCGACCTCATCGGCAAATGAACTGTTTAGTATCAATCCACACGGCCTGCAAAAATTCAATATCACTTGATAGCGTACTAAATAGTACAGACGATGTAATTACCACCACGCCCCTGTGGGTTTATTTTTGGAAAGAATACATCACAAATAAACACGTTCAAGACATGGTTGTACACATGTGTATAACCAACCAAATCTACGTCTGTCTCAAATACCAACCCAATCTCTAGAGTCTCCAGAAACCTGTGACCTGCACACCTGTCACGTGCCATATTACTCATTTTGGCGCACGTGTCGGTGCTTATTGGGGGTCAGCAAGGGCGCCCCCAGGGAGGTCGATATATATAACACTGCGTGGGAGTACTTTCGATGAAAGATACAAATAATACACGATGGTTGGAACAAGACACCAGAATAACCAAATCACAAATTGTTTCGGAGATGTTACGTAATCTGCTATGTTAAAATTTCCAATCCTTAGTTTTGAGGTACGTGTTAAAATGAAGCGATAACACTGTTGATTAAAACAATAGATATCCATGACGCGAAAGAGGAATAATTGTGCAGAATATCTTTGGGAGGCTCTTGGTGTATATGTTTTGTCTTTCAAAAGTATTTGCCAGTCGTCAGTAGCTCATCCACTTGGAAGGGTCTAAGTTCACTTGGTAATATAAAGTGTGAGAAGTGTCCGCCATATTGATATGGACGCCTTAGGGAGGCTCGTGACAAATGTCATGTTCTATGCCATACTTTCATTAATATTAGTTCATACCATTAAAATACTGAAAACAAAAAAATGGGGTAATCGGATGTTTTTTGAGATTCAAGAGTTCGAAATATTTCAAACGATGGTCAAATGATTGTCATTTTACATTGGTTTATGTGGTGAGATTATTTATGCACTCCAAAATTGAGCTCGGTTAAATGGATTGAAAAAATCGTATACCATTATTGATATAAAATCTGACATTGTGAAATCATTTCAAAAAATTGACATATGACTTAGTTTTCAATATTTTGTTTTGGTTATAACGTATTGAGTAGTGCAAAATTAGAATTTGGCGTAAACTGCCTTAAATTATATTACTACATATAGTATTATTTTCTTGCGTTAAAACCACGTTCTGTGATATTAAATGGCAACAACGTTACAGCGATCTGATTGAATATAGTATGTACAAACTTGTTTCATAAATCCACATGATCCAATTTTCACTTTAAGTCGTTTTCGATTTTAGTTGATTAAATATTTTGACCTTTCTATACACATTTCTGAAAAAAAGCACTTAAAGACCTTTCCTACGCGTCAGCAGTACACATAGCTGGTACCAAATATTTGGGAATCACGTGACTGTTACAGTGCAAAATGCGCCTCGTGTTGTTGCAAATGATTTGGAAAATTACAGGTAAGATAATAATCGGTATTTTGTGTTACACTATAATTTGTCATTCCAGAGAACAGAATTTATACGCCAATATGGATTCACACATCCAGTCGTCATCTAAATATACACAAACCTCTCCTTAAACCAAAAGAAGGATGTTACACATTCTCGAAATTTGCGCATGCGCTGTTCTATCCGTGCTACAAAGTTGCGTACGTGCCCGACGGTAACCAACGCGTTGTTTATTGGCAGATTAATGTATTTGGCCAGAAGGTCATCTGATATCATATCAAATGTAATATTATACTCTTGGCAATTTCACTTTAAGAAAGAAAAGTCTCATAAATTCCCGTCCGCGACTGCCTCGATTCCGGAGAAAAGTTTGAATTCGATTTTCACAAATCTCTGATTGTTTATATTTAATCTCCACCATAAGCATTTCGATAAGCAGGGTCGATTCTCGTACGTGATGACATGTGCGTCCCACTAAGTTTTGGGTATATGCTCTTAACATTCACGTGATAAGTATGTGTGCCCTGGTATTAACTGATCGTTATTTTGTTGTGTTATGCGCACTGGCAGATTTGTCATAGTGAATGAACAAACATACTCGGAGACGAGCTCTTCGCTTTTTCGTTTCAATTTTTACTTTTGTGTGCCCCTCCGTTATAATCAAACCCCGTGTAACTGAGACTAAACAAAGTAAGACAAGGGTGTTCTGGTCGGCGTCAGTTTTCAATCAATATGAATAACATACATCATGGCTGGGACATTTACCTACTTGCGTGTTGTGAACTTCTAGATTTCCAATCTACAATCGGGCTCACTGTACAACGACTGGACGGTTCTACCGCATCGCAATGACGTTGACTGTTATGCTGTCACGCCCCCAGATAGTAGGCGACACAATTTTTATTATGAAGGAAATCATGATTAAGTGTACTCCAAAGATATTAACATTTTTATAGTTTTTAAAATGCAAGTCTTATTTGGGGTAAGTGTTATTGTGTTATTTGAGGTAAGTGTTATTCGAAGTAAGAAACTTATTTCGAGTGTTGAACCTGAACTAGATTGTCATCCTGATAACGTGAATTTAAGAGCGCCAAAGAAATGAAAGAAAGAAGCAAAGAGGTGATTTCTATCAATGAGCGGTCTGTTTATGGGCGATATTGTTTTTAGTTATTGTTTGAATTGATTGATTTGAAAATAAATGTTATTGGTATATACAAATTATGAAATAATTTGCGTGATTATAACTTCCTGCATCAATGGGGGTGGTGAGGTGCTAGTTTTTTTAGCGCGAGACTAAAAATAGCATTCCATCTCACAACAAATTATGAGCAAGTTGATAATAAAGTTGAACGTGAGTAGCAATGTGGACCAGACAGCTCGTGAAAGAAAAGTCGGTTGACAGTCAAAGTTGGAGTTGATTTGGATATCTCTATTTTGCAATTTGCTTTCAATACCGGGAAATCAGTAACTAATACCATGAGGAAAAATTCCGTTTCGATCCACATCCTCATTCCTACATAGTTGCCCCCTCCCAGTTTAAGATACACATGTAATGATGTTTTGTTATGCCCTCTGGTATTCTGGTATATGATGAGTCATGCTATGTTATTGTATTGAAAGATGATTCTTCCTCGTGGGACTTTGGGTTTCTCTGTTTTGCTTAAACACTGGTACGAGAATGTCCATCTACCATCACCGCCATCAACAGCAATGATGCAACTGGCTTCGCAGTCATAAAACCTTCCGAGAATTTCAAAGTTTTTCGCAATCGCTACAGAGGGGTTAGCGACTGTGGAGATGGTAGATATATTTTAGAAAAAAAAAACTCCACAGAAAAGGTTTAGAAAAACGAAATTTCAGAAAAAATATTTATAAACATTTATACATATTTTATATGAATGAAAATCATTAATTCCCGAAACCCGGTGCAGAGGTAAACCAAAAACAAATTGCAACAACAAAAACAAAAGCAACGCCATCCTGAAAAAAACAACAATATATAGCTTAAAGTAAGTGAAGGGAAACAAATAATGTGAGTTTGTATAGTTTTCCCTCCCAAATGTTCTAATGGTTAACACTATGCAGTCAACTCTAGTATATACAGACATATTGGAACAATAACTTTAAGTTTATTCCAGTGCAATGTATTGGCTCCAATCCAAAAGCTGTCAGACCTATACTGGTTTAGATTACCTGGATAGAAATCGTGTAGTTTTCCCAGCACGTGTGCGTAAATCCCAGGGACCTAGTTCTGTGAATTATGAGTGTTAGGAGAGTTTCAAATTTCCCACGACTTCCTGTCTATAAAAGAAACAGACATCCACTGTCTTTTGCTCAGTCATACTTAAACTTTCCCCGTTGAAACTGCAATATGCATTTCTTAATCGCCGTCGGTTTTTCGGTGATAGTCGGCGTGGTCTCCGTGTCTTTGCCGTCCACGCATGATACGGAGAGTAAAGATGGCTATGAGGGATGGAGCTCATCCGATGCGATGGATCAGTTACAGACGGCACTCAGCAAGCAAAAAGAGGTGTATATGCAGCTACAAGAAACAGTTAAGAAATTGCAGGTGAGTGAAATTACACGTGGAAAATGCAAACTTGCCCATTTCATTGTGTTATTTCTGTTCTATTACTACATAGGCAAGCCGTCATCGGTTCACCGATTTGCCCATTGATCAAATATTTACTAAACAGGTCGTGATGTGATGGAGGACAGTAAAGCAACTAATTACAAAGTAACTCGGACGACAAAAACGTAATACAGATTAAAAGTACGCCAAGTTTTAAGTTAGACGGGCACAGATTTTTTTTTAAATTTATGAATTAAAATTCCTAATTATATAGTTTCTCGGGCTGTACTTTCATTCGGGATAAATATTTGTATATGTTTTCTTTTTGTGTTCACTATTCTAGTAATAAAGTAGCTTGGCAATCCATGAAGGGTTATGTTAATGAATAAAGTTCCGCCGCAGATATTTGAACGTATTATTTTGACCTTGTCATATTAATTATAATAACACTTTAGGTAGTTATCTCTTCGTGGGCATAATAACGGGTATATCCACTCCAAGGACGGTGAACTCTTGCTCATAAATGTGATCATGTCGGAGTAGCGACGAGCTATGAACACTAACTAGTAACATACCGTTTTAACTATCTGTCTATAAAGACGTTTAATGGGATGCACTGGAGACGAACTGCATTTTTCGAACCAGTAAAAAGTGCAACGAATGCCCGTGTATTCTTTTAATGTTATTTTGGGTAGGGTTGTTAACTACGTAACAATGAATGCTAAACTGACTTAATTTGTTCATTGTTTGGCCAGCTTCCCTATTGAGTTATCATAATTAACTTTTTTTTTTCAATTGCAAAAAAAATAGAGTGCATTCTTTTCAACCCTTCGAATACAGTGATTAAGTGGCGCATGTTAATATTAACGGAGAATGCAAATTCAGGTGCCATCATCACGCGAGGCGTGTTCAAATTAAATTTCTTGAACTCAAATGTATATTACACGCGCTGCACGTCTCTCATGGTGACGACGCGAAAAACTATAACGCTGTAATCGGTTATTTGCAATACCATATAGGGGTTCGGTGATTTTTCGAGGGTACTCTGTTTTTAATTTCTTTTAATTTGATCGAGGAAGTGGATTCATCACATTTTTGCTATAATGAGGGAAATGATTTCTACCGACCAAAGCTCGGGTGTTTATGGTACGGTGATTAGAAACATATAGACCGTTTAAGATTACGTCATACATTTACTCAAATACAACGTGGTGCCCAATTACTAGTATGAACAAATATTATGTGTTTGCGCTTCTCAGTAGACCATTAGCCGGCATCTGGTGCACGTGATATTTGGTCCGATTAAATTAGTAGCTCGTAGGCTCATCCGAGGCTTGTCTATGGCCCCTGGTTTATGACGCAAGTGTAGAAATACATAAGCCAAACCAGAGCAGCGTTATCTCATGTTCGCAGGGTCTCAAGTTAAAGGGTGTGGTCGTCGCGCCACGCATGCGCGAGATATGCGGGATATGGAACTCATATGAACAAAGATGGTGACTTTGACTGTCGCGCAGACTAAATAGTACAGACTGAGACGTTGCCAAGCTTTAACTAGATAATTTATTTGGTGATTGGAAGATATAGAAGGAGTCGGCGGAGGCAATCAGTGCTCGTTGCACCGGGGTAAAAATTCGTACTCGTGATTTTCATTAGAAAGGCGTATTGGATTGTTGGGAAATCAATGTTTATCAGAACAAATGTCGCACATGCGCGACACGACGACCACCGCCTTTAAATATGTATCTCCGATGCCGATAGAAACATATTTGGGGAAAGACAGATAGATTCAATTGCCTTTCTATATATACTGTTAGATATGTTGGTGTTGTTTAATCTAACAGGAAGAAGTAAGTGTTCTTAAGAGTAAAGATAGCGACACAATCATTGAGAAGATATTTGGGAAAGAAACTAAAGCCGATGATTTGGTCAGGCATTACAGAAAAAGGCGTGACGTAGGAGGTGAGGAATATTTTTAGTATTTTGTTAATTGCAAACTCAAAATCCATGTTATTATAAGATATTGGATGGCTCGATCCAGTGGATAGTGCGAGGCACTGCATGTGTGACAGTGTTGCCGTGCAAATATCTAGTCCTTTAATTATTTTAACTTGTATCAGATACATATTCTACAGCGAGCCCTCTGTTGGAAGATGAAGTAACGGAACTCCAGAGTCAGTTATCTGAAACGAATACACCTACATTGGGGGCGTTCATCGACCTGCTTATGACGCAAGGACAATCCCATTCGACGGCAGGGGTAGTGTCCAATGGACAATGTCTTCAAGGCCCTCCTGGTCCACCTGGTCGTGATGGACGTGATGGTAGAGATGGAAGAGATGGTACCAGCAGCGGGATACCTTTGGGTGAATTATCATCTGAATCAGGTAGACAGCTATTAAAACCTTAAATGACCATCGTCTGGTCGGCGTCGGCCGTCGTCGTCGTTAGCCGCAAACCCTAGTATGCGTGAAAGCAAATACCTTAAATGAAATAAGTGCAGGAACTATGAAAGAAAAGTTTCCGAATTTAAATATATTAAAATATACCATTCTCACTCTTCTAATGTTGACTCTTCTTTTTCAGAACTTTTGCGTGGTCCACCTGGTCCACCTGGAAAATCTGGCCCGGTTGGACCGCCAGGTCCTCCTGGTCCCGCAGGGATGTCCGAACATTATGACTACGACCAGTCACCGGTGAACAACCGTGATATATCTCAATCACAGCCTCAACAACGATTACTCGTACAGGCACCACAGACACCACAACAACCGCCACAGCAGAATGACCCCCCACAAACAGTCGACAATAATGATTCCGGGGGTACTGTCTACGTCCGATGGGGTGCCAGTGAGTGTAACTCGTCTGCGGAGTTGGTGTACACAGGTGAGTCGTTATTAAGAGTCACGGGCTTATAGTAGATCGTGGTAGATATAGTAGTATATATCGGACCGTAAAGGAAAAGATAATCGCCGATAACCGGTAATGTAGTGGTTGTTGCATCACACTAGGATCAGTAAATTTTACTTGGACTGAACACCGTCTTCGCCAGCCAAGAACCGTTTGTTTCGGGTCACTCCTCCAAACTAACTCTTAGCAGATTGAACCACTACAGTGCGTATTTAATAGGCGCCCTTAACGACAGGGGAGGAGATGCGACAAAAATAAACAGCCAATCGGCTATCTTGTATCAAAATACAGTAGAGCGGCCCAAGCATATCAGACCACGCAGTTTTTTTTAAGATAAAAAGCCTCATCGATTACCAAAACCATGCACTTTGTCACTTTGCTGACGAAGTATGCCATAAACAGCCTGCAACGTTGGCATAACAAATTGTGGAAAACTGGGTGAAAAAATGCAGCGCCGGTTTTTGGGTTTGGCAAACAACCTAAACACACTCTACACGCACGGCTACTAGAAGAATTTTGAAATAATCGTGCTACACGTCGCCATTTTCGACATTCTGTTCTTTATCTTACCGCGCAATGTTACACAGCGTCTGATTGGGCGCCTTTCCAACAGGCGCATCCAATCAAACTTGGCTATTTGTTTAACATAAAATACGCTTTTACCCAAGCTGTTCCTGCAAGTTTGGTGGAGTCGTCAATGAGTCGGCACTAACAAACCGTACGATTCGGACGATGGCTGAACACCAAAAAGGTGAACCCATGTATCGTTTCTGTGGCAAAATTGCACTAAGATGAGGTCGTTGTTACTTCACGAAGATTTTCAACGCCGCGAAATCAAAATATCGATCTTGAGTAATTTGCACATATATTCATATACAGTGTACTTTTCATTTTACAGGTGTCATTGGCGGCGGGCATTATTCACACAAGGGTAGTGGGAGTAATCATCTGTGTATGCCCGAAGAACCCATTTATGATGAACCCGTTGACGGGGTGCAAAGTACTAGCGCACGACTGTATGGGGGAGAGTACCAAACTAATCAATATGGGCCAATGTCTTCACTTATGGACCATGATCCTCCTTGTGCCGTCTGTCTTGTAAGACAACGCACCACGGTGTATATGGTTCCTGCTCGCAATGTGTGTCCGGACAACTGGACTAGGGAGTACTTCGGCTATCTCATGGCGGCGCACTATGCTCACGAAGGGAGAACAGAATTCATATGCGTGGATCGCAACGCTGAAAAACTGCCAGGCACCCATACCAGTCAAGACGGCATCCTTTTATATCCGACGGAAACAATGTGTACAACCAGCGGCGGATTGCCTTGTTCACCATACGTTCAAGGCTACGAACTCACCTGTGCTGTCTGCACGATCTAATTCCTGGGCGGTTTATTAAATTGAAGTGTTAAACTTATTTCGCAGATTTTGTGGCTGAAATACACGCGATTAAGACTTGGTCGTTAAGAGCTAAATTCGTTCTACAATATGGTTAAACCCGAATTAAAATAAAGTTAACAAACTATACGTGCTATAACGGAATATAGTTGCACATATTTCGACATTCTTCGGTTAAAGCGCGGTAGTTGTCGCGCTGCGCATGTGCGACATTTGTGTTGATAAACATTGATTTTCCCACAATCCAATGCGCTCTTCAAATAGAAATCACAAGTATGAGGTTTGACCTGGGCGCGACTTGCACGGATTACCGCCAGTGACTCCTTCGATACCTTCCAATAACATGAAAATTACTTAATTAAAGCTTGGAAACGTCTCAGTTCGTACTCGTTGATCTGCGCAACAGTCAAAATCGCCATCTTTCTTTATATGAGACCCATATATCTCGCACATGCGCAGCGCGACGACTACCGCGCTTTAATAATAGTAATTACATGTACAAACATTCTATAACAGGTTCTGACGTATTTAAAGGAGTCGTCACTCGCGCATGCGTCAGATGGCCATAGCGTGTCATTGTTTACAAACAAGCGTCTACCCATAAGATTTTGCGATTTTAGCGTGTGTTGTTATCGTCGCCTGGGACTCAATTTCCGCGCGTGCGCAGGTGACGACCCTCCCGCTTTAAAGCGGATGCTTGGATGTATTCATGCTATTGAAGTTTCATACTCAACATCACATTTACTGTTATCGTAAGATGTCAATTTAAGGTCAATTTGTATAAAATATATATTCAAGAATTAACTTCAAATAAAAAAATGCCTCGTTTTATATAACAGTTTGAAGTATATGTGATGTTTTTTGATATATAATTCAATGTCAATGGTGTTGCAAGGTTTAAATTAACTGAGTACAAGATAGACAGCTTAGTAATTTATGCACGAATGAATAAAATGGTGGATTTGATGACGTACCCGAACTTCACGTCATACTGTAAGCTGAGCACTATTACAATACGCCCGTTCTATGCCGCTAGTTGGTCCACACATAACAATAAATTAGCTGTCTTAAATAAGTCCTTGAATAAATTAGCTGTCATAAATAGGGCCGTGAATAAATTAGCGACACAATTAGCATTTTCTTCAAGTTATCACTCAATCGAGCTGAAATTGCTTAGTTTTGTCACTTTTTGGGTTATAGTCTTTTTGGGTTATAGTCACTTTTTCTCAGAATAACAGTTCCTGTAGATTTTTACAATTTCGAGGTATAATCAAAGCAATTATTGCTTGATCACTGCTAAATTTATGAATTCATTCGAGAAATGTGTATATGTGGATATAATGTACATTTCTTTGCGGTTGTGAAAAAAATATCTACTGCTACAATTGATGAGACCAAGGCATTGAGTGTGTGCAAATACGCAAATTTAGATATACAATTCAAGAACCAACTGAATGCTGAGCAACACCGTGTTGCTGCCATTATTATTCATGTTCACACTGCAGTCCAATCACTTTACACCAACCTACAAATTTCAACCCAACTCCCCCAAATACCGCTCGATGCATATCCAGCTTCTCCTTGTCCCGAAGGCGACATTAAAATTAAACATTTGCCTGTTCATACCAGTGTTATTGCTAGTGTAGCTGCCACCCTGACCTCTATCCGATACGATTTAATAGTCACACCCTTCGTATCTGAAAGATAACTCTACGTATATCCACAGTCTAGAGGGAGTTGCGTTGATCTGGTAAACTAACGGACAATGCCCCCCTCCCATACACAAGCCTATGAACACAGGACTAAACTGAAAAGTCAGTGTCGGATCCAGAGGAGGGCCAAAACGCATGACGATTCATATAATCTGGATTACGCATAGCTTCTCTGCGATTTTCGCTCCGTAATGTTAAGCGAAGTTCCCCCCCCCCCCCCTTCAATACATTTTGCTGGATCCGCCACTGGAAAAAAGTTACTGACTATACACGCACTCTTGCAACTATACATGGTATTTCCCTATCCTCTATACATTTAGATCCTAGAGGTACGTCATGAAACTCGCCACCAGAGGGCGACGTAGTGCGGCTAAAAACACACACTGGTTTCTCGATATCGATCAATTGGGTGCACATTCTGACACACACAACGAATATGTTAGATCTATCTAGTCTCTCCCAAAGTCTTCCTACCTTTGATGTTATGTTCTTCACATTCCCAATCCTTATAAACACCGGCGTTTTCTTACTCGAAATAGTACCAGGCATGCTATAAACACGCCAAATTGGCGGTATGTTTGTAAATATACAATATGAGACAGGAAACATGGACCTACGTCACCCTTAAAAGAATTTCCACATATTCCCACAAATATTAATCCTGCACAACCGTGCCTACACACACACATATTAATCCTGCACAACCATGCTTACACACACAAATATTTGTCCTGCACAACCGTGCCTACACACACAAATATTTGTCATGCACAACCGTGCCTACACACACAAATATTCGCCCTGCACAACCGTGCCTACACACACAAATATTGGTCCTGCACAACCGTGCTTACACACACAAATATTCGCCCTGCACAACCGTGCCTACACACACAAATATTGACCCTGCACAACCGTGCCTACACACACAAATATTCGCCCTGCCCAAGCGCGCCTACACACACAAATATTGGTCCTGCACAACCGTGCTTACACACACAAATATTCGCCCTTCACAACCGTGCCTACACACACAAATATTGGTCCTGCACAGCCGTGCCTACACACACAAATATTGGTTCTGCACAACCGTGCCTACACACACAAATATTGACCCTGCACAACCGTGCTTACACACACAAATATTGGTCCTGCACAACCGTGCCTAAACACACAAATATTCGCCCTGCACAACCGTGCCTACACACACAAATATTAATCCTGCACAACCGTGCCTATACACACAAATATTGGTCATGCACAACCGTGCCTACACATACAAATATTCGCCCTGCACAACCGTGCTTACACACACAAATATTCGCCCTGCACAACTGTGCCTACACACACAAATATTGGTCATGCACAACCGTGCCTACACAAACAAATATTGGTTCTGCACAACCGTGCCTGCACACACAAATATTGGTCCTGCACAACCGTGCTTACACACACAAATATTCGCCCTGCACAACCGTGCCTACACACAAAAATATTGGCCCTGCACAACCATGCCTACACACACAAATATTGGTCCTGCACAACCGTGTTTATACACACAAATATTCGCCCTGCTCAACCGTGCCTACACACACAAATATTGGTCATGCACAACCGTGCCTACACACACAAATATTCGCCCTGCACAACCGTGCCTACACACACAAATACTGATCATGCACAACCGTGCTTACACACAAATATTGGTCCTGCACAACCGTGCATACACACACAAATATTGGTCCTGCACAACCTTGCCTACACACACAAATATTCGCCCTGCACAACCGTGCCTACACACACAAATATTGGTCCTGCACAACCGTGTCTACACACACAAATATTGGTCCTGCACAACCGTGCTTACACACACAAATATTGGTCCTGCACAACCGTGCTTACACACACAAATATTGGTCCTGCACAACCGTGCCTACACACGCAAATATTGGTCCTGCACAACCGTGCCTACACACACAAATATTGGTCCTGCACAACCGTGCTTACACACAAATATTGGTCCTGCACAACCGTGCATACACACACAAATATTGGTCCTGCACAACCTTACCTACCCACACAAATATTCGCCCTGCACAACCGTGCCTACACACACAAATATTGGTCCTGCACAACCGTGCTTACACACACAAATATTGGTCCTGCACAACCGTGCTTACACACACAAATATTGGTCATGCACAACCGTGCCTACACACACAAATATTCGCCCTGCACAACCGTGCCTACACACACAAATACTGATCATGCACAACCGTGCTTACACACAAATATTGGTCCTGCACAACCGTGCATACACACACAAATATTTGTCCTGCACAACCGTGCCTACACACACAAATATTTGTCATGCACAACCGTGCCTACACACACAAATATTGGTCCTGCACAACCGTGCCTACACACAAATATTGGTCCTGCACAACCGTGCATACACACACAAATATTGGTCCTGCACAACCTTACCTACCCACACAAATATTCGCCCTGCACAACCGTGCCTACACACACAAATATTGGTCCTGCACAACCGTGCCTACACACACAAATATTGGTCCTGCACAACCGTGCTTACACACACAAATATTGGTCCTGCACAACCGTGCCTACACACACAAATATTGGTTCCAGACAACCGTGCCTACACACACAAAATTTGTCCTGCACAACCGTGCCTACACACACAAACATTGGTCCTGCACTACCGTGCATACATGCACAAATAGTAGTTCCGCACAACCGTGCAGGGGGATAGTGGTACAGGCTACAGGAAATGAAAACGGCACTTTACATTTTTACAGGAAATAAAATGAAAGTTCCATTTACAGTAAAAAAAAATTGTCTTTACACTTTACAGATAAAGCAAATTTCTAATAAAATTTTACATTTTAATAATATTTTTAATAATTTCAGTTTAATAATCAAAGTTGGAAATTGATTTAGACGCTTACAAAATTAATATCTTTGTACAAATTACGGTCGTATTAAATAGCTGATTACATTTTACACCTTGCTCATGTCTACGAATATACGTTTTTTTATTTATTTAAATTACATTATTATGAGAATAAAAACAAGTGATTACAGCTTACGAACATACCCCTTCCTGAGCCTCAATAAATGGTTGAAACCAAGATTTACGACTATACGTACGACAAATGTGGTGAACTTGAATACCACGCGTATGTAGAGGTATATCCCTACACACCTGATATACTCACGTTATTAAATGACCAATGCACCAATAAAAAATAAAGTCAAGCATTATCACAATAACACGACCAATGTATGTGATTAAAACTAACTAACCGATGTGCAAACGAAAACTTGCACACGTGACATCTTTACTCTTACCTCATATGTATCGGTAATAAATGAACTGATGAAAACACCTTGCTTCCACCATACCACAGAATGCGGTAAAAGATCGAAACCCGATGTAAACTAACTCCGCTGTTATCAATGCACATTTCAATTAAAGAACAGAAGATATCATCAGAAAATGAGCAATATGTATAGTATTAAAGCAATCAGACTTGCTGTTTTCAACAAACATTTGAAAATATCACTTTTCACTAAAAATGACAAAAATATTTATCAAAATTAGACAATTAAAGATATCATCACAAAATGAACAAATCTGAGAAAGGTCCACCAAAGGTACCTACATACCGAGTATCAAAGCATATGGGCTAGCGGTTTTCAAGAAGAAGTCGAAAATAGCATTTTTGACCAAAAATGACAAAAATATTCGCTATAAATAAGACAATCGAACATATCCACACGAAATTAACAAATCTGAGAGAGAACCACCCAATGTACCTTCCTAGGAAGTTTCACAGCTATACAGTTTGTGGTTTTTAAGAAGAAATCGACAATTTAAAGTTGACGACGGCGAAGGTGGCGACGACAAACAGTAATACTAAGCTCCACTCGACTTCATCGACAGCGGAGCTACAAAATAAACTGCGAATCACGTCTGTTCTGCATGACGTAGACATGCTATACAATATGTAAAACACTATGGAAACTGACAGACTTGGCATAAAGCAAAATAATCGAAAGAACACTTTCCTGCACCTTATGTGAAGAAGGCTGTGAATTGTGCACCTGTCCCTGGTCGTGACGACGAGCCATGTATCTCTTGCTTTTCCTATTGAAGCATTGCTAGCATATACGGATCGACGACTCTGTACGAACGCCTGTGCCAACCACACAATAACTAGCGGATGTTATCAGAGTAGCTGTGATTCGTGTTGCTGCTAACACCTGCCGCCGGTGTGGGCCATTGTATTAATTTCCATACTGCACAAACCAACTCCATGTCTACCTGCCTTGATTCAAGTGAAACGATCAAATCTCATTTTTCGATTTAAATACGTAGACTTTTACATGGATATTTATCAGTGGGCTAATCATGCGTTACGTTCTGTTTATACGTCGCAGAGGTTTATATTTTATTAGTTATGTTTATTGGTAATAGTGAAAAAAAAAAATGAAATATTTTCAAAGTTGTATTATAACGAACCGTAACATTCGGCGCGCCGTTAAACTGTTGTTCTAATCCACGGTGTTCACTGTTGTGTCAACTCGGGGTTGAACACGGAATTCATGACCAGGACCCGAGCTAAACTAATCCGGATTAACTTGTTCACACGTGTTTTTCAACAAAGGGTTTAAAAAAACTCAGGGTCGAGCTTCGCATTTTACTGCACATATGAACACGAGTGAATGTTGGGGCTGACAGTATTTCTACGTGGGTACTGTATTTGTATCCGAACGATGTGTGTTGCTTTTAATTTGGGTAACTCTGTATTTGCTCAGAGCCCAGGTATAAAATAATAACTTGAACTGTGTTCCATTAATCCGTTGACGCCAACTTTTCTCACCTTTCTGAAAATTAAAATGCGGAATGAACAAAAAATATACCACGTAGCGGAACCCAGTCGGATATGGGATGAGATCTGTGCCAACATTATATTTATTTGCTGTGAGTGTTTTTTGTATACATTGTATTAAAATTAAATTTATATGTTTATATTGTCTTTGTATTAGATTGGCATTTAGCATTTTGATTTTGTTTCGTTATTATGTCTTGACATTTTTTGAACTTTTATCATGATGTCTTGTGTCGCAAAATCATAATGTATGAGGAATCAAACACCCTATCCCAGGTATTATGATACCCCGGACATTGGCATCGAATTGATGGTGCATGGCTATATTAATTTTGTTAATATATAGTATTTACTATATAATAAATATCATTGCCAGGCTTTCTTACTAAGTATACATTTCGTAATCTCGTATATTTCATAACCATCCCCAACCAGTCAATTTTCGACATTCCTGTTACTTATATCACTTGCTGCACTGTATGCTACGGGACGATCGCTATGTTATAATGCAGTGGCGAATCGAGGGGGAGGGGGTTCTTGGGGTCCGGGACCCCCCCCCCCCCCTTGACAAATTTATTCAATTTGTTTTTGTATAATATAAAGGAATCATTAACATTAACCTGGCGATTTTAAAGTTTGCCCCCTCCCCCTCCATAAACAATCCTGTATCCGCCCCTGTAATACTAAACTGCCTATAATGCAGCCAGGCTGGAATCGAAGTCCTCAATTGCTATAATATAACACTGTATATCCTATAGTGGAATACCATACAGTTTCTTTCAACATAGTTTCAAGGTCTATATGCTGTGTGGGGCGGTGAGTTTATGTAAGTTTCGAATTGCTATTATAATGCAATCCTGTTTCCTATCATGTGTACAACATGGATTGTTTGGTCATCATAATAATAAAACGCATTCACATGCACACAGTGTAATGCTACAATACCTATCATGGGCTATAATGCAAAAATAACCACGGTTGGGCATTCATGTCTAAATATTATAAAAAATATAAACTTGTTATAACGATACAAAGTTCATTAGTTTTGTTTCCTTGTAGATAACACTGTCCCATTTTGTTTCTAGTCTCTGTTTTCATAGTGAAAAAAATTATTACAATCGCAATTTTCAGTTTCATCTGTATTAATAGAATGGACCGAGTCATTCAGTTTCAGTAAAATGCAATTATTCTAATTATATGTAACGAAACAATTGGCTCATTTGTTATAGCCACAGCCTAGAAGCAATGTTTGGCCGAAGGAACAAATGTATGCGTGGGTGCGGCAAGCAAAGTCAGGTGGCGTACAAGTGATAATAAAATAAATGCGATATTTACTATATGTGTATCTTGAATACGGCTTGAAACTAAATAAAAAGACAAGTTGGGAAATCACGAAAAAATAGCATCTTTTCACAGCTAAACGATCCGTCGGGGGTAATATTAAGCAAACCACTAACACAATTCGACCGAATTTGTCGTTTTTGTGTGTAAAACCGGCGTAACAGTATGTGTTTTGCCTAGGGTATCGATCGTTTATGACAACTTGAACGTACGTGGGTTTTTATCAGGTCTGTATCTTCATAAAATCAAACGCTGTGCAAAACATACAATCCAACCAGGGAATAATACTTGCTAGTAAGGCTAAAATAATTTTGTTTTCGCACGTTTGGTCAGACCTAATAAGAATAGCTCGCTTGAACGAGTGCATCCGCCTTCTTAAAAGCCGTGGCTGTATAACGGAAACAGACATTCATAAGTTCTGTAACTATACCGGATTTTCGACATCTGCAGAACGCCTAATATAGAGTTGTTGTCACGACCGAACATTGTGCCAAACTCGGGCACCGATTAATGGCTTAATGGTATAAAATGACAATATTAATGGGGAGTGCATATATTTTAAATTCAGCGAATATAACTGTTTTCCTTTATTTTACATTCAACTCATCAAAAATCAGTGAAAATAAACTACATACAAAATACCTGAAAATTATTTTCAGAAAATTGATCGGGTTAATATACAGTACTTTGCAGCACCATTTTTATTTCGCTATTACAATAGAAGACAGCGATTCATTCCAAGCACCATTTAGTCGTTCACGATTACCAAAACTCTGCCAGTAAATAATTAATAAATCAAAATAAAATAAAGTAAAAAAAATGTATAATAAAAATAAATAATTGTACACAATTAATACTGTAAAAAAAACTCAAACTAGAATCTTATTTTAATCAGACTGCTATACACAACGACTATATACTAGTAACTATATTTATGAAGAAATAGTATCCATTTTAATTCATGATTAATCCAGTTCAACTATTTGATACCATTTTTAACGAATTTTAAAACAAGATTTCATGCGTCATCATGCCACATAAATTACATTTCTTAGATCTGTAATGCGGATTTTTTTTTTTAAATAAATAGCGCCAACGAAAGCACTACTAAATACGCCACTAGGAGGCGCAATCACAAAATGGCGCTGTGTGGCATGAAGTTGTATCAGTAGACTCTTTTATTGAACTCGTATTGTTTGAGAGTGCTATTTTGTCCATGGGCACACTTGAATTGGGCAGCTAATACGCAAATGGAAAATACAAACCATCGATATAAAAGCAAGGACTACTGGGATGAGAGGTATGGGTCCGAGGACTCGTACGAATGGTTTACAGGATACCCAGCCTTTCGACACATCGTGGTAGGAAAGATCAAGAAAACAGACCGTATATTGGTACTTGGTAAGTATGATGTATATAGATTACGATGCATTCAACACGTCACATGTACCTATTCCGGTACGTGCAATAACACTCGGGATATACATGCCATACGGGGAGCCTGAGAAGGAAGACCGCTGATAATAAACGTGTTTTATGTCAGCATGCACAGATGACAACAGTTAAATAGTATGCAGTTAACCGCGTCTGAATGTCTGCCCAGACCAAGGTCGCCGGTAGTGATAATAATAACACAATTATGAACACGTACACTGTGATATGAGCAAATTCATGTATTCAAAGGAAGAATTTTGATATGTATGCATATTATATAACATACAATATCCAGAACAGTTTTTTTCAGCATGGTTTGTACACGCCTTGTGGCTAACCGTGAGACCATCAACGAACTATGATTTACAAACTGGAGTTGTATGTTTGGTTTTTCTTGGTGTACTGACATGACATTTATTGCAGTGATCTGTGAACCATAGCACGATGTTTTCGGTTAATTAATTACTTAAAATAAAGTAATGATGATAGGATAAAGGTGCTTACATATTACTATATGACTAACAGATGTGACCTTTCAATGTAAGGAGCGAATAGTCAAAAGAATAAAATACTACATGGAGTCTGCTATTGGGTAATTGTGGCATAGAGTCTATCTACTGGAATTACCCATTGTTAACAGATAACCATGTTTAAGCAGGGTCATTACAAGTTTAAAATAATATCCCTTTTTATTTTGACCAATAGAGTAACTATGAATGTGTAAATTACTGTTGGTACTGTCAAACGGTATTTAAAGCGAGAGGGTCATCACCTGTGCATGCGCAAGAATTGAGTCTCAAGCGACGATAACAACATATGCTAAAAATGTTTGTAAACAATGACACGCTATGGCCATCTGACGCATGCACAGGTGATGTCAGCCCTGCTTTAAATATTTTATGGTAATTGAACACCCGGAAATCACTCTTTTCACCCAACACATGGGGATGTGTCGCATGACAGAATTAAAAAATGAGGAGCTCACCAGTTATATAATTTTTTTCTTGTCTTTAAACCTTGCCATGGTAGTGATTACCAATATGTCATAGGTATACTGAACCACAGTCATCTGGCACACACGTAATATTAAAATAAATACGATATTTACTATATGGGGGGGGGCATCTTGAATGCAGCATAAAACTAAATAAGAGACAAGTTGTGAAACACATTTTTAAGATTCCTACAAATCAGGATAAGAATACCAATCTTTCACAAAAATGCGATTCATTGGAGTTATATTAAGCCAACCGATAACAAAATTCGGCCGAATTCAGCGTTTTTGTGTGGAAAAATCCCTTGCATACGAACACCTAATTACACGAAGAACATCGAACACTTTCCTGAGGTATTGGAAACCGAAATTGTCATCTGAATGTAAGGCCATCACTGATTGGCTGCTGAGCTGGAATGACAATATAGTAAATATCGTTTTTATTTTATTATCACGTGTGTGCCAGCTGACTGTGTACTGAACATACAGGTATATGGGCTGGCATCTTTACAGCATAGGCTGTAATAGCATAGGTCTAATGCATGGCGTGTTCATGTCCAATATGAAGTAGTTTACATACTTATTCGAATAATTGGTTACTCAAACCTAAATATAATATAAAGAAATCATTTGTGCTCATATTTTCACAATTTATTTATTTACCCATGAAAGAAGCACTGATGAGGTCGACATTTCAGTTGAGTCTAAGCTTTAAACAAAATTTCAAATACTGTATTAGAAAACAAAAGTATTGTAGAAAGTTGACATTAGAGGGCGATATACTATTCTGGAATTCTCATCTTCTTCTAGGGTGTGGTAATAGTTTACTAAGCAAAGACTTGTATGATGATGGATACACAGATATAGTTAATGTGGATTATTCCAAAGTGTGTATTGATAAAATGAAGCAGAGATATCGTAATTGTCCTGGAATGGAGTGGAGGACAATGGACATTAGGAAATTAGACTTTCAGGATAGTAGTTTTGATGTCGTTTTGGAGAAAGGAACCATTGATTCTTTATTAGTAGAAGAAAAAGATCCGTGGAATGTTTCTGAGGAAGCAAAGAAATTGATGCATAATGTACTGAATGAGGTAAGGGGTATATCCTTTGATCACTGGTCAACTAAACTTTTGGTGAGTGGGTGTTTCTTATGATCACTGGGTGGCACTATATTCCCATCTATCTATGTATATTCACTCTTTCACCTGCAAAGTCTACTGTAAAATCTGTATCAAAAGCCGCGGCTTCTATTAAAATGGTACAATGCAACAGAGGGGATGCAGTTTCTTTTAGAACATTTACACAAATGAGAAATTGTGATTTTTTCGTTCTCAATTATTCAAAAAATCATCAGTCAATTTCCATGTGAGAATGGGGAGATGATTTCTAGCTTTCACAATTTATTATTGGTTTCACATCATATATGAAAGGATAGTATAATAATAAAATGCTGAAAGTATAAATACATTATATAAATATAGTCCTCATTGCAAATGAATTTCAAATTCAAAGACTATTAATTTGGGTTCCTTCTGTCTGCCCGTTCGTCTGGCTGTGCATGTATTCGGAGTCATTTCTGAGACACGTGAACTCAACACACATGTGTATGATGAATTACATGTGCACAATGACTTACATTAGTATTTGATCAAGTATGGCTGTCTGACAGCCATTGTGGGCCTCATAATTGCAATATTCTGATAGTTAAACATGTCTGGAACCAAGTTTTATTCCAACTATGTATCATTATCATGCATATAGGGTTACAGTTGCCCCTTTTTTTCACGATTCAAACAAAAATGCCAGACTGGTGGTCATTTTCTCATTAATACATTGCCTAATTTGCATATAAGTATAATATTTATTGGTCATGTATGTTATTTTGTGATTTGATCAAATCTGTCAAATTAACTGCCATTTTGTCTAAAATCCTGACATTCTAGTCTATGAAGAATTCATGGAGATGAACAGGGTGTTTTCATTCAAGCATGGCCAATTGGCAGCCATTTTTCCCCATGTCGTTTCCTCACTAATATATTAACTGATTTAAATTATATATTAACTGAGTTAAATAAGCATATGATATAAAATAATAATAACAGCAAGTAAAAAAAAAATAGTCATAAATAAACAAAAATAACAATAAAAAAAATAGAGCCAAAACCTACATCACATTTTGATCAAATTGCGATATATCATATTTTCCATTTTATAATTACTGTTTTATTTTTTCCAGACTAGCAGAGTTTTAAAGACTGGAGGACACTTTATATCAGTAACATTTGGTCAGCCACATTTCAGAAGGCCATTACTTGCAAAGACAGAATACAACTGGTCAATTCAACATCAGACATTTGGAGACTACTTTCACTATTTTGTTTATTCCACAACTAAAGGTGAACTGCTCTCCCTTCAAGACTTGCAGTCACAAAGCATTGTGGGTAAAACATATGGGGAGACGGAGTACTTGGATTATTTTGACAATGAAAATTTTTTGTACCAAATTGAAATCAGTTAGATTTTGTTATTTATTTTGAATTACTGTAAAACATGTCTTTCTCGCGAGCATGTCCACAATTCGTTAAAATTGCATGCCGCTTTTTCAACATGTTTTACAGTATATCTCCAAAATTATAGTATAGTTAAAAACTTCAGTTACCGGTAAACCTGAACAGTTTCAGCCACTATACAATATCATGCATTTCAAGATTATGCTTAGTTTTAAGTTTAATTTAAAAAATTAGAAATTATATTCATATGTCAAAGTCACATGAGAGATATAGCATCACTGCAGTTATCAAACATTCAAAAATTGGTGGCAGCCATTTCTGAGGACTCACAGTTTATTGAATCCATATTCTTGGGAATGGTGTGATATTTCACACTCTCAAAAATTTGTCATCAATATTAAGAAGTTTTTGTTAATTTAATTATACCAAAATATTGCGAAAAATAGCTTTACTTCCTTTATGAAAGAAAAAAACAAAACGTTCAAAGCATTTTACAGTCGTCTTATTTATATGGGTCTCATGTGATCTTACAATACATATAACTGTGCTATGATTGTGGTGCTTTTAAGAACGGACAAGATGATTCACTGGCTTTCTTAGATTGTTTTCCCTTGTCATTTTCCTTTCTAACCCACCACTCTGTGAGGGCGCCATTCATATTCACAGCAGGAAGTATGTCATGTACTACAGGGAAAATGAGAGTGTCCCGAATCAGATACTCCCTCCCACTTTTCTTATATGCAATCCGTATCCTGTCCCTAACTGTTTTGGGACTTTCCCAGTTCGTATGCGGTGTATCTTTTGGTAGGCTATGCAGCCAAAATGATATTTCGGGTTGAAAAAGAATAAAGCTATGGGGAGAGCCGAAATTAAATCTTGAGCTTGTTTCCGGGTAAAGTGGCGCAAACGTTGTGATGAAAAATGTTTCTCTGTTGAATTCAAAACACCATCCTTTTTTCCCAATAAAAGACTTGTTCATGCAGTGGTATCCAGCCGGGTCGTTGTCGGACAGCACTGTCAGAACTCGACGGACACTGTCACCGAATACCTCAATACTATCACCAAACTGCTCACCTGGTAGTTGAAAGACGAACCCATCAAGGTGTCTGAGAGAACAGATAGCAGTAAACTTGATAAACATTGGAATAGATCTGAAGTAGAAAGAAAAGTGATTATATTTGAAATAGTTCCACACTTTGTGACTTAAATTAAAAAAAAAAAAACTTCACATTAAACAAACAAAAATTTCCTCTATTGTCACTAGATGGAATTTCAGTGATAATGATAACTTATGTACACAAACAAATTCCAACAGTGACAATATATATTGTTTTAATATTAAAATCAGTCTATAGCTACTAGCAATGTTAAGCTCACATTTTACTCTGTCTACGTTTCTTGACTTATATTGTGGAACAAGCCACATTTGAAATCAAGTTTTCAAACATAAACATACTGCTGTTGGTGGCATGGTTGATCATCCAAAATCTCTGCTACAGGTAACATTATATATCTCAAGATTGAGCATTTTTTTACAAATGTGCTATATAACTTATAGTTTTGAATTTCGATTATAATATTTTTTTTCAAGCCAAAATTCAGCATACCGGTATGTGATAAATAACCACAGAAACATTGCCAAACACAAAAAAGTAGGTCAGCTCTTGTGTACAACAGCATGAACTTGCACATTCTGTGAAGCATTCAGAGTAAAAGATACCCGTAAGTGGATGTATCCAAAAGTTAAGAATAAATCACAGAAATGTTTTCGGGTTATGGAGGGAGCTAATGATCTGTTCATCTTTCTACTGCTTTTGAGAATCACGTAGATGTCCAAGTGCTCATTATACATGCGTGTTAAGAATACAAGAATGTTTGAAAAATATTCAAATTAACCTGTGGCAGAAATTGATGCAAATTGATGTACGCTCAGTTGATGCCAAAATTTGTGTGAGCAATTTTGCCTCTTTTTATGTGATATTGTTTGATAATTTAGGGCCAAATGAATAAAATTGCCTAATACATGTATTAGCTAAATCAAAATTTGGGGAAAATGTGGGTTTTATTTTTTTTTTGGAAAGGTAACAAGTTGACTTTGCGTTCAAAGAGTTAAAAATTGTGATGTTGGAGATTATAGTTGTGAAACACAAAGAAGCAAGCAAATATCTCAGCAGTTCAAAGGTCGTACATGTATTTAGTGGAAATTGCTGTTTAGGTCACACAGACTTATAAGTAGAATACCACATACCTTGTTATGTTCTCTTCTAATGTCAAGATTATTGAGGAAATGAAAGAAAATATATACATGTAAGTATTTCAAATATTAATTTAATTGTTAATTATATTTATAGTCATTAGTTTGCTATAAAACTATAATTTCACAATGATTACAAGAAATGAGATATTCGGTGACTATCTGACTTATTTTTTCAATTGTTATTAAATATGTATTTATTTTTCATATACATTATATTTTTTGACTACCATGTGCGAAGCACAAAATGGGAGTCTTTGCAGTTAGTGTGTCTGTATGTGTGTGTGTATGTGTGTCCGACTGCTGTCCGACTGTTCCGACTGCTATCTCAAGAACCATACATCGGTTTTTGATGAAACTTGGTGCATAGATGCTCTGGGCCAATGTGCAGATTTGATTAGGTTTTGGTAAAAATCCATGCTCGTTAATTACCTAATTTGCATGATAATTAGCTGATTTTTAGCTGTACCATGATTGTTCCACTGATATCTAAACAACCACTCATTGGATTTTGATGAAACTTTGTACATACATGCTCTGGACTAATGCTAGGTTTTGATTAGTTTTTTGTAATAATCCGTGGATACTAATTACCTAATTTGCATAATGATTAGTCAATTTTTGGTTTTTCCACTGATATCTCAAGTACTAATCATCACATTTCAATGAAACTTGGTACATAGATGTCATATGACACTGTACAGACCTGATAGTTTTTATGGTAATATCAGTACATATTAATTACCTAATTTGCATAATTAATTTTCAGCATTTGATATAAGTACTAATCATCATATTTCAATGAAACTTGGTACATAGATGTCATATGACACTGCACAGACCTGATAGTTTTATGGTAATATCAGTACATATTAATTACCTAATTTACATAATTAATTAATTTTCAGCATTTGATATAAGTACTAATCATCACATTTCAATGAAAATTGGTACATAGATGTCATATGACACTGCACAGACCTGATAGTTTTTATGGTAATATCAGTACATATTAATTACCTAATTTGCATAATTAATTAATTTTCAGCATTTGATATAAGTAGTGAGCATTACATTTCAATGAAACTTGGTACTTACATACTCGAGGACTATGCAGAGATTGATTGTTTCTGATAAATATTTGTGCATATTAATCACCTAATTTGCATAATTAGTTAATTTTCAGCTTTTCCACGGGTATCTCAAGTACTAATCATCGCATTTCAATGAAACTTGGTACATAGATCCTTTAGGACTATGCAAAGACCTGATTAGTTTTAGGGCAAATAATTGTGCATATTAATAAATAATTTGCATAATTAATTTTCAGCTTTTCTACTGATATCTAAAGTACTAATCATCACATTTCAATGAATCTAGAATTATGCAGACCCAATGAGTTTCTGGTAAATATTTGTGCATATTAATTACCTAATTTGCATAATTAACCAATTTTAAGCTTTCACACTGATATCTAAAGTACTAATTATTCCATTTCAATGAAACTTAGTACAAAGATGCTCTAGGACAATGTACAAACCTAATTAGTTTGGGGTAAAAATCTGTTCATATTAATTCCCTAATAAGCATAATAATTCATAATTTTTTTGTTCTAATCACATTTCAATTAAACTTGGAAACATAGATTTTCTGTTACATTGCGCAGACCTCATTAGTTTTACACTCAAATCTGTTCATATTAATTTTCTGATTTGCATAATTAGTTTTCAGCTAAGTAATTTCGAATTATATTTAATGTGTCTCCAATACTCTCAGCACATGGGAGTTCTTTCTAAGCTTTCTTTGATTATTATTTTATTATTTATTTTATTATTTATTTTGGTAAGTTTTGAATACCCACACAAGGACTATAGATAAAATAATAAAATTAAAATTTACAAAATAAAAAAAAATGCAGTAAAAGTGAAAATAATATATTTAAAATAAAAATACATGTACAGTACATAAGAGGAAAAAAAATAGAAATTAAAAAATCACATCTAGCAATAGGGCTCTTCTTTGATATCAAAATTATGTATATAGATGAAAGCTATGAGGCCCAAATCGACAACTATGTGTGGTTGTCATTGGTTATATGTATTTAGAAGCGTTGTTCTGTTGATGAATGACAAATCAAGGAAAATTTTGGTGATATGAACAGCCGTTTTGCCACTCATTTACATGCAGAAAGTGGTTGTTGCTAGAAGGCATTATTTAGGTGATTGACTTTCTTACCTAGAGACAGGCGTTCATTCCAATCACAAGAACCCCAAAGCTTAGAATGTTTAGCGAAGGTACACTCTGTGTTGTTTTTGATTGGTTGAAACATGTGTATTGAATCAGTAGCCAATGGGTCATAGGTCATCAACTTTGCAATGTCGCCCTCGTATTTCCTTTTCACTTTGTCAGGAATATCATCATCCATTGCATCATCATGATTGCTATGGTTACGGTTTCTCTTGGGTTTCACTTTAATATTATCGGCGTCATGTTGATTTACTAGTTGTATGTTATGCACTACACTGACAATGAACAAAACCACTGCAAAGAAATTTGGAGAAGAACTAGTTTATTTTTAGTTTAGTTCAGAGAAAACATAAGCATCTGGTAGTATTCAATATTTTATGCACTTGCTAGATAAATTTGATTCAAATTTTATTAAAAACAGCATAATTTAGCACAGGTTTTTTAAATGAATAATGATGAAAATTTGGGAAAGAGTAATTATAAATAGTACTGCCAATTTGTTTGTCTTCAATTTCTCAAGAGACTTGAATATACAGTCTATAGATCTGGAGGGGGGGGGGCATTTGTAGAAACTTACCAATGTGTATGCAAGGCACCAAAAGGGGGGTCTAAAACAACATGTTTCAAAATGAGGAAGTTAGGGGTCCCTTTTCATTGACACTTGATATGTGCATGAAGCTAGAATCTCTTATTAGCTCCATGATATGTGGCAATAATAGGTCCATTTAACCATGACATTGAACTACTGTATATGTAATAAGACGTGGTTAGAAAGACTCACTTCTGCCCCAACCACCCACTCCACACTTTAACCTAACTCTAATATTTTGCTTTTTGAGTAATAATGTATTGACATTATTCGTTTTGAATTCAACATTGCTGCAGTTTAGCAGCTCTTATTGGCCGCTTAAGCTATTTTGATATTACGTTGCGGTCGCCCCGCAACGTATACCACGACCAAGAGAGCTGCATAAACTGCAGCAAAATTCAACATAACCAAATGCTATTCTAAAGAAAAAAAAATGAATGTAAAAGAATGAACAAATATAATTAATAAAAATAAGTATATAAATTATATTGGTTGGGCAAAAAAATAAAATAATAAGACTAAGAGTGAATAACAATTTTCATAATGTATACATGTATACGAACATGAAAATTGGTTTTGTTACATAATACCACTTCTATTTATAATATTTCTTGTTTGCACTATTGCCCATCTTGCTGTTTACTGTAGTCAAGACTAAGCAGTACCACATTTGTCGATGTTTTACGACTAGCGGAGTTCATGCCTTCCGCATGATTTCAAGAGGTCCTGTCGTATACTTACCTATTGTTGACATGGCAGTTAATAACGTAAAAATCCAACTCGAATACCTGGCTGAAATCGAGCCGAAAATCAAACCTCCAAACAAGATCGCCTTTACATATGCATCCATCTCTCCGTTCCCTTGCACAACACAACTTTGATGCAGTTTATGCAGCTCTCTTGGTCGTGGTATACGTTGCGGGGTGACCGGCGTAATGACAGAATAGTCTAAGCGGCAAATAAAAGGGTTTCCCTTCAGTGTATATCGATTCTATTTATAGACATTGTGTCATTGTGTACCTCTTTCTGATTGGTCAGTGTGTCCAGTCTTCCACGACTGAACTTACAGCGTGGAGGTTTCGTTGTCATCTACAGCTTCAGTAAATTCGCATTTGTTATTTATTATATCAAGTCTTGACCCGTATGATATTGGAATACATGACGTAATCAACCTACCATCAGACAAATGCACAATATAAACAATTTATATAATAAAAACAATTTTGACATATTATAATTTGACATATGACCTTTGACTGACGAAACAGCTGACAACAAACATAATGGCGCTGTGGAATACACGGGTTGGATCAGCTTTCCGGATTTTACGGGTGGCAACTACCGGTAAATATGATTATGTCAAAACGAAGACGCATGTACATTTTTCCATCAAGCCCCGTCTCATCGCGCAAACAATACGTGGCTACATGGCGGTAGCAGAACCACCGGATTTCATCTCGGACCCGAAGTCATCGTCGTACATACAAGTCAGCAGGTGAGCGATCTTTTGAATTCTCGTTTAGATTTGATTTGATTCGATTCAGTAATGAGTATTTACATGATATACGCCTTTGTCAATAATTGCTCGATAAAGCATAGCCTATTACCAGCAGGTTTCCGTATTGTGAGCGTGAAGCTAGCCTCTGATTCTGAACCCAGCCATAGACCTAGTCTGATTTATAACCTAGTCACAATTTGATTGATGTAGAAAGTTGAAAAAAATTGCTGTTCTATTGTTTAGAACTGTCATTCTACAATAAAGTGTTTAGGAAGTTGCTGCAGTGAGAGACATTGCTTTAACTGTTTGTGAATGCTTTAGGATTTCCCAACCAAATTGTCCAACATTTTGTAGTATTTTAATTATTTTTTCTATAATTTCCTAAAGGGTTGACCATGTGAGCATAATTTTCTTAATGTTACATTTTGTGATCGAATTTTTGATAAAAAAAAAGAAAACATGAAATAATTTCACATTTTCAATATGAGATTTAAGATTTGGCTGATTAATTTATTATAATGATTAATGTGTCCTGGGCAGTAGGATTATCTAGGTATACTGTATGTCAACCAAAACATATTTTCAAAAAGTATGTAACTTTAAATTGACTTGTTAATTTAAGAATTGATCCAATCTTTTTTAGCTCCACTGCGAACTTTGTGGAGCGGAGCTTATCATATGAGTAATTGTCCATTGTTCCTGTCAACTTTTCACTTATTTGATTTCTTCTTGAAAACTACAATTCTTATTGTTTTAATACTTGGTGTATATGTACTTTTAGATTTTTTCATTTCGTGATGATATCTTCAATTCTCAAATTTTGATGAATATTTTTGTAATTTTTGGTAAGTGATATTATCGACTCCATGTTAAAAAACGCAAGTCTGATTGCTTTGATATTATACATATAGGTACAGGTAGACCGCTCTCAGATTTGTTCATTTCGTGATGATGAATTTTTTGTTGTTTTTTGTAAAAAGTGATATTTTCAAATTCTTGTTGAAAACAACAAATCTGATTTCTTTGATACTATACATATAGGTACCTCGGGTGGACCTTTCTCAGTTTTGCTCATTTTCTAATGCTATCTTCAGTTCTTTAATTGAAATGTGCATTGCTAACAGCGGAGCTATCTCAGCCGAGAGGCTGCTAATATTTTGTTATGGCTTGCCAAATGTGTAAAAGGTGCACAGGCTTTAAAATATGCAGCTTGCCTAATTTCGTGGTTACGTGAAATATTTGTCATGCCACTTAAAATCCGGATAATTCTTATTCTTTTTTGAGGCTTATTGGCGAATTTGCATGATTACTTCACAAGTTTAAGTGGTGGGCATATCCTCCTGATTTGTTCCAGCTTACCGGTATATTAATCAACCAATATAGTACTGATTATACCTAACTTGTCACACACATTAGCATTTTCTCGCTCATGCCACATATTTCAATCAATCAAGTAAGGACATGAGAATGAGATGGTTTTCATCTTTTCAGGATCATGTCGCACGATGATGCAAATCCACTTGGCAATATCCATGGCGGCATTTTGTTGCGAATGATTGCAGAAGCTGGATACATCAGCGCAACCAAATACTTCAACAGTGACCGAAGCAGGGTAAGGAAACCATCTGTTGTATGTCATGCTCATTTTCTTCGTTAGTGTTTCCAATTACCCTACCTACCCATATCTCTGGTGAAACTCTTTTTATGCATGTAAGTCTATTTTGGGCATTTTAGTCTTTGCAATTAGTGTATCTGTATGTGTGTGTCCGCCTGTTATCTCAAGAAGCATATGTTGGTTTTTGATGGAACTTAGATGCATAGATGCTCTGGTCTAATGTGCAGATTTGGTTAGCTTTTGATTGAAATCTATGCTTATTAATTACCTAATTTGCATAATGGTTACTAGTAATCAATTTTAGGCTTTCCACTGATGTCTCAAGTAATCATCACATCTCAACTTGAATGGAACTTGGTACAAAGATGTCATAGGACAATGCACAGACCTGAAAAGTTCTTTATTAATACCCAATTTGCTGATTAGTCAATTTTTTACTTACTTTTTTTACTTTTACTGATATTTCATATACTAATCATCACATTTCAATGAAACTTGATACATAGATGGTCTGAGACAATGTACAGACCTGTTTAGTTTGATTCAAATCTATATACTGTGGAATAATTTATTTTCGCTGGAATTAATTTTCGCTGAAAAGGCGTTTTGGGTGTTTTGTATGTAATTTATTTTCACTGATTTTTGATGAGTTTAATGTGAAATATAAGAAAAAAAGTATATTCGCTGGATTTTATTTTCACGGAATCATCCCTTCAGCGGAAATAGCGAAAATAAATTCCAAGCGAAAATAAAGTATTCTACAGTATATCAATTAATCACCCAATTAGCATGATGATTAGTCAATTTTTGGCTTTTCCACTGATATCTCAAGTACTAATTATCACATATCAATGAAACTCGGTACATTGTCATTGATGGTCTGTGACATTGCACAGACTTTTTTACGTTAAAATCTGTACATATTAATTACTTTATTTGCATAATAACTAGTCAATTTTCGGCTGTGCTCTGGAACAATACACAGACCTGATTAGTTTGGCAATGCATGCATAGCTTTGGATTGAAATTATAAAGCATACAAATTGCAAAATTTCCTCAATGTCCGTAATTATCCCATTTTATTGAAATTCATACATGTAGATGCTCTGAAGTAATCCATAGTTGTGATTACTCGAATAATGAAAAACATGCATATTGCTTATCTAATTGTTAGTAGTAAATTTCTGATATCTCAATAAATAAGATTTAAATTGTACTTGTGCTAGAGGTGCTCTGGAATAAATTAGACTATAAACCACGGTTGCTAAATCAAATGTATTTCCTGTATTATAAACTTCAATAATGTGGATCACATTGTTTTCACATTGTGCATCTCAAATAGCAGACAAATATTAGTTGCTAAGCTTCTTGTTTGGAAAGCTAATTAATGTCTCTAACAATCTCAGCACACAGGAGGACTTTCTAAGCTTTCTTTGTTTCTATAATTTTTTTTATTAATTTTGAACCAAATTGGAAAGATTTCACATTGACTACATATTTCCATATAATTATTAATAAAATGTGGAAAAAATTGTGCAAGTTTATTTTGTGACTTGTGACAGTAATTGACTTTGATGTTCAGAGAATTAAAACAAATTGCATTCCTAAAACAACTTTGAAATTTCAATGAATTTAGTGGAATGTCTATAAGCAAATATATGTTGACTTGTACTATCAACACCACAAATCCATTCTCTTCATCTTTATAAATATTTACAAATTTCACAATTCAATCTGAAACGAGGGGACTCATTGGCCGATTGAATAACATGAGGGCATTTTTAAATGACGTCATTGCACTCATTGATTGGATGGTTGTATTTAAATGTCATAATTTGAGATTTATAAGTATTTATAAAAGTCAAGAGAATGGGTTTGTGGTATCAATAGTATTTTCTCAGGATTTACGACATTTTCTCAAATTCTGCAGGAATTACCCGGGTACGAGTCATGTTCTGCGGCACTGGCTAGAGCAGAACGGACAAGTTTTCTTCAACCTATGTTTATTGGAGAATTGGCTCAGCTACATGCAGAAGTCATGTATACATCAAAGCACTCACTTGAAGTTCAAGTGCAAGTTTTTGCAGAAAATATATTAGAAGGTGGGTACTGTAAACGATAATTTTCGTCGCTAAGGATTTTCACAAATTGATGAAAAAATGTTGTGAGAGTCACTGTGATTTTATGTTTTTAGAACCCCAGTAAATGTTGGTGTGAGTATTGTGTCTTTAGGACATTGGTGAATGTCGCTGCAACCACATGTCTTCAGAACACCTATGAAAATAGCTGTATTTCAATTTAAAAAACTGTTTGTACTTGTGTAACATTCGCACAGCCCTCAAAGTTAAATTGTTTCTGTAGAGGCCAGCTGAAAAAGTTAGTTTACAAATACATAATAAACTACACAGAAACACCAATTATAAGCAAATTCAGATGTTTATTAAGATGTATGCACCAATGCACTTTAAAATTTCTCTCACCATTATCTTGATTGGCAGTTCATAACCATCTTGGCTTAGATAATTCGGCAACTGACTCTGACTCCTCGGCAGACTGCATTTCATACTCACAACATTAGATGCATCCCCTGTAACATCAACACTGATTCAGGATCAGGTTTGCTTTCCTTCACATCATTGTACTGCGAACTGAGTGGTTTATCACTTCCAAAATATGCAGCAATTTCCGTACTTCATTTCAATACAAATTAAATATGGCAGACTACCTTATGCATATGAGTTGAATTGTTGAAGTGCGCCACCAAGGGCTGAAAAGCTGTTTAGTCTGTTCTATGTTAAAGCAATAATCCCCAGCCGAAGGCGCGTATACCTTGAGATATTGCTCAATTCACGACATATATGCATGAGCCGCAGGCCACAGGAGAGTGCATATATGGAGTGAATTGTGCAATATCAAGTACATGTACTACAGTTTTATGTATTTCTGCATTAAACCTGTAGTCAATTCATGTTCCAGAGCCACTTTGTTTAGCTGTGCATTATCAGCCAATATACCAATAACTGCATATGCAAATTTTGTGTTTGGACCAATCAAATCGATGGATTAACACCATCAATATACTGGTATAATATAATACAGAATAGTATAGCAATTCATCACTGCAAAAATGATCGCAATCTTGAGGGATTTTATATCATGTGTCCAACATTGAAATACGTGTTTGTCGCAATTTGGACCATTCTATGATGTACGTTTCTCAGTGATTTATTCTAGTTCTCAGATCTGTTTCGCTTTAGTGTTGATGTCTACAGCTAGTTGATAAGCTCTCTTAACTGATTGCAACTTTCAGTGTTTGTTTATCTACTACCCAGGCACAAGAAGACTGACCAATAAAGCTTCCCTGTGGTTTGTACCAGTTTCTATATATGCCAGACCGAAGAAGATCCTTGAAGTGGCAGAAATGAACTACAAATCACCGGAGATCAAGGAACAAGGACGACAGAGATATGAATTCCAACTATCCGAGAGAGTTCTTACTCATAAATCGAAGCGAGATGTTGTGGGGGTTATTTTTAACTCGAATTTTGGAGCACAAAGTATGTTTAACTTTATTGTGTTTTATGAAATTCTTTTTTCTTTTTGACTCCCACAAAATGGGAGTCTTTGCAGTTAGTGTGTCTGTGTGTGTGTGTGTGTATGTGTGTATGTGTGTCCGACTGTTCCACTGCTATCTCAAGAACCATACATCGGTTTTTGATGAAACTTGGTGCATAGATGCTCTGGGCCAATGCGCAGATTTGATTAGGTTTTGGTAAAAATCCATGCTCGTTAATTACCTAATTTGCACGATAATTAGCTAATTTTTAGCTGTTCTATGACTGTTCCACTGATATCTAAAGAACCACTCATTGGATTTTGATGAAACTTGGTACATAGATGCTCTGAACATATGCGCAGATTTGATTAGTTTTTGGTAAAAATCCGTGCATATTAATTACCTAATTTGCATGATAATTAACTATTTTTTAGTGGTTCCATGACTGTTCCACTGATATCTAAACAACCACTCATTGGATTTTGATGAAACTTGGTACATAGATGCTCTGAACTAATGCTAGGTTTTGATTAGTTTTTGGTAATAATCCGTGGATACTAATTACCTAATTTGCATAATGATTAGTCAATTATTCGGTTTTTCCACTGTACTAATTAGTTTTCAAGTACTAATCATCACATTTCAATGAAACTTGGTACATAGATGTCATATGACACTGCACAGACCTGATAGTTTTTTTGGTAATATCAGTACATATAATTACCTAATTTGCATAATTAATTAATTTTCAGCTTTTGATATAAGTAGTGAGCATTACATTTCAATGAAACTTGGTACTTACATACTCAAGGACTATGCAGAGATTGATTGTTTCGGATAAATATGTGTGCATATTAATCACCTAATTTGCATAATTAGTTAATTTTCAGCTTTTCCACAGGTATCTCAAGTACTAATCATTGCATTTCAATGAAACTTGGTACATAGATCCTTTAGGACTATGCAGAGACCTGATTAGTTTCAGGGTAAATAATTGTGCATATTAATTACCTAATTTGCATAATTAATTTTCAGCTTTTCTACTGATATCTAAAGTACTAATCATCACATTTCAATGATCTAGAATTATGCAGAGACCCAATTAGTTTTTGGTAAATATTTGCATATTAATCACCTAATTTGCATAATTAACCAATTTCCAACTTTCACACTGATATCTCAGGTACTAATCATCACATATCACTGAATGTTTATACATGGATGCTGTAGGACAATAGACAGACCTGGATAATTGTGGGTTAAAATCTGTACATATTAATTACCCAATTTGCATAATTAACCAATTTTAAGCTTTCACACTGATATCTAAAGTACTAATTTCCATTTTAATGAAACATAGTAGTACAAAGATGCTCTAGGACAATGTACAAACTTAATTAGTTTGGGGTAAAACTCTGTTCATATTATTTCCCTAATTAGCATAATAATTCATAATTTTTTGGTTCTAATCACATTTCAATTAAACTTGGTACATAGAGTTTTTGTTACATTGCACAGACATCATTAGTTTTACACTCAAATCTGTTCATGTTAATTTTCTGATTTGCATAATTAGTTTTCAGCTAAGTAATTTCTCAGCACATCGGAGTTCTTTCTAAGCTTTCTTTGATTAATTCTGTTGTAAATTTGTAGAAGTCTTATGTTGTAGCTTAATCTGATTAAAATCTGATCTAGCTGAGCTCTTTCTGACAACTAATTAAAGCATGTCTACTAGGAAGTGGTATGAATGTAACTCGATTACTGATTGGGTGTGATTCAACAAAAAGCACTGTACACTGGTAATCGGAATTAAAAGCAAATAAATATACACTGAGCCTCTGCTCACAAGTCTAGTTCATTCTACAATTAAACTCCCAATAGATTACAATTTCTAAAATTATGATAAATTAATGCCGAAAAAAAAAAAAAAAAGATTTTGCTTTGCGTCCTAGGGAAAGGAGCATGTTTTTCAATTATGCAAGCCCTGTTAAAATACACCGTGTATGTACCATGTTTTTTCATGTTCAGAAATACAGGCCCAAAACAGGAAAAAAGAGTGTGTTAAATGAAATCTACAAACGTCATTTTTTGTGTTGCAGGCATAGACCATAATAAAGTACTTGGCTTCTTTTCGGTTTTGGGGTTTCAAAATAGATGCATTAAAACCAGTACCAATGGATGGCAATCAAATATTGCCCTCAATTAATAACCTCAAAATTTCACTTTTAGTCATGGCTGTTATTTTTGCTATTGCTGCTGTAGAGAGTATACTTTTATTCCCTGATTGGATGGGGACCAATAAAGGGGACTTATGTTTTGACATGTATGAATGTGTTTGTTCATTATCTCTGACATACGTGTACCTAGATGCAAGTGTATTTAAACTTCACACATACATCATAGATTCAAGATGGCAGAATGATAGCTGTTTTTTTGCTGTAATTCATCAAAATCAAACATTTTTGCCATTCCATGTAGAAAATCTGCAATTTTTTAAAGGCACCAACTTGAAGGCAAAATCTTAGATCATCTGGACAATTACCGTTGATGCCTCTGTGATATACAAGTCCTGATTGTGTATAGGTGGATTTCATTCAAACTTTATACATACAGTTTACATTGACCACTTGATGCATGATTGAAAAAGATCAGATTCAAAATGGCCAACTGGCCACCATTTTGTTGTAATTCCAAAGCTACATCCCTGACATGCTTTGACCGAACATGTACAAACCTCATATTTTTCCTAAACTTGATACTTCACCTTGCTGCTTATGTAGTGTAATATGTAATTACTTGTTTAAATTAAAATAATGATAACAATAAAGAAATCATCAGAATGAAAAAGATAATTCACGCTATATCGATACTGACTTGTATTTCTTCTTTGAGGTGGAGATCCTTGCACTGTAACTTATTCGCAAACCACTGCAGCTCACGTAGTATTGTCCTCTGACTGCACAGTACATGGACACTTAAAGGGAGGTGCAACAATGAAAATTATGGATGAAATATCAGGGATGGTTGCAGCCAAGCATTGTCACTCTCCTGTAGTTACTGCATCTGTTGATGCAATCAACTTTCACCAGCAAGTACAAGAAGGTAAGACAATATCAGGGATGGTTGCAGCCAAGCATTGTCACTCTCCTGTAGTCACTGCATCTGTTGATGCAATCAACTTTCACCAGCAAGTACAAGAAGGTAAGACAATATCAGGGATGGTTGCAGCCAAGCATTGTCATTCTCCTGTAGTCACTGCATCTGTTGATGCAATCAACTTTCACCAGCAAGTACAAGAAGGTAAGACAATATCAGGGATGGTTGCAGCCAAGCATTGTCACTCTCCTGTAGTCACTGCATCTGTTGATGCAATCAACTTTCACCAGCAAGTACAAGAAGGTAAGACAATATCAGGGATGGTTGCAGCCAAGCATTGTTACTCTCCTGTAGTCACTGCATCTGTTGATGCAATCAACTTTCACCAGCAAGTACAAGAAGGTAAGACAATATCAGGGATGGTTGCAGCCAAGCATTGTCACTCATCTGTAGTTACTGCATCTGTTGATGCAATCAACTTTCACCAGCAAGTACAAGAAGGTAAGACAATATCAGAGATGGTTGCAGCCAAGCATTATCACTCTCCTGTAGTTACTGCATCTGTTGATGCAATCAACTTTCACCAGCAAAGTACAAGAAAGTAAAACAATATCAGGGATAGTTGCAGCCAAGCATTATCACTCTCCTGTAGTTACTGCATCTGTTGATGCAATCAACTTTCACCAGCAAGTACAAGAAGGTAAGACAATATCAGGGATGGTTGCAGCCAAGCATTGTCACTCTCCTGTAGTCACTGCATCTGTTGATGCAATCAACTTTCACCAGCAAGTACAAGAAGGTAAGACAATATCAGGGATGGTTGCAGCCAAGCATTATCACTCTCCTGTAGTTACTGCATCTGTTGATGCAATCAACTTTTACCAGCAAGTACAAGAAGGTAAGACAATATCAGAGATGGTTGCAGCCAAGCATTGTCACTCTCCTGTAGTCACTGCATCTGTTGATGCAATCAACTTTCACCAGCAAGTACAAGAAGGTAAGACAATATCAGGGATGGTTGCAGCCAAGCATTGTCACCCTCCTGTAGTCACTGCATCTGTTGATGCAATCAACTTTCACCAGCAAGTACAAGATGGTAAGACAATATCAGGGATGGTTGCAGCCAAGCATTGTCACTCTCCTGTAGTCACTGCATCTGTTGATGCAATTAACTTTCACCAGCAAGTACAAGAAGGTAAGACAATATCAGGGATGGTTGCAGCCAAGCATTGTTACTCTCCTGTAGTCACTGCATCTGTTGATGCAATCAACTTTCACCAGCAAGTACAAGAAGGTAAGACAATATCATGGATGGTTGCAGCCAAGCATTGTCACTCATCTGTAGTTACTGCATCTGTTGATGCAATCAACTTTCACCAGCAAGTACAAGAAGGTAAGACAATATCAGAGATGGTTGCAGCCAAGCATTATCACTCTCCTGTAGTTACTGCATCTGTTGATGCAATCAACTTTCACCAGCAAGTACAAGAAAGTAAGACAATATCAGGGATAGTTGCAGCCAAGCATTGTCACCCTCCTGTAGTCACTGCATCTGTTGATGCGATCAACTTTCACCAGCAAGTACAAGAAGGTAAGACAATATCAGGGATGGTTGCAGCCAAGCATTATCACTCTCCTGTAGTTACTGCATCTGTTGATGCCATCAACTTTTACCAGCAAGTACAAGAAGGTAAGACAATATCAGAGATGGTTGCAGCCAAGCATTGTCACTCATCTGTAGTCACTGCATCTATTGATGCAATCAACTGTCGTCAGCAAGTACAGGAAGGTAAAATAATATCAGGGATGGTTGCAGCCAAACATTGTCACTCTCCTGTAGTCACTGCATCTGTTGATGCAATCAACTTTCACCAGCAAGTACAAGAAGGTAAGACAATATCAGGGATGGTTGCAGCCAAGCATTGTCACTCGTCTGTAGTCACTGCATCTGTTGATGCGATCAACTGTCGCCAGCAAGTACAAGAAGGTAAGACAATATCAGGGATGGTTGCAGCCAAGCATTATCACTCTCCTGTAGTTACTGCATCTGTTGATGCAATCAACTTTCACCAGCAAGTACAAGAAGGTAAGAAAATATCAGGGATGGTTGCAGCCAAGCATTATCACTCTCCTGTAGTTACTGCATCTGTTGATGCAATCAACTTTCACCAGCAAGTACAAGAAGGTAAGACAATATCAGGGATGGTTGCAGCCAAGCATTATCACTCTCCTGTAGTTACTGCATCTGTTGATGCAATCAACTTTCACCACCAAGTACAAGAAGGTAAGACAATATCAGGGATGGTTGCAGCCAAGCATTATCACTCTCCTGTAGTTACTGCATCTGTTGATGCAATCAACTTTCACCAGCAAGTACAAGAAGGTAAGACAATATCAGAGATGGTTGCAGCCAAGCGTTGTCACTCTTCTGTAGTCACTGCATCTGTTGATGCAATCAACTTTCACCAGCAAGTACAAGAAGGTAAGACAATATCAGAGATGGTTGCAGCCAAGCGTTGTCACTCTTCTGTAGTCACTGCATCTGTTGATGCAATCAACTTTCACCAGCAAGTACAAGAAGGTAAGACAATATCAGAGATGGTTGCAGCCAAGCATTATCACTCTCCTGTAGTTACTGCATCTGTTGATGCAATCAACTTTTACCAGCAAGTACAAGAAGGTAAGACAATATCAGGGATGGTTGCAGCCAAGCATCATCACTCTCCTGTAGTTACTGCATCTGTTGATGCAATCAACTTTCACCAGCAAGTACAAGAAGGTAAGACAATATCAGAGATGGTTGCAGCCAAGCATTGTCACTCTCCTGTAGTCACTGCATCTGTTGATGCAATCAACTTTCACCAGCAAGTACAAAAAGGTGAAATAATAACTGATGTTTGTAGCCAAGCTCACATGTACTTTCATTATCCTGTATAGTCACAATCAACTACCATTTCTGCTACTTAACTTATTGCTGTATATTTGTTGTAGCTGGTATTATTCACATGATTGGCAGACCCACATACACAGGGAATAAGTCAATGGAAGTGCAGGTTCTTGTAGATGTGGAGTATATGGACTTATCAAATGGGTCATCAAATAGAATTTACAGAGAGCGAGCATGTGATGCTTTCTTCACAATGGTGTCACTATCAGCTGATGATTGGGCACCCCAGAGTATTCCATCATTAAAGGTCACTGAACTATCTTTTTATGATTTTGCATATATCCTATATTTTACACTTCCTCTGTCATAGGTAAAATGAAAAATGTTTTGCAACATTTATGTGATCGAGTGGTGTGATTCTATTTTCCATTGTGCACTATAGTGCCTCTGCATCCAATGTAAACAAAGGGCATGTGACGCCAATAACCTGGAACATTTTGCTGTTCATTTGAATGAGTGTAGATATGTTTTTAGAACAAATGTTGATACAGCTTGCCAAATTCTATTGTTTTCACTGCTAGATGTATAATGATACATGTATGAGGATACCGCAAAGTATGCACGAAGACACTATGGCGGGAGTATTGACCGACGACCAGCGGAGGTTGATGCGACTGCTCACTGTTCAAATGTATACTTTATGATATCCTTGCAATAACCTTATTATTATACATCATGGGAATGCCAAAATTCAAAATGTTTAGAACAGATTTAGCAAATTTTTTGTGTAGGGTCTAGTCAAACCCTAGGAACTGCCATGCTTGTTTATATTATTAGAGAACGCTTACATGTGTAATCGTTCCATACTTTGAATTTGCGTTTCCTAATATGGTAAAATGCAAATACCCAGTGCAATATCACAAAATTACAGAATGTTGTAACTTATGGCATTACAGTGACAGATGTATAATAATGTCAGTTATTACCTTGCCCGTAACATCAAAGATGGAAGGGAAAGGTATAATAAGGGAAAAATTTCTGTCCGTCGTCGTTGTCGTCGTTAATAATGGTTATTGTGTGCACAATAACTTTACTAACTCTATTCCAAACTTTATCAAACTTGGTCACCTTATTCATCAGTATAAAGTCTTCCCCGAGTATGAACGATAGATGTCCTGTATGAAAATATCATGCAAAAATTGAGAAAATATGATAAAATATTTTGACTGTTTCTACTTGACTGATCACTGGTGATACACATCAAAGGTCATTGATCTCAGTGGAAATATGCATTGTTTTCTGTGTTCAATGAAGCAAATCATTTATTTTGTAATAATATCCTTGGTAATGTGTCTCCCAAATCCCATTGGAATACTACACTGGGTTTCAAAATCAACTCATGGAGAGAGTTTTTGCATGTCTGATACACATTTGCAAACCTAAAATCTTTACAGAAAACAAGATGTCAGAAAATCAATATAAGCACTCCTATGAATTGAGTGCCAAACTTTGATCAAGATCTGAAGCTAATAGAAAATCTGTTTAGTCAAAAGTTATCAAATCAAAAACAATACGTAAAAAGTACATCAAAAGCAAAACATTGCATCCACATTTTGAAAAAAAAAATTGTACTCAAAAATAGGTATTCTGTATTTGACAAACAGTTCATTCAACAAATGAAAATTCACAGGAATTTGTTTCAGCTATTAGAACAGAATGATAGAGCTTTTATAATAATAATAATAATAATTTAAAAATGAACTTTAAAAACAAAGACTGCAGTTCAAAAATTGCAAAATTACTGTTGACTTCTCTCTCCGCTGGTCACCAACTAACTATTTAAGTTGATTTGCATTACAAAGCAGAGCTAGCAACATGATAGCTATTCATAGAGAGCGTTATTTTTTTTACTTTTCAAATAATACAGTAGTCATGCATTGAATATAATAAGGCAGTTCATATTTGTCTCACTGAATCATTAATTTTTGACAGACACCTGTACAAAATACTTGGACAAAAGCCAGCTAAGATTTTCTGGTATCCTGCATGATTTATGAATCTATTCACGTCTAAATGCAACACTTTTTTAGGCACCAATGTTTTTGTAAGATATTTACATCTATCAAGGACATTTGGTAAACTGCTTTCCCACTGTTGTTTCAACCCCAAAACTCGTTTGTCTTCATAATTAATTATGACAATGCATATTCATATTCAAACAAACTATGATATAGGGAATAATATTATATAACAATGGGCAAGATCACCAGAGTTCAATTTTGTTTATTAATTATTACTGGTAACAGTTTCCACTGAAGGACACAAATACACAATCTACATACTGCTGTTTTATCATTACATATTATCAGTGTATTTTGATAGCTTTTGAGATAAATATTTTATAAATATTAGTATGAACAATAAAATCTTATTTAAGGTTAATCATTTGAGCGATATATTTTTATTTATTTTTGAAGTTTTTTTGGATAAGTTTGGAACTTGTGGTCATCATTTTCTCTTGGCTACAGATCTTGATAACAATTTTGAAAAAATATGAAATAATTATTTTACTGTTTTAATTTTGTGAATCGAGACAAAAGTTGACTTTGGCGTTGAAAAGTTTAGAAGAATTGACAGATATACTTTTACATTAAAGCAGGGGGGAGTCACTTACGCATGCGTTAGTTGGTCATAGCGTCTCACTGTTTACAAACAAGCATCTACCCATGAGCCTTTGCGATTTTAGCGTGTGGTGTTATCGTCTCTTCGGACTCAATTCCTGCGCATATGCAGGTGACGATCCTGTCGCTTTAATAAGTTTGCCATATATACATGCAGTATCTAAATGATAAATTGTCTCTTAGATTTGGTAAATTTGGTAGAAAATGGATAATTGCATTTGAGAAATGTTTTAAAATGAATAGATTCTCACTAATTCTTACTTTTGTGTTATTGCAGTTGTTGACAGATGCTGAAAAAAAAAGATTTGAAGAAGGAAGATTAAGGCAAGAGACAAGGAAAACTCAAAGACTACAAGCAAAGACAAACCAATAAAAAACAATCATCCTAGCGGAAAATTTGCTGCCACAAATTGTCATTCAAATTTATTATTATTTTTTTAAATATCTACACTGTCGATATGTTGAATCACACAGACCTTCTCACTGCCACAATTTCTCGCCCAAATTTGTCTGCATTTTTTTCCTTAGATTCTTCAATATTTCTGGAAATGAATCCTACTTTTGGAGCCAACAAACAAAATTTGAGTCAATTTTCTGTTTTTACTCAAACAATTTGGCTATTTTTGTCACAATCTTCTGAAGAAAAGTGCTGACTGTAAATGATATTATTTTGCGAATTTCGGATGAAAAGCGGAAACTGATGGTGAAAGCGTTAACAAGATATTAATTTCTAGCTGTGATCAAAAGTTTTTTTATATTTTTCTGAAAACAAGATATTTGTGCAGAGAAAAAAGTTGATCTGTGAAAGGATTATTTCTTTTGTTTCAAAAATTCTACATTCATTTGTCAGTGTAAATATCATGCATGGGTGAACAGTTTGCGGTGTTATTATTTTAACCTTGCCCAAATTATTAAGAAAGGGAAAGAAAAATGTCCATCAGTTTTGTCATGAGATTTACAATCAATAGATGACGATGGCTAGAGTCACTGACCATTATGCATTTGTGTTTATTGTATAGGTCTTGGATACTTGCAAAATCATGTTTATCTAACTCTTGTGCTTTGTTCAAATTTTCTATTTATCTAATATGGCATGGTTGCCGTTCTTTTGATGGGACGTGTACTCCCCATGCAGTTATGATAATAGATCCTGATCTATAATTATTTCAGTGGATTATCAAAAGTGATCTAAAAAAATATAAAACATGTGCGTTGAAATTGCAATAGTTGCAACTGCAAATGCAGTTTAGCAAACTGGGTCTGCATGGTGGATATTTCAACCAGAACAATTATGCCGACTCTTATTAAATTCAATTTAATTCAATCACATAGAGTATATTTATAGTAGTGTATTTTTGTACGTTGTGTATGTAATTTATATTTAATTTTTAGAATTAAAATGTACAGAATGTCTTGATTTCTGCTTCATTTTGACTTTTATTATTTAAAATCATATTCAACATGGCATTGCCTAAAATGTTTCATTATTTTTTCGATTACTCTCAGTGCAACAAAGGCATTACCTTCATTTTCACAAATATTTATCTATAGATTCAACTGCCATTGAAATTTATAAATATTTGTAAGTATGTTGTGCTCAGTGTGCGAGTATTTGTGAAATCACAAATATGTGAAAGTAAGAAAACTTTTTATTCAGGGATTACCTATTAAAAACTTAAAGATGAAATTAAAATCCACCAATAGACATGCTTACAGGACAATGTCTGGAAAAAATACTTGGCACAGTTTACAAACTACCAGTATTGTCCCTTTAAAGTTTTGATACTTGATGGCTGAAACATAGGAAACCTGTCTGTTTGAAATTGATCAATATTTTCACGATGGTTCATGCCTACTTGAAATAAAGAGCAGCAAGTAGTTGATGCAAATAACTGTTTATTATGAGAAACATGTTCCCTTAACATAAACAAGCGTATTCGTATAATTAGACGAGAGAGGGCGGAATTTATTATAAAACCGATGGAAAAGAAAATATTTTTGAATAAATAAATTTGCAACGATTTAACAGTTCCAAAATATGACTGACTGAATTACTGTTTGTTGGAATTGCTTGGATAAAAAAAAAAGCATTTCAAATAATATAAAATGAAAGTTCAGTCAGTTCCTAGTGACCTTTGACCTGTTCGAGGTTATCAGCTGGAATAACATTTTATTGCTGTTGGGTTTAGCTAACATTTTATTGCAAAATTCGATTATTGTTTATTAATGCTATTCTATAAACTGCCACAGTATGTCCAAATTTATACACTCATCTAAAAACCGTGTTGATTTTGTTGATCAGCGCCCATATGCCGCGGAAGTCTCTCAAAACAACACGTCGATCATGTCGTCTGCTGAGCACAACTCGTGCTCACCTGATCATAAATTTGTTGAAGTTTGCAGGTGAGTGTCTTTGTCGTTAACAAATTCATGTGTTTTGGTGATTATATCGCAGTGTACCTATAAAAGACGGGTGATGACAGTAGGATGTGTGTAAATCGAGTAATGAAACCATACCAGAATGTATTTCAATACAATTTCGGTTTCGATTATGTTAAAAAATATTTGCAGCATAGAAAAACTTATTTTGATTATGTGAATGTCGCCGACAACCCAACACACAAAGCAACATTAGCAAAAATACGTATCATTGACCATCGCCATTGCCCAAACTCTACCTGTATATTTCGGTACATGCTCACTCTGTAAAAGTAGCAATCAGGCTGAAAATTAACACATTTTTTGCACCGTGTACAGTACCTCAGAACCAGAAGTTGTAACTCATTTAGAGTTACATTTGTTTCCAGAAATATTATTCAATTTCACTATCAGCATTTTCAAAATGTTGGAAATAAATAACAATTACATTGCTAAAATATATAATTTTATATGTTTTCCAGGGGTTTTTCTAGAAAATTGGGGAAGATAGGGTTCTCCCTACCGGGGTGTGGAGTTTTTGATAATTCTAAGTTAAAATGGAACATTCTGTGGCTTCCTTGGGGCCAAAATTACTATCAGACAGGTCACAGTTGTAGACTGTGGCCACATGTGATCCCTGGTCAATCAGAATTTTATGGTTGCCAGAGGATCAGCTACCCAGGGAAAGGGGGTGCATGGCCATGGCATGAGGGCGCTGCACCCCTGTTCCCTTGTTTAAAAAAATCCCTGTGTTTTCAGTACAATACAATACAACTATGTATTAGTATTATATTATTCCTTTCTCTATATGTCGTTAGGGTATCCCTAACATGGAACACCAAGAAATGGTCAGGCAACACACTGTAAGTCATCCAAGTAGTCCTTTATAGAGATGTATAATTCTGATCCTATAAAGACCTGATGGACCAGTTCATGCTGTCATTTGTTTTGGATACTCAAAATTTGAAGTTAAATTGGTTCATTTTAAAAAAAAAAAGTTTAAAATTATGTAAATCCAGGGATTTTTTTAAACAAGGGAACAGGGGCGCAGCGCCCTCATGCCATGGCCATGCGCCCCCTTACCCTTAGCAGATCCTCTGGCAACCATAAAATTCTGATTCACCAGGGATCACATGTGGCCTGTCTGATAGTAATTTTGGCCCCAAGGAAGCCATATAATGCTTCATTTCAATATAGAATTATCAAAAGCTCCACACCCTGGTAGGGAGAACCCTATCTCCCCCACTTGGTGGCACCGCTGAATTGCAGTGCTCCCTCTTGCAGTTTTTTTTCTAGAAAAAACAAACTGAAATCCATAGTAGTCAAGTAGTGGGCCACTAGTTACTGAAAATGGTAGCTCCGGGACAAGATTTAGTAGTCTGTTAGTCTTTGTCTTATGTTAATTTTCATTTTATTTCTGACTGTAAAATGATCACACAAGTTATAGTAAAACTTTTGCAGGAAATCAAGTGAATTTCTCATTATGATCTCATTCTTTTTGTTATACAACAGATTAATGATGCCTGATGATGCCAACAATTCTGGTAACGTACACGGAGGTGTTATACTTAAGATGATTGAAGAAGCTGGTGCCATAATAACAACAAGACATTGCAATAAAAATAGGGTGAGTAGAATTATAAGATGATAACAGGTGAAATATTCACTGATGTTAACTCACTAGTTTGTGATGAAAACAATACATTCCTTAGTTAAGTGGGAATATTCACTGGGGTTTAAATTTCCACGACACAGGGGCATCAAAGGCAATTGCCAATTTCTAACACAAGTCTGATCCCTTAGTTTCAGTACTCCAGTGAGACTGGTAGAAAGGTAATATATGAAATGATTCTTAAAGAGAATTTAAATGTAACTTTTAAAGTACTGCTATATTCCACTACATTTTGTAAAATTAATTTTGTTATAGGCCATTTTCCATTCATTCAAGATCCCACAGGACAAAAAAAAATGTCATTGTGTCATAGTGACACCATACATGTATGTTTACATTTTTTCCAGCTAGCATGCCTAAGTGTGATAACAAATGTCGCTTGCTGATCAACATAGGCTAGCGATCTACTTTGATAACATTGCCTATAAGTTGTTTTATATTAACAGGAACACATACATGTATATTCAATAACAACAGCAGTGAACAATGCCATTATTTTATGAAACAACAAGGGACTGTGGGCATGAATGCCATTGTTGTTTTCATTTTGCATATGACCAGTAATGTCCAGATATTATGAGGTTATTAGGAGGATACTGCAAAATATGTACAAAGACAGTACAGTGGGAGTATTGACCGAGTTGCAGCCAAGGTCGATTCAACCGCATACTTTCGGATAACCTTATTCTTATACATCTTTTCCTCCCAATGATACATCATGGGAATGCCAAAATCCAAAAAGTTTGGAAAGGATTTACCAAACTTCTTTGTGTGGGGTCCAGTCAAACTTAGTGCTTGGGGCTTCAACTTTTTTTTTCATCATTAGAGGACGCTTATGCACGTAATCATTCCAAATTTGAAATTCACATTTCCTAATATGGTAGGATGCAAATACCTAGTGCAATACTACAAAATTCAAGAGATGGCATAATAATAAGCCAAGGTGGTAATTACGCAAATTATTTAAAATCAGACATGGCAGTGACTGAAAATGTTACTATTGTATGATTATAGGGAAAAACTATAATCATTGCTATTTCTGATTTCAAATAATACAAAATAATATGATATGTATTGTATTTTATTATTAATATGTCAACAATGGAAACTGCATGCAATAAATGTATTATTATGACAAGATAAATGGTAATAACATATTTTCAGGACCAATCAATAGATCCGTGTATGACAGCCCTTGCCAGGGTGGAAAGAACTGATTTTCTAAAGCCGATGTTTATTGGTGAGGTTGCACAACTCCATGCTGAGATTTCCTATACATCTGAACATTCGCTGGAGGTGCAAGTCATTGTATGGGCTGAAAATATTCTGGATGGTAAGCAAATTTGTAACTAGTCTAGTAAGTTCACATATAGTTATAAGTGAAAGGCTACTCATATCATCTACTTTCCTAAAAATAGACAGTTGTTGCTGAAGATATTACACAAATTCTTCTATTTGCAATAGCAGATCAAATTTCACATTTTCTTATTAAATGTCTAAGACATCCACAACCTGAAGGGGGTATTTGTACATGAATAGACATACACCTATAGATATATTACAAAAGTATGTTCAGTTACCAAAATGTCATAAAATATATTTTATTCAACTTTATGGTTTGTGTATGAATAAAAAAAAAAAATATTTTGTAAACCTTAATGCCTACAACATAGAATAAACTTGTTTGGTACAAAATTGATGCTATTATAGTCAAATATGTGATTTATCTTATATTCGCATTGCCTAATAAAGTTGGTGAAGGCAGATACCTTGGTTGATTGTTGACATTATGTTACTAATTCAAGTCTCTCTTGCTTAAGTATTTTTTTTGTTTGCTTGTATATAGGTTCCAAGAGGTTGACAAACCGTGCTACCCTATGGTATGTGCCACTCTCTATGGTAACAACTCCAACACCTAATAAAGTAGTGCCAACAGTACCAAAAATGATATATACTAACCCAGAGGCTGAAGAACAGGGTAGAAAACGATATGAAAATCAGAAAGATGAACGGGACCGATTTGGCAGAGTCACTAGAACTATAAGTTATGATATAGGTGAAGTAGATATGCTGAGAACCTCAGGTTAGTGTCCAAAATGATGTTGAATTAAGACTATTGTTCAGTTTGACCAAAAGGCATGTTATAGATGTTTTGTAAATCCAAATAGCAGTTGAAATACTGATTGACCAATCAAGCAAAGGTTTCATAACTTTCTATAAGAGGGTGAGCCCCTGTTGCATACAAACTATAAGGTCATGTAGCAGTCCAAATCTAGTAAAATCGTGTGAATTGCGTCCTGCGCGGTGCTCCAAACCCTTCACAAGCCTGACAGAACGGTGTAGTTTTTCACTTCCCCCGACGATTTGTTGTCAGTACCAATCAAATTGCAGGAATGTCATAGTGACAGCTATCAAAGAGTAACAATTCACAGCAGAGTTTATTTGTTGACAAAATGTGTGATAAGGTGCTGGCAAATGTCTGCCCAATGTCTTGAACAGTCTGTGATTTTTGCCATCAATGCAAACATGCATGGCTTTGTCCCTCTGGTTGCACAGGAAAGACACGTATGTAGCCTGACACGGTTGCTCGAGTTGCGCCCTCCATGAGGTGTTACCATGACCACCAAAATGAATATTCATAGAAACTCATTGCAAGAAGGCGTGAACTTTGTCAATTTGCAGTATTGATCTTGCCGACAAGACATACTGGTACACTATTCTGTCAGATGTTATTGGGGTCTTATGCCGTTTGGCCGGTGAGGGCCCCACTCACAACTGCATATTAGACTTATAACATTTGTATTATATTCATTTATGACTATTTTGAAAACCATAAATAAATTTAAACTTAAAGTTAATTTAAATATCGAAATTGAAAAAAAAAAACATTAAAAAAAAAATTGAAGCCTATACCTTCATCTGATTTTAATCAGATTGGTAGCAATCCATTTCACTTTATCTTAGAATGTGAAGTTGCAAGTTTTGTACAATTAAAACATGCTTCCCTTTTCTTATGAGTGTGGATTTTTCTCGCTAGTATTTATTTGAAATGATAATCATAACCTTTTGAACCCAAATTAACATCACCTATTCATATAATTTATATAGTAATAACTTTATTACACTACTATGCCATCAGAGGGCGCAGTATGGTAAATAAAATACAAATCATAAGAAAAAATACAGTAGCTAAACTATAAGATAAAATTAAAATTAAAAGATGTTAAAAGCTTAATAGGAAAAACAAATTAATGATAGTTACAGGATTCTCCCAATGTAGAGGTGATAGCTATCATATACCTGATTTCTGTTTTGCCTCATTTAGAAACTTTGCCAGGGGTATGAAGCACGTCATTATTTTAATGAAATTGTCTGTTTTATTTAGTTTATTTTTAATTCCTATTTCTTGAAACAGCTCCCCTCTTTCTTTATCGAGAAATTCACAATCTAGGATAAAATGTTAAAATGAATAATATATAATTTATAGTATAGGTTTATGTCAGGTTTATAGGTTTATGTCAGTCACTGGACATGTGAGCTGAATAGTTTCTTTTATTTTATTAAACTGATAACCAAAGGCCAAGACTAGTGTACAGGCTTCAAAAAAAAGAAAAAACTTGTTATATTATTTTCTTTCAAAAAGTTTCTGATCATCAAACTAATTTGCATAATTTATTTTTCGAAGAGTTTTCCAATAAAGGCTTGTCAATATGATAATAGGTATGAGTTTATCACACAAGAATACCACAAAGTATGCTCCAAGATAATATCAGTACTGCCTTGAATGCAGTTTTGGCAATATATACAATTCAATGAGAGATAACAACCCAAAATACCAACAAAAGTACATTTTGTACCACCAAGTGTTTGTACAATCATCTGCATTCAATGTTCGAATTTTATTTGCATCATATGCTTCATTGTTGATATGTTCAATCACAATCCCTCTATAGTTACTGAGGTTCAATCTTAACTTATTCCCTGAAGTAAATACTAATTTTAAACATAACAATAAAGACAAATATGTTTCATACAAGTGCAATGGAACATAGAAAAAAAAATGTTTTGTGTCAGATGTCCGTGATGATATTATATTTTTTTTTATTGGTTGACGTCAGCAGAGTTGAGTGATTACCACCAGAGTTTTGTATCAATCTGAGCCGCAAATAAGCACTGATTCTACTTTAATGGTAACTACGAGTGTCTGCTCATGTTAACCTAAGAGAAAATATTATAGGATTGTATATTTATCGCATGCACAGGGGATTTTCTAGAAAAAAAAGGGAGCACTGCATGCAATTCAGCAGCGCCACCAAGTGGGGGAGATAGGGTTTTCCCTACCAGGATGTGGAGTTTTGGATAATTATAAATTAAAATGTAGCATTCTATGGCTTTCTTGGGGCCAAAATTACTATCAGACAGGCCACAGTTGAAGACTGTGGCCACATGTGTTCCCTGGTCAATCAGAATTTTATGGTTTATGGCCATGGCATGAGGGCGCTGCGCCCATGTTCCCTTGTTTAAAAAAATCCCTGCATGCATATTACTACAAACTTTTAAATGTTGGAGTGATGAAAGTGGAACTAAATACAAATATATCATTGTGCACACCTAGTATGCTAATTTTGTTGGCAATCCTGTTCTATTTCATGTGAACATCTTATATACACTGTGTGGTAATTCTACTCTGTTGTGATACTTGCTCCAAATCGTATGGAATTTTGTTATTTTAATAATTTTTATTTTTCGGGTGGGGGGACTGGATAAATTTAGAAACTACACACAAAAGCTTCCCTAAGTAAATCATTTTTACTCTAGCTAAGATTTGTAGTTATTAGACTATATACAAACCTCGAAGCTCCAAACAATCTTTAGACAGTATGTGATGTCAAACTATGTGATATGCATTTCTGATCCGTCTGTATTAGCTAGGTCACACTGTGAAGATATACATGTTTTGCATGTAGTAATATGAGGTTATTAGGAGGATACCTCAAAGTATGCATGAAGACATTACAGCAGGAGTATCGACCGACGCACAGCATACTTTGAGGTATACTTTGAGTGCATACTTTGAGGTATTCTTGTAATAATCTTATTATTATACACCTTCCTTCCAAGGATACATCATGGGAATGCCGAAATTCAAAAAGTTTACAACAGAATCAGCGAACTTCTTTGTGTGGAGTCCGGTCAAACCCCGGTGGCAGCCATGCTTGTTTTCATTATTAGAGAACACTTACGCACACAATGATTCCAAATTTGGAATTAGCATTTCCTTATATGGTAGGATAAAAATACCCTGTAAAATACCACAAAATTACGGCACGTTGTAACTTATGGCATTACGGAGACAGATGTATAATAATAAATATATACATGTACTTCTTTCAGGTGTGATGCCCTATTCTGTTCCATTCTCACAGTCCAATCTTGTACATTTAGTTGGCCCATCGGATTGTGCAGTACACGGATACTGTAAAGGTGGTGTGACTATGAAGCTAATGGATGAATGCGCTGGTATTGTTGCATGTAGACATTGCAGAACTCAAGTTGTAACTGCTTCACTTGATGTGACAAACTTTCATAAACCTGTCAAGAAAGGTAAATATAGTTGTTATGTAATTATATTGGGACGACACTGCTAAGTATGCACAAAAGAAAGTTGGAATATTAAACAATGTTGTTGAATGCAAATCAAATGACTATATGCTGTCTTGTGTGATTTCCGCATGATATCTTTCTTTTGGTGTCACTGCCGGTGGTATGCAGACAAATATTTTTCACAATGCAAATCTTTCCAGGAACACACGTCTTGGAACTTTATGCCACACTTAATCACTTCCTACTTGAAATTAACATTTGAGGTACAAATATCTCTGTCATTACCACAATAATACTTTGTGTGCAAAGCACGCAATGAGAGTCTTATGTGTGTATGTAAGCATTTGTCTTATAAACAAACCTACCCCGAGTTATGGGGGAACCAGAATTGTCTTGACCCCCACTCTATTTATTGTGGTTATTTGAAGACATTACACTCTTTCTATCATACTAAACTGGTCACCAAATTTGTGTTTCTGCTTTTTACCAATGCTGGCATGAGCGTTGGCAAGCCTACGCAGGTTTCAAGTATACAGCGCCACCAATGGCTGTTCCTGGATCCATGAGTCGAGTGATGACCCTCAGTATTTTTCATAATTTATATTAATATTTAATTGAATTTAGTCAAGTTTGCATAGCTTAAAGTTACTAACCCTAAGCTTTGCAAACATTTCTATGTTAAGTAACAGGATATATGATGTTATTCCTACTTTCTACTTTCTACTACTTTGAATTAAAATGCAATTAGAATGCTAGATTCAGATTAACCATATTATATTAATAATTAAGATGATCTAGTTGTTCCATATAAAACCATGATTTGCTACATTTTCTGACAACCTCACTTCCTCCATTATTTCATAAAAATTATTAATAATCATTAGAATGTCCAAATAATTTATATAACTACATATAATTTGTAATTTTGAGATATGGTGAGATATATCAATCAAAAATATAAATCAATGAAAAAAAAAATTACAAAACTCATTATTTTCATGAATGTTTGGTTTGACCTTTGTGTGAAAATTAGTTTGGTGACCACACATATTATCTAGCTTTTGTAAAAAACAGCATATAATAAATTCACAGTGTAAATGTTAAGACAATTAACAATCAGATCATTTGTTTTAAGGGGAGCAAACTACCATATAGTATGTAGTATATTACAGCAGGGTGAACATTTGACTAAATTCAAACACTGAGGGCACTGTCATTATATACTGCTACTCTACAGATGCAGAAATTTCACTAAACTTCTTAATACATGAGAGCACATTGATGTGATTGAATGCCTGAGAGTGTAGCAAAAAGGTTGTTCTTGTACCACATGTACTGTATTTAAAGACAATGGTGACATGTGTAATCTAATATTTATTAATTTCGACTTCATGTCATGACTGAAGTCAATGTGAGTTCTGCTGTTCTTATTTGAACTGATCCAATTTGAAACCGCATAATCGCCATCAAAGGTACAGTTTTTGAATCAGCAGTTTTGTGGACAATCACAACTGTACATGGTAACCACAAAAGATACCAAAAGCAATTGTCATCATAAACAGGTGGTTGATATATAAAAGTTGATACCCTAATTCATGAATACATGACAATAATTGGTCAAAAAACATTTGTAGATGGAGAATAAAAAAAAAAAATCCTGTTTCTTTTTTATAACTTGAAAATGCCAATGTATACACTAGGTGTAATACACTAAACATGTAATCAAATACAATTATTTTGGCTTTTATACACAGGTATAACCAAACCATTGCCAAAAGAGCAATCACTGGTCACATTAGACAGGTCCCCTTTATACAGGTCATTTTTCATGTAAATTGCTTTTGAAGTTGTTCCGTTGGGCAGGTGGACAATATACAAAAGTTGTCATGAATACAGGTTTTACTGTACTATATATTGAAGGAACAGCAAACTGACTGAGATTGACTTTGTTGAATTGATAGCCATTTTGTCTAAAAATCTGAATCACAATTTATAAACAGGGTGATTTTTTTTTTCAAACTTTTTATCATGATCATGGATATTTACAGGTGCATGTCGTATTTTTATTTTGAGATTCAATTCTAATATATAAGTTTGCATACAATGGTCATTTTCTCTAAAATTTTAAAATTGCAGTCTTTCTTTTTCTGAGTGTGTGTATAGCACATATATGATATTTTGTCAAGTTATGACATCAACCTGTATCTACACTTGTGGATTACAGGTAGCGTACTGTCTCTGACTGGTATACCAACATTCACAAGCAATAAATCTATGGAGATCGAAGTATTGGTAGATGTGGAATACATCTTTGGTGGTGAAACACACAAAGACCGAGCTGTCAATGCATTCTTTACATTTGTGTCTTTGGGACCTGGCAGAAAAACACAACAAATACCTGCATTAAAGGTAATACACTACATTAAATTTAAATCAGTTAGTCACATAGGGGTCATTATTATCTACCTGGCAGTGAAAATTTGTGTCATAGAGACTTGGCAGAAAAACACAACAAATACCTGCATTAAAGGTAATACACTACATTATATTTAAATCAGTTAGTCACATAGAGGAGCATTATTATCTACCTGGCAGTGAAAATTTGTGTCATAGAGGCTTGGCAGAAAAACACAACAAATACCTGCATTAAAGGTACTACACAACATTATATTTAAATCAGTTAGTCACATAGAGGGGCATTATTATCTACCTGGCAATGAAAATTTGTGTCATAGAGACTTGGCAGAAAAACATAATAAATACCTGCATTAAAGGTAATACATTACGTTATTATACATCTGTCACAGTAATGCCATAAGTTACAGCGTGCCGTAATTTTGCGATAATTTACGGGGTATTTTCATCCTACCATATAAGGAGATCTAAATTCTAAATATGGAATGATTACGCGTGTAAGATGTATAAAAATAAGGTTATTACGAAAATACCTCAAAGTATGCACTCAGACAGCACACCGTGCATCCACCTCCGCTGCGTGTCGGTCGATACTCCAGCTGTACTGTCTTCGTGCATACTTTAAAGTATTCTCGTAATAACCTCATATTATATTTAAATCGGTTAGTCACATAAGGGTCATTAGCAGTGAAAATTTTTGTCCTTGAGACCAATAAAACACAAAGAAATGCATTAAATTAAATTCAAATCAGTTAGTTGCATAGGTCATTATTACCTACCTGGCAGCGACAATTGTACAATTCGGCCATTCATGAAAACCCTGTACAGTCGTGTTCAAAACATGTTACAGACGTGTATGAATATATTATTGATGTCTTCCTTACTTGGAAAATGTGCATTATTATTTTCACATCTAATGCAGCAACAGTGTAGTACATGACTGATATTTGAATCACATCACTGAACACAAAAACTATGACAAAAGCATGAGCCTTAGAAAAAACACACACTTCAATGGTATTTCAAGCTGTTAAATAACTAAGACTACAGTCTGGGAAAGGAGTATAATAATAAGTTTATCACAAAAATAAATTATGCACTTATGTAGTATGGGCTTGCATCAGTGTCTGCTACATGTTGGTTGATTCAGTCACCATTCTGTTCTCATGCATCTCCATAGAACTTCATATATTAAATTGTATGTATAATTTATTTTGATGATAGACACACCTCTGTCATTTATGTGCGAACATGTGTTCTACTAATATAACAAAAACTGTATTGTTATATGGAAAGCTATTCAATGCATGATACCTGTATAATACAATTATATAATATTTATTTTTGTTTCTAATGCCTAAAGGTACATACTCAAGGTGAGAAACTACGTTTTCAAGAAGGAAAGAAACGTTATGAGGCAAGAAAAGCAATTAGAATGAAAGCAAGACATCAAGCGTCTGAGCGACCAGTGATACAGCAGACAATGTAGTGGATGCCTTTATGTACTATTATCCGATTATATTTTAAACATTGGCTTAAACGGTGGTGGTCATCGTGACTGGGTACCATATGACATATAGCAATAAGTATGTGAGTCAAGTGTGTTGTTTGTTATTCCCCCATCAGACATGGTCAGAAAAAGTGGACTTATGTAGGGGATTCTGTTCAATGTCATTTATCAGACATGCCTGATAAATTGTATTCAATGTTGGTCAAAACCCACTCAAAATATTGTCAATTTTTAAATACTTCTAGACATCAAAAAGTACCGTGTAAGACATCAAAAATCATTTTGTAAAACTTCGTATAACATTCTCCACACATGTCACCAAACACAATTTTGAGATATTGAGGTATATCCTCAATTGAGGTAAATGTCTAAACCAGAAAAAAAAAACATAGTATTTTCACTGTATTTTATTGATAGATTTTCCTCAAACTGAGAATGATGACCCCTTATTTTTATTTCGTTGATATATCAAATATATAAAAATATCTAATAATACTTTTGTGTAGCATATTCTACCTCAATGTTTAAGTGGGAATTGAGTTCCAAGCAACGATTACAACGCATGCTGAAAACAAAAGTCTCATCGGGTTGTATAATAGCTTGAGAAATGAAACTAGTCTCCATGGATCTGTGTACACTGATGATTATCAAATCAGGATATGTATCAACATAATATCACTAGATTGGTTGTATGTACATGAGAAATTACTTATTTAAAAAGTGTGTATAACCTACACACTGCAAAGACCCTGATCAGACAAAATCAATTTGATCAGATTAAATAAACTATATGTTCAATTCCTGAGATTAATCTGATGGCACCAGACCACATTGTATAACTGAACAGATGTCTTCTTCTTGAAATAAAAACTGGTGTAATATATTCCATATTTATTTAAGCAATTTCGTGTTTGTTAAATTTGGATCCATATTTAATGGAAAGAGCTCAATAAATTGAATTTAAATGTTTTACTTTATCACTACAAACAATTACTTTTGTTTATTTCCTATGAAAGACCACAATTGCGCGTTGTCTGTGACGCCAAATATTCAAAGTACGCATGTCCATTTAATCATTGTAAGAACGCATTCACTTTGGGGGGGGGGGGCAATGCTTTGTGGCGTAACGAGGATCGCATCTGCTTATAGTGGCGTGGCGCATTTTTCGAGTTGTGAATTTGAATCTCGTGTTCCATTTGTACATGGTTGTAAATTTAGATTGCAATAATTTGAGATTACCTGCAAAGCAAAATATTTGAATTACCGATCTTGTGTCTTGGATACATTTAAAAATTACGCAACATAAACATTTTAATATTTTTTTCTCGAGAATGTACACCATGTGCATATATCAAGAATAAAATGATAAATTTAGCTTGAAATGTTTACTTTTCTATTGTAAACTTGTACAGTCCGTTGTTTATATAACCACATTACCTAATACCTATTAACATTCAGAAAAATAGTGATTGGCGTGTTGAATAATTGAGTCGTGCTTTAGAATTACTCATATCATATAACTCTCAATACCTTACATTAAATTTCCATTAAAGTGTGCATTCCTTAATTCGATTATTCGCCTTTACAATTAGCCAATACGATTGCTTTCGAATGACGTAATTTATTCAATGTAAATTGTATTTAATGTGTATCAACATGTCCGGGCATAAATCAGCGATACCCCGTTCCCATTCATTTTTCATTTGCATATCAAATGATGGCAAAACGTCATGTTTATATTTTAAATTGCCCCAATTAATGGAACCAAATACTTTCACACATTTTAAATCGGACTGCATTTCTGATGTACATTATACGGTCGTCGGTTCAATATTTTATTCGAATCGCAACAATCAAAGTATGGTCTTAATGCATTAAATTAAATTGATAACTACGGAAAATTGATATATTTAATCAATAATATCATTAGTCAAGTATCATTATGTAATTTTTTAGGGCTTGTCTAAAGATATTCAAAACATCCGACTGATGAATTTCATACAAAATACCCTCATATGGATCGTTGCCAGAAAGTTGATTGAAATACAATATAGTCGTATCGGATAAACGATTTTTTGAAATGATACTCTGGCGTTTACTATTTAATGGGAGCTGGAATACATTACGAATGTGACAGTGAATATAACTGTCGGGAAAGAATCTCGTTGATTGAAGTTGCTGGTTAGAGCAGCCAGGCTCAACGTTGTAATAAATGACCATTTTGAAGAACGAAGCATTATCTTGTATCTTGCAAATGAGGGCTAAAAATATACTTTAATATGTATTAGGATATTCATTTATATGATTATGTATTATACAGTATTATATGATTAGGACTTACCATAGCAAATAAGTCGACCCTTTTGTGAATTCGTTCGATCGAAGTCGGTCGTGTCGTATAAACACACAATGAAACTTTATTTCAATATATAAAATTTGGATTTGCGCGCCTATAAATCCAATAACGATGAATTTGTCGCATACTCTGGTATGATCATGTGGGCTTGTAGAATGAAACAAGGAACGACCACAGCCGATGTATTGACTCAGAATGCGATTTGTATAAATTACAATAGATTTTAAATATGAGTAAAATACCGTCGTTTTCAAATCACTGAAATGAATGGACGCAAAGCGTGACCCACTGCATCATTGTTCCGAGGCAATAGAATGCGACCTATATCAGACTGTCTTGAACATCATAGTCGTAAATCTTCTTTAATCTTTGAGAAATCTGTACATTGCCCAAGGTTTTAAGTGTTCAAAATTTATAGTAAGTATTTTGTCAACATTGCATCAGTAACGTTACATTTCATATGGAAGAACAACCAGCACAATCAAATAAATGATACAACAGAATAAAACCAAGGCAAATCTGTACTGTAATAAGTTCTCAAGTCAAATAAAAAATACATTCCCCACTCCCCCCGCAATTTTCAGACTCACTCAACGAAGCTATCAGAACACATTCAACACGGCATCTGATTATAGCGCTTACTAGGGTACAAATAAATCATCCAACCTTTAGCCGAAGCTCCAAATTAGCCGACTCTAAAAACTCGTTATCAGCACTTATGGTCATCGACGATCACCTTACTCGTTTTTATTAGAATCACTTAGGAATCGTGGTTAGTCGGATTCGTATTCTTCATACTAAACAGTTTTCAAAATATGGTTTTCGTTGAAACTGATATTCGCAGTTTTGATTTAATTAGTTTCAATATTTGCAAATTATGATCCAATGTTATAGTTTCAATCAGACGGGTTGGGAATGGACAAATTCCACGTGTGATAACTTTGGATTATAAAATAAAATACTTGTTTCAGTATCACGTGATGGTTTGTCCGAGTACGTCTCGCAATCTGCAGATTCGTTCTCAGCCAGTTTAGTATTAATTACTCGTATTTTCTTTCAAATTGCAATCGATTGCACCACTGCATGACAGGTAAATATTGGATTTCAACACCGAGAAATCTTGAAAAATGTTGTTTTGTTTGCATGTACAATGCAGTGATCGTGCTCGTCATTACCCAACTTCGAAAAATCTTGTAAACATGCTAACAGAATAGGACAGCATACCGCGTGCATCAGATACCCGCAAATGATATATGTGATATGTAAACTCATAGTTGCTGTCGACATAGGAAGTAAAGTAAGCAAATAACACCGAATAAACGGCAAGGTAAAGACTATGTCTAATTATAGTAAATACGTACTGCGTGCGTGACTCGAACCGGCGCTCGCGTACGGCACCTAATCGCCTAGCTTCACGCCACTACACTTTTTTGGGGATGCCCGGTGGCCGAGGGGAAGACGTGTAGTGGCGTGAAGCTAGGCGATTAGGTGCCGTACGCGAGCGCCGGTTCGAGTCACGCACGCAGTACGTATTTACTATAATTAGACATAGTCTTTACCTTGCCGTTTATTCGGTGTTATGTGATATGTGTTTCTTTTAAATTGCGCTTTCCAGTGACGACGCAAGTCTGTGGCGTAAATGGGTAACTCGGAGCCGGTCACTCGTATCATAGTGGTTGTTGCATCCGGACTCGTGATCGGTAGTCCCGAGTTCAACTCCTACCTTGGCCAGAACACCGAAAAGAGTCGACCCACACCCTGGGTGAGTGTTTCCACAGACTTAATGAAAAGGTCAATTTTACTGGCCGAGATTTAATCATTAATGATGCGACTTGGCGGGAGGGGGTACCTTGGTTAACGTACACAGGTGCTTGTGTTTTGACCGGCCCTGATCGACGCCAGGATAACGCATTAAATTGTCATTTGATAGAGAGACAGCCGCATAGTCCTGCCATGTAGGCATGAATAAGGCTTGTATGGCGAAAATGTAACTATATATCAGCACTCGCACTTGCAACTCGCACATAAAAACAGGTTAATCAACTCGTCGGTATAGTTTTGGTCTATAGTCGTCTGTCACTGAAGATTATGTTTTGGGGAAATTTTACTATGCCCTAAATGAACACAATGTTCGATTTGAACAGTATTGCCTTAACGCTAATACGTCATTTTGACGTCAGTATACTATAATCTAAGACACAGTTCTACCTTGATTGCAGTGACACGCCGTCATGTTTTAAAAATGAAATATTCTATCTTAAGTTTATCTTCAGGTTAAAAAATAATTTGTTTTTTTTAAATTTGGCTAGACTAGTGATAAGTCTCTGTCCCCTGTGGCGCTAATCATTACTACTAAAAAAAACCATTATCTAATCTCATTGATGAATTGTATATGATACAGCTGTGTCATATCCCTAGTAACATAAATCACAATAACGTGCGTTTGACTGAGAGCAAAGACCTTATCCTTTTATTCTTTTCAGTATAAGTTTGTCAGCTTAGTATCTTAAGATGTTTATTCATCCATTCATTCATTACCCATTTCATTATTTCATTCAATCATTCATTTAGTCACCCAGTCATTCAGTTGAGATTAGGCGAGAAATCGTTGCTATCGCCATCATGTAAAGCATATTTTGTATTTATTCCCTTTTTTCAAATATCTGTTGACAAATTGCCTTTTAAACTGGGAAATTATTGTCATATTTGTATTTACGAAATCATTATTGAATTACCATATAAAGACCACCTGCCTATAAAAGAAAATTATTATTCCAGGTACCTTTACTGTTTTTATTTCCACATCAATACATCAGACATTTCCTGATTTGAATTGTATGAAACAATTATAAATACAGTAGTTCTTAATGTATTAGAGATTTCAACTCAACCTCAAGTAATTGGTGTCTGTGGAATTACATTTTCATTTTGCATTACCCTGATTGCCAATGAATAGGTCAATGAATTCACGTGATTCTGTAGTTTTTTTAATTGCGCCTATCCTACTCCCACAATGTCGTAAACAAACATTGTAGATTTGAACATGTACTCAATAAATTAGCAAATACAAGTACCCAAACTTCCATGTAAACAATGACATTTGCCGATTTCGCCATATCCTTAAACCTTACTATTAAATGCGATCATTGTAGATTGGAAAATGGAAAATACATGAATTCGAGGTTTAGAGATTGAAAAACTTGTTCGGGTACTCCAAGTTTTCACTTTGGGGGTTTCACTTAGCCAATTAGTAATTCAGAAAAAAATTAAAAAGTGTGTTCATCTTAAACTATTTTCCAATGTTGAAGTAAAGTACTATCTGTTTGCTGAAATCAATATTTGTAGAACGTCTGTATTGCAATATACTACCTGTATTGTATGTGCATTACTATATATAGTAGGTTCCTCCATATTATGAGGTTATTGCGAGAATACCTCAAAGTATATACGTAGACAGTACAGCTGGAATATCAACCGACGCCCAGCGGAGGTCGATGCGCCGCGTACTGTCTGAGTGCATACTTTGAGGTATTCTCGTAATAACCTTATTATTATACATCTTTACCTTCCATGGAAATGCTGAAATCCAAAAGGTTTAGAACAGAATCAGCAAACTTGTTTGTGTGGAGTCCGGTCAAACCCCGATGGCATCCATGTTTGTTTTTATTATTATTAGAGGACGCTTACGCGCCGCGTAATAATTTGGAATTCACATTTCCTATTATGGTAGGACGAAAATACCCCGTAAAATACCGCTAAATTGCGGCACGCTGTAGTTTATGGCGTTACGGTGACAGATGCATAATAAAGGTAATTATTACATCGTCTAAGACATTATTACACTAACTACTATTAGATATTTTTCCATATAATTTGACATTGTTCGGAATACTGTGTATAAATTTCTTGTGTCACATAAATTAACGCATATTGAATGGCATTAATTTATACAGGTAACACATGTTGGTGCCCCGAGGATACTGTATTCGAAACAGTGAATACAACAGCACTTGATTGGTTACCGAAAACAATTATTCTAAGTGTTCCAGTTGTCTATAATATGATTATGATGGCCATTATATACCCACAATGCGTGTTGGATAGACATACGGTATTACATTCAATTCAATGGCTGGATACACATTTATAAACAAGCTAGTGATAGTTTCGCATGTATACCTTGCAAAAGACGGTGTGACATATAATGTAATACGATTTCCGCTACTGCATGCTGGTCTTCGATAAAGTTTCTAATAACATAAATTGTTTGAACCCCCTAAAGTTTAAATAATTATTTATTTAGCAGATCGCTGGTAAGCCAAACATGGGACAATTATGCCTACATCGGGAAGTTCTCATGCTTTTAGTGTTACAGAAATAGAAACCATTTTGACTGACTTCAGTATACTTAATTGGATTCTTACAAATTGGCTTGAATTCACGAATCAAATTAGGACAACACCAAAGAAGCTCTTGTAAGCAAGTATTAATGGATATAATGGATTATCAATCTCTCCGCAGCTGCGGTTAAACTGGCCTTCTAACTAAGCAGATGTAAGAACAAATTCAATTGGTATGATTTGTTAATAGGCAGTTTACGTGAGTGTCCAAAAGGAATAAATTGAAGCTTTTGTAAATAAATTTATGTGTGCGCGTGTATGTAACATATATGTAAATTGTAGTTCTATCGGAAAGACCACGTTCTCGCTTGCAAATCAATACTGCATGTTGAGCTATATTGTTCTATTTGTGTATACACTATGGGATATTATATTAATATTTCTGGAATTGTTTCATTATAGAAGTTCTCTCTCATATAATTTGAAAATTACTAAGTACAACTGGCTAAGAGAGATTAAATTGTCTTCGTTGGTAATTTAAGAAACATTAATATCAGAGACGCAATCATATACGAGTGGCCATAATTGGTTTTTGACGTAATAAATGTAAAAGCAATATCTGTCAGTATTACAAGAATGACTAATGCATGCATGCATCAGAAAGGTTATGTATCAATTATACATTCAGCCATGCAAAGTCGACTGCTTAACGTGTCGTGTAACATGCCTGGATAGATCCATCTAAAATAGTAATAAGGCTTTCAGCATATTGTATTTTTTTTCTTCAAAATTCACAGTTCCGATTTCCATTACGAATGACTGTTCTAATATTGGGGGATACTGTAACAGCATTTGTAAAAGGCGTGGTAGTGCGACCGATAGATCATCAGAGCATGTATGCATGTGCGTTATCATATTGCATAGACTGTTTAAATGCACTATATGCAAATACCTAGTTTTGGTTTCACTGCTATTCATAAGACGACTTCTACTCTTCCTCAATCCATGATCCAGACATGGACCAGCAAGAAATCTTGATATATGTATAAACGAAATGTCGTTAACAATTGACAAATCAAAAAGGTTATTAAACAACAATAACTTAATAGATAAATAATTGAACATCCGTCTTGTCCTGTTGCAGTATATATTTGAAACTTGGCATGTTGATGAAGAATAACATCGACTTTGTTCAAATCCGATATTTTAAATGGTTCTTTTTAATGATTTTGTCTGTTAATCACTTTTCTCAAAATCCAATAAGAACAGCTAATACACACTTGACTTCTCTAACTGACATTTTATCGCAATAATGTTGCTGAACCAAATATGTTACCAGTCAGGCTTCACCGATATGTTTCTGATGCAACAACGGTGCTCTTGTGTACTATCTTGTGATATCACTGAACGATGCCAGAACGTAGTGTAGACCTTTATCAAACTCGCGGGAGTTTGCTTTCAGAGTATCGCCACAAACACCAGAGCTATTTCCGCTGAGAGACTGCTTGTTGTATCTTGTCAATTACAACCCATCACAAACCAATGCGCTCAATTAGTTCCAACCATTTTATTACTGTGATGCATCAAAATCAAGTATTTTTGCCAGAACTAAATATTAGTCGTTTATTAAAATACTCCATCCATTTGTTTTATGAATCTGATTAAATTAGTAAACAATAAACAGATTCAATTACAAATCTGGCTCTTCAACATGTACTGCGAAAACAATGACACCAATACTATTTGCAGTAAGGGGAGCTTGCAAGATATTATGATACCGTTTTTTGAAGGAGTGGTATCACTCGATATGTAATTCTATGGAGTTTTTGAATAACTTAAAGCGCGAGTTGATTTGTCCACTACATACACCACCACATTGTTCATTAAAAACTAACATTACTGGTAATGTCACATATGTTTCCCTGAAATATAATGAATTACCTTAACAAACTTTTTTCAAACCAAAATATGGTGATTGTTTGTTATTTTATTATATTCATACACACTGACGACAATATCTAGTAATGTTTAACATATGGTTCAATAATTGCTCTGGTGTACAAAATACACATAATATACTTTGGTTTACGCTAGTCGTATCAATGGTTTTCATGAGAAAGGCGTTTATTATTAATTAATATTAGTTTAAATATACGAAGTACACTAATCCTTTTCGTTTTATATATTAGTGTACTGATTTCCCATCGACTCTTTATGCAAAATGATCATAATCTGGCTATAATCTATTATAAACAAGCAAATTAAATATGCACGTAGGTATTATATGTTATTGGTAAAGACATAGCCGAATGCATTGAAATTATTTCAACAATGCCTGGTTACCTCAACTTGTCTAATATTACTCGCCCACCTCCACCCCAGAATAATATTTCATGTCTGAGTGTGCCCACTTCTATTTTGGGCTAATCCGCACTTCCAATCTAAAAGAAAATCAGTTGCAGTCTTCTTGCATAATCATCACGACATTTGTCTATGCTTGACGTAACCGGGGTATTATATTACGTCACGTATAGGGAAATTTATAACCACCTTACGGGGTTTATGGCGTAGTTGCGGCTATTAGTCTACTTCAAAAAAAAATATTATCAATTGATTACTAAAATAAAATAATGGCAAGAAGCAGCCTAATAGACAGGGGACGGAGGTGGATTACATTCGTCCTATAAAATTCGTCATCCAGAAAAACTTGACACTGTGTGGCGTGACATTCTTAGTTTAACACCGGACGTTGCGCCTAATTCCAAAGGTTGCTACACCTCTCCTATCACAAAACACGAGGGAGATCTACAGTGGCGCATTATTCAGGGTGCCTACACTACAGCGGGCTTTCTTGTTGGTGCCAATCTCGCCACTTCAGAAAATTGTCCACTTTGTGGCGAGTTGGATTCTTTGCCGCATATTTTCCTGGCATGTCCGGTGATTGATGCCCTCTGTGGTAGTATCAAGCATTTGTCTACAAATCTTCTCAAGCCTGGTATCTCAGTTCCACATTGGTGGTTTGTTATTCTTCCTCCTCATCATTCGAGTAAATTTCTCTCTCGTCAGTGTGAGAGCATCTTCTTGTATATTATATCAACTGCCAAAATAGCAATTCATATCTCTCGTCGGAATAAGCGAGAGAAAAACCTGCTTGTGAATCTATTTGAAATATTCAAGAATCGAATTGTTGCCCGGATAAAGTCGGAGTACCAGTATTTCAAAATGATAAAACAACTGGAAAGGTTTGAACAAGTCTGGGCTACTAATGATACACTTTGTTCAGTAGAAAATGGAGTATTACAAATCCATGTCTGATTGCGTTTTCATATTTTATTTTTTCTGGTTTCCTTCACATGGTCATTTTGTTTCGTGTTTTCTTTATACGTTTCGGTTTTCCTTAGCATTTGGCAGGGGGGATCGTAACCTCTTGTAGTGAGAACCAGTGTGACTGGCCTGCCAACGGGATGCTAAGGTTTTTATAGTAAAAGTTATCAGTCACTTCCGTTAATGTAATTTAGTTTTATTATCCGTAAATCAAAAATCACTATACTATACTATACTATACTATACTATACTATGGTCGGGTGAGGACGTGTTTTCACATCGCTCCGTGGTTTGTGCCACTTCCCCAGCTTTTTGGCGCGTATAGTACTTCAGCGTGTCAGCTTTTTTACTACAAACACGTTGCATTTATCATTGGAGTGCTTTCTGTGAGTATTTTGTACTGTCATTTTCGGAATTTAACGTATTTTGGGTTGGTTTCATTTTGGGTGTGGCAAGGTGACACGTCATCGTTCACGCTCGGTGTACTTGACCAACTTGATCGCAATTATATTGCCTCTGTGAGCGCAGCGATTTTAAATCAACATTTCAACTATTGTACATATTTTCTTGTGAGTATTTACTTGGGTTTACTGGGGTGTTTTCTAGTATTTGGGGGGAGTTGTGTTTCAAGGTGTGGCAAGGTGAACGACGACCAAGATGGCGTCTGTTCAAAACAAGCCTTCGACCACACCCTTTTTAAAATTGACACGTAATCATGCAGTTCGCTGCGAAAATTGTGATGGCGTTTTTGTTCATTCATACGTGGAGGCAATGGCCGATTTAACTGGCGGTAGCAACATCGTCGCGGCCTCTCGTATGAACAGGTCTGTAGTTGTTTTTTTCTTTAATGTTACGTATATTGACATGGTGTGTGCGGCGGGTCTGGACATCGGTGATCAGCACATTGCTGTTGAACCATTGGTTCGTCCATCAACTAGGGTTGTTCTTTCCAATGTCCCACCATTTATGCCCAATGATTGTATTATTCGTGCGCTTGCTTCACATGGCCTCGTTATGAGTAATATTCGTACCATTCCACTCGGTTGCAAACAGCCCTCATTAAAACATGTCCAGTCTTTTCGTAGACAAGTGTATGTCCATTTGAAAGATCCTAATATTAATGGTTTACTGCCAATTCAGTATGATGGAAAGGTTTATAATATTTATGTTTCAACAGATGATTTTCGTTGTTTTTTGTGCAAATAACCCGGTCACACACGTAATAATTGTCCACAGTCTGGTGCTGTGCAAAACAGTGCAAACGAAACGTCAAAATTAAATATCAATGATTTAAACAAAGAATCTCACAATAATGGTAACAGTAATGATGTTAATGGACTGGTTTATGTATCTTCTGATAAAGAAAATGATAAAACTGTCAACAATCATATTGAAAATGATACAACTGTGCATAAAGAGGGATATGGTGATGATGAAATGGAAATTGAGAGCCAAACTAACAAAAGTAAAAAACGTGCTCGTTCCAAATCACCAATCAACAAAGAAAAACGGTGTGTTACAAATACAATACAAGGTGAATCTGAACGTAACAATGATTGCAGCGCTGACATTACTGTATTTAATGATACAACTGTTGAAGAGAGGGTACAAACCCCTCCTTCTCCCCTCCACCTCCCCCTTTATCTACCCGACCCATTGTTGAAACTGCGCCACCTCACGTATATGCTGAGGTAACTGTTACTAAACCGGTGGAAACGGTTTCTATGCATATTGTTAATAACGCTGGTGTTCATATATCATCAACGCCCCCGACAGAATCTAGTGCTGATTCTGTTAATTATTCGCCGTTCATGAACACCCCTTTTTCCTCTACAGATAACATGTCACAGGACCTATTTGTGACACCCCTTGCTTCGAAGGACGTACCAACTGAGGCCACAGGTGAAAACGAGTCTGATGATACGGACAATGAAGGGTCCGTCATTTCTGACATATCAAGCTGCGCTGACGGTGATATTCACCTTTCAAATGAGTCAATCAAAGAATTTTTGGTTTCCACTTTACACTCACGCCAGTTCATTGAACGATGTTTTGAATTTTGTCCCAATTTAAAAGTACTCCTGAAAAAGCTAACTAACTACAAGAATTCTCAAAAACAAAATTCGTCGCAAAAAATCCGTATTGGAAAGTTAATCAACAAAATTAAGAAACACATCAAGTCTACTGGGAAGCACCTTGCTGACTTTTAGATTCCTTGTTTTTTGTCTTTGTTACTACCTTACATTTATTGCCATGGCATCTTCCATATCTGGTGTTACACTCAATGTTAATGGATGTCGTGATGCTATGAAAAGGTACAATATTTTTGAATACTTAAAGAAAAAGCACCACTGCGACTTTTATTTTTTGCAGGAAACCCACTCTTTGCCTTCTGATGTAAATACTTGGCAAGTTGTGTGGAGAGGGAGGGGCGCTTTTTCCCATGGTTCAACAAATCACGCTGGGGTAGCTATTTTATTTGCACCAAACTCAGATTTTAATTTAATTTCTGTCACTGACATTATACCTGGTCATCTGCTGCACGCCCATGTCAAAATTAGCAATAATGCTTTTCACCCGTTCAATGTTTACGCCCCCATTGATTGTAATGAACGTATTCAATGTTTTCAAGAGCTCAAACATCACTTAAACAAGTTGAATGATGACCCAGTGATTGTTGGAGGGGATTTTAATTGCACGATTGCACCTGATATTGATCGGAATGGCGGCAAAGAGCCGGACATGCGCACATCTCATTGTCTCAGCTCCGTTTTGCAACGTTTTAAACTTGTTGACGCTTGGCGACATCACCATGGCAACATCACTAACTACACATGGGGGCGTGGTAACACGCTGGTTCGCCTCGACCGGTTCTATATTAACAAGCACATGCGTAGCCACGTTTTAAATGTTGAAATCAATAATGACGCTCGTGCCTTTACTGACCACTCGCTAGTATATATTAAATTTACTCAGGGTAACATCAAAAATAAAAATCCTGTTTGGTGTCTCAATACTGACGTTCTTAAAGAGGATCAATACATTGATACCATAACTGAATTCTGGGCTCGGTGGCAATTACAGCGTAACTCATTTAGTAACTTACAATCATGGTGGGATATCGGAAAGCATAAAATAAAACTGATATCTCAAGACTACTGTCATTTTAAACAGCGCGAGCACAAACAGCAAAAACGGGTCTTGGAAAATGAAATTCATGAAATGGAACATCATAACATGAACAACACTCCATTCTCTGATATTTACCATGAGAAAAAATCCATTTTATCACGTCTTGTTCAACAAGAAAATAAAGGTATGGCCATTCGAGCGCGCCACAAATATCTGAATGAGAGTGACATCTCAAGTTCTTACTTTTTCAACATTGAAAAACAAAATGGTCACAAAAAAACCATCACTCGTATCAAGCAACCTGATGGCACCATTACAGAAAATCCTAAAGTAATTAATCAAATTGTTCGCAATTTTTACCAATCACTTTACACACCTGATACTACAGATGAGCATGCGCAGAACACTATGCTCGAAGGTTTGCCTCAACTTAGTGAAACTGACCGCACTGACCTTGACAATGAGATTACTTTAGAAGAACTGAGTAACACAGTAAAAGTTCTTGCTAGTGGACGCACTCCGGGAATCGATGGAATTCCGTATGAATTCTATCAAAAATTCTGGAGTCTCATTGGCAAGGATCTCTGTGAAGTTTTTGTCTCGTCTGTACGAGATGGGGTTCTGCCATTGTCCTGCACAAGAGCGGTCGTCACTTTGCTTCCCAAAAAAGGTGACTATACTAACTTAAAAAATTGGCGACCCGTTAGTCTCTTGCGCAGTGACTATAAAGTTTTAACCAAAACTTTGACACTTCGTCTTCGTTCTGTTATTGGATCCATTATTCACCCTGACCAGAGCTGCAGTATTCCAAATCGTCACATTCATGACAACATCAATGTACTTCGTGACTGTATTGACTATGCCAACACTGCGCACTTGCCTCTGGGTATTGTAGCTCTGGATCAGGAAAAAGCCTTTGATAGGATTCATCGTACGTATATGTTTAAAGCATTACAGGCGTTTGGTTTTGGTTGTAATTTTATCAACTACATAAATCTCATTTATTCTAATGCCCAATCCTTTATTCGCGTCAATAGCACCCTCACCTCACCAATAGTGTTTTCGCGTGGTATTCGCCAAGGTTGCTCTCTATCCACCCTTCTTTACGTTATTTCTATCGAGCCTCTTCTTGATAAAGTCAGGCGTGAGAAAGACATTAAAGGTTTTGAAATTCCTCAGAGTGATGGTCGCCACTGCAAACTCGCAGGATATGCTGACGATGTTGAGTTTTTTATCACTCGTAAGCAGGATTTCAACAAACTTGCTGAATGGCTTCACATTTATGAGCGTGCTTCCAATTCGAAAGTAAATTTTCAAAAATCGGAAGGATTGTGGGTTGGAAGCTGGCGCAACAACAAAGATTCCCCTTTGGGTATTAAATGGAACAATACTGGTTTAAAACTTCTAGGGGTACACTTAGGCAATGAGAAAAGTTATACCAATAAAAACTGGGCAGAAGTTAAACAAAAGATAAAACATAAAATCGAGTTTTGGTCCCATTTTGCCTCAGGCATGTCCTACAGAGGACGCGCTCTCGTCATTAATAACCTGTTATCCTCTCAGTTATTTTATCGCTTCTACAGTTTGTCTCCTCCTCATGAACTTGTCAACTCCATACAAACATCTCTTGTCAATTTTCTATGGCAAGGTAGACACTGGGTGCCAGCGGCAACACTATACTTGCCCCTAGAAAAAGGTGGTCAGAATGTTACGCACCTGCGTTCACGAATTAACAGCATGCGTCTTGAATACATTCAACGATTTCTGTATTCTGGTTATGATCATTCCTGTTTTAAATTCACAGATTATTTTTTTAATCAAGCTGGAGATTTACCTTATGGCAGCCATTTATTATGCACTACGCTCAATAGCTCGCTTCTTCGACTGCCGTCGTTTTACGTTGATTTGTTGCAATGCTGGAAGTCTCTGGAAAAAAGGCGCATTTTTAATGAAAACAATGTCACCGACATCCTTGCCGAACCACTTTTTAACAACCCTTATGTTTGCCACCCTGTACGTAATGAACCATTTCTTTTAAAACACTTTGCCGCCGCACACATTATTAGGATTAGTGATTTGTATGACTTCACCAGTAATTCTTGGCTTGCTAGCTCTTATTTTGTGAATAAAGTGAATATTCATTCCAATCGCATCCTCAATCTCAGTCTTCAAATCCTACATGACGCTATTCCTGCTAAATGGAAACAGACTATCAACACGCAGTTAAAATCTACCACAGATAATCGCCCACCTCCTACTCACCTCAGCTTTCAGCTGCATGTTTCAGATGATTTAAATTATCCACTGTATAAAATAGAGAGAGGTGGGATTTACAGATATCTTGTCAAGGTACTCAACATAATTCGTCATCCAGAAAAACTTGACACTGTGTGGCGTGACATTCTTAGTTTAACACCGGACGTTGCGCCTAATTTCAAAGGTTGCTACACCTCTCCTATCACAAAACACGAGGGAGATCTACAGTGGCGCATTATTCATGGTGCCTACACTACAGCGGGCTTTCTTGTTGGTGCCAATCTCGCCACTTCAGAAAATTGTCCACTTTGTGGCGAGTTGGATTCTTTGCCGCATATTTTCCTGGAATGTCCGGTGATTGATGCCCTCTGTGGTAGTATCAAGCATTTGTCTGCAAATCTTCTCAAGCCTGGTAACTCAGTTCCACATTGGTGGTTTGTTATTCTTCCTCCTCATCATTCGAGTAAATTTCTCTCTCGTCAGTGTGAGAGCATCTTCTTGTATATTATATCAACTGCCAAAATAGCAATTCATATCTCTCGTCGGAATAAGCGAGAGAAAAACCTGCTTGTGAATCCATTTGAAATATTCAAGAATCGAATTGTTGCCCGGATAAAGTCGGAGTACCAGTATTTCAAAATGATAAAACAACTGGAAAGGTTTGAACAAGTCTGGGCTACTAATGATACACTTTGTTCAGTAGAAAATGGAGTATTACAAATCCATGTCTGATTGCGTTTTCATATTTTATTTTTTCTGGTTTCCTTCACATGGTCATTTTGTTTCGTGTTTTCTTTATACGTTTCAGTTTTCCTTAGCATTTGGCAGGGGGGATCGTAACCTCTTGTAGTGAGAACCAGTGTGACTGGCCTGCCAACGGGATGCTAAGGTTTTTATAGTAATAGTTTTCAGTCACTTCCGTTAATGTAATTTAGTTTTATTATCCGTAAATCAAAAATCACTATACTATACTATACTATACTATACTATACTATACTATACTATACTATACTATACTATACTATACTATACTATACTATACTATACTATACTATACTATACTATACTATACTATACTATACTATACTATACTATACTATACTATACTATACTATACTATACTATACTATACTATACTATACTATACTATACTATACTATACTATGCTGAAACTGTATCTATTACATTCATCGTGTACATTATCCCGACTTTACATATCTGTATAGAATACCGAGTTGGCATACCCGCGCTATGAATTTGAGTAACATTGCGTGTATTATGAGAATACACATGTGTGGCTCTTACTGTTTTACTGACTACGTTGGCTAGTGTACCTGTCAGTTGTTTTGTTCTTGTGGATTGTTTTGTCGATTGTTGTCTGTAGTTTAATTTTTTATTCTTGTAAATGCTTCCATAAGAGAAGCCGTTGAATATGCTAGTTTCATTTTTACAGTATATCCACAATTTGAATTGTGTTTATATATCAATGGCCATGTTACCAAAAAACGTGTCCCACATTACATACATTCAACTAGCAAACCGGAAAATATTTGTATTGTTTTCTATTACGAAATTTGATATTCTATTTATCACATGTATGTATATTTTTCATCTTTTTTGTAGGTCGAATATAAGAATCGTTACTTGTGTGCGGTTGTGTTAAGCGTTTTAATGCGTTCTATCGCCGGGGCTCCAGTCATTGTAAACATATTAACATTGTATGGATTTTATTATTTGTTACTAGATTCGTCAGCGGTCTTCACACACCACAAGCAGTAGTCACGATGTAGAGTACTAAATCCCATGTGTTGTTAAGGTGAGATTGGGAGAACGGTGAACTTTAAAATGCGACTTTGAAATGAAAGCATTCGAATTCGTCATATTTCACACAACTATTGCAACGTATAAATTGTCATCGAACTCGCTATGGTTGATGTGTAATATTTGGCTGGTAGAGTGTGTTATATTGAGAATATGAAATGGCTATGTCACATTGAGTGTACTAAATGTTATATCTAACGTATTTGCTTTAAAATTAGTTCATTCATCTACTGTAAAACATGTTGAAAAAGCGGCATGCAATTTTAGCGAATTGTGGTAAAATGACGTGATAGCGAAATGTTGATTGTCATTGTTGATATCTTTGTTTGGCGGCCATTTTGAATTGAAAATAAAGTCATTAGCGACATCTTGAATTAGCGAATCAGTTCTCTCGCTAAATTCGCGAAAAAGATTGTTTTACAGTATACTATATTGGGCAACCTGGTTCTGCTAAAATCTGTTTCGCATCGCAAAATACAACACCAAGCCACTAGAGATATACAACCTAAACATCGAATCCGAATGAAATGTATGATCCGACAAACAATGTACACTACTATCATGTCACATAACATCGTGAATGCATGCCGCGTAGATCCGTGTTTCGCCATGCGTTAGACATAATAATCGGTACTACTATATACCCTGAACAGTTACTACTTTAAATAACGTCAAATATAACATGCAGATAAGATTAATGTTTTAAACTTCGACATACGACATATCTGTTAATAAATAACAAAAAGTGACCAGGAGAAAAATTAAAAATATAAATATGAATTACGGTTTTTTGTTGTGTGTATGCTAGTGATGTAATGATTGAGCGTTTAAAGAAACAAATTTAAAAAAAAAACACAAATCAGTAAAAACAATATAAAAACAAAGTAATCTCATCTGATCTGGAGTACGGAGATCCTAGACACATAGATGAGTTCGGAGATCGTATTACAAGGTCAACCTCTAACTAGGCTCATGTTGAAGACAATTACATGGTTATGGATAATGGCACAAATACGTGAATATGTGTGCGTGCCCTGGAATATATTATAGTCTTGTGTTTTCAACTCGCCTTTATGCAGTCTAAGAAAACATTTGAACATTCGCTCAGGTGTTGCTGTTTCTAATGATGGAAAGTATGCTGATGAATGGGTAGACGCTGGAGAGTAGACAATGCGATGATTATCCAAACGTCATTGAATCTTCATCTCTGTTGTGTTGTCAATTGTATTTTCAATGGGTGAACAACTAATCCATGTCTGGCATTATGGCTGCCATGTTGACACAGTATTCATTGAACCGCATGTTCCATACAAAGTTATTTCTACGTTAGTCAAATTAACGTATGTAGACGTAACCCTACGCAGTTCTGCATAGCAAGAACAAATATATTTTTGTAAACGTTAATAGACATGCGAGCAGCATTTCCACTACATTGCACTTCACTGCGTGAGATGCAGCATGGTCTTGTGATTCATTCTAATTCATATTGAAGAAGTTATTTTTGTCTGGATTAAACACGGCGTCAATTGCCAAAGCAGACACAGACCTGGACATGTGGCATTATTTAATTACTTTGTCACAAATTAAGTTTTTCCTCTGCAATAAGTAATTTCCCGTCCAATGTGAAATCTCGCGTATTGCGTGAAGGCGCGAACCAAACGTCTGTCACAAAAAATGAACGATTTTATTTTTATTTTTTTAGCTCGATATCGAAATGCAGATATTTGAGAGGGGGATATACCCTTACCTAAAAAGCGGGAGGGTCGTCATCTGCGCACGCGCGGGAATTGAGTCCGTAGCGACGATAACACACGCTAAAAACGCAAAAGCTCATGGGTAGACGCTTGTTTGTAAACAATGACACGCTATGGTTATCTGACGCATGCGCAGGTTACTACTCCCCCGCTTTAATCAAACTGCCCATCATAATCAAATATGTATAACACATTATTAGACGTGAAAATACAACCTAAATATTTTCGTATTTGTCGAATGCCAAACGATGATTTGTCGTCACCACGACGCTACGACCTTTGTTTGTCATCTGTTTACATACATACACACAAACTTCACTAGCACAATATATTGATTGACCTGCTTGTATTATATTCGTTTGGTTTTTGGTCCTCAATTTCAAATTCATACACCATTTTAGAACATTTGGAGTGACATATTTGCTTATGCTCAAATATTTTATTTTACAAAAAAGCGAATTCACAAATATCATACGGGTACATGCATCGAGAATATATAATGAAAAAGCAACTGTTAACAAACTAGATGATCTCACAATCAGACCACGTGTTCAACCATCATTTACGAGGATAACGACTACATTTGTGACCGACGCATGCGTAAACCTGCCTACTAAGCGCGTCCGCCCCGCGCGTCAGAGCGCTACGCCCCGCGCGCGAGTTCGAAGAACGTCTTGCGTGTTATTATGTGAATGTTCGTTTGGATGTTAGGAAAATCGTTGCCATCAATTTTACGATACCCAATAAAAATAAGATAGCTGTTTGTTTGTTTGTTTTTTGAGGTAACGTTTCAACATTCTGTGATAGTTATAATACGATGAAGATGTTTGTATTCACAACAAAGCAATTATACCTGCAGCTCATTCAAATGAAGGAAGAAATAAAATACACGGAAATTGATATTGCATACGTTATGATATGTAGCTATAAGTATGGTGTAACTAAATAACTTATCGGTGTAATTTGCATATTAATTATTTCAATAAATTACGACGAAAAATTACGTCTCGACGAAAAATAAATTTTGAAACTGCTACAGAATTATAATCCTATTACACGAAAAGCTCTAACGTCTTAAACCTTACAGGCACAGTTGGTAAATTCAATCAATATAGCATAAATGGTACAGATGCATATCTATTCCCATGATATTTGTTAAACAACAATGTGCAGATTGTGTACAGTGAATGACGCGGTACTTTCTTTGCCTGAGGTTATTCTGACATTTAAAAGTGAGTTCGATGAAAATGTCGTCATTTGAAATTGTATTGTATTTCATATACGTTTTTTGAATAAGTAATTATGTGAAGTGGTAAAGGTGTTTGAGGTAGGATGGAAGAAGGTTCTTAGTGTATCTGACCTCTAAGCGATGACTTTGGCGCCGTGCCACACCACACTGTTTATCATTTTTGTTGTTGGAGGGGCTCTTGAAAGTCTGAAATCAACAAGCAAACAAATACTTTATCAGTCAGCATTGTTTACTTAAAGGATTGCAAGCAATAACTGTAACTTAAGAAAGACTTAACTAAATGTCAGAGTTTAAACCTTCGAGGCCAATAAAAAGCTATTAATTTTGTTTGCAAAGGACAGGAGGTAAGAAGCAACTATCGTGGCAACATAGATCACTATTTCAGGTCACGTGCTTGTTAATATCATACAAAAAGCTGAACATGAATTCCTGCTCCAACCAAAAATGTTCTATCTATTAGGCAAAAATCACTAGTACATAATGGGTACACCCTAAATTGTTTCCTAATGTTCACATATTAGGAACCTCAAACATCATTAAAACTCATTAGTTGCCCAACTCATAACATACGTCGAAAAACGACACACATGTTTAAAGAACAGAAACGGAAACAAACAATGAACATTGACAGTGCATTAGTACATACGTATATAGATATGAAAGCGTCACATTCGTGCCATGTTCTATTTGTCTGTGTACACATAACTAGAACTGAATATTATTGGGAAAAACAAGACTGTCTGTAAAACAAATCAAATATTGAATAGCAGCACAAATTACTATTCCTTATCTATGGTGAGGAATTCCACTCAATTGCAACACGAAAAACCAATAAGACTGAAACAAAACTTCATCAGCGATGAATACAAATGAAATAAACCCGACTTCAATACAAAGAGAATTATTCTACTGGCAATATCGACAAACCAAAACTGCCTTTGAACGACTCAGTCAGGAGGTTTATCACATTCAAAGATGTTTTTATTAAAAATGTTGATTTCTACTACTAAACGAGAATCAACTTATGTGGGTTACTAAGACATTACCGACATTCCTATTGAATATTTGATTCGGATACATGTAGACATCAACTGATCGATGTTACATATGTATATGTCACCTTGTATATCGATGGATGACATCTTCTTCAACGAGACGCCAAATATGTGGAGACATATCAACGTACCCACGAAACATTATTTTCAGAACCATGTGACATTTAATTTAATACCAGATTAATGACAGCGGATTAGTAATTGAATCCAATATTGTTATTTTCTCTATCTGTGTTTTTATGCTTAATCTAATGCGAGATCTTCTTATTATTTTTATTCTATAATCCATATCACGTTCCTACTCCTCATAAGGTCACGTAGATTTTTATATCATACCCTATACTAATTCTCATGTATATTAGACGTGTTTCGTGTTATGTTATTTCTAGACTCCTGTTGGTACGATAATGTTAGACGCCACTACATTGTTTCTTCCAAGTGCAAGCTGCTTCAGTAGTTCAATATTTCAGGATTTGTGGGCAATCCAACCGATTTTAATAAATGGGACATTTTATAATCCTTCATCGCCGCCAATAGTTTGACAAAATTCATAAGGAGTCGAATATTATATATGTTGGATCAAGAAAGGTCGTTGATATACGAGAAAGAGGAAAATTTATTCTGTTTTTACACGATAAACTAAAAACCCTGTGGTTTTATCAGGGGAGAATGTAAAAAAAAAAACTATATAAGATTGTAAGATGTCAAGTGTCATTTAGATGCGGCTTAAGCATAACGAATTCTCTGCAGAATTGCCTGTTAACATACAATATGAGTTGAATACACTCTGTATAATCATTTGGCCCAGCTCGTTTATTTGCATTTATATTACTATGCACGTCACCTAAACAAGACATATTTTATGATTAAAACATGCATACTTCTCTATTCGTGTATAAATCATATTTCATGTTTTTTATGTTTTATGACATGTATTGGTTTGGTGTATCATCAGCCTTTATACAATCATTTTACAATATGTATCCCCTGAACTTGATAGATTTGGATATGTTTGTCAGTCGTTTATTATTTGCAAAAAAGTCTTACCTGTGACATACTTATATGAACCCCGCCCATTTGTATCAGTGTTTATCGAAATAACTAAAGGCCAGGGCAATTCAGATTTTATGGAAGACTGTTTTCAATTATTGTATTTGTATATATGATATAATATCAGAAGCCGAATCAGGCGCCTTACCAATCACTATCGCAGTATCAACACTTTTGATAAACTCAACATACCTGAAGTTGTGTTTTTTGTCATTTGTTCATGTTAGAGGAAAAATGAAGTTGTGGTCAAATAAAAAGTAATTTTCAGCTTTTTTGTATGATACTGTCATAAATATACAATGTTTTATGACGTAATATGAATTATTTAGAACACAAATTGTGATTAAGTATAGTACCATGCACTGGTTCTCATTGGTTGATCGGTACCACGTGCAGCCAAATAATAGCTGGTCAGTTATTGGGGTAAATACAAACAAGAATGTGTATGTTCAATGTTTCCCCGAAAATTTACGAATCATTTAAACAATTTTATGTTACTCGTTAAGAAATCCTGGTTATTCTTCGCGTGTCGTTTGATGGAAAACGCTTAATGAGAACTGAAACACAACCATCTGTGACGCACACCGTGTCGTGTTTGTTTATTCAATCATTAATGTACCATTTCTCTGAGCACGTTACATATTCGTGATGTAATCAAGGACATGTCGACTGTTCCTTTCTTTCAGTTAGCAGTATAGGTTAAAACCAATTTCAGAAATGTTTGTTCCCGCTGGCATGGCAGAAAGCTTTTTTTGCGGAAGATAGTGAATGGGTAAATGTCAAACTCGAGCCTTTGTTTCCTCTTCCATGTCATTACGTTGACAAGTAGTCGCATGTAACTAACTTCGCCCACACTCACAGCGCGAGCGATCTAACCGTAATTAATCAACTCGCTCAACCATAGTTTCATTTATCGATACGTTTAACTACTTAAAGTTTCTTTCCAGGAAAAAGGTTACCTAATTGAAATTTTATATTAACTATACTAATAGATTTCTGTGATTGATTATTATACACCAAGACGCCTTTTTACAGCGACAACAAAATAAAACCAGGACATACAATATGATTTATAATTTGTATTTCACCAAGAATAAAAATTCAAGTAATCTTTGAATAATAATAATAATAATAATAATAATAATAATAATAATAATAATATTTTTTCTGTCCGTGACCAAGTTATTCAAAACAAATTACGAGGCTATCCAGAACGGTCAGTTGCCTTACGTAAAGACACAATACTGATCATTGCTAGACCTACATAAATATGGGGTAACCTGACACAAATTGTTTTTGGTCTAGCAGGTGTATTGTATTTTCGAATACTTTGGCCATTAGGGGACTACTGGTAAACCTTAAATTCGGTGTATTTCACGATTAACAGGCACAATGTAAACGTGTGTAATAATAATTCAACATCTCTCTTGCTATCGACCGATGCTGACAAGATTGTACACTGATTGCATCCAATTCATTCGGGAAATGACATATATAGTGCATACATGTATTCATTTAATATGAATTATTTATTATGCATTTGAGTTCGTTTACTTGAATTTTTCGGTCAAGGTCGTACAATTGTGCAGCTATAACGAATAATTCGTCATTTCATTATGTCCCACATTGAGTTAATATTTTATTCAACAGATTTTACTATATGTGGTCTGGAGCAGGTCATTATTTCAGCTGTAGAAACACTTTTTTAAATGGATATTGAAAATGTCCGCCACTTTGAAGGTCAGATTTCAAACTGCTGTATAAACTCAGTTATAGAAGATTCTTGTATTGTATGCATGTATCTGTAAGTATAATGAACATGAAACTACCCAATGCATGCTTACGTCCCGGGTAATTGACCTTAGATGTAAATGGCCACCAAGATCTCGTTGAGAACGAGAGAGCCGCGAGACTTGTTTTTCTCCATCAAATAATGTTCCCTCTATGCTTTCATCACGTTCACTATTCAACTGATCCATGTAATCATTGTATTTGAAACGGTGGACGCGACGACAAAAAAGGAAGGCACGTTATTCGGGCGTGATTTGTGGGTTGAATATTAATAGAGATTGCTATATGGAAATGTACTACAAAAGATGTTTGGTTTGCACAGTTTTCAGTCTACAAATTGTTTGACAAAGATATGAAATGGTTTCTGGAATTCACAAATTTAAAGCACAAGCATAACATACGTAAGCTTATTAGTCAACTAAAGTTTCTTTTGTACAAGTCCCGTGTAGAAATAAACTATTGAACATGTACAGCTAATTGATTTCTAAATCCATGTGTCATATATGTCAATATATATCAACGTGATATATATGGGTAGTCTTTATAATTATTGCCTACAACACAAAGATTATCATCGAAATCTTAAGAACCTTACATAATATTAGCGTTGCCATTTCGTTCTTATCACATATTTCAGTATTCCCCTTGAAATTGAACATTTATTGACGTCATTTTAAACTCATTAAAGCTCGTATCGCCGCCTGATTTACATAACTGGATTGTCTCCGATATACGAGATAAATGTATTCCGCTGAGTTGACGGGTGCACGTATTATACAATTGTGTATGTATATCGAAATGTGCTCCTTTGAGTAATACTCAGGAAGTGTGCTTATGTAGGTAAGTTTTTTGAGCATGTTTAGCTAATTTGTTTTCAAAATGGTTCACGTGTCCCGGATTTACGGGTAATTAAACCTCGTGTTGTCAGTATTTCATCAACAAATACTGCTACCTTTGCTAAAAACACATCATCATCATCATTTATACGACAAATCATACACTAATATGAGGTTATTACGAGGATACCTCAAAGTATGCACGAAGACAGTAGAGCGGGAGTAATGCGAAGGTGTACTGTCTGAGGTATCATCGTAATAACCTTATTATTATACATCATTTCCTTCCAAGGACACATCATTGGAATGCCGAAATCCAAAAAGTTTAGAACAGAATCAGCGAACTTCTTTGCGTGGAGTGCGGTCAAACGCTGGTGACAGTCATGTTTGTCTTTATTACGCGCGTAATCATTCCATATTTCGAATTCGCATTTCCTTATATGGTAGGATGAAAATACCCCGTAAAATACCGCAAAATTACGCTGTTACTTATGGCGTTACGGTGTAACCGATATTTCGCAATGAATCCTACCCACGTTGCCTTCTTTGGGGTATCCTATGTCTCAGTAGCGTATGGTAATATTGTAGCACGTCAAATGCCGACGTGGGGTCCATGAAATTAATCAAAATTAATCGATTACCGAACATATGTCGCCGATTAATTGCCTGGTTTTATGCGTTGTGTCTAGTGATCTGCGCAGTTTGCATTGCTCGCCTGAAATAAAAATATCATTCATCGATATCGAAATTTCGCCGGAAAATGTCGATTGTGTTTTTTTTCTAACCGTTACAATTCACGACCCAAAAACAATTTCCATAATTATTATTTGTTCGCTATGATTGCGATAGTAGAGTAGCCAAATTCCCTTCCTTTCATTAAATGTGGTAAGAACAATATATTGTCTCTTGCTCGCCAGTTCAAATGTAAGATTACTATATAATTTAAGTATTAACTCAACCATACTTCCCACCATTAGAAGCTAATGACCCAAAAGATCAGTTCCGCGCTACGTCACGTGTCATAGTTCAATGCGGCTGCGTAGATGCACGGATGCATGGCGAAGAATAACAAGAGAGACAAATGAAGCATTGTATCCAGACTGTCAGGGTATGCTAATTGGTACACAAACTACTTGGTTTGTTGTTAATTTGTTTTTTTCTGTTCATTTATACGGCTTTGTTCGATTGAGTGAGTGGTCACGAACCGGCAAATAGTCGAAAAGAATAACCACCTGCTAATAAATAAATCACGCTCAGGATATCCCCTACTTACTATCTGTTTTTCTTGAAAAAATTGTTAAAACGTAATTCATCGTCACATAATTGCATTCTCGTGAAAGTAGAAGAAACTGTTCGTAGAAATTTAGGTGGCATAAACTTTCAGTTTAGATTTTGATACAATGAAAAAACCTGTCAACATACAACAAAGCTGCTCTGGAATTAGTCTAACTGTTAGGTGTAAGTGTTGGGTAAAATCATCCACTATAATCCAATTAAAACGTACTTCCTGATTTCCATGGGATGTATTTATTAATTAATTCAATCAGAACTCGAATAAGCATAACAATATCAACCTCCAAATATCTGATATATTATGCAAGAGCTTGTTATTTCAATTCCTCTGTGACGAACGTATGTGCTGAAATATGCAATATTTCATTTTCTATTCCTTGGGTATGACCACGTTCTTATTGCACGTTACCATTGATTGTAAAATTTCTCAGTAGAGTATTTTGGGGATGACATATCGGTGCACGTCCGATATGAAAACGAGCAGTGTGCGTACATATAACATTGTACAACACCACAGAGTAATTTCCGATAGGCGGTTTGTTTGAAATGTCACTAAATCCACAATACCGTTAAACCACATGGCCGGCCGTTATATGTTGGTCCATTATTTGCAGAGAGTCCATACATATTTCGTACGGTTAACAAAAATGAATTTCCAGGAATTTTCACACACCTGAAAAACAAATATATGTACGTGGCAACTAATGGGTTGAGAAGCCAACATCCTGTTCATGTATGCATCTCAGGGCGCAATGCAATGATTATCAAATGTTAGCCAGAGCACAAACACACAAATTTAAAAATAAGTGATTTGACCTTGATTCATGACATCTAGTCTTTCAGAAGTACAAAAAAAACCTTGCCAGAATTACCGGGTTTAATTTTGATCACCGGAAGTTGATTGTTGTTCTTCTTTTTAATTCCCATGAATTCGTATCTTGATGAATAACATGATCTTCACCTGTAGGATTTTGTTAAAGATGAAATAATAGATATACATTTCACGAAATCTCTGAGGGAAAGTATCGCTGTGATCAATTTATGAAGACGAGTGCTAATCAGTGTTTGGTAGATTTTTAACACGTGACTTTGTGACGTCAGTGCTACGGAACAAACCTCCCTTAAGTAGCATTGTGTATTTCAACGTCGCGGACAGATCGATCAAGCAGACGACAAGGAGAATTGAGCGAAGAATATACGTGCGTCGACTGTGCGCCAGGCTACTATGCGTGAAAAAAATTGACATTTTGAACATAACTCGGGTATTTACTTATGTGTTGAAAGCCAAGCGAAATGAGATGAATTCCAGTGTGTCGGAATCGTTCCTTTACGACAATGCGGTTGCTTGGACTGCGTTTGTGGCGTTTGGAATCATACACAACGTTATCTGCTTACACGTCGTTGCTGAGTATACAATAAAATGGAAAAGCAGCGATATGTTGATATTCTCGCTCGTCTTGACCGAGTTTTTCAACTTGGCGATGCCGATGTCCATGCTGGCGATCATTACAGTCGCCGAAACCAAATGGTCGACTTCGAGCTGCCAGTTTCTTCTTTGGAGTTTGCTCACATTCCGTGTAGTGGTCTCTCTTCACCAAGCCTTCCTTGCATTAGACCGTGTCTGGTTTCTGAAATGGCCATCCGCGTATCGCATACACTTTGCCGCTCACCGTAGCAGCAAAACCGTCGTCTTCATATGGCTTCTGAGCACTTTAGCTGGTTTTATGCCTATACTCGGATGGGAAGATACCTCGAACGCAGACGTTCACCTGACAGGCAAATGTCACATACTGTTATCGGACATGGGTCTTGGTTACTCTATGTCGCTAGAGATTTTGCTAATGTTAACAATAGGGATCGGGACGGCATGTGTCTTTCTTGCATGCGTAGATATCAACATCACACCGCCGAAGAACGCGCGACGTCGTCGAAGCAGTAACCGAATACCGTCGATCGTGATTGAGAGTGATACAGGGGAGAAAACGCCTGCATTTGACGGGAACTTCGATATACGTGGGAACCAACAGACATGTAAATTGGTGTGCATATTGGTACTACTTGACAATCTGGTGGACGGTGTGCCATATGTGGTAAGTATCACAATGTTTATTAGGACGTTACACAGTTAGTCGTATACAGAGAAAACAATGAAATATGCCTGACAGACATGCCCAATAGCCATTTCAGAATTAATTAAACAGACAGATGTATTCTCTATTGAAAATTCATTTGCAATTCAATCACGAGTCAAGACTGTTATTAAAATATCATTGATTGTTTTCCAAAGCATTTGTTTGCTTCGCCGCAATCAATACGGTTACTATTATTTTAAAGCAAAAAATCGTATCATATTCGCTGCCAGAATTTCAACCTGAGACGTAAATTATCCATGCTCGACCAAATTATTTAAGCCGTGAATATAAATCAATATTATTTCGTGGATTTCCACGATCGCTATTCACAGCTTGCACTATACACTCAGCGTGTTATGCATTGTGAAGCCGAAATATCCCTGTCAATCTCTAATCAAAAATCGATAGATGTAATTGTAAAAACATAATTCGATGCTATCAACAAACGCATGTTACCACGCTAATGTATCAGAACATGGATACACACGGGAGTGCTCAATGCGCGTTAATCAAAATTGGGTGAGTCATTGTAGAATTTTAGATTGTATGGGTTTTGTGAATATCTTACTGTCATCAATACATTTATTTATTTATTTATTTATTTATTTATTTATTTATTTATTTATTTATTTATTTATTTATTTATTTGTTTATTTATTTATTTATTTATTTATTTATTTATTTATTTATTTATTTATTTATTTATTTATTTATTTATTTATTTATTTATTTATTTATTTATTTATTTATTTATTTGTTTGTTTATTTATTTATTTATTTATTTATTTATTTATTTATTTATTTATTTATTTATTTATTTATTTATTTATTTATTTATTTATTTATTTATTTATTTATTTATTTATTTATTTATTTATTTATTTATTTATTTATTGCATCATATTCCCAATCACATATTATATTTATACATTATTATAATTAATTAAACAAAAAGTGAAAAAAAAGTGAAAAAAAAGCTTTAGTATATAATAATGGTAGTATTTTTTTACATGCCTCCTTGTTATTTGATCTCCGTAATTGCAGGTACGTTGATTGGCAGGCACGTTAAATAGGACAATTACTAGGATTGCGTGCGAGTTTACTCAGCCAAGAATCCCTGAAGTCACGTAGTTAGGAATCAGATTTTAGAATGTAATTTTAATTTGAGCACGACTTCTCTGTTTCCGTAAAAAGTGTGCGCCAATGGCTCGCGTATCACTGAAATCACACGTGTTGGTGGTTGCTGGCATATCCTGATATCCGTCCGGTTAATCTAAATCCGAGTTTAATTTTGAGATAGGTCATGAATAACTGGATAATGCGGTTGCATCCATTATGACTTAAATGTATAGCAGACGACATGCTCCGAAAATTGACCTCTTCACGGTGGTGATATCATCCAACGCGTTGTCATAGCAACATAATGTATACAGTTACCGATTATACGCTAGGTTACATTTTTTTTCTCGAGTTACTGTTATTGTGATAGAAAAACATACGCTTGTCTGCTTCACGAATTTGCGGTAGTCTCTTACCAGGCTCTGGTTTCTGTTGACATTTAAAAGATGCAAATCTCCACAGCTTCAATTTTACGATAACAAATATTCACTTAGCCTCGAATTTGTCAACTTTACTATGCCTCCTGGGTTTCTACGATATCGGCTTATAAACGACTGTCGTTTTTTTTTTGTTTTTTTTTGAATAAAGATCGCAAGTCAAATATGTATGTACAATATATATGATCTTTGCTCAGTTTAATATCGCATGTGGGACAGTTCTCTAAATCTCGTGATCTGCAATTGATCGGCACAGTTTACAATGACGTTATTCTCAATCAACCAATTACATCTAATAATATCTGAACATCTCGGTCTATTGATCATCATGCATATCTGTTTACTTTAGAAAGCGCATAAGATATTGCCTAGTAATTACTAAAAATGCACATTACGCATGCTCGAATCTAATTTGAGTCAAAATTCCAAGTATTCGTGGAAATGATTCATTTGTTTTTCTCATGCGAGTGGTTCCACAGAAGTGTGCTACGATATTTCCGTTTATCGTAAAGCAATAACTATTCACCAGCACGCGGCACATGTGTTAACACAGCTACACACATTGATTAAGAGAGTCCCGTGGTCTTAATTCAGTATTCACTTTAGAAAACTCCTTTGTACGTTATCAGGGCATCATACATTGTATATATATTTAATTATTTTTTTATAGTAGGGACCCACGCCAAGATGTCAATCACTGTTGGTTTTGTACACAGGATAATAAATTGACATTTTTCATTGATGGGGTTTGTAAGTTGATTCATGTAAAAAAAATGCGGAGAAACTCTATCAACGCTTTCTTCAGTTATATGTTTGGGGTGTAACTTTATTCAGATGGACAGGGGAATATGAAATTATGACGCTAATGCGTAAAATATGCATGGGAAATGTTAATTTTGATTTCTACTGTTCAATTAAGAAGCAACTATATACATACATATATCGCAGTGCAAATCAAATTATTATAGTTCGCGGGATTTATTTTCTCAAAAGATTGTCAGGTTGTGATTTCTTATATTACTATGTTCAGGTTGCCCGTCCTGCTGTCAAGTTACGTTTTTTTTAAATGTAAATTTGCACCATTATGCGACCAGAGAAAGTTTGGATATTTAGATAGTTCAAGTTCAGAATGTTGTGAAAAAAATGCAAAAGTTCCTAAGGCGAATGCACGATTTTTTTTTAAATTTGGTCATGTGTTGGTAACGATTGTAGGTGGGAATGGCTTTTCGCCTATGGGTCATCAGAGGTCACGTGCTCGCATAAGATTTACACATTTTTACCACGAAATAACGATGCCTCGGACTTTGTATTAACTTTCAAATTACAATCCTAATTTTAATGATTCTCCTTGACTTTACCTTTTTGCGAATTCAGATAATATAAAGTCGACGTGCGATATTTGTAAATACGAAAACTCATTTGCAATCACACCGTACACTTGGCAACCTGTCATACACGTGTATATTTCTGATTGTCACGTTAACAGTACTATTTTTATAACAGTCCTCGCATGGTGTCAATATATGTCACGGTAGTAGTTTCTATATCAACATGTTTCCATGGAAACGGAACGATACGAAATACTAGTAGCTTTTTTGAGATCACTCTCTCGTAAATATGCGATCACATCATCGTTTGCCATACACTAACTGGGTGAACGACGAGTACATTCATAAATATCACTGCAATCTTGAAATGTCTATGGTATTTAACAACAATGAAGACAGAGTCAGGGATATAGCAAATGCGCAAGGACAACCTTACACGGTCAAGTTCGCAGATATTCAGATAAACCCCAAATGTCAAAGTTTGTATATCATATGCATGAGATTATACTGTGTTAATTTATATTTTGATTACAACGGATTGCCGAGGTATTGACACTCCATTCTATCCATCCATTCATTGCACTTTCTGCGTGGAAAAAACATAATTTGTATAATCATATGTTAATGATTGGAACGAAGACATTCTGGTCCCCTAGAAATAATTTACCATTTTCACCAGTCTATTTCTTGCTTTTCTTTCATGTTATTTCAAATTTCCTAAAAGTAAGAATTTCACCCCTCACAAGAAAAAAAAACATCACGTTTATTCAATAAATATCAATTGGTCAGTGAATGTTTAAGTGTTCTGTCACGTGACTAAATGACAGTGAACGAGGAACTGACTTCAGTTTGCTTGAGTTCGGTTGCACTATTATTGAGGCCGACTCATTCACCTGTAAATAACTGGCGAAGTCGCTCTTCATCTGGGAGTGATATTTGCAATCATTTTAATCAATGGTTTAATTTGATATGAGATGGGGTCCATGTAACCACAATTACATATATAACACATTTTATTTAAATCATTCAATTGTCATTCCTATATTATTATATTATATTTTAAAGTGATTTTTTTAGGATTTAATGAAATTTACAATTTCCATGTCATCACTTCTTCGTGTAAAAAATGACCTTCGGGAATATGGTTTACACTAATTGCATCGAAGATATAATATATTGGTTATTGGGCATCCATGCAATACAATATACAATATGCTAATTTAATAGCCTGCTAGCTGAACGGTCGTGGCCTACCTTTGTTCTCAATGAGATGTGAAGGAACCTCTGGATCTGACAATTAAAGCATCAGTGAAGAAGCCAAGTAGAAAACTTTGAGTATATAGTTCGACATTGCAAGTTCATAATGTAACGCGGGGAATAAAGAAAAAACGATAAATAATATCTAATATGAATTATGTTATACCGCCATGTTGTAAAGATGATCTGCGGCTTACATGAGCCAATCCAACACACAGTGAATTGACACATTTTCAGATACAGTCATAAAAATAAATATAAAAAACCTGTATATGAAATAATAAATATTCATAAAAAATATTCACATTTTAAAATGAAAATATTTAATAGTATAACATAAACTTTCACATATAAGGTTAATATAAGGCGAATTAATATAGAAGAATTCACAATATTGGATTTATAACATGAAACTGCACTTTCACTATTTTTTCATAAAATACATTGAATATACAATATAGAAGAAAATAATGCAAAAATACTCAAAACGAACTTAAAAAGCTACTCGCATATACCAATTGTCACCTATAAGTATCACGTAGAAAACTCATCCCAACCCTAAGATTCTCACAACAATACTTCCAATACAACTGTATATATAACCAATGTATACAACCAATGCCAATACAATGCTTCTGTAACATGCATAAATCTATACAAATATACTACATGTCTGAAATATAGAACAAAATACAATATGTACAATTCAAGAATGCCGTGAATACTTGTATAACGACAATTATTTGTAATGACATAAGTGAGAAAAGGACATACCGCATGGCGACCACGTGGCTTGCACGTCGTTTGCATCAAATGAAGGAAAACAGCATAATACTAGAAATACTGTCAATTACGAAATGCTATAAATAGCTCACTCAAATAGCCAAGTGTTCACACAAGGTTGGATACTTGATAAAAATACATTTACTATGAACGAGAACGAGCAACCATTTGCAAACAAATGTAATATATCCTAATAGTAAGCTGATTTCAATATATACTGCACCAAAACTGGTTGGATGGTTTGCTTCCGTTCTCAGTAAGTTTATCAACACATTCCTAAGTTCATACCTCTAACAGGCGACCCTAATTCACACCCTCTATAAGGCGAACTTAATACTTAATATTAATTATGAATGGGCATGTTTATTAGAAGATGCATATACGCATCAACAAGACTAGTACAATCTAAGTAAAATATCAACATTATATGAATATATATGACATAATTTTAAAATACAGAACTAATCAAGGCAGAGAGGAAAACTTTGTATATGTAGTATTGGAGACGAAATATAAAATGTACACAAAATTATCAATATTGCATAGTAAAAATGTGATAACGAGAATTCGTGTTCGGGTTATATTGGATTTTATTATAATGGCCATATACATATAAAAATATTTCTGTAATGCTCCATGGTATAATAAAGAATGCCTTATTATTTTATTCTGGTCCTGTTGAGCTTTCGTTTGTCAGATCTACTTAGTTTAATGACTTATGTCTAGTTTTCTGTCTGTGTTTTCAAAATTTATTTTATATACCTTGTTTCTACATTGTGTACTGTGAAGTTGTGCTTATGTTCATTACACAATCGTTACGAGTCTCAATAAACATTACTACATATTAGGTAATATTATGCATTCAAAATTGTGTGAATTTTGTGTTAACACGGAAAATTTCATTTACGAATTTGCTCTCAAAACTGTTATCTTTATGTGGTTTCCCAAAGCATTCCATTCAGACTGACTCGCAGAAAATCGTGATATTATACGTCTTTAACACAAAATAGGTGCTTAATGTCAACAATTATAAAACAGATTTGTATTTAAACGAGACGCGATCACTGGAATTCGTGTCGCTTGTTGTTGACATTTCTTGCTGATTGTGTCTACTGGTCTGTTTCAACTTGAATCGACATTGCTGTGACACGGGACGATCTTCGCCTTTGTAAGGCTTCATAATTGTGTTTCTACCATCATACTAATGTATATAGTAATGTGTAGCGAATTCGTGAGTCGACATTCGACATTAAATAACAATTGGATGAAGACAGAAGATTGAATTGAGTGTCATTTGCGTCGAAGTTTTGTAAATTAAAGTGTACCACCGAACCACAGTAGCATCCATCTCATCAAGGATGATGATTTAAAGTACGGCATATTGAAAGAAATCCTGCGTCCTGATGACACTGCGAATACACTCGGTGAGAATGTTCATGATCTTGTGCGTGTTTTCGGTGAACCCAAAGCACGTGTACGATGTGTATATTTAAACTTGACTAGTCCAATCATTTGTCATCAGTTAATTTCGACTTCTGGATCAATTTTTCACGATTCTATTTATTTTCTGTCTTATATATTCATTAAGTGACCCGCTATATGTTGATAATATTCTCTGATGTACATTAAACCCCGTAATATAATTTGAAATTCACGGTACATGATGAAGATAATCTTTCGGTAGCTAAATGATTCGGAAATAATACTCTGCATGGTATGAATAAAAAGAAAATTATCGGTTTTATTTTTAGATTTACAAAGTGAACTGCAACGATATAGAGACAGAATACAGTCCGTGATATCAGAACATAGCACGTCATAAAAAACGCAATATTGCGAGGAAGTTAAATCGTTTACTAAATGAGGCAGACGTCCTGTTCTCATTTTATTTCACTCAAAATAAATATAGGCTTTTTATTTGTATGAGATTCAATATACTCAACGGGACACGAATATCAAGTATGTCAAGTAGTTACTGGAGTAGTCTCTGAATAAGAAGAGGAAGTAAAAGAAATACGCGAATTTTATCTTCAAATAGCAAGCTCGAAAATTGTATCTTAGTAACCAACGAAATACAAACGGGGACTGTTAGTAAAATTGTAATGTACATTGAAACCTTTCTTGATTCAGTAACAAATATTTATTGAAACTATATAAATTAACAGTATCGTATCATTGTCATCATTATTAATTATTTGAACATTACATTTATTTCATAAATATAGAATTATTGCAAATATTTACACTAATGTTTCATTGTAATGGAAGGAAATATAGAAAGCGTGGTTGTAAGTACAGCCTTTGAAATTCACATCTTTTGGTATATCGGTTCTGAAATGTTATGAAATATGTTTTAATTAAGGTTAACTTAATAATGCTTCCCGACTTCATCACTCAAATATTGTTACCGTTAGTATCAGTCCACGAGAATTTGATGTAATGGAATTCCCAGTATGCCTGAACAAATTCTGCTACGGTAAATCAGGTAAGTGATCAACCGTGTTGCGTGACAGATTATTTGTTATGAACGGTTGTGTCACGTAAGAAATTTACAACCCTTGGTGTGACGTCATGATAAAGATTGACAGTGTGTGTGTGTTTGTTTCATTGGTCGACGAACTATGAGATATATTAATAGAAATAAATCCTGTTGTGCTCTGCACTTTTAAATTTACTAGTGTTCCAATTCGATAAACTAGTTAGTTGTTTTTAGATATAGTTGATATATTTACATATATAATCAACTTAGGTCGTCCGTGGAGTGTTGTTTTCGGTAGCAGATTAAGATATTAAAATATGTTGTTATTAATTTGTACAGACTTCCCTGTTTGTAGAATATATACATCTTTAGCATGCGATACCTCAGTGAGTTTGTCATCAATTCCGTCATTTTGTTTTATCCATATTCGTAGCTGTTAAAATAGTTTTCGGAAATGACTATTTGTGTGTCAAACCACGACTTCCTATGATTTGAAGTAACGAGAAGTCTTTAAATATCTGTTGTCAGTTGTTTCAAGTATGGTATTACACGGTTCGTCAGTGGCGGAATATTGAACCCGATTCGACAAAAGGGTATATCTTCATGTGAAAGCTGCCACAAAAACAACTTGTCCTGTTTCTATCAAGTGAACTGTGAATTTAATAGAGAAGATGATTTGCCTCGTGTGTTTAAATGCACACAGGAGTGTTCTGTAATACTGCTATGCGAAAACACACCTTAGAATACATGTCATAGTAGTGTGTTTACGCGATTCTTTGTTTGACGGGTATTTTTGTTTACACGGGCTTTTAATAAGTTTAAAGTCTCGAAATACGTTGAATCATAGACCCTAGAGAGAAATGGCAGGAAACTGGCAAAACAAATTTAACATGACGTTGGTTATAAGATGTACAATTTCTTTGAAGCCGATCATCCATGGCCGTCCTTATGAACCCGTGCATGATTATTTTAGAAACAGCTGTATTTGATCTCAACTAGATTGAATGATTTGATTGGACGCAGCAAGGAGCCGGATCCGTGAATCAGCGTTCCTGTAACAAACACTCGGATCAATTTTAAAGCGCGGTGGTCGCCGTGCAGCGCGTGTTCGAATTTCATGTAAATAAACAATGTATTTTACACGCGTTGTGTACGTCGCTATGACTCCCATATCAAACAGGACGCGGCGTGACGACTGCCGCCCTTTAATATTGTCTTCGAGAATAATTCAGTTCACTGGCAGACTTAGACAATCACTGAGTGAAAATTGGTGCAATTACATGCAAACAAAGACTCATGCAGTACAACTCTAAACACGGGTTCGATCACGGCAAGAGCCTCGCCACTATATGACTACATGCTCCTTGTTACGTCTCTGTCATTGTCTTAAATGTGACAGTTCAAACAAATGCAGTGGCGTGCCCCCCCCCCCCAACAATCAAGCTGAAACCCTTTGTGCATTTGTGTCGATGTGACACAGTTTAAGAGGAATGCCTGTCTTGTCCCTCAAAATGCAGGAAATATCGTTTCGGAGGGTCTAGATTTCATTTTTTGTCGGAGGAACATGCCCCGAACCCTCTAGTAAAATCACACTTTCGGTGCGAGTGATGGTGAGCAGATCTCGCCCCATGCAACAGTTCGTGCCGCCGCCTCCCATGGAAGCTAGTTGTCCATGCAGACGCATAATCGCGGACATATACAAACATACGTCACAACCACAGTCAGCTGGTGTACACGTGATAATAAAATAAAAGTGACCAATTTACCAATATTTACTATATGGGGGGGTATTGCTGTAATACAGGAAATTTAAAATCCACCGAAGTGAAACTGAGACAAGCCATTATGTAGGAACCATTTGCATTGGTCGTCATGGCAACTGTGTCGACACGGTGATTGATATATCGACAGTGTTCAGCTTTAAGAACCGTCCAAGATATTTAGATGAGATTAAATGAAGATTTGTGCTGTGTGTTCTTCTATATTTTCATTATTTCTACATTTTCATTACATTGGTGTGTGCTGTACTACATTGTATTACATTGTATTACATTGTATTACATTGTATTACATTACCTGAAATAGCATAACAGATTTAAAGCAATTGATTGGGATTAAAGGTTTCGGCACGTGCCGAGATCGCGTAATTTGAACGTATGAACGTAGTAATAATTTGCTGGTCACAATATTGTCAAAGAGAAATGCGCATATTAGAGACGTTGTCAGATGTGACCCCACCCACTTCCTCTAAACCAACTTGTGACCTCCTCCACACCACCTCACTTCCAGAAGGCCAACATGTGCCACGCCCAGTTCTTCTAAACCATCCTGTGACCTCTCACCTCACTTCCAGTAGACCAACCAGTGACCCTTCGCCCACTTTCAATAGCCAACCAATAGTGTGACCGCTAGTTCACTTTCCCCAGGCCATCCTGTGATTCCTCACATTAGGGCTCATACCACTAATTGAATTTCCATAGACGACAATGTTAACATATGACGAGATTGCTATATAAAAATGATGAACAAAGTTGAAAACATGGCTCAAAAATAGGGAATCACCATGCCAGTAATCAACCACTTGAAAAAAACTAACATGTTGGCCAGCTCAAACTCTTACAATTCTCAGGTAAACAAGACACACCTACTGTATATGGATTGCACCTAGAAAAATCACAGAAAAAACACCAAGATTAGAACATCCAAATACACACAGAATAAACTCACAGGTACACAGTCGCTAAGTAGTAAACAAAAGACCACATGTTGATCTTACCTTTGACCCAGGTGATCACGTCCTCAAACAGGGAGCACCTGAGAAAAACAATATTTAAAAAATTTCATTGGTTCTTGCAAGGCAATTGGTTGATTAGTGGCATGAGACTATTACTTATTCCTGGCCATCCTGTAATGCTTCGCCCACACACACTCCCAGTCACGTGGTATGCTCGCCTCTAATATATTTTATCATCTATAAATGTTTTTTTAGATGTGTGTCTGCATGTTATCAGGTTGTTACATATCGCTGAATGCCGATTTATCGACTAACCGACAATACGACAATGTTCACTCATGTTCTACATAATACACTGGCTTTATAGTATTATGTTTTGATTCCCATATGTGCAGTACAATTTCAGCTCTAATTGGGTGTAAAAGTGATGCAAATCAACTATATAACGTTGTATCAATGTACAGCTCGATGCATATCAATTTTATACTTACATTATTGTTACATTGTACTCGTAATGTATTTACACCATGGTCATTTTGCAGTAGCGAGCAGCACAATGTATATTAAAACTACATCGAGAACCGCACCCAATATAATATCCCGCCCACTCTGGATTAGTTCCAGGGATCAGTTGTATTACACCGTTACATTCTTTTACATATATGTTAGTCAATTATTTTCCCCGATAAACTAGCTTTCTATAATATGAAAAAATATATATTTGTGTTTGTAATAATATATTTGTTTTGTAGGTATCTCGATTAGGAATTTTAGCGTGTGTGCGATGCGTCCATATTTTAACCCGACCCTAAAAATAAACGATTGCCTTGTAATAATTGTTGTGATTATACCTTAATCGCTAGAGCTAATATTGTTTATCATGAGTGATATACATTCCCGGTGACCTTTACCACAATCTGAAAGCTGTATGCACAAATACAGGAAATGGCCAGATTTATTGTTTAGTTTCATATTGCTCAGTAAGTTGCGTTTACGGTTATTGCTGCAGCCAGCTGCCTATGCTGATCCGGGTATTTTTTTAAGGGACGCCACTCCATCTGCCTCCCACCTGTTATTCCAAATACGGTTTATAGTGCTTTCTGTGCGTGCTTCGGTCAACAACAGTGACCAACAATATATATGTGTATGTGTGTTGTTCCCGGGATTTGTACACAAATTGATGCTTCCGTTCTTTGCACCGAGGAATACGACTACACCAGCTCGTATTTGGAGCAATATTTATGTCATTGAAATGGTAGCAGAGGATTTGCGTACGCTTAACCAATAACGAAGTAAGTACGTGCCATTCATTATTAACTGTGTGTAACAGTTGGTATTGATTGCCTCGGATTAATGTCTACCAAAATATCACCCCGATTGTACACTATGCGTTCTGTGATTTTATAGTATAAAATAAGGCACATTGCGAGAGTATGGATCGTTGATAGACGTCATAATTTTTCGTAATACTGGCTACAGATGGGGATATAGCAGTTCCATTATCAATAAAAACCAGCGGGGTCGAATTGATTTGCATTGGTTACAATATTGAAGTGGTTCGTATACATATACATTGACATTTTAGTTCTGTAGTCGTAAATATTTCTCATTCTGCGTATATGATTTATGCTCCACTAAAAACGTGACACCCAATTTACATAAAAGGCAAGGTTTTTTGATAAAAGACCGGATACGGAAGTAGATATGATTTATTTATTTATTTATTGAATTCACCATGTTTTTTTTCGCGGCCTTATTTGCTTTAACGTTGCGTGTTTTTGTTAAATAGTAATATGTATACCCGTACGCATATAGCTAAAATCATCTTGAATTAACGATGAACTGAAAGTCAAATGAGGATTTTTGATGTTTCAAGCATAACGTAGATTAAATTGACCAAAAATCGATTTGTCTAGTATTAAAAATACCGTAACCGTGAAATAATGAACAAATAGTGTTCGTAATGTTCATGTAATGTAAGTGTGTACTGCAATGGCGGAAGACCTTTGCTAAAATAGTAAAACTCATTCTTTTTTCGTCGTGTTGTGTATTTTTATACACGCAGGCGAGTATTAAAACCAACACAACACTGAGAGCTAATCGATTGTTCCAGCCATAACGTGTAGGTTTTTGTACACCAATGGGATTAACCAAAAGGGTCACACAGAATAAAAATTCAACCTTATTTGCTTTTAAGCTGATATTTTCTCTTTATATTGCGCTTAGCGTACTTATACAAGCTGCAATGTCGATATGAATGGAAAAAAAACTGTCATCTGCCGCTTGTTACGGAAGCCATTTTGAAATACAACATGCTGTGACATTGGATTCGTATGTAAACAAATGTGTCCTTTGTGTGCAACCTGTTTCACCACGTGATCCATATGTTTATTCATCTTTTTCGCTAATGTAAAAAAAGAAATGTTTCTGAATTGTCGAATTGTTAAAATAATACCCGTAATCCAAAGGACGGCATTTGAATGTCTATAAATAGCATATATAAATTAAAAGCAAAATTCAGTATGTTATACCTGGATCGCTAACTAATGAACTTATAAAAGGCGAATATGTGAAGCGTATTGGTATTTTTCCACGAATCGAATGCTTATTTGTAATATCACCTTGACGCACCGTGGTAATATTTTTGTTGCACATGGCTTCGTATGCGTATCTGTTTTGAATCCTATGCAGTATTCCACTATTCATTATAAACACGTGTCGTGTGTGTTTGCATATACCGCTTAGTTGCCCCTGGTGCGATACTGAACAAAACTATATTGATGACGTCAGTACTTGTTAAAATAAGATCTTTAAATAGAATACCTCTATTCCTTTTCATTTATTATTATTTAATAAAATGCATTTGCAGATGAGGAATGAATTAACATGTCACCAAACCGTATACCCACCGTGATATCATAAATGACTCGCATAGTATACACGTATTCGGAGCTGTTATTCGCTCCACCACAGAATTACTTTTCATTGTGTCTAGACTGAACACAAATTGACAAAAATAATTGATGATTTCAATCGCAGATTTGTCTTTGATGTTCCATTTAGATATATGCTTAAGGGATAATTCGGGGGTGATTGATGTTGCTGTCTTAACTAATGGCTGAGAAGAGGTATTACGGCAGTTTTTTCGATCGTTTCTTTATTGCCGGAAACATAAATTGAATTATTCCATGGTGTGTCAAATTCACCTTTCCCAAACGTATTACAATTTAGAACAGACGTGTCTTAAAATCCGCCACTTTCCGTGTTCCCATGCGCGATAACTGTCGTTCGATATTTAGTGCACTCTGGGTGAATTCCTGTGATTGCCATCGGCCCAGCAGACTACGTGGTACATTTTCCGTGTCGTTATCACCAATTGACATTTAAGAATAGCTTACTTAAATGACCTTTTTTGATATTCATACTTATCCATTACTATGGCAACAAATATCATTGTGTCGTTTCCAAAATTGTATTCAACTCCTTAGGGCATTCAAGTAAATTGACCCGGAGTTCGGGTCTATATTTAGAAAAACACGCCAAACGTATTTCAACATGTGTGTTAACAATGATCGAAAAACAAGTGCGAATTTTTGTTTTTTTTGTTTATGTTTTTCTGAAACATGACTTTCTTTTTTTATGTAGGATATCTAAATAATATCCACAAATTGTTTTAGTATTAATATTCAGTATTCATGAAAACATCATTGATATGTACTTAATGTATTTTATTTTTATTTTATTTTATTTACAGCTTCACGTAGACTTATCTCAATTATACCAATCCGGTGTCCTCATACAGGTACCCCATTTTAATAAAACACGTGATGTGTTGTTCCTCCACAGGCTGTCAATACGTACTCCCTAGCTCATGATAGAAGTTCACCATGGATGGGTTTGGTGATTGTATGGTGTAACTTGGCAAGAGCCATCATCAACCCCTGCCTTATACAGCATATATGTGAACGCTACAAAGACGGATTCAAAAAGACATTCGGCGGAATGGGAAATAGATGCTGTGTCGCTGGTGATATTCACCAGTCACCGACCAAATTAGGCGGTACGTGTATTCGTTTTAGCTTTTGATAGCCAGTAAATTGCTGTAAAATTTACAATTAAATCCATATAATTTTTTCATAGTTTTTTTTTCCCGAAAACTTGATCAAAAATTGTATTCAATAGACTTGTCTAATTTTCATGGCCACTTGGTAGTTAGTCGATGTGATTTCGCTCAGGGCACACATTAGAAACATATGAGTACGCTAGTATACTCTGAGGGAAACTCTCTAAGTTGTATTCCTGTGTCCCAGTCATTAACATTTTCACAAAACTCTATGCAGGTTTTACCGTGCCTTTTAGATCACAGCTAACACTCTGAAGTTATAATTTCACGAACTAGTGAAATATTTTGCCACTGAATTCATATCTAAAAGTGGAACGACGAATTTAATAATTCCAACCCCATTTTACCGATACTGAAACTTTTGGAATGAAACTGTATAGATCAAGTTTGTATGGGATGACTATATATGACAAACGGAAAAAATCACCATGGCAACCGCAGTGTACTGATCGAAGCTGCATGTAAATAAGGAATATCGTTCGACATTATCAACGCACAAAATAAACCATCAACTGCTCGATCACAGTCACTCGCCTTGAATGCCCATGTGAATTAGTGCCGCCATACTAATGGGGTGAATCCCGGGGATTTTTCTTCGTGTTTCCTATGTTGTGTTATTCAAACAAATTGACTCGTATTTTGCATCTATATTTGAAGAAAGTACCACACGTATTTCAACATGTGTGTTAACACTAATCGACAAAATAGGTGCGACCGGCACTCGATTAACTGTCGTTGTTTTTGTTCGTGTTATTCTGAAACATGACTTTCTTTTTTCACCTAGTATTATCTAAACAACATAATATCCCCAATTTGATTATGTTGTTTCAGGATCAATATTCAGTATTCATTTATCGGACTTGAAAAAGAACACCATAGTCATGGTATATCACTGATATGTACACACTTATTGTATAAACCATTTTTATTTAAATTACGTCACTCTACGTTATTTATTATTATCTCAGTCATTCGCCTTGAATGCCCATGTCCATTAGTGCCTACTTACTTCACCCCGCAGTTTCTCTACATGTTTCTTTTGTTTTGTTATAAATACTCAACTGCATTGCTCCATTCAGCGAACACGTCCACTCCATATCGCGTAGTTACTTATAAACTGTGTTATATTTGTTTGATTTATTTTGACGGTTAGAGACTGAAAGTGCCATATGTCATATGACTGATATCCGATGCGTGGTGACTCATGTCACACAGCTCTTGTGGTAATGCGCTCGCTTCCTCTAAATATATAAGTAGCAGTAAATACAGCGGTTATTGATACTTGTTTTACTTTGTGTTAACTTACAGATGTATATATATTAAAAAGATGATTTAATTATCTCACTTAGAATATTAAAATATTCATGCAGCTGGTGCGGTCTTGCTGCTCTTTTAATCAAAAAAGTCTGGGGAATACTTCATTGGAGTATTATCTGCAGTTTTTTATATTTATGTATATTTATCCCGTAATATTATATTAATATTCTCTTAATAAACTGTTATTAATCCAAGCGCCCATCCAAGCATAAATTTGCATATTAGCTTGTTGACGGTTCATCGCTGCGATAATTTCGGTATTTGAGGTCATCGACCTCGACATGTGATTATAATTAAACCTTGTTGTAGAGAACACATGAATGAATGATTTATCAAGCATAATTTTGCACCATTCCCATGAGTTATAATAGTTACATATATTGTCTGTCACTTGCAGATCAATCAGGTGATGGAAGAGACAGTCCTTTGCCGATATCATTCCCAAACCAGAATTACTTGAGCGAAGATTATGGGGAGGACTACTACCTCACGAGTGAGTTTACTAAACAAGACCGGGAGGTCAATAGAACTACGTCATCAGACATTGTCTTAGAACTTAGGGACGGGGTGAACGAGGAGAAAGTTTATAAAAACGAAACATTTACTCTCAATGACGAATTCACAAAGACAGATTCCGTCACTCAGAATGGTGAGGGCATTCAAGCCTTATCGACAGAGATCTCTACTCCGAGAAGGCTTTACGAAAAAAAGAAACAGAAAGCCGAACTCTTGAGAAAGGATGCTAAGAGAAGTGATAAACTACAAGTAAAAGACAATTTCCGAATGGAAAGCGTGGAGGAAGAAAATGAGAGTGAGGTAGGGAGCGATACGATGTATACCTCGGCAGATATCGACAGTGCGTTGGAAAAAGAATATGTTACCGAGGATGTAGCGAACAATGGATATGCAGTCGTCGAAGCACACATAGAAAGTCAGCCGTCTTCAAGAAGAAACTCCGAAAATGCGGAGGAAACTTTGACGACTGTGGGAGACGCATTGCATAGTAATATCGACAATTGCTCAGTAAAGGATAAACATGAAGATACAGAACAGAAAGAACGCGCCCTCTGTAGTACGCCCTCTACGGAGGTTACAGAAAATTGTTTAATGCTTGAAAATACAGAGTCGTCGGTCAATTCCGAACACGTTAAAAGGTCTGAGTGTGTTAAACTTAGCAGCATATCTGGAGATGCGCAGGAAAATACTGAATGTATCACCAATGATGACAATTCTAAGCAAGCAGGAGAAAATTTATCCACCATAGATGGCGCTAAATGCATCGAGCTTGAAACGGAATGTAAGGTACTTCGGTGCAGTAACACCGAACGTTTAGTTGAGCACGTACATGAAGTGGACAAGCCTACAAGGCAAAAAGTGTCCTTGAAATATATAAAGAGCCAGCCCAACGTGGAGAGTGACCAAACCTCAGTGACTACAACGCCCTCTAGCGGCAGCCCTTCAAAATCATTAGACCTGTCAGCCCACAAAAACGTACCTTTTATGTTAGACACTAGCGAACTGAAGTTAAATTTAAAAGAGATTCCACCGGAAGTGGAGATTGCGAAAAACTATCCTTGCTCACCATTACCGGCTACGCCACCGGACAGCGCCCGCAGTTTGAAATGTTTCACACCGAAAAAACTGATGACTGCTCTAGAAAGCGCCGAGTATTCGGTGCTAGACAATGGAGAAATCGTTCGACATGAAAATGAAAACAACAAGAAAACAATCAGCGCCACCAGTGGCAAACATAGAAAGCGAACAGTTTCAGTAACGAACGAAAATGACGAAGTGTTGTTTATATAATTATTTTTTTCAATTACTGCAATATTACAATATTTTAGTTCAATGTTGAGTTTTCACAACCTTGAATTTGAAGATTGTTAAAGCGGGAGGGTCGCCACCTGCGCACGCACAGGAATTGAGACCCAAGCGACGATAACAACACATGCTAAAAACGCAAAGGCTTATAGGCAGACGCTTGTTTGTAAACAATGACACGCTAAGACCATCTGGCGCATGCGCAGGCGACGACTCCCCCGCTTGAAATAATAAACTCTGTATAGAGTCTGAATTGGAACGTAGATTCTACCATCTATTTTGCATTTCTGTCACGTGACACTTACGTCATACCTACCCAAGGTGGGCATTTTCTTAATTTTAAAAAATGAATTCGATGATCAACAAATTTTATTTCGCACTTTGAGTATGTTTATTGACGTTCGAAGACATTTGAAAGAAGTTATTTTTAGAGAGGATTACTTAGATGCATTTTTTTAGGAATTCTCGAAACTGGCTTTAAACAATTGGACGCTGACTTACTGTAAACTAATTAAAATTGCTTGTTATGCTTCAAGAACTTGAAGAAAACGATGGAAAATGTTACATCGTTGTAAATATACCTCTAATTTAATCCTATAGACCCCTCAATTTCAATTGTTCACCCCTTAATCGTTCAGATTAATTTATTAGAAATATTGGCACTGACTTTGTTTATGGTACAAACTGCTGGAGTTAATGGTCTCAGAGAAACGCCGGTAAAGCAAGTAGCGCCCCCAGTCGGCAACTGTGAAAAGCAACAATGGGAGAAGCTCGTTTCGTTAACAGGGTCCAAAAAAGTATGCTCGCATAGATTTGAATTTAAGTGACTTGCGTTTTTTGTAACCTCTCGTACAAATATGAAGACATATTGAATGTGTTATATTTTTAAAAAATGAGCAATGTTAGACACGCAGATTGTAAGTAGACCAGAAGTAGAATTACTTAAATATTCGGGCTGTAACACAGTCTTCGTAAAAGATATAGTATACTTAATTGGTTGTCACACAGCGTGTATTCGAATTTTGTGCAAACAAACGCACAATGTATTTTATATACGTAGTATACGTCCCGTGAGTTACAACGACTACAGCCCTTCACGGGGGAGGAGGGTCTGGTGTCCGAGTTTCATAATTTACATATCTGGCCATTAAAGACAATATGGTAAAAAGTGGCTACTGAGATAAATATCACGTTTGTGTTACGTTACTATGATAGTAAGGGGGCAATTTGATTGACAAGTTTCACTCAATTTCAAGTTATTCTATATGTGTTAAGCACAGAGCATATGTACAAACATTAAATAAAAATAATTATAGCATATCCTGTTCTTTGGAATAAAATAAAATTATGAATTATCAATTATTTCAATGTGTGAAAGCCTGACTGTCTGGCAAACAAACATAGCACCGATGAATCGTATTTTTAGCGATGCATTATAAGCATCGTAGATAATATATATATTGTGTCGAATTTGTCTTGTCTTATTTGGCACACAGTAGTCAGCATTTCGCCCAACATCCGGGAGATCCATGGACACCGGCTACACGCATAGACGTGAACATTCACACACTTGCCGTGGTGCTAACGGCATTTGGATTTGGGAGAATGGCGTTGAAGGGGACGTAATGCTGTCGGTCCTGTGTACTGTTCCCATTTTCAGTGTACGTAAAAGAACGAGTTGTTCTTGTGGCAAAAAAGTAACGGTGTTCTCTGAATGTATGTATATACATTAGTGTAGTTGTTCCTCATTTCCGATTTTGTAAAAGGGTACGAGTCCGTTTCCAGGAGATGATAGTTTGACTGGGTAATATGCACCTTCAATCCGATAAAAACTGGCCAAATAAATAATAATACATAAATAATACACAAATAGTAATACATTCTTCCCAGTGGTATCCCTCGCATTGAACAATTTTGTCCACCCTTACACATGAAGATCTATAACCGTGAGAGTTGGTGCACGATTGCCATAAAGTAAGTGTTAGATTTAACAAAATGCGCATGCTTCTTTCACGGCGAGTTCGCCGTTGAACTCAAAGGCTATTTTAACTTTGTACATTCTGTATTTTTGCAATAAATATTATTCCGCGTTGTCGCATACGACTTATTTACCACTTCCGTGTCACTGAGAATGTTCTAGAACCGTACTGTGTCTGGGTGGAATATTCTATATTTTTTAGAAACTGGTTGAATAGGTAATAGAACACTGTAGGAGGCAATAGAAGGTAATGGAACATTCTAGAAATTTGTAGTAAGTTCCACTCATTATGTATGCTGATGTAATGGTCTATTTATAGACAGTGGGGGTATATATTGGGGAGTTGTTCAGCACTGAGTTCAGATGGGAGATCTTGTTGAATTGTATTGGAGTTTAAGTATCTAGTCATTTGAGTAGTGGAGTTTTACCGCGTTATTGTACTTGATGTTTGCAGAGTATAATAATACCAGTACCAGTTGAAACCTCATCTGTTGGCTCCGTGTTCATATTTTATCATCGCCGCCAGGGAAGTCTTTCTGTTACTGTTGCCATTTTGGTATTTGAACCATCACACCTGTACTATACCAATTACAGTAATATTACGTTGTGTGTGACACGCGTCGCTTGCAGTACTTGAACATGCATAACCTAAAATATCACTCTCCCTTGAAGAGGCTTCGAGATTATGACCTGAACTAGGGAGCCAGAGAGTGGCGCAACTAGTGGCTCGTTCCCTGGCGACTACCTAGCTTAGCGATACAAGACCCCTAGTCTCTGAAGGAGAATGTTAAAACACGAGACGGATATATGCAGGACCTAAACATGCATACCCTAAAAGCATGCATAAGAGGTGTAAATATAAACTCCCCCGCAGTAGAACTGAATTTCGATGCAGAGAGTGACACTTTCATTTAAGCTTCTCGCATAAATCGCAAACGATGTAACTTTATTTAACTTCATTTGATCCGTGAACTAAATTACATCATATGTCAAAATAATCACTAAATTGGAGAAAACAATACAATTTAATCGCAGAAATAAATCATCCCGTGAAGGGGCAAACTAAACAGAGGGAGTCATGTTATATATCGTCTGGTTCGATAAATAAATAAATAAATAAATAAATAAATAAATAAATAAATAAATAAATAAATAAATAAATAAATAAATAAATAAATAAATAAATAAATAAATAAATAAATAAATAAATAAATAAATAAATAAATAAATAAATAAATAAATAAATAAATAAATAAATAAAAATTTAAACAATCTTATATTGTATCAGAAATTTCTAAAGATGAATTGTCACTCTGAATATGTGTGAAGTACCATCCTCTTATGTATGTATACACGCTATATAATGGAATAATTAGAGAAATTATCTGCAGAATGCGAATTTAAGCGAATCTTCTATATTAAGCTAGATCTGTGAACAATAGACACTCACTGCGTCAGGACGCTTTGTTTGTCCTTCGAAGAACAGTTACATTGTATATGTGCTTGTCCTTGAAACCCTCAAGTACCACCAAATTAAAATGAGCGAAAAAATGAAGGCAGGATATCTACCGCATCATTCAATCATTTTTTTTTATCTCTGTAGTTTGTGGAAGTGATGTTTTACATACTATCAAAGTGGAATACAACTTTAATGTCAAGTTTGGAAATATATATTCTGTTTTGTGTAATTACTATTTTCCATTAACGTAGTGAACTATTACAAAACTATCTAACAAAGTATTTGGTTACAAAAATACAGCAAAGATATGATTGAAATTAATTATATGAAATATATATCATTTGACTGACTTGTTCTAGTTGACAGAAAGCAAGTTCATTTACAAATTCTTTAAAGCTAAAATAAACTCTGTACGTTCGATATATAGTGTGTACAGTATCTATGTATATTCACTACTACTTGCGCTTGAACCATCAAAGTCAAGATCTGACGTTTCCTCGCTGTCTTCATCTACTGGTAATGACGTCACTGTGTGTTCACGTTCCTCGGACAGTCTTTCCCGTTCCCTCATGTAGTCGTTTAATTTCATGATATCTTCTTGATATGATTGGACGCTCGAACTGTTTTTTAGTTTTTGATGAGGTTTCGGTATTTTTTTGATAGTGTCTGGAATTATGATCGAGACTAAGTTGTCCTCGTCAATATTCAGTGAGAAGGTGTCGGATTCGTCGAGATCATCAGAAACGAATCTGTTAGCCCGTGTACTGAAACGAAGACATGGTGACCTGTTTGACAAGTTAGAACTTTGACTAATATTGCTTTTGATCGAACATGTTTCGATGTTGTCCTCGCAAATTTCCAACACTTCGAGCTGTATACGTACAGAAGGCGGCACCGTCAGTAACGTCGGCTCGTCCCCTAGACTCTTACAGTTAAAGAGACCGACTTTTTTAGAGACTGGATACTTTTGTTCTAATTTCGGTGTTAGCTCGTAGGTTTCGGTCAAGGATAGTGTTTTTCCGACGGGTGATTTTATCGTCACTGCCTCTTGAATGGCACAGAACTCGATATGTCTGGTTTCAAATTGGCGAACAAGTTCAGCGCTATTTCCATTTGTTACTGTAGTTGCATTGAGAATGAATGGGCCGCCCTCTTTAGTCGAACCGCCTTCAGCTGCAACGTCAGACTCAACGTCACATCCGCTATCGGATCGTACACTTCCGTTACACTGAAACTCTGCTTGACATAAACACGTGTCCGGATCTTCACTTCGGTGAACAGATACTTCCGTCGTCCTAGGTGACGGAGACGGACTGCTAGAAATAGTTGCCTGGACACTTAGTGTGATAGCGCCATCTACAGTCAAATTGTCACGTCGATTTGTATCTTCTTCCTCCTCGATGTCTTCATCCGATCGGCTGTAGATGAAAGACGGGTTTTCGAAAGTCGTTGCTCTCTGTAACTGTGGCGATGAGCCTCGGTCATCGGGTCTTTTACGTTGGCTGTAAAGTCGTCTGTTCAAACCAGGACTGTTTCCTGACGCCGACACGACATGCTGAGCGATGCGGTGAACTTGACTCCCTGAAACAGATACATAAAAAGCTGAGTTAATTTTTGTTTTTTTATAGCAGCAAGAATATGAAATTCCGCTACACACACCGACACCGAACCAGTAACAATATACGTCGTATTCGCGTTACATTGCTAGTGCGTCAATTTTCAACCATACGGGTTGACACATTTTACGCGTTGCTTTCGATAAGAAACAAATACGGTTTAGATTTGAGAGTCCTCAATAATTCCGATTTCATGTACAGTCTTTTGGGGCGTAGGGTTTTCGCCCTCGTAATCAACTGATGTTTGCATGAAAAAATGATCATGTTAATTCAATTAAATTCAGACCTACTCGAACATCATACAGAACATTAGTTTATTACCAAAACTGGAGTTACGAAGTAAAATTGACCAGAGTAAACAAACAACTAATTTGTAAATACTTTGTTTTAGAAATTGTATTATGTTCCGTTAATATAAAACACACTTTACCTGTTAGACCCAGCGGTAGTTCATGGGGCATATTACATCCACATACACAAATGAAATTAGATAATATCTTGGTGTAGCCACGGCTGTAGTTGTTACATACCACGGAGTACATGATCGGGTTCAAGACAGTGTTGATAAGGACAATGCGAATGCCTATAGTGTTCAGTAACTCATGAGGGCGCCCCGTCACTTGTTGATAAGTTATTCCCGCCTGAAAGATTAGATGGTATAATATTGGAGTTAATGAACCTGGTATGTCAGAATTGGGGCTATATAGGTCTGGAAGGCGACCAGTGTTTGAACATGATGTACGATGGTCACTGCTTTGTTTCACATCATTATATGTTCAAGGGTGGTGCTACCACATCCAGCTGGCGTACACCTGATAATAAAATAAATGCAATTTACCGATATTTAGTATATACAGCATGAAACCAAATAAAGAGACAAGTTGAGAAACTTTTTTTTCAGATTTCTACAAATCGGGGAAAAAATAACAATCTTTCAAAGCCAAACGTTCCGTTGAGGTAACATTAGGCCAACGTGTTTTGTATGGAAAAATCCTTTGTATAAGAACATCTAATTACACAAAGAACACAGAAAATTTCCCGGGGTATTTGAAACCTAACTGTACGGCTGTCTCCGATTGGCTCCTGAGTTGGATGACGTTTTCGGTTCAAAAAAAAATATTTGATTTTTACTTGCTTAGCACCGACGACAATTCGAATATTTTCGCCCTTGGGCTTCAGAAAGAAGGATTTAAAGCGGGTGAGTCGTCACCTGTGCATGCGTCAAATGGCCATAGCGTGTCATTGTTTACAAACAAACGTCTACCCATGAGCCTTTGCGTTTTTAATGTGTGTTGTTATCGTCGCATGGAACTTAATTCCCGCGCGTGCGTAGATGACGACCCTCCCGCTTTAAGCAAACAACACAAGAACACGTGGCGACTAATAAGGTATGCGCAATAAAACTGACATTTGTGATTGTATAATAAATGAGATTGGTTAGACAATCCGTATTCGTGAATAAGAATGTGTAAATGTGCGTGAAATATGCATAATATTACTTACTAATATTGTCTATGAACGAATTATCATGTTTATTTCAACGAAGATCAAAGTGCCCAAGATATAGCGCCTTTGGTTAAGATATGTTGTGTTTACTCAAACAAATGGACATTATTTTAAGAAAAAAGCGCCAGTTTCAAAATTAAAGCATTATAGCTGCATCGTGTTATATGTGAGTCCCACGCGACGTATATGACGCGCGTAAAATTACATTGTTTGTTTACAAGAAATCCAAAAGCTTCCTCCAAGACGACTGTATTCATTTCAGGTGAACGTAGTACATCAAATGAGACTAACGTGTTTTCTGAGAATATTGGAAATTCTAGATGCTCGTGACGTCATGAGGTTATCACCTGATTTCACTTGTTTGTTGGGCTGGTTGATACTCCTGACGTCACAGGCTAGTAATATCCACGAACCGAAGATAAGTAGATAACACAGCTAATGGTGGCACACATATCAACCAGTTTTAAGAATAAGTCATATCAGGTGATAACCTTTTTATAAAATGTCCAACTCAGAATATAAAATTGACAGAGAAATTGTGATTTCCGGAACTAGGCTCACGAATTGTATGCTAATTTATGTTAAGTGGGCGTGACTATTACCCTTTCTTAGCGATATTTGTTTTTTAAAATAAACTTTATGCTCTCATTATACTGAGATATTGTCATTGCACCATTATTGTCACTCGGTCTGAAATTCTCATAAATACGATACTCTCGAACGATTTGATTTTCTCCACGTACTGTTTTAACACACACACACAGCCAATTTTGAATTACGAAAATTACCACGCCCATATTTTAGATACCGCGTCGACTTTTACAAAACCACGCCAAAATTATAACTCGAAGTTTGATAACCAAGTTCAAGTTACGGGCAACAGATATTTTTTTTTTACCATTTACAGTTTAGTAAGTCGAACTCTAACTAACAGTAGACCGTACTTTGAGTTACGGAAAACATAGATTTGTGTTGTTGTTTAAACTCCACAGACGCGTCCAGCGATTAAAGCTTAAAGTTGAAACAAACAAGCTTACGGCATGGTCAAACGTTAATTAAATGTGTGGATATTTACACAACATCCATCTAGATTACCCTTCACTCGGTTAATTAAGGTTCGAGTTACTACATGTGAAATATAAACAAACAAATCTGTGTTGCCGTACCTCGAAGTTCGGTTAACTTTTAATTGAACAACACTATTTTATGCGTGGTTTTGCTAAAAGTGGGCGTGGTTTCTAAATTTGTGCGTTGGTGTTCGTCACGGTAAGTTAAACAAGTTAAGCAATTCAGTATCTCCAGACTAGAGACATTTAATGTGCATATCACCACGTTTAGTGTAATATACACATTTTAGTGATTTTAACTCACTAAACGTCACTAATATGCACCATGGCTATGTGATAAAGAATATAAATATGACGAGATGGCCATATTCAACCGCCGCAAAACATCTTAATCCGTTCATCCACATGTCATGTTTGGTTTACAAAATAAACTATAAAGTGTCTGTTGATCCCTAGGTTTTCAAGTGGAGGTTGGCGAAGGCATTATGACCGCCTGTAATGGCTGCGTCTTCAACTAAATTTGCATATTCAATTTTTGCCAAACCGCGCCTTATTTTAAAACAATGATTTTCCAACAATCCAATGCGCTCATCTTAGACTAATAGAAATCTATAGAGAAATCTATGAGGTTTGACCTGGGCGCAACCTGTATTAATTACTGCCGGTGACTCCTTCGATACCTTCCAATCACCTGAAAAATACCCAATTAAAGCGTCTCAGTTTGTACTCGTTGATCTGCGCAACAGTCAAAGTCGCCATCTTTGTTTATATGAGACCCATATATCTCGCGCATGCGTGGCGCAACGACTACCGCCCGTTAAGGACGAGGTATTTTAGTGACTTCAAGATGACGTAGTTTAGTGTACATAAGCAACATATTTCAAAGCGAAAATTGTGTTTAATGTTATGTCATTTAGAATCTAGCAAACCTCCCGAGAAAAAGAGACGACCGACCACAGAGGAAAAATAAAAGAAATGCAGTGACCAATCACGCGCACGCTTACATGAGTGGTGCATTATGTATGACATTTAATAGTCTATTATTTCACTGAAGTTAAAACTTTTACCAATGTGTTACCATGGAATGTTTCGTTTATTCATTATTTAAAAACGTTTTGTAAATTGAAGATAAAAGAACAAAAGTCACTACTCACATGTCTGTTGTTTTAAAAGAAATTGTCACCATGACGAGTCATTATATAGCATTATTATACATCTGTCACCGTAGCGCCATAAGTTACAGCATGCAGTAATTTTGCGGTATATTACGGGGTATTTTCATCCTACCATATTAGGAAATGCGAATTCCAAATATGGAATGATTACGCGCGTAAGCGTCCTCTAATAATAAAAACAAACATGGCTGCCACCAGGGCTTGACCCAACTCCACACAAAGAAGTTCGCTGATTCTGTTCTAAACATTTTGGATTTAGGCATTCCCATGATGTATCATTGGAAGGAAAAGGGGTATAATAATAAGGTTATTACGAGAGTCCTCAAAGTATGCACTCAGACAGTACACCGTCGCATGCTGCTGCGCGTCGGTCGATACTTCTGCTGTACTGTCTTCGTGCATACTTTGATGTATCCTCGTAATAACCTCATATTATAACACATATTCTGTTCAATGATTGGCTAATACGTGGTCACATGGGGTTATACGCTAACACCCTAACACTCTAACACGTGAACACATGATGAACTATTCCCCGAGTGATTATTATTATTAAAATATATGAATAACATTATAAATAGTGAATAGTGAATAATTGTAGTCTTTGATTTTATTTGGATATCAGAATTTGGGTGTAACACATTTAGACTGGTATCATTCAGGCAATGGCATACGTCCGTTTCTCCTTGCGATTTTGAGTCGCCCGACAAAATCAGCTATGTCCCATGGCCGTATCCTCGGAGGCAATAGACGTATACTATCGCCTTCGTAGCCAGTCAATGTGTATTCACAAGAGAACCATTATGTGCAATTGAAGTAAATAGAAATTTGAAGAGCGTTATCGTCAATCAAAACACTCGTACCCTTGGGACTCAATCGCCATGTGCGTAGCCTTCTCCACTAGCCGAGATTTTCGAGCCGTATAATGTGCGATGTTGTCGTCATCGCCATTTCACACAAGTAAAGTGATCTCCCTTTAGTTTTGTACACAGGGCGTGATAATAACACAGGATGTAAGCGAGCCTGGGGCAGAAACGAACTCGAAAACATGTTTTCCATTTTCCTTGAACACCGTGCAGATCAGATATGGATTCTTTTGATGATCGCAACAACAGTTCGATTCCACAGTTTCAAGAATAAGAAAAATGTCCACTAGTTTCACGGTATTCATAATTTTCTGTGATTCATGGAATTATTTTCCTGTCTATATCAAACGCATTTGCAGCCCACTTTCGAATTTTGCGTAAACAATTTATTTTTCCCGCGTTGTATGCGTCACATGGAAGCCATGTCGAACACGAGGACATACACTCACGAATGATATAGTGCCACCAAATTATGAAAATAATTGCAAGATATGGTATTTCCGCTGTTTTGTAAAACTTCAACGCATCTCATTAACATACAATAAGTAGAAAAAAATCGACGGGTTTGGAATGTGTTTTTATGTTAATTCTATTGAATATTTATGAAAATCAACTAAAAAATCAAACCATGGGCTACGTATGGTTATCGCTCTTTTCCCTCGCACATTCCAGCAATCTTGTTTTTTTCGGTCTCCATCCTATGATGACGTACACATTGAAAAGTTGGGCTGGCTCATACCTTATTAACATATTCAGACAAAAATATATAATTGTTTTAGAGTGGGTATTCGGGTAGAACATTCAATCAACTAAATGCAGAATAACCATTGGCTACGCATGGTTATCGCCGCTCTTTTCCCCCGCACAATCCAGCAATCTTGTTTTTCGTTCGGTTTCCTACCTATGATGACGTGCAAATTGAAAAGTTAGGGTAGTTTTGAACATTTAGTACAAAGCAGCCTATCGTCTGATACAGTTCCGCGGTTTCAGATGCATAATGAGAACAAATATCAAATCAGTCACTCTAGCTGACAACAGAAAGAATGTCGGTCTTCACTAGAATAATAACAGTTTAGTTATCAGCACTGAGTGAATTAATCTGATAAGTGGAGGAATCAAATCGATCTTACAGTGATCCATATCAGAACAATTTTGGTGATTGTTTTCAAAAATATGTCAGAAATTATCAAAAATGATAAAAATATTCACTAAAATTATCACCATGGAAATCCACAAATCTGCGAGATCAACCCAAAGCGCCTACATATAAACTATTTGGGCAATTAGGCAAACTGTTTTCAATACGAAGTCAAAAATTGCAGAAATATTGACTAAACTTAGAGAGTAGAGGTCACGAAAGGAACGAATCTGACTAAGATGTGTACATACAAAATATCAAAGCGATTGAGAAAAAGTCGAAAATATCACTGTTTTACCAAAAATAACAAAAGCGGAATTAAAGAATTGAACATATCGTCACAAAATGCATAATCTGAGTGAGATCCACTCAAAGTTTCTACATATGAAATATCAAAAAGAATTGGCATAGCCATTTTTAAAAAGCAGTTGAAAATATCACTCTTTACCGACAATATGCATCAAAATTAGAAAATTTAAGATATCGCCATGAAATAAAAAATTGCGAGAGAGGTTCACCTGAGGTAACAGCCCTGAGATATGGCGTTTAATTTGCGTTGAAAGATTCCAGCAAGTCGGAATATAACCCTTATGTGTCACGTGTGCCGTCAATTTATATGAATTGTATGTCACGAAAGGGTAACGTACCCTTTAGTCGCGTATATACTGCACTCAAATAATTTATTGTGAATATTTGCCAATGGACTTCCAAACATTGATCTTTTCACACTGCACTGTCAATTGGTTTCACAACTGACGAAACTACGTCTCTCTCCGGGCGTGCCCAGCCAGTTAACAGGAATGAACAGAGCAGAACGCGGTTTAAAGGGAAAATAAAGAAGTGCTTGGTAATATTGAGAATCCAATGCGAGACTTTTTTAAAAGTTAATCACGTGCGCACCACCCTTTACTGCGTTAACAGTCATCAATGTGTGTGGAGTATGCCTCCAACAAAAGGACGGACACACATTACCCAGTGTATTCGTATTCATAGGCAGAATAACGTCTTAAATACCTGTATGGAAAATACGAATATGTTAATTATGTCGCATATTTATGTACTACATATGTAATCTTTTAATAGGTGGGAAAATATTTATTCTCTAGTATTGTTTAATTGTCGGACTTTGTAATCATCATTTTCACCCTTATTGTGTTGAAGTGAAGTACTCACGCAGAAAAATTAATTCGTTCGTTAATTTGTTGGCGCAAATTACCGCTGATTTCATAAAAAAAATATGCTTTTTAAAAAAAAACATTAGAAATATTATCTTCTAGGAAAGCCTCGTAATCACGTTAACCGTACAATGGTTAAGACAATATTACTATTGTATAATGTGTATACGATATTTTTGCAGGCATTCATATTGTTAAGTCTAATCCCAGCATTGTTGCAAATTCAAATACTCCAAGAGACATAGTAATTTGGCAAACATATTAAATGTAATGCTCATTATAAATATGGCAAATAATAAACTAGTGGAGTTGAAGTACTAAGTTTCTCTTGAAAAATAAAATATTCCTTCTTTTCACTCGAAATGAGATATTTCAAATATATCGCGCCTTCGAGCAACAAGGCTCTCACGTGGCGTCAACAGGCATATGTTTTATTGTTGAACGAACACAGATCAGAACAATATCGACTCCTTTAATCGAGGGCGCAATTTGTTTTGTGGTTGTCACTAATGCATAACAGCCACTTCCACACTAGATGAAACCGAACAACGGTTTGTTTCTTCTTTTTTTGACAACAGAATTTCGCAGTGACATGACAAGCGCGAAAACCCCAAATAGTCAATATTGCGAAAACTATAACAAATTATGACATTTATTGTAGATTGTCATAGAGACAACTCGGCATACTCAAGAAGCTGATCAAGCACGTGCACAGTGGTATAGATAACCACTATCGTCGGTAAGATGTAACGATGGACACCCCATGAATTCCCAGAATCTGCCGTTATTGTAATTGTCCCAATGTTCCACGAAAGTCTTTAAAATAAACCGAACAGGAAACACCGAGACATTAATCATTGTTATCGGGGGGACCACGTCTTTGTTGTGTCGCCATAGGGCGTTTTAATCGCCAGGCTTATGCAAATATATCGGAATCGACGTATCTTTGAACGTTATCTCAAAAGCGGGGGCAGTCCGCGTATAGTACTACGCCGAATTAAACACAGCGGGGTGTTTGCCTAAACGCTGCCGGTAAAATACTGCCAAAACCGCGATATCACGTTGCAACACGTCGGAAACCGGTGCCAATAGGAATGTGGAACGGGTGTGTGATGGGTACACCGGAAATTGTGTCGAAACGAAATCGAGTTTGTATGCCCATTAAATGGGAATCTGGCAAATCGAATTAATGTTGCATTAGGAGCGTGTCTCTGAAAATAGAGGCCGACAAAGGAGAGATTTTAGAATCAACAGATAATGTGAAGAGCTTTCAAATCCCATCGTGAGACAGTTAGGCTATAGGCTATAACATAAAATACCGATTGTAAACACTAAAACCGTGTAAGATCCTTTGCATAAATCGGTAAATCTTTATTATTTTTCTAAATGCTGTATAAACAGATGACTTTGATCAAACGTAAATGCTATCATCCTATTTAAGCGCCTAGCTCTGTCGTATTTCTTCAGCCTGTTACCCAAACGTGCTTTCCTATAAAAACTAAATGTCAATTTGCTACCAACTGCCAAGCTGATTTTAATTGTAATTTTATTACTGTTAATGGGTCGATAAGTCATATAATATACATGCGTTGCTATAGTGATGAAACGTCCCCATTCCATAGATAATCGAAAAATCTTTATGATAAGCTACTTTGAGCAGCATTCTGAATACTATCGCTTGTGTCTGACTTGCTTGTTTGCAATACTTCGTAAAACATTTCACATGCGAAGGATGAACGAGAATAAACAAGATGTCGGATTTGATGTCGTACTTGGGCGCAACTACGCTAATTTAGAAAATTATGATCCTTAAGTAAGGATACAATACTTCGCAGATGTATAAATCTTTTTGTTCAAGATAATGACACCGACCTTTCTGACCTCTCATAATCCTGTAGATACTATCGAAATGGTTCTGCATTTTTACTCCCCCTCAACTTTGCATGTGATTATCTTAATAAATTGTCGTTTCTACTTTGTTGATTTGTTTGCCAGTACTCCCAAAATGTCTATATGTATAAACCCCATACTACCCTGAATTATAACTATACAAATATTGCAGGCATTTGCATAATTAAGTAGTACAACTAATTGAACTAATACTTATTGATTTATATCGTATTGCTTTATATTTGTCATATAAAATGCCGCCCTCTTGGTTTATAGTGCACTGGAAAAGTGGTATGTTTCTTGGTACGTAACAAGTGAAGAAGTCACATAAAACAGTCCCCTACTCTCCAAAACAGAGCGAAATGCTTTGTATCTCTGCCTGCTCTTAATAATCATAAATAGAATGCCATACTTAAGTGCCACCGAAACCTTACGTTTTGCCGGTTATTTTTTAAAACATGTACTCTGTAAACTTATATGAATGTCGTCTAAAAACAACACAGACTCAGTACGTCTATCAGTATGGGCAGTCGCGCCATATGAAGCGTGAATCTCGTTCATGCCAATATACACGATAGCGAGCTAGACGTTGCACCTTAAGGGGCTTATTAAACTGATTACAGATTCCATACTAAAAGAACGCCACAGCAACAGCGGTATATAATCAGAGACGTGCATTGCCACTAGGAGATCGTGATCGGTGATGTCGTGTTTGAATTACTTATTAAAGCGAATTACAAATTAGTATACTCTAAAACACAGCCATGATATGAAATCAAAAATCAGAGATGTAGATTTCCATTGGCTGGTCATGATCAAAAAAGTCAATATAGGTTATCAAGTTGAATTTAACTTTGATATATACTTAACCCGTTTCACTAAATTCACAATGAAATGAACACTAGATCGACTGAAATACACACCAATCAACGTAGGGTCTACAGTAGATGTTATAATTCAATGAAATGAACTAAGAAGGTGCCATACCTGTAAGACATATATTTATAGTTGGATCGATTGTATTTCTTGATTGAGTTTAGAAAAATGATAATTCCATTCCATTTGTGAATATGATGGAATCAAACCTCGCGATTGCTGACTGTCGAACAAAAGTTGGTATACTCGTTAAGAATTAAAAATAACTGTCGTTCTTATCTATACATTTTGTGTCGAAAACAACACGTTTATGTCATCCCCTGCGTTGAGAAGCAAAGTGAAGAAGAATGGTGAAGGAACTATCCATAACAATATCTCAATACTGAAGGTCGTTGAAAAATACATGATACCACACAGTAGAAAGAATCAGTCTAGGTCAACATCCTGAGCTAAGAATGAGGTTAGCAAGACAGTTCGGGTTAGTCCTCATAGACATCATTAAATGAAATCATATACTCAATTCAACCGTGGATGTCACCGTGATTCCTAATCAAATTGCATTGAACATAATCAAAGCATTGTTTGCGGCACGTTATTTCTTTAATCTCTGTGATAAAGAAAATCGACTACTAAAATTGTCAGCTTTTCGGTGCAAAAGCCTACGTTCTTTGCACAAACGACAGAATTTGAATGAACTAATCAATTGTATACTACATTTTTTCAAACTCAGTGAACAATATGTGAACAATAAGATTATCATCAAACCGGGGGGAGTTATATATTGGTTAATTTATATAATAGATAATACGGAGAAATGAAGACACGTGTCGCAGTGAAATCTGTCTTACTTAGACGTGTGCAGTACATAATACATTGCACGGTAACATCATGTGACATCTCAGTCAATTCCTTCCACTTCAACAGCCCATAGTGCACTCAGAACAAAATCCACTAACAGACACTAAGCCGCCTGCAGTATGTAAAGGAAATTAAAGCACATCTTTTGGAGAGGTGGATGGGAAAGTACTAATTGAATGTATCTTACATATTCGATGTATGTAATTTCATTACGGTCTTAGTGTTGTTTTCAGAAGTCTGAATCCTGAACAGTACACCTTATGACGTCTTCTTTGTATGGAGGACCCTCACCCCCCCCCCCCCACACACACACACACCAAAAACTCTTTTAAATTTAACCCCTTTACTCAGTTGCGTAAATGGTTAAAATTCTGTGCCGCGGGTTGTAAAAGCATTTTAACAATTGGCATTATGGCGTAAGGTACTTACAATCAGTGGTATTTCTAGTCAATTAACCGTTGACACAATGGAAAACGTATTTGTCGCTTTGAGTTCATAGACCTTCAATGATATATAATCAATTCAGTTATTACTGATACAAATGTCGATCCCGGTGTCAGTTGCATCCAGTATTTCCGTCAACTACTAGTTTACATATTATTATAGTTGCCGTGTTGATTTATCTAACAATATACAATTTAACTCAATTCTTCAATTAGTAACACAATTAAAAATGTACAGAAATAATTTAACACTACTAAATAAACTTTGTCAAATGTTTTGCAACACTCATTTATCCATTAACCGGGGCGACCAGTAGATAATAGATTTACAGATAACGCACTTATGTACAATTGGGTGACATAATGCACTAGAGAGTAGGGGGTTGCTATGACGATGGTATTATTCAATTTTCATCAAGGCTATAAAGTTGATTCACCTCAAGTCGCGTTTTAACAATGTATCCGCTTTGAGTGTGTTCTTTCACTGTCTAAAAACATTGATAAGGCGGTTCTGAATTCAATTAACGATACAATATTGGAACACTATGGGGTCGATTAAAGCTTCGCCCAGACCGCCGTGAAACAGAGATTAGTTTAAGCTATCTGTTAACCAGTTTTGTATTGTATGTCTATTTTGTGAACAAACAACGTATTCAGTACGTGCAGTGTAAGTCGCATGGGGCCTGCACCGCACACGACACGATGGGACAATTGTGGCGCTTTAAAAACGGTAAAATATAAACTTCGGACATTAGCACTAATTCTCGGAATGATATAGCGATTACGCCACGGTTTCTCTTATTTCCACTACAAAGACAGGCGGCAATCTACCGGGCAATTTAGTAGTATAGATAAGTGTACGCTTTGAAGTGGATTTACATGTATAAACCATACTGGTGTGGGTACAATCTTGTAAACCGTCAAAAAACTGTCATTCCTCAATTTACACTTGCAAAGCACGAAACCCCTACCAGGCAATACCTTATGCTGAATTGATTTCTTGTCACACATTTGAAAAATGGATTTTCGTGATGCATTGAAGTGTGTAGAATCATTGAGTAGAACTGTCGTTGGGGATATTTCAGTCCCGAGTATTTATTGTCGACCGTAAGTCGAATTCTATAGAACTAACAGAGCTACGCATAGAGAGGCACACGCGGAGTTACATCAGCCACATTCATTAACATATTTAAATAAACCGTTGAAATGATAATATATCTGGACGTTAAAAATTGCGTGTGAATGTTAGCACATAGGTAAAATACCTAGAATAGATTAGAGTTGCACTCATTGCGCCAAGCAATTCGTTATATATAGGAATGGAATGGGGACGGGGTGTGAATTTTCGCAAACAGCGTTGCTGAGTTACGAACATCGAGATAAGAACATCGAGTTACAAAAATGACCATACTCATATTTCAGAAACCACGCCCGCTTTTGCGAAACCACGTCCACTTTTGCGAAACCACGCCCACTTTTGCGACACATTTAGTAACTCGATTTCTATTATCAGTTAACCGAACTTCGAGTCACGGGCAACATAGAATTTTTGTTTCGTTTAACGTTGTATATTTTCCGTAATTAGAATACATCAATCACCTAAACTTTTAACTTATAACAAATTTAAAACTGTATTTGGTCAAGAAAATATCTAAACATTGTTGACAATATATCAATCAGAACGTGTCTTTGTAAATTTCGTATCTGTGCACATAATTTGAGCATTGATAGACCATTACATAATAAAAGGGCTGACAGAATTTGTGTTTATTGTAACCTTTACCAAGTTGAGGATGAATTTCACTTTTGTTTGATTTGCCCATTCTATAATGTCTTGAGAATAAAATATATCCCAGAGAATGTTCTTATTTTCCCCACAAAAGACAAATTCATTTATTTAATGAACACCACAAATGTGACTGTTTATCAAATTTATCAAGTCACGCCCTCTAGTGACAGAATGCTTATGTGACGTCATAATAACGTATACGGTGAAAGCAATGTCGTTCAAATAAACAACTGTATGTGGTTGTGCGGTCTTTCACCATCCAGCATTCAATAACATCTTTCAGAAATATAATTTTATTAGTATGTTTTTTTCGTATTCGTGAAAACCTAATTTACATTGACGATAGCGGTAGAGAACGCGACCTATATGAAATATGTATTCATCTACAGTCATATGTGCACACACCTCTCAATTCATCGTGGCAATCCCGGAATAGATATACCGTGAAGCATAATACGTAGATTATTGATGAATATAATAATAGTACTAACATTGACCCCTAATAAATAATAATTATTTTTTTTTCAGGATCGTTCAAGAACATTGAACAGAAACACACGTGCGCAGTGGTTTATTTCACTGTTACTCGTTTGAGTGCAATTCAATAGAGAATCGTGCTTCATCGAACGGCAACTGATCATTTGTCCAGATAACATCGTGACAACCATACAAGAATGAAAAAAAACCTCAACCACTCTTAAGTGTTCGTTTTAACCTCTCGTTTCTCAGTGAGAAAGAATGGTTTACGCTAAAGGCAATATGTTCAAATGAGAAAAACGGAGAATTCATTTTAATGAGCTGAATACGTGTAGTACATAGACGTCTTATTATTCTGCTATCTACTGATAATATGCGATAAAAAATGTTCCGCTTAATATAATCTATATAGCAAGAAATTGTGAATGTTTAGTGAGAAAAGAATTTATTTTTAAGACAATTTGTTTTCGTACTCATATTTGTTAGTATGAAAATCCTGTATTCTGTCTGGTATATTTCATTATTATGATATTAATATAGCATATATTCACAATATATGTATTAGTGCATATCACCTAATGATACACACGGCAAATGTCAATAAGCTATCTTCTACCATAGGGAATTCATGGTAAGGATTCACGTAAACGTATGTGTTAGTAAATCAACACCATCGTCACATTTTGCTCCTACTGATACTCGTTTGCAGATTGAACGGCGCATCCGCGGTTAAAAACCATATTGATGAACGAGGCTGTAATCTGATACGTCATCACAGGACAATGAACACAGTAATGTGTAATGCGAGAAGTTGAAATCTACAACCTGTTGCCAGCAACAGTGTATTTGTTCAGCTTTATTTGTTTTGAACAAGATGCAATATTGATATAGAAAAAATGTAATATATACTACTGCTGTTTTGTTATGATTGATAATATCATGATTTACGTCGTGTTCGCGCAATGAAGCAGTGGTATTTTCCAGTACAAATGTACGTTGATTGTATTTATAAGTACAAAATGTACAATAACAATCACTGCGCATGCGTATTAGTTTTTTTTCCCATTTTTCGTCGAACGAATACCATACAGTGATTCGCAAAAACTACTTTTTTTAGTTTACGGTAAATCATAATCCTAAACAACAAATTAAAAAAAATACGTGTTTTCGTTTTTATGGCATTATGTGTCAATATGATGTTTTGTTATAAAACTATAGTTATTTTCTTTTAATTTCATTTTCAGGTAATAATAGATAATACTTATATAATAGATATTAATGGAAATGATATTCTTGTTTTCACAATATCTGTGAAGAGCGTAATTGTAGTTTGATACCTAGAAAGATACCTGACTATCCTGACATTTGTTGTATGCCGAAAAGGGTAACAATGCAACATGAAACGTTCTAGGATATGGTATCCACTATTGTATGTCTACAATCCCTCCACGGGCAGATCAATACAATACGTAATTTCAAATATAAGACATACATATTCTATTAACTCTGAACTGGGAATCTCAGTAGTTTGAAAAGAAATCCATTGGCGTTTCTAATTGGTGAGTAATATAAATACTCTGCATGAATAGAGCAATTAAGCTCTCCTACATTGTGTTACCATGCCAACACTTATACGTCGATAATTACGCAGTATGTCGGTATAGCAATACGTAAGACATGTCCAAGTAGAAATATTTTTTAAGGTTTCTTGTTAGAAAAATTTTGATGACTGCAACCAGAACTATAATGACCAATACCTATCAAACATATACATACATGTATATTGAAAGGATTCGTTTTGAAATTGTCGAAATAAACGCGTTTTAGTGTAGACTGTGTTTGTTTTAACAGATGAGCGAAAAGAATAACCTGATTAAAAACAATGCTAGAAGTTTATCCGATGTTATTCTTTCTGTCAAAACAAATTTTATAAAATAAATCATGAAGGTTGTGTCTCTAATTATTGCTTCCATTTCTAAATGCTAACTGTTTATTCAGAATTTGTTCACAGTTAGGGGATCGTATCTGTTTTTTGGATGACATTTAGAATAAACATATAGCAATGAAGCTAATTTGAATATAACATATACGTAATATTGCGCACAATATATGGGGAAACAAATATCAGTATACAAGCAATGACGTCAATAGGCGCCACTTGCTTTGCACTCGATGCATCGTCAGACGAATTGATTTCATCACATGAAGCGATGCGCATAGTACGAGGCCGTTAAGACATGTTTGCGTAACTACTAGTTTGTTTACGACTGCTCTTCAAAGACAATCAACCCAACACATAAATATTTCAATCGGTGAAAATGTGCTGATTTTAACATACGATGAACGAAAATTATTTATGCAAAAACCGATGAATTACATATGCAAAAAGATGCTGATAGTTTTTCTCACAGTGCGATGTCATACGAAAAACCTCAAATCCCCCAGCTTTTAACACAGTGCACATGGAGATACCTTCAAAGGTGTAAAAAAACAATATCTCTCAAGAGACAAGTGACTAATTTTGAACTTTCCGACAAAACACTCAGGATGCACTAGTCTTAGGACATGTTTAATTGATTAAAATTCATTTTGGAAACTTATCTGAAAATATCACCGTTTAATTATTTCAATCGCGACACACATGTAAATAAAAAAAGAACATATATTGTTTTCCACCTTCCTCCGTCTTATTCTGAATAGCGAAGGAAACGAGAGTTCTATAATTATGAATTTAGTCTATGAGTTAGCTCACAGGAATTTAATAGCAAATGTTCCGTGGTTTGTCAAGGTCCCAAGACTGTTATTATATATATAGCTGCAGTTGTAATTAAAAAAAAGTTGTATTTTGATGATTATTTCAAATTTAGATAGGTGAAAATCGTTCTGATTATTTTGCACGATTGGAAACAGGAATAAATGCATGAACATATACAGATTTGCGCTGATTTTGATGGGATGTGATGTATCCAATCATCATACGTGTTGTACGGACCGTGTTTCTTTGCATTACTGGAAAGAACACACAAAATAACGCAAGGTATCTAAGTCATATGTCAGATATTATGTGTATGAGATTTTAATTTGAAGTATTTGCTGCAAATTGATGTCAATTGATTTTACTGACATTGAAATTTGAGTTCCAATCGATCATAATAGTTTCCGTCATGATATACACATATGTGTATGGTTTCTGTAATGTAAACATTTCCGCTATTCCATGCAAGAGGCAGCGTTTTAATTTGTTACCAACAATTTCGATTTTCAAACTAGTTTTGGAGCACTGCTTGTAAGAAAATGTCATCGATTCTGGTGGTGACTTAGTCTTTGGACGGCACGGATGAAGCAATGCGGCGTTTGATGTCGTAACAAGCACGTGTGTGCATCGGTGAGTAAATAAACCCTGAATCCTGGCAATATTGTTGACGGTAATTACTAAGAGACTATACGACCCCTATCTTTATACTAATCGTAGAGGGAATTGCAAAGCCACGAAGGTCACGGGGAAATGTGCATTTCTATTTTCTACATTTGATGATTAGTCCATGCCTAGAGGGGTGGTTCATCAAAGGACATACGTCATTGTCTGTTTTGAAACGCAAAACGCAGAATACGTATAATAAGGCATGCCTCGGCGATGACAAATACTCGATATAAAAAGCTCGATTGATTGAGAATCCGCCTTTAAAGGAAATGACTAAATATGCACTTTTACTGAACCGTATATATCCTGATATTATTATGGTTTGAATGTATGATGTCGTTGGCATGATGTTGTATCAATAATATATGTATGCTTGTGAACTCGGAAATCAAATACACATATAAATCCATATATTAGTTATAATTACATACACATACATAAATCCCTGTTGTCGAACGGTTCTGTCCAATCATACATATACCTTATATGTGTGAGTGAGTATGTTTGTTGCTAGGAACTATTTTAGCGTTGTGCTATTACGTTATGTTGTAACATTGCGTCTTCGTTTCGAATTGACCAAGCAAGAAGGTAATTAAACTATAATCGATTTTTTGCACACACACAAATAAAACGCCTTATTCCTCACAGATTAAAGTATTTCCACAACAAAAAGACCTGTCTCCCACAGATTAGGATATTTCCACAACAAAACAACTTTTCCCCCTAAAGACTGAGACAAACATTTTAATGTAATGAGTTTATGTTTTAAAAAAATACCTTGAGACTAAAAACAATAATGCAAATAATGAGCTCAATAAGAGATTTTTCACTCATGGTTTTTCTTTGTATGTGTACGATCTACCAGGCACATGCTTCCAATCGACGATGACGTAGTGAAGCCATCGTCCTATGTTGAAATATATTCAATGGTGTATCACACATGCTAGCAAATTAATTCTAGTCTTCGAATAACCTTGGATGTATTTTTTTCAAATGTCCATATAATACCAATATTAATCGCAATTCGTATTTCAATTATGCAAAGTAATTACTGATAAATGTATATTCGCATGAAGGTTAAACATCTTCCTTTAATATCATTCCGAACCATGGGAGACGTCTGATTAATTTCGATTGCGTTTGGATGCATAATGCAAAATAAAAAAAACGACTTTAATTTACGTGAATTACAAGTTTGTTTGTTCGTTTTTTATTTGCATCAGTACAAGTCACGGCTCGTAGTGCGCAATCCCAAGACTTATCAGCGAAATTAGCTTAAGTTTATAGAATAACCACTTAAGGTAGCGAGACTATTATTTGTGTTGAAAATTACGATTTTCACATTTATTTATTAATTGATGAAATGCACTATAAACTTTCATGTGATAAAGTCAACATAACATAGAATGTCATGTAAGTTGGTTAAAATGTAGATTTTCTGAAGGGAAGCAAGGCAGCCTCAGTAGTGTTTTCCAAAATCAATAACACAGGTTTAATCTGTGTGGCTATAAGTTTCAAAGATAAACTCAAGACAAAGCAATGTTAGGATGTGTTATCAGTAGCTATCTGACATACAATGAGTGTTTCCAAACATTTTAGTGGTTTGTCGCCGCCCCTGTTTGTTTCACAGATTAGTCATTTGCATATGAATGTGTCAGACACAAGGTCACACAGCCACTGAAAAAAAAATCAGTGATTTTGGTGTTTTCATATGCCGAATTTATCCAATTATAGCTATCCCATTCCTTTATTTTTTTGGTTTCCAATAGCCTTACACATTTGGATGTCCCTACACATGGTAAAGCAGACCTTGATGGGAAAACAAATTGATTGTGCCGATAAACAAGCTTGAAAATCTTTGCTGTTACTTCATGGACGTTTTCTAGGAGTTTATGTTTTTCAAAATACAAGGTCTTTAACAAAAAATAACGTATACTTATTGTCATCGGATTAACACCAAATTTTCACAGCTTTAAGGTGGCAGTGAGAGGAACTTGAATGTGCCCAGACAAACTATTTCATCAATTATTTACCAACGAGTTGTGGTTTGAGTAGGGGCAATGCGACTAAAACAGTAATTGAAATTCAGCACACTATTTTTTAAAACGCGTTGCTTGCATAAAACTGACCAGACACATTCAATTTACCAGACTATTGAACAACTAGGAAAAGTGAAAAAAAATACTTCTTATCGCCAGCATAAATGCGTAATTATTTTTTTTACAGAAAAAGTAATTTTTCACCTTTGATTAAGTAACGGGTCATAGAATGCAGATACGGGCATGGCAAACACACCTTTGCAAAGCTTGAAGTCTGGCGATTCTAAAAATATATACTTTCCTGGGTATATTTGTAGTCATTTGGTCACAATTAGAAGATGAAAACAAGTAAGCAAATAATAGTCCCGCTACCTTAAGCACACCATACTTTGATTACATTCGTGTACATTGTGTTGGATCTGTATTTGTGATTATTCGAAAGGGTTTGTTGGTTTAGACACCGACGAGGCGTGAATAATTATATACCAATAAAACATTGCTGTTAAGAGAATCAAAACACTCTTAACTGAACTAATCGAAGTTCAACTATTTATTTTATTATTGTTTATATCCTTTATAGATGATATGGCATGATATATTGACCACTCACATCTTAAGTGTATGAACCCCGGGGCCGAACTAGTAAAATACCCCTTTGTACTAAAATACACAGTAAATCAATGTGCAGATTAAGTAGGAATAAAAGTTAATGTACATCGTTGATCTTAATAACGACCTCCTAAAATTTAAAACACCATTATCGCCACCTTGACGTCGAGTCGGGTTTGATATGCGTTCAATTCGACGTATACAATCCACGTTGCACGGCGACTGGGGCGTTTACATATTAGGTTGGTCTGCAAAATATGCACATAAGGTGATATGAATAAGTATTCCACCAGTTATTGGTCATACTAGCTAGGCCCCAAAACGCCGCTATATATAGTACGCCTCACGATGTCGGCGTACACTTGAAAGATGAAGAAAATAACATTGAAATTCGTTTATCACCAATAGATTACATCATCGATAGCTATTTCGGTTTATATGATGTATGGGTATTTAATTTCATTTTTTTTCGTGTCCCTTTAACCAGTCAGTCTAATTAATTACAAATGGCGCAAAGGGTATGTTTATTATTTTGGCTTTGAACTTTTGAAGTCATCTAATGTGTGCACGCTATATTCGACGTGCACATAATGATCACTTATACATATTTTACAAACCGCACGCCCAAGGAATCTATACTACTTCTGTACCTGAGTTTTAAAAAACGTTTTGTTTTAAATTCAAGGTTTTTGCATATGTATTTTGTGATATTATAATTGCCAGTAATAGTATGGTGAAGTATACTGTCTAATAAATACAGTCTATACGGAATATACACATCGTTCCTTTTTGATGCCGTATGTATCCACAATGTAATTTGTATACCTTGTCTGTGTGGAATGCGTCCAATCATTTATAATGGTTCGCCTTGCATTCAAGAAAGAAATAGTGGTTTATATATTGATGTTATCTAACTGACCAATTTCACATACAATTCAAAAGACGCTGCATGTGAAAGATTGGTTTCACAACAACGCATGTACGAAACAATATCGAATGCAAAAGCAGTAGCAATATCAATACCTAACCACCCGCGGATTTTTGTATCGATTGTCGGTGCTATTTAATGACGCAATAGCCAATACGCGTATGAATGTAATATATATTTCTTATTTGGGATTAGTTGAAATGAAACAACGCATGAGAAGGCATACGCCTGCTATCTGTGTGTTAATATCACCAATGAATGAACATGTCTTGAAAAACATGAAACGCAGATGGTGTTGAAGATCGTATTAAGTGGTGTATTCACGTGTGTATGATGAACTACCTACTATTCCGGATATTACAACTGCATCTGAAGTAGTTCATATAAGATAATTTTCATGAATGTGCCCATCCTTCACGCGTAGTCGATTATCGTTAAACGCTTCATCCCGTGAAAAATACTACTAACTACAACTTACATGTATATGCGAGTAGAGCGACTTCTGACTTCGGTGTCATTGGATATACGTACATGTGAAGGTATTATGCGGTTGTTCCAGAGTAAATACAAAAAATATATAAATATAATTACATAAATGTGGCAATGTGCTTAATTTTACACCAACGTTTTGAAAATTATGGCGGTAAAAAGAATATCCGTTGTTAAGTGTAAAACAATTCAATTGTTAAAGTTTACATTTAGCAAAGATTCTAATCAATGAATCAATAATGTGCGTATGATAGCATGTGTAAGTATCTATTCGAGATTACATTTGTGTATTCTACTGCTATCTCCGTACATTTATATGCAGACACTGAACCACTCTCGGTGAATTGAAGGCAGACTTATAAATTTAATGTAGGTGACACAGAAAAAAAAGTGATTTCGGAATAATTCTCCACTTTCCCCAATGTTATGCAACAAAATCGAGATTCGTAATAGCTGTGTTACTGAGATGAAATAGAAATAACCATGTCCGATAATACAAAACTCGTAAAGTGTTCAATACAGCGTTCTCGTTGCAGTCAAGGCAGTTCACGCTCGTATATTGATACATTATATCCATCTCCCAAGAAATAAGTGACCAAATAATAACCAGACCCTATAATATTGAATGTTAATTAAATATCAATTAAAGCTACAACAAAGATGTTGTTACCCAGGCACCAAGTGAAACACATGAGTCTCATGCTCTGTACGTAATCCCCTCTCAACCATGCCACTTTGAATACAAATTGGTGTGCACAAATTTTGTTTATTTTAGTAGCAACATTTATCCGACTTTATCGCAGTCAATGTTACAATATTAATGTGGATTATGTTATTTGAAACGCTGTAATCATTAAAAGGAACGTACGCGTCCAAGGACACGTTGACAACAAGCAAAACACTGACTCAGATATTTCAATAAAAAGGACAAACGAACGACTGACAACTGTATTACAATATTACAATGTATATTCACATCAATATGGAAATCCTATCAGGTGTCTTTTGAAGCTTGATCATATCCTGCGCCACATGTGGCACGTGCTCTATATCAATCTTAAATATAATAATCACTTACTTCCTGTTAGAAACTCGTATTTTACATCAGACAAGTGATGTGTGGAACTTCTGAGATACTCTTTGTAACAGAGTCAGTATTTCTGGTCACTACAGAAGCTCACAGCATGTAAAGCATGCAGCAATTTAAAATATTACCGAGTCTGGGAGCAACCTGTACAATCATTTCAGTCATCTTTTGTCACTTTTTCACAAAATGAAACACACATAATTGTGTTCATATTTTCTTAAATCAGCAATATGGAAGAAAACAAATCATCGAAAGGATGACAAACGATGAAGATGAAAGTTACTTCATTTAATAAATTCCGGTAAAGTTGATTTGATAAATGATCATGACTTGCAACAATAGTTTTATAATACTAATTTGAAAATCGCTAAAATTGCTTCAGTTCATTAATGTTAGTATAAGGAATACTTACCAAAACAATGGACCACGTCAGGTAATACAGCGTAACTATGACAGCCACTGTTTTGGCCATACGGGTACACTTGTTGACATTCACCGAATTCATCATCGCATTCTGCATCATGTTGTTATCTTCATCCAGCGATCCATTGTTCAATGTCCTTTCTCGAAGAGTTTGCAGTCCTCTTAAAACTATCGAGGTGTGTCGTTGGACACGGCTGTTGAAAATTAAGGTGGGTTTCCTCCTCGTCGTCTGTCTTCGCTCCACAAATTTTCTCATGGAAGAAATGAAAACAGCGTAGGTATACAAAACAATGGCAAATTGGAGGTAGGCGATAATAAGGATGAGGATGGCGTATGAGCTGGAATAATCGAAGATGCAGTAGCCATGGTGATGATCAAAATATGACCAGTTGGCGAAAGGAAGTGCCGCGATAACGCCGCTGACCACCCAGAGAAATATAGTTAGTCTTTTGGCGCAGCACACAGTAAAACGAGTCCGATATAGTAACGGTTTATGCAGAGCTAGATAACGGTCCAGAATCATGAATGTTACGGTAAATGTCGACGATAAGCGCAACCACGTAAACGAGAAAGCAACAATAGTGCAAAGCCATTCGGAAAGTGGGGACGGCGTGAGCAGATCGTACACGGAGATTGGTACAGTCAGAAGAGGAAACATATAGTCGGAGAAGGCGAGAGAGAATATCCAGACATCGGGGACGCTGATCGACTTGAAGCGAATGACTGTCATTAGGGTGAGGAAATTTAGAAAATTCGACACAACACCAATAACTAGCATCGTAATTACGGTGATAATATCCGTATACATGTTTGCGACAGTGAGATCGGAATGATTTGTATTCATGGTAATGTTGGCTACACTACTGTTAATGCCACTGCAAATCGATGTACTACTGCCGTTGCGTGGTGAATCCGTGCACAACATGTCGACACACGAGAAGCCTCACAAGGTGAACCCTTGACGTACGTAAGCTTTATGTTACTCAGCCTCGCCGACGATGTCTCCAATGATACCTGCAGACCTTATGTAGATGCATCAGTGACCCGTAGGTCACTGAACGTTCTGATCAGCAAGGGGTAACGAAACGTGTGTATGGGGGAGAGTTACCATGGATAATATGATACACAAACTATTCTCTGCGTTGCTGGCAGGGTATGCTCAGGCGTTGACCCCCTATCTTTGTCAGTATGACGTTTAGACGCCTCTCGTCGTTCTATCTGTACACGACAGGGTGTACGTAAGCTGTGCTGGCAGTTGTCGGCAATGTTTGTGCGTTGTACAATACGCTCGTGATGAATGTCGAATACTGATTACGTACATACTGTGACTATATCTCTAAGGATTCCGTTCGATGTCTGTATTCTTCTAATTCGCAAAACCACCAGAAGTTACGAGTTTCAAGTGACGTAATTTGATAGTTATTATGAAACTAATTTTTCTTGATCGTTTACATTTTATACATAGTTATTTCTCAAGTGTGTCAAGTTGGTAGATTTGAAGAAACTAGTTTTAAATTTATTCTGCTTCAATACTTAGCAATCTTTATTTTCAACCCCGATCCGCGTAGTGTAATTTCATGAATATTATCCACGTGTACAAGGCGTGTATATTTCTGTTGAGACCGTTTCCTGTCTTTCATTTCATTCTTTGTAGTTATGTACCATTCGGCAGTACTTTCATTTGCTTGTGTATTCATCGAAGCCTTGAACGAGGTTGTAATGTAATGATTAGGAATTTTACATTTGTTCAACTCTAAGCATAAATACTTATGAAGCAGGCAGTGGGCATGACGTATCGCTCACAAGTCGTGGCCAGACAAACACGGCCACGTGTGTAGATCACTGAACGAGTTCGTCGCGCCGTTTTATCTGTACTTTTTCATCTTTTTTGAACGCGCCAGGGTTTGTGCCATGCATGCATTTCCCCCCTGCGTCTAGCTTGTATTTTATTTTAACAAATCACACGGGCACCTTAAATATTTTCAAATGTTGAATCACTAAATTGAATTTGTTTAATTTCACGTTCAAAATAGCTAAGATATGAAATGAAGATATAAATTAGTCACCCCTTTTTCTCTAAGTATTGCAAAGTAATAGACAATTATGACTTTAAACGCTGCAGTTGTCTTGTCGTGTCGTCTTCGGTATGGGTCCATGAGACGTACACCACGCGTGTATAATATCGTGCTTGTTTACTCGAAATTCGAACGCACGCTGTGTGATCATGCCTGTGGCAAGTTGAATAAATGGGTATTGCGTCATTATTCCCCAAAGTGATCGCGGCATACCCTGTGACGTAAAGGTGATTGCCCGCCCTCGCCGTTAAGATCAGGAAAGTATTTTCTTTCGAAGTGTTTCGAGGTTCGAAATAAATTCACATGCACGGAGATGAATAGAATCGACATGTTGCATTGTGGGTAAATGTAAAACTGGTATACAATGATATACAATAACGTAGACATTTTTTTTTACAAAAATTCTAAACAAGTTTTCGCAAGTCGGCGTTTAGACCCATGGAGCTTTGTTGGAAGAAATGTTTCTAAATATGATTTAACGGGTTTCTCCAATTGTGGATGACATATTGTATATTGAATAGGTGTTACTCTGATTTACCACGAACAGAAAAGGTTGTTTCAGTAGCAGATAGCTAAGTACTCGTTCGATCTAAAATGTTCTAATACGCATGCGCACCGATTGTGCTTGCATGTACGATACTAATCGGCGCATATTCCGCAATAGAATCGTGTTTTTAAAAATACAATAAATTAAATGGTAAGAACAAATGGTATTAGATGTCGCTTATAAAAACGTTGAAAAATCTTTTCACAGACAGAGTCGAAGACAGAAAATAAACTTGACAATAAATAATGTTCAAAGTTACTATCCTACTCAAATCCATGTGTCAGTATTTCCACTCCTACGTTACTTGCTTGAACGTCCATCTCAACACAAGTTACCCCTTATGTGGTCTAACTGAAGAATGTGTAACTCCCACAATGCATGTCCTTCATGTGAATATCGCGCCTTCGTGTTGTGTGTGATGTCATTATTAATTCGTCTTTCTGGAATTCTAACGTGGTGCATGCTGGGTCTACGGCCTTGGCAGATTACATAATGTCATAAATAACGTAGTATATTTTGTTGTAGATGTTTTTTTATGATTCTTTAGTTATCTTTATTTGTCATATTTATTATTAGTATATTTTCATAGTGGAATTCCACAAACGCTTTTAGTTTAATAAATTATTGCCTGCCGTGACAATGATTGCTATGAGTCATACTATCCAAATGAAATCTTGAGGGAGACGTTGTACACGTGGAGTAATATGAATATGCACTATACTGTACGTTATTGCACTTTGGTTTACTTAACCCTTAGGGTGCGAGCAGAATTTACGGCAGGGGTGAGAAAATTATGGGTGGCTCAGGGGGAAGGGCTTTGAAATGTTATGACAGCTGTCAGGGGGAACATAAATTATAACGTATAACAATATTTGCTATATTTTATTCACATTTTTACTTTAAAAAAAACAAAACATACTTGTAAATGTACTAGTACAATAAATAAAACAGAACAAAGAGTATAGGTATACATGTAGTTTGACCCAAAAAAAACGGTGTGATTGTAAATTTTTATTGTAGAAAAAACTCCAAAAAAAATATTTTATATGTATATTGTTTGTAAATATTATTAAACGTAGCAACAGAGAAAATGTGGGCATATAAAATAATGAATAATAGTTATGTTTTTGTTTTTTAAGCAAAGAAACTAGCACTCTAATTTAACAAACTGTTTGCATGAGGATTTTAGGCAGTCATGTTGAGTGGGAGAGTTGCAGGACAATCCTGGAAAAGGTCACATCAATATCCACATAAAAAGAAGCAAACTGCAGTGATTCAGGGAGCAGGACATAGTCACGACAACAGTAGCAGTTACTGTAGTAGTGGAGATACTGACTCAACAAGAGAAAAGAAAGTACTGATGAGGAATGAGAGGATGGAGACAGCCTGAGTCAAACTGAATTGACAACAACATTGTGGACAGGGAGAATTGCAGGCCAAATGTGAAAACGATTTTCACATTTGTAAGAAACATTCTCCAGTGTTAAACAAACTGATGTACTATTTAAAAGGTATGACACTTGTTCTTGGCCAAGTTGATGAAAACTGCTGTATGAATAGAATAGTTGAGCTATTCTAAATGGCACAATCAAATACAAATCATGTGACTGCCGCGTTTATAAAAAGCGATTGTAAATATTTAAGTACATGTATTTAATATAGCCACATATCATTGTAAATACATGATCACAGATATGATGCATGTATCTTTTATGGAATGTAGTCATATTGAAAAAAATTGGTATTTTGGGTATGGGTACGACCACCCTGGTCATGAAAATAATAGGTGGTTGATTGGCGGGGCTGCCAATTTGTTATGCAGCAAGTTGGAGGGCCGCGAAAAAAAAGGTAAAACAGAATAATATCTCACCCCCTGCCATAAATTCTTCTCACACCCTTAGAAGGCCATAATTCTTCTCGACAAAATTTTATTATCACATTTTGCCCATTTTCAGGTATTTTTCTATCATTTCTGTTTCGATTTTAGACCAAATTAGCATAATTTAACCTATAGGTGTTGATGATTTTCATTTTGGATTGGAAAATGCATGTTTATTTTTTTTAAAGTGACAAGCTTAAAAAAAAAAAACGTTAACCTAAAATTTAGAGCAACATCAACAGAGAAAGTGCATATTATGATTTCGAGCAGTGCAATCTCACATGTCAGAATGGTGGATAGTAAATACATAAACTCAACCACTCGTCACCATGGGAACACCGCGATGACGTTAATCGTGACGTGATGTGTTTCCGAATGTAGTTGTGTTCAACATTTGACATTCAAAAAGTGTAAATCCCCATTCACGCCAATTTATTAGGTGCACACTGTTATATACCGCCTCTGGTTAAATGTTATCAACACCATGAATATAAAACGCCCCTGCTCATTGACTGCTCTGGTCCATATATTTTTTCACCTACAAATCAGAGACCGGGTTATTATAACTGATGAGTTTATTATATTTGAATTCTTGCAAACTGTGTTCACAATTGCCCGAGTTTCATATTTTCAAATGTTAAAAAGTAAAGGTTGTTTTTACGCAAGCGCAGAATTGCACAACCTGACTAGAAAAGTATTGCGGATGCCCCTGGAAAAGCAGTATAACCTGCGTATACAACTATCTCCGGATTCGTATCAAATATACGCCCTCTAGCGAAGACACGCTTCCGTGATGACGCAGATTGATGTAATATAATTCAAATTACTTTTGCAAAAGGTATTAACTGCCAAAAAACGATAGATAATCACATAGATTCACTCTTTCAGTCGTTGTTCGTGTTGTAATTGTTTTATGGGTGGATTTGTTCGACTGCTTCCTACATTAGACAGCTCAGTGTAAAAAAAAAAAAAACAGTATAATAATTATCGGTATTCCCATAAAATGTAATAAATTTCGCGGCAATCTGATAACTAACGTTAGTACCTTCCATGTCTGTACTTAGGATTTCAAATAGTCCATAATATTGCACGGCGATGGGTCACACAGCTCTGCAATACCTCGAATGCGCGCACACAAACTGGGATCTCTGCGTTAGTTTTTAGAAGCTGCAGAATTGATACATAAGAAAAGTAGAATATCACATTTGTTTCCCTATAATATCATATTTAATAATCGAATGTAATGATTAAAGTAGCCACGGAATGAATGAAAATTACTTATATTGTATGGTCAGTCGTGCGATATTCTCTATGTACATAGTTTCAAGTTTCGTTCAAACAACTTAGCCTAAACGCATTCTTTTTAATTAGCACGAATGTTATTAAATCTATATGCGGCATCTCCCCGTACAGAATACAAAGTTCATGTAAGTCGCGCCATCTAGCGACAAAACATTTTTGAGACGTAATTGGGTGTAAAGATGTCGTTCACAGTGTCGATACTGTCGAGGTATGAGGTATCTGAGGTGTGCAACTAATGTCTGATGGAGATATGCTATATTCCAAATGAAAAACGAATACACATGTCAGCCAAACGGTGTTATCTATTTGAACGCTCCTTATTCCCAACTATGTAATTTTGAAGTAGAGCTTAGTCGCTAGAGGGCGCGCAAGGTGTATTTCACATTATTTTGTGTACTGTTCTCTTACGTCAAGTAGCCGGGTTCAACATGACACTCGAGGCCAAAATGTTTGTGTATATTTGATGTGGTTCGGGGTACATTTCTAATTCCAACGTAGAGAGACTTTTAACAACTTAATAGCAGCTATGCTATCAGTTATTCGAAAAAAAAATATTATTACTAAGAGAAAAAGCTAACACGCACAATTCAAAACGCGCAGCACGTGTTCGAATTGCATGTAAATAAACAATGTATTTTACACGCGTTGTATACGTCGCTATGAGTCCCATATCGAACAGGACGCGGCGCGACGACCACCGCCCTTTAGTCTCTACACAGATTACAGCTCCCAACGTATGTTACAAATACATTGCTTGAAATCTGTACACATGGTGTCTAGTACGGAAATATATAAATCAATATTGAGATGTTAGTACCCTTTAAGTAAATACAAAATAATGAAGGACGCTCAACTAAGCCTACATGAATCCATGTTAGATTTCAATTACAACACACGTGGCAAGATTGAAAGGAAAAGGTTATAACAAGCAAAAAGGTAAAGCTGAGAGAGAAAAGATAGAACATGCCGCTAAAATTGAACAAAAGAAAGTAAAGTCGAGAAAGTAAGGTTAGAGCAAGCAGCTAAAGTTGAACTTGCCGAATTACAAGTAGAATGAAAGCGCGCCACCGAATCAGCTCAACTTGATTCTAAGACTAAGTTAGAACTACAAAATAATGCGAATTCGTCTCCTCTTTCTACAGTCCCCTCCAAATTGTAAAAATGGTGATGGCCTGTCCGTCTATATAAATCGGTTCAAAATCTTTAGAAGTGAGATATCTTGGGTATAGCATTTGGTGGTCAACTGTAGATGATATTGTAAAGGCATATGGGTTGACGGAGGAGACAATCCTAAGGGACAGATGGCTGTGAGTAAGCTAGCAAAATCCCTTACTGCTGTCCAAGATGGTGCCAATGATAAGCATGTGAGGCTGGAAATACTTATGGTTATACGTGGTGTTAAATGTAGTGACCATAGACATGCATTACAACAAAATAACCCGAGCTTGAAATAGTTATTAAGGTATATTTCCAATAAAACAGGGGTGGCAACAGGTAAGTCGAATATAACTGATTTTTCCATTAAATAGGGTCTATTTTCGATCTCCGAATTTCGATTTTGGGCTTATCATCAGTCAGTTGGTAGTTGCATCTGTATTTCGGTCTAACATCATGAAGTTAGGCCATTAATGGATCTTGGGAGGCCATTATGAAGTGCAGAAAATACAAGATAAATCTTCTTCCAATTCTACTGGCCGGAAAACACGACACGTCGGTCTAATGACAACTGCCAGTGGACTATATCCAAGGGCAGAGTTGGTAATGTTCTCCTTATTACCTTGCCCTTGGTTGATATTCCATTCAAACGAGCTGCAGTGAAATGAACCTGGTGGGACCATTCAAACTGGTCACTACCAGTCGATGCCAGTACATAATTACAGTGCTTTCCCAGGTGAGATAGCTTCCTACTGCTGCTGATGTAATAGCAAAGACTCTGCCATGTTAATGAACAAATAAGGCATAATGACTATCGTATAGGAAAGGATGGTACAGTTAAACTGTACCATGCCAATCCGTTGAAGAAGTATGTCGTAAGAAACTCTACTGACACAATGACAAATACAACTGACAACTGACAGTTCATCTATGCCACTGTACACACCCATGTGTGTCTCTACTCGGTTGATTGAAATTCTACCTAGTGATCATGGCTTGGGGGTTCACAGCACCTGAATGGTGACTTGATAGAATTAGTCCTCCAGTAAAGGAAGGAAAACATTCAGGGTGAATATTTAGGCCTTGAACTTACTGAGTCTCAGATGGAAGAAGTGCAATAAGTATTGGGAGAATATACTGGCACATTTACAAACATACTAGGCATAACAAACATTGGTTACAATGATATGAAACTGATCTAAGAAAATCCCATTTGTTCTAAAGCATAGGTATCACATAATCATGTGACAATATGGTGAAACTGTGCTTATTAAGGGGCCTAATGGAAGTCTTCGATTTCGTACACACTTACAGCAGCTCAATAAGAACACAATCTTATTGTCAAACCGAACAATTCGCTGAAGGCCATTACTTGATCTCACTAAAACGATTCTGGCAAATACTGGCTGATGGGGCAAATGCCAAAATTGTCTTGTTTATTCCTCTTGGCATCGTCCCAGTACGTTCAACCACGCAATGTGAAGGGTTCTGATGGGTACCTAATGGGAGGTTGATAGTTTAGTGGAGGAAATCTTGATATACAATACGACTTAGCAACCCTGTCTAAAAGATTCAAGGATGTACTGAATCGCCTCCAGAGGGCAGGCTTAATGGCTAAACTAGCTCAAATGATGAAGAAACGTGGCCAATGGGGCGTAGTCTCAGGAAAAGTGTGCGCACAGCAGAATGCTCAGCGCTCCCTGACAATAACAAATGTTAGATCATTTGAAGGGCTCGCTGGGTATTATCACAAATTTGTCGCCGCCATTGCTGTACCTCTGCACAAACTTACAAAGAAAAGTAAACCTTGGGAAATCAGTTGGGAGTCATGTCACCAACTGAAATTCAAACAACATTTTTTTAACAACTTACCTGTATTGCGACTTCCCGATTTTGAGTGAACTTTCGTTTTGCGGCAGATGCCTCTGAATCTGGTCTTGGGGTGGTCTTGTTACAATATTATGATGATGTTGCGCTCCCCGTGGCTAGCTGAAAGGTGTACAACAAAGAACTACATTACTGAAACGGAATGCCTTACCATAGTTTTTGGATAAATATGCTACAGCCGTATCGTACTTTTGTGAATTCTAGAATGAGACCGCCCACCAGCCTCTATTCAATATAAAAACCGCCAAATTTGATAATAGTCGGGATATGCGATAGTCTATATATATTCAGACATTGTCCCATCGATTAATCAGCATAATCGAAGCGAAGAGTATTTAGGCAGAAATTCTGAGATATATTTTTAGTAACAGAAGTGTCTAGTTCTACCTTCGCAACAATTGCACCTGTCTTACTTTCCAGTTTGACTTCAGACTTAATGTTGAACGCTGGGTTCGGCTATGGTAGTACATTGATCCACTCTGATGTCACTGTCACCCGAAGCGTGGAGCCCCTTTGCAAAACAGCGGCAAAATCGTACACGTCTTCCAGCCTCAAATACCAGTCACGACGACACAGTCTGTTGTGTCAAACGTCGATTTGTCAACAATATATGTACGTACAGATACTCATCTAGTGAAGTCCTGGGGCATGTAGTACGACCTACTTTTAGAAATTTAAACGTGATGTGTTGAACGCGCCAAACTCTGTGCTACAAATACTACCTCTGATATAGTCCATCAGCTGGGTCTAAAAAAAATGAGATTTTGTACTCATTTCGGGGGACCGGCTGGAATTGCTGTAAATGGCTTTTATAGGCCCTAAGCATGAAAATTTTGTGCGATAGCCTTGTCCAAGTGGTAGCTTTGAGTTGTTGCCATGGAAACCAGTTCTGGCAATTAGTATATAATACTCTATTCCTCATTCCTAAGCTTCTAAAATAAAATTGCCACCCAAAATCATCGTGTAATATATCAAATAAAAGCTATGTGAATGTAGAATGCAGATCTGCAGTCAAAATTTATATTAGTCATGTTCTTTAATTATGTCAAATTTAATCATAAATATACGAGTTTTATGTATTTTTTTTCGAAAAATTGTTATGTTATGACGTCTAGAAAAAAAATAATCTCAAGTATTCTCATTACTTCACGTATCAAAAGTAAGGATGCACTATGGCAAATACAAATCTGCAATCAGATTTGCAATCAAGTTATATTTCATGGAATTATTGACATTTTAACAAAACATCACACGCTTTCCTTGCAGCATATTTTGTTGTTCTTAGTAATGATGTATGTATCTAGCTTCATGTTAATGTTCAAATGAGTTAAACTAAAACATCTATACCCCTGGGAATATTATATTATCACCAACATGAATAAATAAATAGTAGGTTTCTATACTTGAGATATATGTGTGTTGGGTGGGTATGTGTATGCATCACTGCGGCCATCTTGGATTCATGAATGGCTGCAGGTTCATAATATGCTTTGTGTACTTACTTACTTAAATTGGTATGTATATATGTATATATTTTATGATTTTTGTTTCTAAGAAATGAAGGCCATATGCAATAATTTGCTCAGCCCTCTCACTGCCACCATTTTTTTCATCAACATTTTTGTTTACAATTCTTGTATTTTATTTTGAACTACAACAGATTAGAAATGTTTGTTGTATACAGGTCTTGACCTAACGTTTTGTGAAATGTGACAAAAGTTGATATGGCCTGGTAATATCTGATGTCGGGGAAGGGGTAACTTATGAACATATCACAGAACCCCTCCTTTAAGGTAATGTTGAAAGAGGGGTGTTATGGCAAGCTCACAACTTAGCCCCTTTCTATCAGAAATGATTACGATTATTTGCATTACAGGTTTACTTCTGATGACGAAAATGGCTAACAATAATCAAGACCAAGGAATGTGCATTATATGCGAAGAACAGGATGAAATGCATAATCTTAGTGAACTTAAAGATGAACAATCATGGAAAACACTTTACAATGCAGAACAGATTCATAGCTTCAAACCTCTCCTGGACATAGTTTTCCACCCTTCGGAAACAAAGATTGTATATCATCGTAACTGTCGTCAAAGGTTTACAATGAAGAAAGATCTGGACAAGTTAAAGCAAACGTCATCGGCGCATGTTGAAACATCAACAAGACGTAGCTGTCGTGATGGACGATTTGCTTCTCCAGTGCTTCCAAATGAATGCATATTCTGTCAGAAGACGAAGTATGTTAAAGGAAGTCGAACAAGAGAACACTTGAAAGACTGTTCAGAGTTTAGGGCAGACGAAAAAGTGAAAAATGCTGCAAGAATACACACAAAAGAATGTTCAGAGAAAGTAGAGGTTGCAAGTCGAATCCTTGGTATATGTTCAAAAGATCTCATCTCAAGTGAAGCAAAGTACCATGGGTCTACAGAGATAGTATATAAAGAACAAGGCACATCGCATTCTCCTTCTAACACAAGTGACAAGAAAGACAGAATAGATGATGCAGCTTTTGAGAAGGTTATTGATTTCTGTGAAGAACTTATATCTGTGCCAAAGGTTGCAGAGTTCACAGAAATTACTCGCATTATGATAGAGGAAGTAAATAGGCTGGGTGGGACTTTCAGTGATTCTTCAAGAAAGAACTTAATGCGTAAGGTTTCTACTACTTTTGTTGAATTGCGATTTGTCAGCATGGGCATCAAGAAAGTGTTAGTCTACCCATGTACCCTGAAAACTGAATCACTAATTCAAGAAAATTTCCAGTTAACATTAAAGAACTTGTTTGCACAGGATGTTGTGTATAGTGTATCCAGAGGTGCCATAAGGACACCCAAAAGTGTTCTCCTGCCATCCGTGATAAAAGCATTGTGTAACAATACTGAGGTTGTCAGACTTATCAACCAGCATGGTCATGGTGTCAGCTAAGATGTCATTGAAGAACTTGACACTGCGCATGCTCTACAAGTGATAAATAAGCAGAGAGATAGTAAAGTAATTATACCTGAGAACATTAATAGTTTGACATCCCACATACCGTGCATAATACAAATCGGTTAGTGTATTATTATCATACCTCCTATCTCTAACCACCAATTATTTGGAAATCATCGCAAGGCACCAAAATAGAAAAAAAAAGTCACACGTTGAATATTAAGTGTAGATGCTGAAATCATCGAGTTACAAAAAACCACGCCCAAATTGTAACTCGGTGTCCATTAACAGAATATATTTTAATTTTAACGTCCACATTTAGTAACTCGAACTTTCAATAACAGTTAACCGAACTCGGCTTCGAGTTACAGACAACATATATTTTTTGTTTTGTTTAACGTTCGAATTTAGTAACCCGAATTTTTATTTTCAGTTAACCGAACTTCAAATAACGGGAAACATACAACGTTAAACGAAACAAAAATGATTAAATTATTAAAATTATAAGTTCTGTTAATCGAACATCGAGTTACAATTTGATCCATTTGTACAGTAAGAAAGGTACACCCGACCTATAAATAAAACCAATACATGTACCTTTATGGAGCAGAATTGAAAATTGGCCGGGAAAAATCTATCACGATTCATCACATAGCGTCTTAATTCATTCGTGCCCAATTATTTATTTCAAAATAGACAAAAAACTTGCATTACCAAACTTAATTAATTAATTAATTAATTACGTTGTTATATGGTTAATAGGACGTATGACTGTAAATGCCGAAAATCATACATTATTTCAAACGATGGGTTCATGTGTTATTGAATTTGTATTACTCATGAAACGTTCTTAGGTACAATAATAACAATGAAAATAACATACTTACGTTCTGTCACAAATTTCTAGTTCCAGTACTAGAGTACCAATACTATGCACAATTACTGCATTACGTATTATAACATGGGAGAAATTCCTCAGCACTAATTAACATAAAATATCTAGACATGTGATCCTCACTCTAAAGACAATGATGTACAGTTTGTTGGTAGCATTTATTATGTAAAGATGCACCAACCATGTATATTTCCTGTCAATATGATTTGCGCTGTGTTCACTGACAAGCAAGAAAGAACTCACAGAATTGCAGGTTAGATAAAACAGAAATCTGAATTAGGAACGTTTATTTGTATAAATTTAGATCTATATCGTCATGGTGATGCCAAGTCTCCACTCCACGAAATATTGAAATTGTATTTTATTTACATAGTCTAACTGCTTCTCCATGGACTAAACACACTAGTTTTGAAAAGTGTAAATATATAGTGTTGTTGGATCAGAATTTATTACATTTAAAACAAACAATAATCTTGACCTGGGCTCACCCAGCCAACGACTTATATATCGTGTATGACAAATTTGGTGTTTTAAAGCAGGGGGGTCGTCACCTGCACACGCACACGAATTGAGCCCCAAGCGACGATAACAACACAGGCTAAAAACGCTAAGACTCATGGGTGGACGCTTGTTAGTAAACAATGACACGCTTGCGCATCTAACGCATGCGCAGGTGACGACTCCCCCGCTTTAATCATTATGCCATGATGCTAAATCTGCACACACAGAAATCGTTTGCGTGAACAAATCAGACTCTGACACTCTATTTCTGTGATAACAGTTGTAAAAACCAAAGAATCAAATAAAGAATCTGAAGTACACGTCACCTTCAAATTTAAAACAAAGAACATCGTAATCCACCATGACGGGCTGCCTAAAACGCGTCCGTAATTCAATCGAGAAGTAGAACAATATCAATAACTGGAAGAAAACTTCACAGCGATCGTGGATTCAAACATGGAAGGTAGAAGAAAGGAAAATATATACAAAACATCATTTTGAAACTAGATGACATTAAGCAATATATTCACTTATTTAAAAAAAAAGGGACAGAGAAATTAACACTGGAAATTGACTATGCGAACAAATCCGTTGCCACCAACAACCGCGTCGCAATTATGGTACCTCCAACCACAGATGCCACAAACAGCCCGAGCTTCTTTGCCTCCAACGTGAAGACCGCCCTCTACAGCCCAGGAAAGATTTGTTCAAAAACTTCGTGAAACGACGCGTGCGTAGAGATGGTTAGAGTGGAGATAATTACATATCAAAATTGATAATGGACTCTCCGTGATTTAAACCTATGAACTAATGTATTATTTGGAGTTGCTATCAGATTTGCCGAATGCTTAGATTCATTAGAAGTAATTAGACATGATAAAACATGTACCGCTCCAAAAAACTTTACTTCATTTATAAAAGCAAATTCAATCATTTCATCACTAGTTTCAGTTTCACTAGTACAAGTTTCAGAGAGTACAGATTATTTTAGTTGGCGTAAAGTTGACAAAGCTTTTTGAGCTTTTAGTAAGAACTATCTTATTGGGTGTATTTATATCCCGTTTAAAAACTCGTTCATTTACAAAAGCAAATATGCAGATTTATTTAACCTTGAAAACGTGAAAAAGTTGACGTTGTTATTCTTGGTGACTTCAATGCCAGAGTAGGAACAATTGATTACGTAGTTAACGAAAATTGTAACAAATATCTACCCTTACTTTATCCAAAATAACATGGATATTACGTCATCATGTCATATCAACAAATTCGGCGGGAAATGAATAGAGCTGTCTATGGATTGTAACTTTCTTATTTTGAATGGCACTTATCGATCCATTGTGCAATTTCACTGTCAATGAAATCGGCTGTATACACGATTCTCAAAAAATGGAAAGATACGATTCTGCTAGACATTGTCCTTGGTCCTTTATATTTTGGATAACCATGATAAAAAAAATTTCGAAGCAACGTTGCTCTTTTCCAGAAAAGATGAAATTGGTCGTTGTAAATGACTTTGAAAGGTGGATTACAACCATTACTGACAAAAGTCTGAAGATAATTACACCAAAGTTTTAAAAAGTCAAACACGTTTGAAATGAGGAATGGTTGGTTTCCTTATTTTAAGAACTTGTTAATTAAAATTACGATGCACTGCACAACGAAGTAGCCAAGACAATCCCCAATACTGCATTAAACAACCCAGTTAAAAAAATGAAATTAGCAAAGAATTTAATCTACTTAATATAAATATATCTTCACACGAATACAAAATATGTAAATAAATGCTAAAATGTGAATATCCACACGTAATGGATGCTCTGCATAGATTATCTAACATTGTGTTCAATGTTTTCCAGAAATCTTATTAACAAGTTTGTTAGTTCCTATCACAAATCTGAGACAGAATCTAGCCCGAGGACTGAAAAAAACTTACCCGATAGCCTTCGTCTCAAGCTCATGTGACCCTCCAACTCTCGGGAATTCAATGACAAAGCAAAGATTATGGTTTTTCAATAAATTAAATAGATTTCTCGATAATCACACTATCTTTTTGAAGGTGTTGAACTTAAGGTAGAAGCTTACTCATAAATTAAAAAAAAACAGAATTCATTCATTTTGCAATAATATGTACTCCAAGGTAATATAAGGATATTGACCTAAAAAAAGTTTTGGGTCAACAGCCTTTTTTTCGAGAAATTGATGGTTGTATTTTAGTGGAAAGTCGCCATTTTGACACTATTATAAGACTTTTACCACGGGTTCCTATGGCAGAGATAGTATGCAATATCTCAAAATCTAACCTGGTGACATAGGCTGAAAAAATCATATATTATTATAATGATGGAGTACTTTTTGTTGTTCTGAATTATTTAAAAAATCTGGGTTTTAAAAAATGTCAAAAAATGCAATTTTTCTTTAACATTGTGTCTATGGAATTGTTCTAAAATTAGCAATTTTTAAGAAATATTAGGACACGTTTCTCAAAAAGCTTAACTAAAACACACAAAATAATGCTATTTCATTGTACCATGAGACATTAGCTTCACGATTGTACATGAACAAATGAACATTGTCATGCGATGCATTAAAATTGTATCTCCAGGTAATATACAGATATTGTCTTTAAAAAGACGAGCGTAATTACATAGTTGCCATTTTGGCAGTATGCCAACGTTTTTGCCATTGGTTTCTATGACTTAAACTATTATGCCATATCTCAAATTGCAGGCTGGTAACATAGGCTGAAAAAATCTTCTACCTGTTTCCAAAACTGAAGTCCCACTTGCGTAGTGACCGTTTTGAGACTGATGATCCAAGCTGTTGAGACCTATCTAAAGGATCGAGATGAAACCCCCTTCCAGCAGGGAATAGGAAAACTGGAACATCGATGGACAAAGTGCTTTGTACTTTATAGAGGGGACTATGTTGAAAAATAGTGTAATAAAAATCCTCCTTCTGTAATGTTTTATGAGGAAGGCCGAGAACTTATTGATCACCTTCCTACCGATAATGACGTGGTAATTTTGGTTGTTCTGAAGTGTCGACAAATTATTTTTAACATACAGAGGATTGTTCTAAAACAGCGATTTTTTGAAAATATTATGACAAGTTTCTCAAAATGTGTCAGTTACTTTAACACACAAAAGAATGATACTTAATTGTGCCATGGGACAATAGAAAATAATAAAGGAATGAGCATTCTCATGTGATTCATGGCCAATTATGAGTAGGCTTCTAACTTATAAGGGGGACAAGGGTTATTTTCGTTCAACGTAATTGCAATATTTTTTGTTCGTACAACGTATCGTAATTCTGTAATCACAGTCTAGACGTACATCGTTATCAATCAAATATTTTTTTTCGTACACTGTAAAAATGTGTCATTTTTCTCGGTACGTACAAGAATTTACATCCAAATAAAAAAAGTCGTGAAGAATAATCCAGGGAAATTACATTTTCGAAACTGTAAAACGACTTGATGACACATTTCACTGTAAACTGTAAAAACGTCTTTTTTTCTTGTAAATTGTAAAGAGCCCTTTTTATTTCCCGTAAAACTCTACCAGCTACCCCTCGCCCCCTCTATAAGAGCTACTTCGCTCGTCGTTATACTCTGAATTAATCAAATTCTGATTCGTTGGTTTCCTTGTCCTTTTTGAGTGTTTGTTTTATTCATTTTGAGTGCCAGTGCCTGTCTTTACCATTCCCCAGGTGCAGCCAATAGAGCTGTTCCAAGGGATTTTTGTTGAGGACAGGGGATTTTTTCTATTCTTTGTAGGGGGCGGGAAACATAAGTACCCCCCAGTGGGCAGGGTAGATTTCTAAAAAAAATGCAAGGACAGGGAAACTTTTTTTAGTGGGTAGGGTACATAACAAAATATCGCAGGATGGGCAAAACAGCATTTAGGGCAGGGTATAATAAAAAAACGCATTAGGGGAAATAACATCTGCTAAATGTGGGCAGCCGTGTGCTACCAATAACTGAAAATGCGAGTGGTTAATGTATTCAAGAAGCCCATAGAAGCCAATGACTCGATGAATTACGCCACCAATCGGTGTTTTTTTTAATGAGGGGAGTGGAAAGATGAATTTGGTCAGCAGGAGGGGAAGACCATTTTTTTAGGTGGAGGGTAGCTTATGAACAGCTTTTAATTCCCCCTCTTTCCTTTATATTAATTAGCATACTTCAAAAGTCCCATAAAATAAATTTTGTCCGAGGGAATTGTCTATTTCAATTTATTGCTCCTTGGTTGCACCTGATTCCCCTATGCAATGTGTAGGTCATACCAATAAAATTTATTAGTTTTTTGAATTAAATATATATATATATTATTATTATTATTTTCGCATTACTACCGCCGCACACAGCGTTCGAATACCAAGACAGTGCGTCTGTTAGCTAATTTGCAAGCCAGTTTAGGCACATCGCATCGCTGCGTGATTTCAGTTAGAAGTTCAAAGTTCTCAGTCGCGTCAAGGAAGATACAATTATTTTGAAGTGTAAAACACTACAATCTTTTGAAAATCATAATATACAGTATGCTATATTTGTGTTTTTATTATGCAATACAAAACAGCTGCTCCAGACGTGTCGGACATTTTTCCTGTCTTTATTTTTGCTGTTACAATGTACTTCAAACGGTTTTCCCCATGCATGCAGTACACGTAAGCCCAATGGAATATTCTAAACATTTTTCAATTTGAAGTTGGTAGATTGGTCAAACTCAAGTGTAAAAACCTCTCAAGAGGACAGAGATGTAATAATTGCTTTTTAGCCTTCCTCGGTAGTTGACCTTTCTATGAAACAGATACTGTAAAATGACTAATTTTCACTGGGTTTAAATTTCACTGATTTCCCATTTCAGGCATATTCAGTGGGTTTAAAATTCACGGTTTCGTCATTTAGATAATGTGTTCTATGCTAAACTTTACATATTCACTGTGTTTTAATTTAGCGCATTTTTCCAGTCAGCGAAATAAGCTAAATTAAAACCCAGTGAATAATTACCCCCTTTACAGTATTCTGTCCAGTATACGATTTCACGTTATTAGCGCCCTCAGTTGCTTACCGGAAGTAGTTTCCTGCGCAGCAACCTTGCGTAGCACATGCACGGTGTACATGCCCGGTACTGTACTGCTGTTGTCATCTGTTTCCGTCGATCCTTTTTTTGACTTTTCGAAAAAAACGCCAAATACGATGGCTGACGACAGCTGGGCGAAACAAGTAGATGACCAGGAAAAGGCGCAACTTGCAGAAAAGGTGAGAAAACTGTTCTGTTCGAAAATATCACCACAGTGATAAATAAACGATCATCGAGCTCAATAATGTAAATGTCCAACTACAGAGAGGGAACTGTGCTGTGGTCTACGACATTTACAGCCTACAAAGTGGCAGAAAACCTGTGTTGGCTACACTGTCCAAGTCTTACAAACAAACGTATTGTCTTATTTTATGGTATAATTCGATGTACAGCGTTAACCATTGTAACATTACTGGTTGTACATCTTGGCAAATCCTTTGTCACGATCGGCATGCAATTGTTGTATGGCTTCAACCTCATGAAAACGGGTTCTGAGGTTCGTTCCGGGTTGTTCTGGCTCGTTCTTGGTCGCTCTGTTTTGTTTTTTGTCGTTATTTGGTCAAACACCATCTCGGAATGTGTTGATTCCTCTATTAATAGAGCATGTCAAGTACTTGCACATTGGCTGGCGAGGAGTTTGAACGAAAATCAAGGTGGTTGTTACAATTTGTTACCATAAAACAGATTTTCTTTACCTTCACAATATAATTTAGTTTAAGCGGTGGCTTTAGTGTAGAACAAGTGTGTGAGGTTGACTTTCAAAAAGACGATCTTATCGATAAAATCAGTACAAACCAAATACTTTCTTGATGAATAAACTTCACATTGAACACAAATATGCGACGATATCAACTATTTATCAATAAAAAATGCTACCCAACTAACTTAGTCTTTGATTGCGTCAATTGCAAAATGGTGACAATTTATAAGGTTGAAACATTTCCTGCCCTCTTACGACAAGATTGCAAAGTACGTATTACGAATTAGTAAATTAGGATTAGTGTTATTGGTATCTGTGGGTCTATTGCTCTTCTTGTGTTGGTCTTCAGTTATTTTGATGGTATTTTAGATAACAGAAAATTATAAGCAACAAAATATCACATAATTTCTGACTTTTTTAAATCTATTTTGCTACTTTTTTCGCATTACTGTTGATAAACGTTTAACCTAGAACAGGCAGTAAAATCATTTCTGCCTGTAACCAATCAGTGTGCAGCTTCTGAATTAGCATAGGAAAATGCTAGAAAAGCTTTGGCTGCTTTGTAAAAGGCATGCTGATTGGCTACAGACAGTCGCTGGTCATTCTCCTTAACAGTCTATACTAGTTTTGGCATTAATTTGTAGTAGTGCCTGAAATACCCTGTTATTGGAAACAAAGCTGGTTAAAATGTGCTTTGTAATTAACTTTCATTTTTTCTTATTATACCAAGTCCCTGCTAGTCCACTGTGAGTGCTAATTTGCTAAATATGCTTAATATATTCGAATTATCCTAAATCTCATCAGAACATCAAAGGTGGTACTCTGTATTTAACAGTATTAATGTAAAATACTTTATTTTAGCTGGAATTAATTTTTGCTTAAAAAATGTTTTGGATGTTTTGTATGGAATTTATTTTCACTGATTTTTGACAAGTTGATTGTAAAATATAGGAAAAAATCTTTATTTGCTGGATTTTATTTTCACTGAATCATTCCTTCAGCGAAAATTATTTCCAAGTGAAAATAAAGTATTTTACAGTACAATAGTTGCTGAGTTTGCATTGAAGCTTGGGCCCCTCCCAATCTGATTAAAATCTGATGTAGTGTACGGGCTTTAATTATTTTGGCTATAAACTTATTTTAATTTTATTTTTATTACTTTTGTTATTAATGCCTTTTTATTTTATTATTTTACTTTGATTTTGATTTTGTGATTTTTTTTTTTTAATTCCGCCCTACATACATCTGATCCGACGCCTATGTAAGTCCCGTTCAAATCTTGCGTAAGTAACAGCCAATCACAGCCCCCCCTTTTATACAGGCTGTTGGTTGCTTACTTTTCAGTGTATACGGGCAATCTTTCTGTACATTATATTTTGCCCACTTGAATAAACCATTAATATAAATTGCTAGTATATTTTTATTTACAAAAGAAATTCCACAGAATTTTACAATTTTTGCCATTACATTGAATATTTTTTTCACTTCCAACAAATGTGTACACTTCCTGATACATCTTCGCCAGCCAAGGTTCGTTTATTCAGTCATCGCTTCAATTTTACATCAAACACTGAGCATAATTATCTGGAATGGAAGCAAAAAAATAAGTAAATTGTAATGATTAGAACACTGTAAACAGCTATAGTAAACAATGCAAACTGATTTTAAATTGTATAACGGTCACCGGCCCACGGCATCGACGCAGAAAATTGGAGCAAACAAATATTTCCTGCGATGTGTTCCAAATAAATATTTTATTCCAGTCCAAATCAGCTCAATTACTTTAATAAAGAGTTATTGTATAATGTACAAAATGTTCATACATTTTGATGAATATTTAAAGTTACATGTACGGTTTCAATACCATGGACGATTTTGACCCGATCGTCAACAAAACATCACTCGTCTCCAGGGCAAGCGGCTGGAAAAAGATACCGGTGTTCGGTCGAACCGGTGGAAACAAAATCGTCACTCCCAGAATAACTACGCAAAATAACGATCTAAACTCGAACCATTCGAGCCACAATATAAACATAAAAAATTACTTTCTTTGCATTTAACAATGATAAACTTACCGAAAAGCCGTGTTTTTCTCGGTCGCTAACGTCGGTATAATCCGCCATTTTATTTGAGTGTGTTTGCCACCTGAATCTGCCCAGTGACGTCATCATGTGCGCTATAGATCGAGGTCTGTGATTCGTTGACTGAAATCGTCGATAGTGGGTCTCATTGAAATCTCGTTACATAGGCATCGGGTCAGATGTATGTAGGGCGGAATTAAAAAAAAATAACAAAATCAAAGTAAAATAATAAAATGAAAAGGCATTAATAACAAAAGTAATAAAAACTAAAATTAAAATAAGTTTATAGCCAAAATAATTAAAGCCTGTACACTACATCAGATTTTAATCAGATTGGGGCCCCTCCTATCATGGCTTCAATTCAATTTGTTCTTTATCCTCTTAACCCACTCCTCAAAACAGTGTTAGCATATTATAGTGTATTATACAAATGTAGGCAAAACAAAAAAAAAACATTCTTTTAAACAATGTACAAAACATAGAAAATATTGTGAACATTGAGGCCTATGAATCCGATCATGAAAACACACTGACAACTCTCTGCCACTCGGTTTGCAAATATCTCACAATACCGGCAGCACTCGAGTGTTTTTTTGTTGACAAAACAAAAACAAAATAAAATACAAAATGTTACCCGGCAGGTATGAGCAGGTTCAAACCGTTAAATGAACAAGGATTTTTTTCTGGCCTTGTGTTTAATTTTGGTATCAGTGAGCATTGTACTTATTGCATTCCTTTTGCCAGATCAGTAGGTGTTATGATATTGCATATGTACATTTATAATAACTTTAGTAGTGCGCCCTCTTGTGACAGAGAATACTATATCTGTTATGACCTATGACTCAAACACTTGTTGGCGGTAGCCATTATTGTTAGTTTCACTCGATGTAAACCAGAGTTGTTTCAGTTGAATTAAATGAGTTCAAACATTCATGCTGTATCAATAACTTAACATGGTGTCCCAGGACGTTCAAGTTAAAAGAAAAGTGATACCCAAGTAACTGAAAATTGTCGTAAGTTGACTTCTGACTCACGAACATTTGCAAGTCCTGGTTCAGACAAAACAAACATGGCTGATAAACTCCCTACCATGAACTGGGAATCTGATAACGTAACAGAGTCATTCAGTTTATTCAAACAGCGTATAGAGCTTTATTTTGTCGTGAAAAATGTGAAAGACAAAGAAAAGGCTGCTAATATTTTGCTGGCAACAGGGGAAGAAGGATTACGTAAATTCAATAGTTGGGACCTGTCAAATGACGACAAGTCAAAACCAGAGGTAATATACAAGAAATTTCAAGAGTCAATTGAACCAGCTGAGAATTTCAGAATTAGTCGACTCACGTTAAGCACATTGAGACAGAAACCTGATGAATCCCTTGATTCGTTTGTTAGTAGATGTAAACTGCTGGCTAATAAGTGTGACTTTAAACAGAAGGAGCTCCAGGAGCGAATAATTGAATTAATTATTGCCGCTACACCAATACCAGAATTCTAGAAAGAGCTACTAGCAAAGCCTAAGACATATACATTGAATGAAGCTATTGCCCTTGGAAGGAATTATGAAGCTGCCAATGCTCACTTATCTGTACTAAAGTCTATGGATCAACCAACCACATCTAAAACAGTTGAGGTTGTAAAGTCAGCAAAACGAACACACAAGGAATGCAGAAATTGTGGTTTAACTCATCAGCAGAGAAAATGTCCAGCTTTTGGCCAAATATGCAAGAAATGTGGAAAGCGAAACCACTGGGCAAGAAAGTGTCAGTCGTAAGCCAAAAGTGGAGAAACAAATAAGAAATGTGGAAAGCGAAACCACTGGGCAAGAAGGTGTCAGTCGTAAGCCAAAAGTGGAGAAACAAATAAGAAATGTGAAAAGAAAACACATGAGGTGAGGACAGATTATGAGTCTGACAGTGCTGAGAATTATGGGTTTGATGAATGCACATGAGGTGAGGACAGATTATGAGTCTGACAGTGCTGAGAATTATGGGTTTGATGAATGCACATGAGGTGAGGACAGATTATGAGTCTGACAGTGCTGAGAATTATGGGTTTGATGAATGCACATGAGGTGAGGACAGATTATGAGTCTGACAGTGCTGAGAATTATGGGTTTGATGAATGCACATGAGGTGAGGACAGATTATGAGTCTGACAGTGCTGAGAATTATGGGTTTGATGAATGCACATGAGGTGAGGACAGATTATGAGTCTGACAGTGCTGAGAATTATGGGTTTGATGAATGCACATGAGGTGAGGACAGATTATGAGTTTGACAGTGCTGAGAATTATGGGTTTGATGAATGCACAAAAGGAATGAAAGACAAATTCGCAGTGATCAAGATTAGCACAACACAGGGACAGAAACTCCTCAAAGCAAAGATTGACACCGGAGCTCAAGCCAACATTTTAAATTATACAACATACTGAACACTGTTTGGCTTAGACCATAAGCCGAACATTTCAAAAGTATGTCCCGGCGGGTTTGGATATACATCTTTTAAGAGTTGTGGGAAAATTACAATTCCTGTTCCTGATCACAAAGGCAAACAGGAAAGAAATGTAGAATTCTTCATATCAGAATTCTTCAGTGGTTCAAGTTAGATTATGCACATGCCTAGAACTTGTCAAATAAATTCTATTGTAAGGTACACAAATGCTGTACAGGATATGACGTGGAGAAAACTGTAGCCTACATCCCCTGCAAAAAACAAAAATTGACAACACTGAAATCGAACTGCGACAGAGAATAGAATGGCAAATGAAAACATGCAACAGAAATAAATGAACATTATGCAACATTAGAAGTATTATAACAAAAATAATTTATTGCAAACACAATCAATACACAATACTTAATTGTCAGGGGTAAAACTGCGTAAAATTATTTCTGGTTTCGACAAATTACAAATCAACTGTCATACAAGATATTTAATAATTTGCAAAATCACACAGTAAAAATTAGAAAATAGTTGTTTAAAAAAACTTCTCAGATCTTTATTTGTGCGTTCATTGCCATCATCCTCAAAGTGTCACTGTCAAACAAAATCTCTACAGCTTTGTCCTGAAGTTTATTGATGTCGTCGCACACAATTTGGACATAGCATTTTTGATCCACAGATTTCGCTGTCAACTTGGCACTTTTAATTCATGTCCAATCACAATAAAGAGACAAGAAAAATGGGGTCGCTCTGCTATGATGACACACAAAATAAAAATAGTAAATGGTAAATAGTCTACCAAAAACATCGTGTTTAAAATACCTTGTTTCCCAAACAACAGCTAACATTTCACGTTCTAGGTTACTATAGTTGGCTTCTGCCAGTGTTAGAGCTTTTGAAGCAAAGTGGATAAGTTATCATCTTGTAGCAAAACAGCCCGAGACCTTTACTGGATGCGTCACACTGGATCACAATTTCTTTACTAGCATCGAAGTATGTCAATACTGGTACTTTTGTTATGGCTTGCTTTATCTGTTCGAGTGCTTTATCATGGCTGGCAGACCATTTACCATTCATTCTGACCACCAGCCTCCAGAGTCGGTAGCAAAGAAACAAATCAACAAGATGCCAGCCAGACTGCATATTGAAGGATATAATTACAATATAAGGTATGTGCTAGGGAAAGATGTACCCCTCGCTGACTGTCTATCAACATGCATAGACACCAAACAGCCTTCCAAATACCTGATGTTGAGGTGCATATTCACAAAGTCTCAATGATGAAGCCATTTATCATTGACCGCATCCAAGACCTCACTGTCAAAGATTCAGTTCTTTAAGCCTTAATCCCATACATCATAAAATGGATGGTCTAAATAGAAGAACCAATGAAATGAAATTACCCATGCATATCGACAGCATCGCTTCGAGTTAGCTCTCCACAATGGTGTAGTACTAAAAGGTCATCAGATCATCATCCCAACGGAAATATTACTCCAAATTCCTAGGTATAGAGAAAACGTGTCTCAGAGCCAGACAGTCAGTATATTAGCCTGTTCTGAATGCAGATATAGAACACATTATACAAGACCAATGTGTAACCAATGTCAAACCTACCAGAGAAGTCAGTCAACCAGTACAACCAATCTACAGTACTAGAGCCATTAACTTGATTGATATGGACATACTGTGGAATACTTTATTTTCGTTGGAATTAATTTTCGCTGAAAAGGCTTTTTGGGCGTTTTGTATAGAATTTATTTTCACTGATTTTTGATCAGTTGAATGTGAAATATAGGAAAAAAAGTATATTCGCTGTATTTTATTTTCACGGAATCATCCCTCCAGTGAAAATAGCGAAAATAAATTCCAAGCGAAAATAAAGTAGTCTACAGTATTCGAGAGTGAAGGCTCTCAATACCTTCTAATCGTTAATTACTATGCTGGTTATGTTTGGGCATATAAATTACATAACATGACTAGTTCAACGGTCATCAGCAAGATTGATGAAATATTCTGCAATTTTGGATACCCAACAGACTTAATATCGGACAATGGGCCACAGCCTACAAGCAGTGAAATTCAAGATATTGCCAGACTCATGAGATAAGACATACAACCAGTGCACCCAATCACCAACAAGCCAATGGACGCACAGAAAGAAATATATACACAGTAAAATTATGCTCTAAAAATCTCTTCAGAAAGGGGAGGAAAACCTGAGGGAAATCCTGACACATTGAGAGACACTCCCATTACAGCAGATATTCCATCTTTCTATTTGCGTTAATGTTTCCCAGTAGAAAGGTCAAGACCAAACTCCCATTTCTACAGTATGGGCGTGAACAGTCTACAAATAGTTATATGAAGATTGAACAGAGAGCAAATTCTTATGGAAGTCAAACAGACATTACACAACTCGAAACAAACTCTCTACGTAGGTTTCAGAAAACACCAGATTCACCATAGCAACCCGCCACAGTCATTAACAAATTATCTGGCAGAAAATACACAGTGCAGACGCCTGACAGCACTCAATACCAACACGATCTATCTCACATAAAACCAGCAAATGATAGGCCAACTATGGATATGCAAACCAATGATACTGCAAGCAAGTTGAACCAGGAACCACAAGGAATCAAAAACACACTTGACATTAAAGAAAGACCAGACATTGCAAACCTGCAGTATAAGGATTTTGTATTGACATAAACTGTAATATTTGAAAAGCTCAAATGAGAGCTATGTTATTCAATTTCTATTGTGTTTATCGAGTTCCCAAATAAATAAATACCAAACCTTTCAAACATATTTTTTTCATTATTACTGATAATGGCTAATCTCGAATTGGCCTTCAGGACTGAAATAGAAAATAGAGAAATCATTTGCCAATTTAAACCAAAAAAAATAGAAAATTCCCAAGAAATGAGGCAAACAACAGATTGTGTAAAGAATGCAACATACATACAACACCTGTACTGTAGAAAATGAAGAACATTTTATTCTTGAGTCAAGTTGACTGTTGCCTCTTCACTCAAAAAAGAAATATCCTATTAGAAGACTGTAAATTAAAAATGTGTAATACAGCTAACTGAAATTTAATATTCACTTCAACTTAAAAAACACAATTTATAAAACCTAATTGTAAATCTACATTTTTATATACAATGTACATGTATATCCCTTAGTTTATGTTATTTGTTTTCTCTTTGTAATTTTGTAACTTTTTTTTATCTGTATCCTTACCATACAGCACCCACCGATGGTTCGGTTGTGTAATAAAGTTATCATTATTATTATAATTATTATTATACATGTAATTATAGGATAAAATGTATGATTTTTCAGTTGTTTTTATGTGATAACTAGTTACATTAAAATTCACTGATGCTGGTATTTCAATAATTTGCTAAACTGAACAAGAAGAATGGAAAGTTTGAAAGTAAAATCACAGTTCTTCTATCATCTTGAAATGACTGAGTGCAGATGAATAAATTGTTCACATCTACCGTAGTTTTAAAAGGGGGAAATTTTCAAACTTGTTCTTCCAAGGTGTTGTAATCCATGTGTGTGTTGGATCTTTTCTCAGATTAAAGACTTGAAGGTTACTTTAACTAAATCTCCAAACAATGCTGCAGATGGAGGCGGCGATGCTGCAGCTGGTGTAAGGAGTGTTGAAACTACTAAAGTCACTAACAAAGACGATAGATTGAACGAGTTAAGTCCTCCCAAACAGAACAGAGCAAATGATAGTGACACTAGTGACAAAGATGAACCAGGTATGAACAAATAAATATCTAAATCACCATGTTATTTTCATCATTTTATTTTTCAGTTTTGGTGAGGTTCTCCTGCTTGAAAAATGCACTAGGTTACTTGCGTAGAACGTTTTTGTTAGTCCTCGTTCGGACGTAGTCCGAAAACGGGTCCTTATGTTTTGCCCTGTGTGCGTGCGTGTGTGCGTGCGTGCGTGTGTCCGTGATCACCTGTATCTCGAACATGCATGGACCGATTAAGTTCAAACTTCACTCATACATCACACATTATATGGGACATATGCACATGCATTTTTTTCATGATCCGATTAACGATAGCCGAATAGCGGCCATTTTAAGGCCAAAAATGCATCAAAATCGCACATTTTCACCATTCCGGACCCGGATCTCAGTTATGCATGGACGGATTTTGTTCAAATTTTTTTTGGATCGGGTTTGAAATAGCCGACTGGTGGCCATTTTGTTTTAAAGAATTCAGTTCTGGATCCGTATCTGAGTTATGCCTGGATTGATCGAGTTCAAACTTCACACACACAAGGTACATCATGTCACAAATATGTATGTGCATTTGTTTCATGATCTCATTATCGATAACCAAATGGCGGCCACTTTAAGGCCGAAAATGCATTGAAATCGCACATTTTCACCATTCCGAACCTGGATCTCAGTTATGCATGGACGGATTTTGTTCAAATTTGGTACATACATTAAACATAATAAGACCTTGATGCACGTCATTTTTCTTTCCGGATCAAGTTCGAAATGGCCGACTGGCGGCCATTTTGTTTTTAAAACTTTTGTTCTTGATTCGTATCTGAGACATGCCTGAATTGATCGAGTTCAAACTTCACACACACAAGGTACATCATGTCACAAATATGTATGTGCATTTGTTTCATGATCTTATTAACGATAGCAAAATGGCGGCCGATTTAAGGCCGAAAATGCATTGAAATCGCACATTTTCACCATACCGGAACGGGTTTCAGTTATGCATGGACAGATTTTGTTCAAATTTGGTACATACATTAAACATAATAGGACTTTGATGCACGTCATTTTTTTTTCGGATCAAGTTCGAAATGGCCGACTGGCGGCCATTTTGTTTTTAAAAATTTAGTTCTTGATCCGTATCTGAGACATGCCTGGATTGATCGAGTTCAAACTTCACACACACAAGGTACATCATGTCACAAATATGTATGTGCATTTGTTTCATGATCTCATTAACGATAGCCAAATGGCGGCCGCTTTAAGGCCGAAAATGCATTGAAATCGCACATTTTCACCATTCCGGACCCTGATCTCAGTTATGCATAGACTGATTTTGTTCAAATTTGGTACATGCATTAAACATAATAGGACCTTGATGCACCTCATTTTTTTTGGATCTAGTTCGAAATGGCCGACTGGCGGTCATTTTGTTTTAAAGAATTCAGTTCTGGATCTGTATCCGAGACATGTCTGGATTGATCAAGTTCAAACTTCACACACACATGGTACATCATGTCACAAATAGATATGTGCATTTGTTTCATGATCCGCTTAACAATAGCTGAATGATGGCCATTTTAAGGCCGAAAATGCATCAAAATCACATATTTTCACAACTCCGGAACTGGATCTCAGTCATGCATGGATGGATTTTGTTCAGATTTAGTACAATCTGTTGTACATATGAACGGAACGGGGACGTGTCATTGACAATGACTTGTTTTCTCTAAAATTTAGTTAAAGACCAACATGGTATATAAACAGGTGCAGATGGAGTCTATTATTCAAATGAAGACTCCCTCGCCCACAGCAACAACAGTGACTAAAAGCTTCACAGAAACATGAGAAACAGTGATTCATTGCATTATATTTTCTATTTTTCAGACTTGAATGGCGCCAAGAATGTTCAGGGAAGGCATAAACAAAAATAGGACTCAATTTGGCAGACCATTTACTTTTCCGTTTCAAAACAGTTGAGATTTAAATTTTACCGGCACTAAGTAAGCTCTGCCCACCTCAATTTGAATATGCCTATTTTGCATATGAGGTGAAATAAACGCCACTAGTGCGTTGTTTATGTTACTGATTACATGAAATGAATTATGGGAAAAGAAACACAACAAGGTTGTCAAATCCAGGCAGAATGTAGTTGGTCTTAAAATTGTATTACTCTCATGTACGTATGAATAATCAATAAAACCATATATGTTGGTACAGTATATTTCTTTTATGGAGAATTTAGTGGCCATGAACGCCCATGGTTTGGTTGAAATCCAACTTACGAACAGCATTCATAAGCCAATCCCAACAGTTAAGCCTGTAGTTATATGTGCATTCGATGTACCTTTTATTCATCAACCTTTGCCCACTGCTGTCATCTGGGGGAAATCTACGCGCTATTGTGTGGTCAATTGACATTCTCATTCCAATGTAGTATTGCTTTGAATGAAATGTGAGCGCCTATCAGGAAAACATTTAACAAATTGTTGAAGCTTTTGATTCACATGACTGGTATCGAGGGTGTGGACGTGGTATTAAGTATTTTTCTAAATAACAGAATTCTGATTAAATGAGCAAAATAAACGCTCATGCATGCATGGGCTCAAAAAGACTAATTGATACATTTCCGTCTTCTCTTAGTTTTGTCCAAAAAAAATGCTAATCTGTAGCCGCAAAAGAAATCCTGACTTTAACAAAGCAGTTTCACAGTTCTTATTTTCTATGTTCTGATGGGTGTGAACGTCCCCAAGCCAAGTTTGAAATTGCATGGGAACGCAATTATACATTGTAACAAACTCCCCGCTATGATTGTAACGATGTCATCGCCACTTGTTTTTCATTGTTGCGCACCTTACCCCCAAAAAAATAACTGGTAACCGTAGCAACTAACATTTCTCACACAATAAAAATGATCCAATGATCAGTCAGTCTTGGGATTCACGCTTATCGACCATGGACTTTCCAAGTCCATCAGAAGATGCAAGAACAATCACTTACAAATTTTACTTAAATATACACGTAATCTCAAACAATTATTACATCTTTCTTAGTTGTCTGAGATAGAAAGCAATCTTGAAGTAAACATCGCAAGACAGCCGAGAACAGACAACCAACAAACAAGCTGAAAGTATATATTAATCCAATATGGTTTGTGTTTGTGAATATATTTATTGAATATTTCAGCATATTCTACCACTATGAAGAAACTGTGCATATACTCAACTTGAATTTGGATTCCAACAACCAGTCTCATCATCTGAAAGAAATTGTTTATTTCCTTTTATCACAGCTTAGATCAGTAGTTAGACACACAAACAAAAGATAAGCGCAAATGTTGACTATCTGCTTACAATGAACAATTAACAGTTGTCGAATATCAGTCAAATTAGAACACTAAGCTCCGCCCATACGGTGGAGGTAAATTTCTGCTTTTAATCAGTGTTCTCTCCAGGATTTTTGTCAGGGAAGGTGACTAATTTGCACATTAATTAGCATATAATTTACATAATTTCTTCATTAGTTTTGTAAATTTTTTCATTTTTCGTAAACTGTTTTTACACTGTATTACTTTTAGTTTTATTAGCTCCGCTGTCGACTTTGTCGAGCGGAGCTTATCATATGAGTGATTGTCCGGCGTTCGTGTCAATGTTTTACTTTTTCGACTTCTTGAAAACTACAAGCCTGAATGCTTTGATACTTGGTGTATATGTACCTTGGGTAGACCTCTCTCAGATTTGTTCATTTCATGATGATATCTTCAATTCTCTAATTTTGGTGAATATTTTTGTCATTTTTGGTAAAAAGTGATATTTTCAACTTCTTGTTAAAAACCGCTAGTCGAATTGCTTTGATATTACATATATAGGTACTACATGTGGACCTCTCTCAGATTTGTTCATTTTGTAATGATATCTTCAATTCTCTAATTTTGGTGAATATTTTTGGTAAAAAGTGATATTTTCAACTTCTTGTTAAAAACTGCAAGTCCAATTGCTTTGATATTACATATATAGGTACTACATGTGGACCTCTCTCAGATTTGTTCATTTTGTAATGATATCTTTAATTCTCTAATTTTGGTGAATATTTTTGTCATTTTTTTGTAAAAAGTGATATTTTCGACTTCTTGTTAAAAACCACAAGTCCAATTGCTTTGATATTACATATATAGGTACTGTAAAATCTGTATTAGAAGCTGCGGCTTCTATTAAAATGGTACAATGCAACAGAGGGGATGTGGCTTCTATTAGAGCATCTACACATATGAGAAATGATGAATTTTTGGTTCTCAATTATTCAAATAGAATGGATGCGACTTCTATTAGGGATGCGGCTTCTAATACAGATTTTACGGTACTACATGTGGACCTCTCTCAGATTTGTTCATTTTGTAATGATATCTTTAATTCTCTAATTTTGGTGAATATTTTTGGTAAAAAGATGTTTTACCAATTCCAATAAACCAATTAGAATGGAAAATACATGTTCGAAAATTTTTTTTTTTGATTTTATTTATGTTTAATTTTTGACATCGGCTGTGGCGTAATCAGTGAATTATGAAAATAGACTACTCACATCAAGTACTATAGCAGCCTTCCGATTTCTGTTGGTTATTGTGTATGGCTCCAGAGAACAATAGCTCATAGAACAATAGCTGCGGAAATCATAGACAATAATAAAGGTTGTGATGTAAGATGGCATGGCGATGTCAGACAAGTATGGTGGTTTCTTGGGGCAGCATGACAGCGTTGCCACAGTGTTTGTAACCTGGGGAGAACATTGATTGTTGTAGGTGATGAATAGTAGATAATTGACTTTTGACCAATTAGAAAATAGCGTGTTCCTTTACTCGCTTCAGCTCATTTCTGTTTTTTCAGAATATTTCTTCAACCCACCATCCAACTTACAAATATTTTTTTTTTCCCCCACAATTTTTCAAACTCTCAATTTCCTCTATTAAGCAACTAAGTATTACCGAAATATTACTTATTTTGACCATAAATACACCTTCGTCATTTACAAAAGTGTGTATCGGTAAACTGCTTATACAATGCATGTGTGTTGCCAATAAAAAAATCGCTAACTAATGAGGCCAAAAAAGACAAGTTTCCAGTCAATTTTATAGATTTTCAGTGCTTGAACTTCAGGGTGCCATGTATGGAGCCATTTTGATAATATTCATCTCCAGGGAGTGCCATCTATGTGACCTTACAATAGGGAAAGATTGGTCCGTTGACCCAAGAGTTCAGTTTTACATACGAGTTAGTCGTTTTTGGCAATGATTTTGACACAAAAACAAGGTTTTTTTTTCAATACAGATTCATTTTCATTTCTCAGAGTTGTGTGAGCGAGTTTAATTCACTATTTTCTGTTCTGTTGATCCATTTTTTTTCTGTGTTGGAATTTGTGTAATTTCTTCAAAAACAAAAAGTTCAAATTTCTTTGCTGACCAACATGCACATTTACAATAATGGGTCGTAACTGGATGTGCATGAGTTATCACCTTAAAACACTCATCACCCATGTATTAGCCCCTGGCAAACTACTGACACGGTCTTATCTTTACGAATAGGTCTGTATCCCTTCTTTTTTTCAAAAATATAGTTCCTTATTACAGTATTTCAAGTTTAAAGAAAATTTCAATTGAGTAAGGGTTTCTTTTTCATCGATTCCTATATATTATGTTGTCATTCCAGAATTTGCATACAGTAATATCATGTGCATATATATTGAATGGTCTGTGACCCCAAATTTGATTGATCCTATATAGCAAAAGGAAATCCACTTTTTAGCTCTGCTTATCATATTTTGAAAACTCAATCCCTGATTGCTTTGATATTTGTAACTTGGGTAGACCTGTCTTAGATTTGTACATTTCATGATGATATCTTCAAATCTCTAATTTTGATGAATATTTTTGGTAAAAAGTTGTATTTTTGACTTGTTAGTCAGATTGCTTTGATATTATTTATATATTTTTTTTCATTTTGTGATATCTTTCAATTCTCTAATTGAAATGAGCATTGCTAACAGCAGAGCTATCTCGGCCCAGAGATTGCTTGTTTTTTGTGTTCAATCAGGCTTGGTTGATGTACCAACATTAAAGCGGGAGGGTGGTCACCTGCACACACGCAGGAATTGAGTCCCAAGCGATGATAACAACACACTCTAAAAATGCAAAAGCTTGGGTAGATACTTGTTTGTAAATAATGACACGCTATAGCCGTCTGACGCGTGCGCAGGTGACGACTCTCTGGCTTCAAATTGTTATTATAACTGTCAGACAGTTCTATCTTGTATTGGAAAAATGCACTCGTAGGGCCCAAAAATAATCATTTTTTTCATGCTGGACAATCAGTTATTTTTTTTAAATTTTGTGCTCTGACTCTGACTCTATTAGGGAATAAGCATTTCAATTTGCCCATACAAAAAAGTCTTGAAAGTGAATGTGACACGTAGGTTTGTATTTCAATAGAGCTCAGATGGTAATGGTCGCCCAGATCTTGTTTAGCCCCTTTATATAATAGCCAATTCTTACTCTCACATACTATGAGAGATGTACAATGTTTGGACATGTCTGCCACCAGAATATATTTTAACTGAAAAAGGTGCTTTTTGCAGAATCTTAAGTTTCATTGTACTTTTTTTATGCAGGAGACTTATCACGAATTCCCCAGGTTATAAACCTACTTCTTTTGCAACCAAAATTAAGAGTTTACACTAGTGATTGAGAATTCCAGCAACAATGATAACAACATTATTCCCTTAGGTGTATGTGTGCTGCTAATAGAGGAAATACTGAATTTAACTGATATGCCCTTGTGTGTATGTGCGCTGCTAATAGAGGAAATACTGAATTTAACTGATATTCCCTTTTGTGTTTGTGCGCTACTAATAGAGGAAATACTGAATATAACTGATATTCCATAATGTTTGTCCGCTGTTAATAGAGGAAATACTGAATTTAACTGATATTCCCTTATGTGTTTGTGCGCTGCTAATAGAGGAAATACTGAATTTAACTGATATTCCCTTTATATGTTTGTGCGCTGCTTATAGAATGAATACTGAATTTAACTGATATTCCCTTATGTTTGTGCGCTGCTAATAGAGGAAATACTGAATTTAACTGATGCTCCCTTATGTTTGTGCGCTGCTAATAGAAGAAATACTGAATTTAACTGATATTCCCTTATGTTTGTGCGCTGCTAATAGAGGAAATACTGAATTTAACTGATGCTCCCTTATGTTTGTGCGCTGCTAATAGAAGAAATACTGAATTTAACTGATATTCCCTTATGTTTGTGCACTGCTAATAGAGAAAATACTGAATTTAACTGATGCTCCCTTATGTTTGTGCGCTGCTAATAGAAGAAATACTGAATTTAACTGATATTCCCTTATGTTTGTGCGCTGCTAATAGAGAAAATACTGAGTTTAACTGATGCCCCCTTATGTTTGTGCACTGCTAATATAAGAAATACTGAATTTAACTGATGCTCCCTTATGTTTGTGCGCTGCTAATAAAAGAAATACTGAATTTAACTGATATTCAATTTTTACATTTGGATTAATAGAAATCAGTACAGCAGATGTTTCCCTTATAAGAAAGAAGTTACGAGACAAGCTGGTAAACATCAAACATGAAGTGGAAGTTTTAAGAAAAGATCCCAAATCACCGTTATATTTTGTAAAATCATTTGAAGAACTTCATCTGTAAGTACATGTAACATATGGTTCTGTATTTTATAAAATCACTTTTGCAAGACTTCCACAAGGTTGTACATCCTGGTACTTTGCATGACATTCACAAGGTCATACATCCTGATGCTTTACGTGACCTCCACAAGGTCATACATCCTGGTGCTTTGCACCAACTTTAGCAGGTCATACATCCTGATGCTTTACGTGACCTCCACAAAGTCATACATCCTGGTACTTTGCATGACCTTTACCAGGTCATACATATTGGTGCTTTGCATGACCCCCCTACAAGGCCATACATCCAGGTGCTTTGCATGACATCCACAAGGTCATACATCCTGATGCTTTGCATGACATCCACAAGGTCATACATCCTGATGCTTTGCATGACATCCACAAGGTCATACATCCTGATGCTTTGCGTGACCTCCACAAGGTCATACATCCTGGTGCTTTGCATGGCCTCCACAAGGTCATACATTCTGGTGCTTTGCATGGCCCCTGCAAGATCATAAATCCTGGTACTTTGCATGGCCTCCACAAGGTCATAAATCCTGGTACTTTGCATGACCCCCACAAGGTCATACATCTTGGTGCTTTGCATGAATTTTACAAGGTCATACATCCTGGTACTTTGCGTGACCTCCACAAGGTCATACATTCTGGTGCTTTGCATGACCTCCACAAGGTCATACATCCTGGTGCTTTGCACCAACTTTAGCAGGTCATACATCCTGGTGCTTTGCATAACCTCCACAAGGTCATACATCCTGGTGCTTTGCATGACCTCCACAAGGTCATACATCCTGGTGCTTTGCACGATCTTTACCTTGTCGTACATCCTGGTGCGTTGCGTGACCTCCACAAGGTCATACATCCTGGTGCTTTGCATGACCTCCACAAGGTCATACATCCTGGTGCTTTGCATGACCTCCACAAGGTTATACATCATGGTGCTTTGCATGACCTCCACAAGGTTATACATCATGGTGCTTTGCATGACCTCCACAAGGTTATACATTATGGTGCTTTGCATGACCTCCACAAGGTTATACATTATGGTGCTTTGCATGACCTCCACAAGGTCATATATCCTGGTGCTTTGCATGACCTTTACCAGGTCATACATCCTGGTGCTTTGCATGACCTTTACCAGGTCATACATCCTGGTGCTTTGCATGACCTTTACCAGGTCATACATCCTGGTGCTTTGCATGACCTTTACCAGGTCATACATCCTGGTGCTTTGCATGACCTCCACAAGGTCATACATCCTGGTGCTTTGCACGACCTTTACCTTGTCATACATCCTGGTGCTTTCCATGACCTCCACAAGGTCATACATCATGGTGCTTTCCATGACCTCCACAAGGTTATACATTCTGGTGCTTTGCATGACCTCCACAAGGTTATACACCATGGTGCTTTGCATGACCTCCACAAGGTTATACATCATGGTGCTTTCCATGACCTCCACAAGGTCATACATCATTGTGCTTTCCATGACCTCCACAAGGTCATACATCATGGTGCTTTCCATGACCTCCACAAGGTCATACATCCTGGTACTTTGCATGACCTTTACCAGGTCATACATCATGGTGCTTTGCATGACCTTTACCAGGTCATACATCATGGTGCTTTCCATGACCTCCACAAGGTCATACATCCTGGTGCTTTCCATGATCTCCACAAGGTCATCCATCCTGGTGCTTTGCATGACCTCCACAAGGTCATACATCCTGGTGCTTTGCACGACCTTTACCTTGTCATACATCCTGGTGCTTTCCATGACCTCCACAAGGTCATACATCATGGTGCTTTCCATGACCTCCACAAGGTTATACATTCTGGTGCTTTGCATGACCTCCACAAGGTTATACATCATGGTGCTTTGCATGACCTCCACAAGGTTATACATCATGGTGCTTTCCATGACCTCCACAAGGTCACACATCCTGGTGCTTTCCATGACCTCCACAAGGTCATACATCCTGGTGCTTTGCATGACCTTTACCAGGTCATACATCCTGGTGCTTTGCATGACCTTTACCAGGTCATACATCCTGGTGCTTTGCATGACCTTTACCAGGTCATACATCCTGGTGCTTTGCATGACCTTTACCAGGTCATACATCCTGGTGCTTTGCATGACCTTTACCAGGTCATACATCCTGGTGCTTTGCATGACCTTTACCAGGTCATACATCCTGGTGCTTTGCATGACCTTTACCAGGTCATACATCCTGGTGCTTTCCATGACCTCCACAAGGTCATACATCCTGGTGCTTTGCATGACCTCCACAAGGTCATACATCCTGGTGCTTTGCATGACCTCCACAAGGTCATGCATCATGGTGCTTTGCATGACCTCCACAAGGTCATGCACCCTGGTGCTTTGCATGACCTCCATAAGGTCATGCACCCTGGTGCTTTGCATGACCTCCATAAGGTCATGCACCCTGGTGCTTTGCATGACCTCCATAAGGTCATGCACCCTGGTGCTTTGCATGACCTTTACAAGGTCATACATTCTGGTGCTTTGCGTGACCTTTACAAGGTCATACATTCTGGTGCTTTGCGTGACCTTTACAAGGTCATACATCCTGGTGCTTTGCATGACCTCCACAAGGTCATACATCCTGGTGCTTTGCACGACCTTTACCTTGTCATACATCCTGGTGCTTTCCATGACCTCCTCAAGGTCATACATCATGGTGCTTTCCATGACCTCCACAAGGTTATACATTCTGGTGCTTTGCATGACCTCCACAAGGTTATACACCATGGTGCTTTGCATGACCTCCACAAGGTTATACATCATGGTGCTTTCCATGACCTCCACAAGGTCATACATCATTGTGCTTTCCATGACCTCCACAAGGTCATACATCATGGTGCTTTCCATGACCTCCACAAGGTCATACATCCTGGTACTTTGCATGACCTTTACCAGGTCATACATCATGGTGCTTTGCATGACCTTTACCAGGTCATACATCATGGTGCTTTCCATGACCTCCACAAGGTCATACATCCTGGTGCTTTCCATGATCTCCACAAGGTCATCCATCCTGGTGCTTTGCATGACCTCCACAAGGTCATACATCCTGGTGCTTTGCACGACCTTTACCTTGTCATACATCCTGGTGCTTTCCATGACCTCCACAAGGTCATACATCATGGTGCTTTCCATGACCTCCACAAGGTTATACATTCTGGTGCTTTGCATGACCTCTACAAGGTTATACACCATGGTGCTTTGCATGACCTCCACAAGGTTATACATCATGGTGCTTTGCATGACCTCCACAAGGTTATACATCATGGTGCTTTCCATGACCTCCACAAGGTCATACATCATGGTGCTTTCCATGACCTCCACAAGGTCATACATCCTGGTGCTTTGCATGACCTTTACCAGGTCATACATCCTGGTGCTTTGCATGACCTTTACCAGGTCATACATCCTGGTGCTTTGCATTACCTTTACCAGGTCATACATCCTGGTGCTTTGCATGACCTTTACCAGGTCATACATCCTGGTGCTTTGCATGACCTTTACCAGGTCATACATCCTGGTGCTTTGCATGACCTTTACCAGGTCATACATCCTGGTGCTTTGCATGACCTTTACCAGGTCATACATCCTGGTGCTTTCCATGACCTCCACAAGGTCATACATCCTGGTGCTTTGCATGACCTCCACAAGGTCATACATCCTGGTGCTTTGCATGACCTCCACAAGGTCATGCATCATGGTGCTTTGCATGACCTCCACAAGGTCATGCACCCTGGTGCTTTGCATGACCTCCATAAGGTCATGCACCCTGGTGCTTTGCATGACCTCCATAAGGTCATGCACCCTGGTGCTTTGCATGACCTTTACAAGGTCATACATTCTGGTGCTTTGCGTGACCTTTACAAGGTCATACATTCTGGTGCTTTGCGTGACCTTTACAAGGTCATACATTCTGGTGCTTTGCGTGACCTTTACAAGGTCATACATTATGGTGCTTTGCGTGACCTTTACAAGGTCATACATTCTGGTGCTTTACGTGACCTCCACAAGGTCATACATCCTGGTGCTTTGCATGACCTCCACAAGGTCATACATCCTGGTGCTTTGCATGACCTCCACAAGGTCCTACATTCTGGTGCTTTGCATGATCTCCACAAGGTCCTACATTCTGGTGCTTTGCATGACCTTTACAAGGTCATCTATCCTTGTGCGTTGCATGACCTCCACAAGGTCATACATCCTTGTGCGTTGCATGACCTCCACAAGGTCATACATCATGGTGCTTTTCATGACCTCTACAAGGTCATACATCCTGGTTCTTTGCATGAAACAGAACATTTTGAGGATGCAAATTCATTATCAATGAAATATGAAAACTATTATGAATATAGTTGTTCAACCAGTCAGGGGATCTGCCATCTCTGATGGATTTCTACTTTATTTCTTTTAGTCGTCCAGAGCTATTAAAAGGCATATATGGTATGGGATTCAATTGGCCGTCAAAGATTCAAGAAACTGCACTGCCCATGTTATTAGCAGATCCGTAAGTATTCTATCTATATAAAATAAGAAATGGACCTTTCAGCCATCGATCGATTCAATTTATGGACAAAGTTTTGTTCTTCATTAGGGACTACGGGTTCATCTACCCACTAATGTGCATATTTGCCAGTTGAGCGGAGTTGATGTGTCAATCTTCTTATTTCATTGTCGCTGTTCACCTGCTGAGTTGTTATGGTGCCCCAATTCGGCTCATGCATTTGCTATGATTCAACTTTGTGTACATCATTAATGCAACAGAAAATCATACGTTGATATAATGATCTTCAGAAACATCTTACTACTGTAAAACATGTCTTTTTCGCAAGCATGTCTTTTTAGCAAATTTAGCGAGAGAACTGTTTCGCTAATAGACCATTTTCCATACACTGCGAGAATCACGCGTTATGCGTGAAATCGAACGTAAAAACAGGACAAACAAAGGTCGTAGTGGCGTCAAACATCGCGTGGGATTCGACAACCCCAAAGGATTTTGGGGACATTTCCATGCTTAATAATGTGCTGTCCACATTTGATGATAGGCAATTTCGATTAAGTAAGGGTATTCGGAAGCAATATTCCTCTGTCGAAGATCGGCCGGTCGGTGTGAGCTACGAAATAAGGAAATTCGAGTTCAAAATCAAATCGTTCGATTTTTGCAGCAGACGTTCGACGCGCGTTTTTCATACATCTCGCGAGATCTCGCAATTGTACGGAAAATCACCTATTCAAGCTGTCGCTAATGACTTTATTATAATTTCTAAATGGCTACCAAACAACGTCTTTTTTTCCACACAAACAGAATAAACGTATTCATTGTGGTCATTATTTCAATGAAAATAAATAAATGAAGTGATAATGATAGTCCAAATATAAAAGGACAATGTTCTGGATGTAACGCAGCAACGATACCCGCTTTTTCAAATCCCTGTTGAATCAGTTTTTTATCATTGCGTACAGAATCAAATTACACTTGACAGTTTTACTTTGTTTTCATGGAGGTGATAACTGCACATTTGTTTTGGCGCGACAGACAAGTATTGTGAAAACAGGAAATCGACAATGACAGGAGAAATATTCGCTAAATCAACATTTCGCTATTACGTCATTTTGCCACAATGCGCTAAAATTGCATGTCGCTTTTTCGACATGTTTTACAGTATATAGTTACAGAATTTGAAATTTGTTAAAATGAAAATCGGCAACATTTTAGTATCACCTACAGTCACATACAAAGTCATAAGAAAATATACATTGGTATCATTTTACTATATAGTTACAGAATTTGAAATTTGTTAAAATGAAAATCGGCAACATTTTAGTATCACCTACAGTCACATACAAAGTCATGAGAAAATATACATTGGTATCATTTTACTATATAGCACCCACTGATGGTGCAGTTGTGTAATAAAGTTATTATTATTATTATTATTATTATATAGTTACAGAATTTGAAATTTGTTAAAACGAAAATCAGCGGCAATAAAATTTTCGAACAAAATCATATTCTCCTGTGACTACTATACACCCATATTTCTACAACAATGCCTAATATGTGAACTTGTTTCAAGACAAAAATAATTAGTGGGTGTGTACAGTTTGTGACTTAGAAATCGGAATGTAATATGTAAAGATATGTAGATTTATGCAAATGAGAACACTATCGTATACATTCTACATGTATATGCTTGTAAATAATTGTGTTCATCTGAGGTTTAAAAATTGTTTTTATTGCTTTTTCTATCAGGCCAAAAAATATGATTGCCCAGTCTCAGAGTGGTACGGGTAAAACAGCAGCATTTGTACTAGCTATGTTGAGTAGAGTGGATCCTACGTTGAGATATCCTCAGGTAAGGACAAAACTGCTGCATTTGTGCTGGCTATGTTGAGTAGAGTGGATCCTACGTTGCGATATCCACAGGTAAGGACAAAACTGCTGCATTTGTGCTGGCTATGTTGAGTAGATTTGATTCCACATTGAGATTTTCACAAGTAAGGCCCACACTGCAGCATTTGTGCTGGCTATGTTGAGTAGATTTGATTCCGCATTGAGATATCTACAGGTAAAGCCCACACTGTAGCATTTGTGATGGCTATGTTGAGTAGATTTGATTCCGCATTGAGATATCTACAGGTAAGGCCCACACTGCAGCATTTGTGCTGGCTATGTTGAGTAGATTTGATTCCGCATTGAGATATCCACAGGTAAGGCCCACACTGCAGCATTTGTGCTTGCTATGTTGAGTATATTTGATTCCGCATTGAGATATCCTCAGGTAAGGCCCACACTGCAGCATTTGTGCTGGCTATGTTGAGTAGATTTGATTCTGCATTGAGATGTCCACAGGTAAGGCCCACACTGTAGCATTTGTGCTGGCTATGTTGAGTAGATTTGATTCTGCATTGAGATATCTACAGGTAAGGCCCACACTGTAGCATTTGTGCTGGCTATGTTGAGTAGATTTGATTCCGCATTGAGATATCCACAGGTAAGGCCCACACTGCAGCATTTGTGCTGGCTATGTTGAGTAGATTTGATTCCGCATTGAGATTTCCACAGGTAAGGCCCACACTGTAGCATTTGTGCTGGCTATGTTGAGTAGATTTGATTCCGCATTGAGATATCCACAGGTAAGGCCCACACTGCAGCATTTGTGCTGGCTATGTTGAGTAGATTTGATTCCGCATTGAGATATCCACAGGTAAGGCCCACACTGCAGCATTTGTGCTGGCTATGTTGAGTAGATTTGATTCCGCATTGAGATATCCACAGGTAAGGCCAACACTGCAGCATTTGTGCTGGCTATGTTGAGTAGATTTGATTCCACATTGAGATATCCACAGGTAAGGCTCACACTGCAGCATTTGTGCTGGCTATGTTGAGTAGATTTGATTCCGCATTGAGATTTCCACAGGTAAGGCCCACACTGTAGCATTTGTGCTGGCTATGTTGAGTAGATTTGATTCCGCATTGAGATATCCACAGGTAAGGCCCACACTGCAGCATTTGTGCTGGCTATGTTGAGTAGATTTGATTCCGCATTGAGATATCCACAGGTAAGGCCCACACTGTAGCATTTGTGCTGGCTATGTTGAGTAGATTTGATTCCGCATTGAGATATCCACAGGTAAGGCCCACACTGCAGCATTTGTGCTGGCTATGTTGAGTAGATTTGATTCCGCATTGAGATATCCACAGGTAAGGCCCACACTGCAGCATTTGTGCTTGCTATGTTGAGTAGATTTGATTCCGCATTGAGATATCTACAGGTAAGGCCCACACTGCAGCATTTGTGCTGGCTATGTTGAGTAGATTTGATTCTGCATTGAGATATCTACAGGTAAGGCCCACACTGCAGCATTTGTGCTGGCTATGTTGAGTAGATTTGATTCCGCATTGAGATATCCACAGGTAAGGCCCACACTGCAGCATTTGTGCTGGCTATGTTGAGTAGATTTGATTCTGCATTGAGATATCCACAGGTAAGGCCCACACTGTAGCATTTGTGCTGGCTATGTTGAGTAGATTTGATTCCGCATTGAGATATCCACAGGTAAGGCCCACACTGTAGCATTTGTGCTGGCTATGTTGAGTAGATTTGATTCCGCATTGAGATATCCACAGGTAAGGCCAACACTGCAGCATTTGTGCTGGCTATGTTGAGTAGATTTGATTCCACATTGAGATATCCACAGGTAAGGCCCACACTGCAGCATTTGTGCTGGCTATGTTGAGTAGATTTGATTCCGCATTGAGATATCCACAGGTAAGGCCAACACTGCAGCATTTGTGCTGGCTACATGTATGTTGAGTAGATTTGATTCCGCATTGAGATATCCACAGGTAAGGCCAACACTGCAGCATTTGTGCTGGCTATGTTGAGTAGATTTGATTCCACATTGAGATATCCACAGGTAAGGCCAACACTGCAGCATTTGTGCTGGCTATGTTGAGTAGATTTGATTCCACATTGAGATATCCACAGGTAAGGCCCACACTGCAGCATTTGTGCTGGCTATGTTGAGTAGATTTGATTCCGCATTGAGATATCCACAGGTAAGGCCAACACTGCAGCATTTGTGCTGGCTACATGTATGTTGAGTAGATTTGATTCCGCATTGAGATATCCACAGGTAAGGCCAACACTGCAGCATTTGTGCTGGCTATGTTGAGTAGATTTGATTCCACATTGAGATATCCACAGGTAAGGCTCACACTGCAGCATTTGTGCTGGCTATGTTGAGTAGATTTGATTCCGCATTGTGATATCCACAGGTAAGGCCCACACTGCAGCATTTGTGCTGGCTATGTTGAGTAGATTTGATTCCGCATTGAAATATCCACAGGTAAGGCCCACACTGCAGCATTTGTGCTGGCTATGTTGAATAGATTTGATTCCGCATTGAGATATCCACAGGTAAGGCCCACACTGCAGCATTTGTGCTGGCTGTGTTGAGTAGATTTGATTCCACATTGAGATATCCTCAGGTAAGGCCCACACTGCAGCATTTGTGCTGGCTATGTTGAGTAGATTTGATTCTGCATTGAGATGTCTACAAAGTAATTTTTACATTTTGGTGATTTTGTACATTACAATTTTGTAAAATGACAATTACAGGACTATTACAGGAGCTTTTTTATATTACTGGTAGTTTCTCATCAACTTTACATTTTAGAAGTTCTTTTTATAAAGACATCAGTGGGTGGTTCTGATTCGGATTTGTTTGTTTTGTGACAATCACTTTACTCTTTTAATTGTAGTGAACATTGTTATCAATGACTTCTTTGTGAAAACCCATTTATTCTCAAATCATTCCTATTAATCTGAGTAATAAATTTTTTATTTTGTGAATTCTCATTCTCATTTATAAAAAATGGAAATACGGTAATTGTAGACTATATTTTGTTTAATCCTGTAGGCTGTATGTTTGGCACCCACGTATGAATTGGCTTTACAGATTGGTGAGGTAGCAGAAAAAATGGGAAAAGATATTCCAGATCTGTACTGCAGATATGCAGTGCGAGGAGAACGTCGTTAGTATATACCACCACTTTTACATGTAGCTTTAACATTTTCACTACAAGTCCGTCTCGCCCTAATTTCTCTGCTCATTATTTTTATATTCTTCATTATTTCTGGGAATTGGAAATGAACCTTAATTTTGGAGCCAACAGAAAGTCAATTTTTAGTTTTTACTCAAAAAATTGAGCTATTTTTGTCCAAATCTTCTGAAGGAAAATGCAGACTTAAACAGGAATATTTTGTGAATTTGTGATGAAAAGAGGAAACTGATGGTGAAAAGGTTATTAAATACTTTTACTGTACTCTTCATAGTTGCCAGAGGTCAGCGAATATCAGAACAAATCATCATTGGTACACCAGGAACCACTCTTGATTGGGCTATTAAGTATAAGTTCTTTGATCCTTCCAAAGTCAGAGTTTTTGTTCTCGACGAAGCAGATGTGATGATAGCCACGCAGGGTCATCAAGACCAATCTATCAGAATACAAAGGTCAGTCATATTGTTTGGTGTCATAAAAATGTTGGTGCAAGTATATGTCTTGTGGCATCAAATGAGTAAAACGTGTGGATATATAATAATAAGATGCGGTTATTACGGGGATACCTTAAAGTATACACGAAGACAGTACAGCGGCAGTATCGGCGTGCAGTGGAGGTCATTGCGTACTGTTTGAGTGCATACTTTGAGGTATCCTTATTATTATACATCTCTTCCTTCCAAGGATACATCAACGTTAAAACAGAATCAGCAAACTTCTTTGTGAGGAGTCCGGTCAAACCCTGGTGGCAGCCATGTAATCATTCCATGTTTGGAATTCACATTTCCTAATATTTTAGGATGAAAATACCCCGTAAAATACCGCAAAATTACGACACGCTGTAACGTATTTCTATCAGTACAGTAACAATAAAAGTATAATAATAATAAGGAAAAAATAAGGAAAGAAAATGTATTATAATGTTAAATGGCAGTGGTTTGTCACACCACGTCATGTTCGATATGGGACTCATAATGATGTGTACATTACATGAAATTCAAACCACCACCATCCATTAATCTTCAAAATAATGTGTTGAAAATATTATTTTTTATGACTAATAATAATAATAAATTTAAAAACTATCAACTATCTATTCATTCTTGAAAGGCTTTGTAAATAAACTGTGAAACCTTTTTAATAATTTCACATTCATCTGCACTGAGCCATCGAATGAATGTATTGGTATTGTGTAAATACTGTCACAGTGGTAGAAAATATAATTCAGACATAAGTTGCTGGCATGAGGTAGATTAGATATGTCATGTAACCATATATTATGTAGGCATGCAAGTAGCTGGATTTTACCACGCTCTGTCAATACTTACTTTAGAAATCATTAACATTATTTGAGTGTTTAATGAATTCAGCTAGTTAACTGTCTTGAGTTTCTTCCTAGTTTTGAAATAAGCTCCACCAGGTGCCTATAACATGAGGGCACTACGGCTAGTGATTATTTTTAATTTTGTTTTCTCTGAACCAATGTTTTTAATTTGTGTATATAGGTGTGATTTGCCTGCTAGTACATAGCATGAACATCCTAACATTAATGTTTAGTTGATACCACAAGGTTATTTTAGTTCATTATCATGTGGCTTAAAGAAATCGACAAACTTTTACCTCATTGGCTTTTCCATAGACTTTTTTGTAGAATTTCATAAATGATATGATTCTTATCTCTGGAAATGGAGAAATTGAAGATGAGAAACATTTCCTTTTCATGTGCCAGCTATATGATAAAGAGAGAACCAGCCTTTTTACTAAACATAAAATGTATGGAGAAACATTAATAAACATATTAAATAATAAAAACGATCACATAATTAAAGACGTTTCAAAACACATTTATACTTGCTTTATGCTTAGGGAGCAAAAAATCGAACAATAACTTCAGTACCAGCTGCCTCAAAAAAAACCCACAAAACACAGATTTACATTTATTTACATTATATTACAATTATTCATTTATCTCTTATTGTGAGATAAGTATTTATTTCATTCATTTACAGTATTTTTAGTATTTCCTTTTATTTTCATTTTTTTTATTATTACATGTTTATTATTACATATTGACTGTTTCTGAATTTAGCTCTGCAATTTGTTTATGTACTCTTGTTTCTTTTTTTTTTTCTTGGCACCAGAAAACTTCCTAAAGACTGCCAGATGATGTTGTTTTCAGCCACATATGAAGACGTTGTGATGTCATTTGCGGAGAGCATTATTCCAGATCCAAGTATCATCAGATTGAGGCGTGAAGAAGAATCATTAGATAATATTAAACAATATTATATAGATTGTAGGAATCAACATGAAAAATTTGAAGCCTTGAGTAATATTTATGGTACAATATCGATTGGACAAGCTATGATTTTCTGTGGCGTAAGTCGAACACTTTATAACTCTCCAAATGCATGCCAAACAGCCCCCACACAAACTTGACAGTTGATTAGGTCACTTCAAATACTGTAAAATACTTTATTTTCGCTGGAATTAGTTTTTGCTGAAAAGACTTTCTGGGTGTTTTGTGTGGAATTTATTTTCACTGAATTTTGACGAGTTGAATGTGAAATATAATAATAATAATAATAATAATAATAATAATCAAATTTTATTGCATCCTTAGAAATTACAATATTTCTTTTGGTAAAAAGCAATAAATATATACGTACACAACACAATTACAATACAATATAAATAGATACGTTAAAGTTTTCTGTATTCCATGGCTTTAAGTAGATAGGTCCCCATACATTTAATTGCCTTGGAGTCCTTGTTGCTCATCAAAAATATAAAATTACTCAATTTATCTCCTGCATTAGTTAATGTAATTTCGGTGAGCAATTCATGTCTAATATATTTGTACCGATCACATTCTAAAAGGAAGTGAACTTCATCTTCTATTTTATTTTGGGAACATAAATTACAAATTCTTTTTTCAATGGGAGTTTTTGGCTGTGTGTGCCTTCCTTTTTCAATAGCCAAACAATGGTTACTTGTTCGGAAGCGTGACATGCAGACTTGATGTTTTTTCGGAAGACAATTTAAGTATGACTCAAAATTATAAGTGTTTTTGAATTTTGCATATGTTCTTAGTTTTGTGTTTTCTTGATTGACATTCTGTTTCCAAAATGTAATATAGTTTTCTTTTAAAGTCTTATCAATGTTCTTTATATTCAAATCTGTTTTACTAGTTTGAATTCTTGAGTCAATAACTAAATTCTGAACCGATGAACACCATGGTAAATTGAATTTCATTTGTTCATAATATGCTTGTTTTGTAAGACATTTATCTGGAAGCCCTTGTATGCGTAACCAATACTTGATAAGGTTTTTCTTGGTGTCTATTAGTAATGGGAAACAGCCCAACTCTGCCCTACAAGCTAAATTTGCACCAAATTTATTTAGGCCTAGAATATTTCTACAGAATTTCAAATGTAGTTTTTCACTTGTAGTTTTGTCCCATTTGTTTTCATCCAAAACTTCAATTCCCCAAATTTCTGAACCATAAATGAGTACCGGAAGAATACATGTTCTGAACAGATAGATAAATGTTTTACAGTTGCATTCAGGTGGAATGTGTCTTAACATTGCATATAAGGCTCTGTTGGCTTTATCTGCCATGTTTTGTCTGGCTTCAGTAAATTTCCCATTGGACTGCATTGTAACACCTAAGTAATTATAGGAGTTAACACAGTTGATATGATTTCCAAGATATAGAAATTTATCATGTGTTTTTAAACCTCTTTTTCTGAAAATAACAATTTTTGTTTTTGTTAAATTGACACTAAGTTTCCAATTAGAACAGTAGTCTGATAAAATATCTAATGCTTTTTGAAGACCATTGTTTGTTGTGGAAAGTAAAACTAGGTCATCTGCGTAGAAGAGTGAGCTAATTTTAGTGTCATTTAGTGAAACATGGTCTATTGAACTATCCTGTAATACATCATTTAAGTCATTAATATAGATGTTAAAAAGCATAGGGCTGATTACACAGCCTTGTTTTACTCCCTTAGTTGTCTCAAAAACAGAAGAAGTCTTGTTTCCAAATCGTATGCAGGCCTTTGTATTTAAGTACATATATTTAATAATATTATAAATTTTCCCGTCTATACCACTGTTCAGAAGTTTGTAAAATAAACCATTTCTCCAAATAGTATCGAAAGCTTTCTGGAAGTCTATGAAACAAGTGTATAGTCTTCCATTTTGCTTTAGATACTTATGTACAATTGTTTTTAGAGTGAAAATATGATCAGTGGTGCGGAAACCTTTTCGAAAGCCAGCTTGGTTGGAATGTAAAATATTGTTTTTGTCCATAAACTGTTGAATTCTATTATTCATAATAACACAAAATGTCTTACCCACACAACTGGAAACAGATATTCCCCTATAATTACCAGGCTCTGCTCTATCTCCCTTCTTAAAAATATGTGATATGATACTGATGTTCCAGATATCTGGGTAAATACCTGAATCCAAGATGAGGTTGTAAAGTTTTTGTAGTGGTTTAATCAGGAAGTCTGAACTTTGTTTCAATAATTCTGGACAGTATCCATCATACCCTGCTGCCTTTTTTGACTTAAGTTTTTTAATAGCTAATTTAATTTCTTCATCTGTAATTGTGCTATTCAATTTAGTTGCTAAAGGTTCCCTATTTTCAAGTGATGTAATTTCAGAAATTATGTTATTATGATAATTGTTATTGGTCTCACAGGCATTTAATTTACTGTAATACCTATTCCATTCTTCTGGTGAAATATGGCTTGCTTGTTCATGAGTTGATTCTCTTAATTGATTAATAACTTTCCAAAATTGATTAGGGTTAGTATTATTTAAGTTAATAAGTTTATTCACAATTAAGTTTTCTTCTTGTTTTTTCTTTAATTTAATTAGTTTTTTAAATTTCTTTTTTCTTCTATAAAATAAGTCTCTCAACCTAGTATCGAAAGGAAATTTATTAACTAATTGGGCTGTTTTAACAAGATCTTTTTTGAGTACCATGCAGTCTCTGTCAAACCATTTTTTCTTTTTAGGTTTCTGCTTCTTACTTTTATTAGATTTCTTGTTAAATGTTCTGTCTGCAGACTCAGTAATTAATGAATTAAAATTATTTACTGCATCATTTATTCCCTTACTATCTAATGTATATTTGTTAGTTAAGAAGGAATTTATTTTATGTTGACTATGTGTTGAAGCAAGGTTATCCTGGTAATTAAAAACTGAAAGTTTATCCCAGACCCAGCTTTTAGGTAAATTATGTAAATCATTATTATTGGTTTTATGTAATTTAATAATCTTATTTAATTTAAGTTGGCAAGAAATCTGGCAATGGTCTGAAAGATAAGTAAAGTCATGGATTTTAAAATAATCAAAATAATCAATAATATCACAAGACGACAGGGCGTAATCAACTGTGCTTACTCCATTGTAATGGTAACATGTTATGTTACCACTACAATCTCCTGGCATTCTGCCATTCAGTATCCTCATATCACAATTTTTGCAAAGGTCAATTAAAGCTTTACCGTATGCATTGACTGTAGTATCTCGATTGTTACGAACTGTTATTGTGTCATTATTATCTGGTGAAAATGGTAATGGTAAAAATCTATCATCAAAATCAGCATAATCCTTTAACATACCAGTTCTGCTGTTAAAGTCTCCTAGAATAACAATGTTACCAAACTGTGAGAATTTAGATATGTCCTTCTCCAAGTGTTCAAAAAAGTCAGGATTGCAGTGTTTTGAGTTCAGTGGGGGATTATAAACAAAACAGAGATAAGTATCCTTAAGTTGACCAAAAAATTTCTTCTTTAGTTTACACCAGAATTTTTCTTCAGAAGATGTATTTTCAATGATATTCACTCCTTGTTTGATATCCTGCTTGATTAAGATTGTTAGTCCTCCACCTGTGTGATTGTTCCTTGTTATTGAGTAATTGTAATATCCAGGTATATTGAATGAAGATGCAGAGTGTTTGTCAAGCCAAGTTTCACCAAGACCAACAATGTCGTGACAATTAATGTCTTTAATGAAGTCATTTTCCTGAGTTTTCCTGGCTAAACTTTGTATGTTCCAATAAGACAATGATAATGGTCTCCGTTGTGAAATGTTAATATTCTTCCTAGTTTTCTGACAGCACATATTAATTCTAATTGGGGAAGTGTGGTCTATGACCGTACATTCCTGGCCAATGTGAAGGTGGTGAGTAGCCAAGGAACGATGTTAAAGGAAACTGCATATGAAATGGAACTGGATCTATTGGTCTGTAGTGTTGCTCATTGTCTCTTGGTCTGTACTGTTCCTCGTTGTTTCTTGGTCTGTATTGTTCCTTGTTGTTTCTTGGTATATGCACTTCCTTGGGTGTATCATAACTTCTGTTGTGACGATGTCTTGCATTGTTGTACCAGTGATTTGTTTTTTCTTGTCTGTTGACTCCAATCAGTGGCCCAATAGTGTCTTTGATGTTTTTCACCAGCTCAGCTGTTCCACGTTTGTTTAAATGTACTGCATCAATCAAGTGAGTTTCAGAAGTAATATTGTTGTTGTTGATGAAATGTACATTATTTCCATTAATCTTCTTCAATCTACTGTTGAAATTGTCTATTATTTTGTTAGTAGCTACATCATTTTTTCTGTGAATAACCGATGATATGCTAATCTTGACTGTGGGGTTCTTTTCTCTGATAGTATCAATCAAGGTGGTGTATTCTTCCATACACTCATCAACTTTGTGTTTATCGGCCAAGTTGTTGGTGCCAACATGAATCACAATATTTTCAACCTCTTTTACAATAGATGCTTTTTGGATGTGATCTGTTATGTCCTTTATCTTCCGTCCACGTAATGTCTTAACCTGTGTATTTCTATAAACTCCTCTAGCATTAATGTCCTTTAGCATTGAATCACCAATTATTAATGTTTGTACCTTTCTAGATGATCTGATCTTCTTAGTGACAGTTGTGAATTCACTGTTGGTAGAGGTGTTACCGGTAGTTTGACTATCATCACTGTTGTCTTCTGGTGCAAGTACACTGTATTGGTTTCTTGTGTAGTTGTCTTGTGTATCATGCCTCAGTTCTCTGATATCTTTCTGTAGTTTGTCATTCTCACTTTGCAATATGTCAATTTCTTCCCCCCTCTTTTCAAGCTGTTGTTGTAAGTAATGTCTGTCTTGTTGCAGCTTGGTTAGGATTTCTTTTTCCTTTTCAACACATGACTTGGTGGATTCTTGTAGAGCTGTTATTTTTGATATGGCTTTATCGTTGTTTATAAAACTTTTCTCAATACTTGTTATGCTTCTCTCTATTCTGTCAATTTTGCTCATCAGTGTGGCTATGGTTTCCCCATTCTGTATAGTTGTGCCAGTACCTGGTTTAGTTGCTTCATCCTTTCTCAATTTATTTTCCAGAAGTTTATTTATCTTCTGTATGTCTCTTGATTGTTTGGCTAGATTATCTTCCACTTTCATTAGTTTGTCCGTTAATTCCTGTGTGATTGAGCCCGATCTCATAATATTACAGTAATTTTTGTCAATTTGTTGAATGGACTTGAACATTTGTGACAAAGTTGCTGCTAGCTCTGTGTTGTCCAGGGATCCTCCATTATTTACAATAGGTGTTTTCGAGATGCGGCATGGGATTCTGGATGGAGTGTTAGCAATATTTGGCTTGGTAGATCTTGTTGGAGTTGTAGGTCTTTGCTTGGTTGATGTTGGTCCTTTACTTTGTGAATCGTTTTTTGTATTGCTTTCATCATAGTGTGTCTTTTGTGGTTTAATTGTGCTGGCTTCTAGTTCGTATTCCTCAACGTTGAATCTAATTGTTTTTTTAGGATCACGCCTTGCTCTTGTATTTTTTGATACAGTATCTTCAGTAACTTCTGCTGATTCAAAATTCACATTTAAACCCAACAGTTCTTGTATTTTGGAGAACATCTCTCTTCCCACTGTTTCCATCCACTGGTTGTAATTGTTTCCTTGTATTAGTAAAGTGCCATTATCATACATCTTAATAATAACTGTGTTGTCACCATCAGCAATACGGAGTTGTTCACTTTTTACTTCACCTTTCTTGATGTAAGTGTACTTGTCTTCAGTGAATACAGCCTTGATCGCTTTCATCCACACTTCTTTCATATTTGTGTTTGACCGTATGGTGACACTGTTGTGGTTGAATTTAATTTCAACTTTCTTTCCAAAGTATCTTTCAATAAACTTTCTCATCTCTCCTGGATTTTGAACATTTTCTTTACTCCTTAAACTTATGCTGTTCCTAGAATCACCCATTTTGAGATTGACCTTCCTTTGTAATGTGATTATCAGCTTGTTAGTGTAAACAATATCAGCCTCTTCATGTAAACAATGTTAACTCATGCACTGTAGCCTTGACTTGGATATTCAACACAAGAACCAGTGTCTAACTAAAACCAGAGGACTGTATAATCAAACTTTGTGACTTCTTTAGTGTCAATCAACTATGTTGGTTGAATAACATGGATTTGAATAACATGGATATATGAAAATAGTATATTCGCTGGATTTTATTTTCACTGAATCATTTCTTCAGCAAAAATTATTTCTAAGTGAAATTAATTTAATTTCACTTAGAAATAATAAAATGGCCAGTAAAATGACCAGAAGTGACTTTTTAAAGGGGTCTAACCAATGAAAAAATAATGTAAAAGCAAAATCTGAGTATTATTATAACCCCCTTACTAGCCTAAAAGTACAAATAAATATTCAAAAGTTGTGAAAATAAAAACTTTCCGAAACACGACGGAATTTCCGAAAGTAAACCGGACGCTGTTTAAAGTATTTTACAGTAGCCTAGCGCATTGCAGTCAATTAGTTAAAACGATGTTGTTTAACAATACTAGTGACGTTTTTTTTTGTGTACACTTGCATTACAGTGACTCAGTTAAGAATTCAATCAAACTTTAGGAATACTTAACGTATGAACCAGAAAAAGAAATTTGTCTCACTGCCATTTACAATCAAAATAATTCATGATGCAAAACAGCTGACAGAGTATGGATTACTGTAAAATACATTATCTTTGCTTGGAATTAATTTTTGCTTTTTTTTCACTGAAGGAATGATTCAGTGAAAACAAAATCCAGCTAATATATATATTTTCCTATGTTTTACATTCAACTTATCAAAAGTTCCATACAAAGCACCTGAAAAGTCATTTGACCTAAAATTAATTGCAGCTAAAATAAAGTATTTTACAGTAAATGAAAATTATTTGTTACTGTGCGTGTGTTTGTTCTTTGAATAAGAATAAACACAAACAGGTTTTCTAGGAGTGATTTCAGTATTGTCAGCCATCAGCTGTATCACTGATACCACCTTCATTCTTAGACACAAGTCATTTGTTATGTAGAATATACTAAACCTCTGAAACATTATTATTGACGTGATATCAAAGTATTTGCTTGTGAACTGCTTTTCTTTTGCTTGTTTACGTCACAAAACAATGATGTGAACTGTAGGTACACATCACCAGCTGAAAATTGCTGTGGATGAACAAGAGAAAAAATTACGTCAACAGACGATGTATTACTAGTATAACATGTTGTTAATAGAACATTGGACAAGGTATTTTAATTTGTCATGTATTTTTATTGCAGACTAGGAGAACTGTATCATGGTTAGCAGAACAGATGTCTAAGGAAGGCCATGCAGTAGCTATATTATCTGGTGATCTCACAGTGGAACAACGTGTCGCTGTACTCAATAGGTTTAGAGAAGGAAAAGAAAAAGTTCTTATCACAACCAATGTGACAGCTAGAGGTATTTCTCATTTTTTAACAAATATTAATACAAATATTACCGTATTACCTCGGGCACGCGCCCAGGGGCCTGAACATACAAAATCGGGAAAAATTGGGGGTGGGCGCTTACCCGAGAACCACCCCAAAAAAGATTTTAAAAAGTTGTTTTTGTGATTGTATGATAAGGTCAAATAAAGGAATGCTTTCGTACACTTTGTACACGAACTTATTTCTTGATTTATGCGAGGTTTCAATAAACGTGAGCACTCGGTCAAGAACTGTGGGAACACTAAGACACAGGGTCAAATTTCAAGAATAAAACTTGTTTTATGTCAGCGAATGAAGTTGTATTACTCACTGAAATTGGCTACAAAGTACGGTAAGTATTGTAATCAATGCACGGTTACTTTTTTAGTACCAGTAATCGTGATCAGTGCAAGTCGAAACGGCCGGGGAAAACTACCGCTTGTAATCCAAGATGGCGATGACCTCATTAGCATAATTTTGTTCACGCACTTATTGATACATCGCATCGTAATTACTGAAGAATAGCAGACAGGGTTATAAAACAAATAAACCTTTTATTACTGATGTGAAATGTCTACAAACTATTGTGAACACATAAACATATCCAAATGGCGATACATAAAAAAGAGACTGAAAATAAACTCTGTTCGACCTCATTAACATGATTTATTCACGCACCCACACACGTGACAAAATTACAAAAATAACGATGATGCAACAAGTTCCCATCGTCGGCATGCCTCATTATGGTTATCGTAATGGACTTGAGGTCAGCAAAATGTTTTTTCTTCAACGACAGAAAAATAATCCACATGCTGTGATGAAGGATGGAAAGAAAGTAGCAAGTTTACGACGTGATGTCTCAAAAGTGATAGCTCCCGTTATGGATTCACAGTCAGCAAAATGCTACGTTTTGAAACCAAAGCTAAGTGCTTCAAACCACTCACCAAGGTATGGATTATTGCAATATTGTAATATTGGATTCATCGTGAATGAAGAGAAAGCAGAACGTGTGCGCCACATGCTGCGTGGTTCATCTTACGTCGTTAAGTTCCAATGAGTTTTTACGTAAAAACACAAACAAAGCGGCCCTTTTCAGGGCCACCACACACTCGAAAAAGAGAACTACCGTAACAAACACACTATTTAAATAAATTGAACGCGTTCGTTTTTGACAAATAAAACTTTATTGTTGACCCCGTTCTTGGCTAAAAATCACCCTGGGCGTTTAACCGAGGATGTCCCCAACATGTAACTTTTGTGAAAACAGGGGGGTGGGCGCTTGCCCAGGGAGGGGCGCGTGCCCGGGGTAATACGGTAAATATTTTATTCCCTTTAATGGTCAAAATTACCTAGTATATATTGACATAAGCAAGTAATGTTTTTTTAAATGTACAACTCTGTATGGTTATGGTTATCTCTAAAACGTATTTTTCATTGACCAACTACAAATAAATATCAATATATTGGTTCATTTATATTCACAAAATTGACACTGTGACACTGAAACTTTTTTTTTTCTTCCCAAATTTGGGTGTAACATTTTGCCTATTTTTAAGTGTTTTTCTATAATTTTGTTTACCATTTTGGATCAAATGGACATAATTTTCTATCAACTACAGGGTTTGATCAAAATTCTGAAATTGTCTAAAAAATGTGACATTTTATTCTGTCAATGAATGGTGACAAAAGTTGGTGCTCAAAGGGTTAAGAATTCATGTTGTAATGCAGTACTCAACTGCGTTAATGCCCAGTGCCTCAACTCAGAAAATCATGATTTTTTAGGGGTGCGTGTTTACCCGAGCACCCCCCTCAAAAAAAAGTGCAAATGACAATTTTAATTCACCATGTGACAGATTGAGGGGGATATTACGTCTTTGAGGGAAAATAAAATTACGAAATTAATTGCGTTGTTATTGACTTACAACAAAAAATTTCATTACAATATTAATTACGTACCATCCAAATTTACAAGGTTAAAAATATTTGAGTCCGTTTGTATACAGTCAAGGTCAAAATCTTCATTATCTTCATTGTTGAATGTGTTGGATCATATGCAAACTCTCGATGAAATGCACTTTCCACAATGATGTTTTTTTGCACGATTTCACCTGCAACAACGTCTTTCGACCTAATGGGTCAACCAATCAGAATGATGTGTTGTACTGACCCAATTCTTTGGAAATTCCCGAAGACTTTCTGGTAAAGTAATGCGGAAGTGAATTGTCGAAGTACAATCTGTTGGACTTGATTTCGGCGAATAAATGACATGACTTATTAAAAAACTGGTAACTAGCAATTCACTTTTATTACCAGGTCATTGTCGAAGCGTAGCTTACGAACAGTTACCATGGTCTATGCATTCCCAACATATTCACAGTGATATCCATGCTGTATCACATAAAAATGATAACCAATATTTGGATAAGTTAAACAATGATCAAAGACCAAGTTTTGAAGGGGTTGGGTGCCAAATGTTGACCCGAAAAGAGAAATGTCCTAAAAGTGGGGGTGGGCGCTTAGCCGAGCATGGGCAATAAGTCGGTCGAGTACGGTAATGAAAATATGCAAAACTCCTTTTTAAAGTTAAATAACTACTATTTAATATAAACAACAAAATGGTTTGGAAGTTTAGTACAGCAACCAACTCCAAAACTATGACCAGACAAGTATCACACACATGTCAATTAGTTTGGCTGTTTATGACATGATTACAATCATTTTTATACATACTGTGGAATACTTTATTTTCACTGGAATTAATTTTCGCTGAAAAGGCTATTTGGGCGTTTTGTGTGGAATTTATTTTCACTGATTTTTGATGAGTTTAATGTGAAATATAAGAAAAAAAGTATATTCGCTGGATTTTATTTTCACTGAAACATCCCTTCATCGAAAATAGCGAAAATAAATTCCAAGCGAAAGTAAAGTATTCTACAGTAATATATTCTCCTATCTTGATATGATTTTGCAAGCAATATCACTTGTTTTACATGCATCTAGTCCAAGAGTCAACGGAATTTTCTGATTTTCTTATTGTAGGCATTGACGTTGAACAAGTCACTTTGGTCGTCAACTTTGATGTTCCAGTTGACGTGAATGGCCATGCAGATTGTGAAACGTATCTCCATAGAATTGGCAGAACTGGACGATTCGGTAAATCAGGTATAGCTATCAATATGGTGGACGGTCCACGGGCCATGGGTATAATGAAGAAAATAGAAGAGCATTTTGGTAAGCATGTGATGACCTTTAAAGGTCACACATCCTGGTACTTTCTACTTTCACTATCAATGAAATACGGTAGTCTTCAAATAGTTCAACACATCAAAAATTGCAGTATAATATTGGTGATTTTTGTTGGAATAGGTCATCAATACCCCCAAAAGTACCAGGATGTGTGACCTCTCAGGGGCATGCATACATATGGCCTATAAATAGATTTTTCTTCACAGCACAAATAATTTTGTAAGATGAACTTAGATTAAAATATGCGCAAAAACTAAGGAATGTTTGGTATGCACATAAATTTCATTGACTCATTGCAGGATGACTTGCAGCACTTTTAAATTGACATTTTATTAAAAATAAAGTTTCATCATGTCATGTCAAAATTTGTGTGTTTACTTTTAATACCCTTGTTAATTTAAGATAGAAGCCTACTCATAATTTTTGAGAAAGTTGCTCACAAATGTTCATTGGTTTATTATGTTACAGACATGAATCTAATGTCCCATTGCACAGTGAAATAGCATTATTTTGTTTGTTACAGTTCTAATATTTTTCAAAAATCTCTATTTTTAGAACAATTTCATAGAACTCAATTTTTAATAAAAATTGCATTTTTTGACACTTTTTAGAACCCGCATTTTTAAAATAATTGAGGACAACAAAAAGTACCGCATCATTAACAGCCTATTCAAAGAGGCAGACATCCGGGCATTTTCACTGCCTGGCAACCATCACGGTGAAAACAAAGGCCGTAAACCTTCAAAAAACTGTTTGGAATAGTTGCTGAGACTTCGAATAATGCTATAAGAATACGTAAATATAATGAATTGTTACCGAGGGTAATAAATCATTATAGCTTGATGTCAACATTGTGGTGGTATTCCTGGGGGGTATGTCTATTGGGGATAAGCGAACAAGTTTATTATAGACACAGCTGTCACGCCTGCTGTCAGCGGACATGTTTTCGCAATCATCATAATATTTGATATTTTGCTCTTTAGCATAACTATAGTTTTACTAATCATTAATATTATTTTTTTCCTGCTTATTTAGGAAGAAAAATTTCAAGATTAAATGCAGATGACATTGATGAAATTGAAAAACTTGAAGCTTGAGGCACCCAGGATAAATAAGGAATTTAATTTAGTGAAACACATTACGTTACAATTACATTTACCATTAATTTAGTTTTAGCTGTTCATATGGTTCCTTATATGAAGATCCCTGTATTGGTACAAGGCATATCAATTTGATTTCCAGTTCTCCAAACCTTCACTGATACTGATTTAACTCAACGTTTTAGCATGTTGTTACAATGTGGACATCTGGATCTTGGTCACAAAATAGGTTGTCTTGACTTGATATTCTAATGACAGTCTTCTTATTTATATAAGATGCTACCAGTATGTTCTCTTTAAACTAAATGCTAGATATGTACACAAGACCTAATTTGCATATGTTGGCAATCTAAATGCTAGATATGTACACAAGACCTAATTTGCATATGTTGGCAATCTAAATGCTAGATATGTACACAAGACCTAATTTGCATATGTTGGCAATCTAAATGCTAGATGTGTACACAAGACCTAATTTGCATATGTTGGCAATCTAAATGCTAGATATGTACACAAGACCTAATTTGCATATGTTGGCAATCTAAATGCTAGATATGTACACAAGACCTAATTTGCATATGTTGGCAATCTAAATGCTAGATATGTACACAAGACCTAATTTGCATATGTCAGCAATCTAAATGCTAGATGTGTACACAAGACCTAATTTGCATATGTTGGCAATCTAAATGCTAGATATGTACACAAGACCTAATTTGCATATGTTGGCAATCTAAATGCTAGATATGTACACAAGACCTAATTTGCATATGTTGGCAATCTAAATGCTAGATATGTACACAAGACCTAATTTGCATATGTTGGCAATCTAAATGCTAGATGTGTACACAAGACCTAATTTGCATATGTTGGCAATCTAAATGCTAGATATGTACACAAGACCTAATTTGCATATGTTGGCAATCTAAATGCTAGATATGTACACAAGACCTAATTTGCATATGTAAGCAATTTAAAGTACCCCGTAAGCTAAATTGGCCAACCAACCAAAAAACCCTTGTAGGAAAAAAACTATATGCTGTCTGTATGTAATATCTTTTGTATATTGCACCTCCAAGAAATTCAGTGTTTAGCCCTAATTTGACCCAAGTCAATGCAAAAGTATAAGGGTTAAAGCAGCATTCTTATTGGAACTCTGCATGCGTTTATTCTACTGTTCTATTATTCACAGCTCAAAACATAAATATTGATTATGGATAGGACCAGAGGTACATTACTTGGGGTTTGCAACACGCATAGTACTGTATGGTGACATCATGCCAAGATCCCATTCAAGTCTCATCTCGTAGATAGCAAGACTGATGCTACGACCTTCTGACATGACATAGGTGGTTTGTAATAAAAAAATAAAACATGTATTACATTCATAGTGAAAAAATGTAATGCATCGAAAATGTACAGAAAATGTCGTAATCCGTCATATCGTGAGCAGCTATTTTGATCCACCTGGACATCCCAGTATCCTAGTTACCTTGGGCATGCGCATTCACATTTTTCTGAGTTGGACCGCTTATGCGAGAGCGAGATTGAAACGGGATCTTGGTGTCATGTCACCGTAGTTGCAAACCCCAAGTAATGTACTTCTGATAGGACTTGTGTACATCACTAGAGTACTTTATTGGCACAAAAACTCTTTAAATATGAAACATAATTTTGAATTTGTAGCATATCTCTGAAAACTGATCACTAACACATGTTGTGTGAGCCGCCCCTACGCACATCTGGTGACAGTGCAGCTTTTCTAACACTTATGTGGTCAAGCCAATGTGACAAGATTATGTTCTAGCGGCTGGTTTATATTATTTTAATCCATGTCACACCAAGTCAAGATTATCTTTGTTACACAAAATGAGTGAACTCAAAGTGATAAGACACATTTATGATAAGTGTGCAAATAGCTGAAGAATTTGAAAAACCTAAATTGATCACAAATTGTTTACATTTCTTTCCTGGACTTAAATGATACTTGTACATGTGGGGGTGCCTAACTAACTGGTGGGTGCTTGTACTGATGCCAATCTAGATAATTATGTAAACCATTCTTGTGGGTACTGTAAATGCATTAATGATTCACTCAGTTTTAATTTTGTAATGTTAAAAAAGTTAAATCCACTAAATTAAATCTATGTGAACATCATTGTTTCCATGACAAATTCTTGAAATTAAAACACAGTGAATATCCTCAAAACATCAAAATAGTGAAAGTAAATGGTTTTACAGTAATAATACTAGTAGAAAACTGTACTTGTACAATTCATACTGGGTGTATACCATGTTGGTGCGAAACACTGCTACAGCAAAACCTATTTGATGGATACTTTACTGAAAAATGAATTTTGGCATAAATTACTAGTATACAGGAACTCCAACATTATAAAATACTCACAAAAACAAGATATTAATGTGGCAATATTTAGCAGACCATTGAGTCACATCAACTTCAGCTTTGAAAAGCGACTTAAAAGTGTTGCAATATTGAATGTACTTTAAACAGTTTTAGCTTAAATTAGTTGATTTTAATCAAACTCAGTTGTGATGGAGTGATGACTAATCGATGGCTTGTTTAGTGAAGTAAAATTTATGCTGCCATTTTGTAACTTCACCAAACAGGTCTAACATACATGCAACAATGTATTGATACTATGTATTATATTTTAAATACTGTACTTTTGAGTTGTGATTTTCATTTTTTTTGGTACAAAGTTCTTCCGAGCCGATAAAGTTCTAATTTCTTCTGAAACAAAGTGTATGGAAGTAAAAAATGATACCCTTCTCATGTATCTACTCACTGTATCTTCCCTTGTCATCCAATAGTTACTTTTTAATGATACATTTTTGAAATGCTTTTGTTAAATGTCCTACTTTTACACAAAATTTTTGAGGCAGTGAAAAAGTATTAAAAAAAATATCATTATAACCATGCATGGGAGATTGTCAGTTTTATGGTGTGGATTTGTATGTTTGTGATTTTACTCGCTAGTTGCGCATGCTTTTATGAATGAATGAATGTAATATTGAGAAAATGTTCATCTTCTGAACATGTTGCAATACATGGGGGGTGGAAAGTTCCATAATGATTAAAGATGTAGAAATGTTTCAGACCAATTCGAGATATGAAACAATAAGTTTACCACGGGGGAAAAAAAGAACAATTCCTTTTTTTGAAATTACATGAATAGAAATGCAGACTTGTTTTACACTATTTTCAGTGACCCCAAAATTTGTTTTTCATTTTATGTATCCAAATGGTATGAGCCAATAGTGTGAAGAATACGACATAATTAAGACGAGATTCTGTAATCAAAACACTAAAATGATAGGAGTGTTTATTGCAATTTTTTTTCAGACATAAATTATCCCTGGGAATTAGTTGGGACAAATCACCAAGTCTTAGAAACTCGTTTTGAGTTGAACATTTAATAGGTGATTTTCCGAACAATTGCGAGATCTCGCGAGATGCATGAAAGACGCGCGTCAAACGTCTGCCGCAAAAATTGAACGATTTGCTTTTGAACTAGAATTTCTTTATTTCGCAGCTTACATTGACCGGCCGATCTTCGACAGAGGAATATTGCTTCCGAATACCCTCACTTAATCGAAATTGCCTATCATCAAATGTGGACAGCACATTATTAAGCATGGAAATGTCCCCGAAATCCTTTCGCGTTTGTCGAATCCCACGCGATGTTTGACGCGACTACGATGCTATGACCTTTGTTTGTCCTGTTTTTACGTTCGATTTCACGCATAACGCGTGATTCTCGCAGTGAACGGAAAATGGTCTATTGATTTTCCTTTGTTATGTCAGTTCTATTTTTAGTTAGATTTTCTAACTGTGACCAATGGTACTGTGTTCAAACTTGTTTTGTGGTTTATGATATTGGAAAAGTTGAACCAATGTGGTGGAAAAATCCCTTATATCTTGAATTGTTGTAGAGTGTACATCTTTGGCTCTCCCATTCCCAGAGCACAAACATAAAGTAAATATTGTATGGATGTGCGTGTCAAAGCTTGCTGCACTACATTTATGAACCACTGGGTAGATTAGTATTATTTTACAACAATTAATAACTTCCTCTTTTTTACAGTAGAGCTGCATCAGAATGGAAATAAGAAAATTAGTGTACAGAAAATAATGTGATATTTATTTAAAATTTAAATAAACAGCATATTTACAGTCTCAAAAAGAAATCTGAATTCTACAGTTTCTGATAACCAAAAATACACTCACAAAATTTACTCGAAGGGATTTGGTTTATTACTCTTCCATTGTTTTTGCCAACAACACATAAAATTGTGATATGACACGTGAAAGGAGCTTGTGAGATAATTGGAATACAGGCAATTATGAACAGTTTCCTGCTAAAGGTTTGCCTTTATGTAAATAACGGGCATGTCTGGTCAAAATATTTTGTTGTTGTTCAGTGATGGAAACAGTATACAATAACTGGAATTAGTGTGCTTATTTGAAAGGTGTCCTAATAACCGAACAAATATAGTAGTCGTTATTTTAGGAAGAAAGGACATACATTATTCATGCAATTGATCAGTCCTGTTAAATAGTGGTACAAAACATGGCTGCATAAATAAAATTAGCCTTCCCACATTTCTGTTCTCACTGATACTATACTTGATATTTTAGTGCAACTTCGGTAGAAACAACATGAAAGCTAAAAAAAATTATTTCTCGCATATTTCAGCTGACAAATGTACTGACAAAGTTTTGCAAGGAATTGTCATATTTTGTTGTTGAAGGCTGGTAAATGAAAATTCACATAAAAAAGAATAAAATACAAACATGCATATATACATTTTGTACACAGTTGTAAATAACTGAACAGAATTCAAATAAACTGTTAAGGAAATACACCTGAGATTTCGACATGTATGCATGGCACACATTGGTCTTCCCTTGGACAAATACCGTATATACACAAGTATATCATGAATATTTACACAATAAAAATGAGATATCAAATTGTACATTTCTTAAAAGGAATTTCATATATGATAAATCAATACATACACACCTGCTTTCAAACTACCATCTACATAAGCCAACACTCTGGGAAGTTCAAACCGAATTGGAACACAGTTATCTTCAAACTTTTTTTTTTTATTTCTGGGAAATTTTTTTTTTTAATTGCCTTGCTTTCTATGAGAAATACCACGTCCTGTTCTATATGGGACCCACAGTGACGTATTTAAAGCGTGTAATTCTTTATGAATTTTAACAAGCAGCCTGTCGGCTGAGATAGCTCCGCTGTTAGCAATGCACATGGCAATTAAAGAACAGAAGATATCATTAGAAAATGAACAAATTTGAGAGAGGTCCACATGTACATTTGTAGTACCTATATGTATAATAAATCAAAGCAATTGGACTTGCGGTTTTCAACAAGAAGTCGAAAATATCACTTTTTACCAAAAATTACAAAAATATTCATCAAAATTAGAGAATTAAAGATATCATCATGAAATGAACAAATCTGAGAGAGGTCCACATGTAGTACCTATATATGTAATATCAAAGCAATTGGACTTGCGGTTTTCAACAAGAAGTCGAAAATATCACTTTTTACCAAAAATTACAAAAATATTCACCAAAATTAGAGAATTAAAGATATCATTACAAAATGAACAAATCTGAGAGAGGTCCACATGTAGTACCTATATATGTAATATCAAAGCAATTGGACTTTCGGTTTTCAACAAGAGGTCGAAAATATCACTTTTTACCAAAAATTACAAAAATATTCACCAAAATTAGAGAATTGAAGATATCATTACAAAATGAACAAATCTGAGAGAGGTCGACATGTAGTACCTATATATGTAAATATCAAAGCAATTGGACTTGCGGTTTTCAACAAGAAGTCGAAAATATCACTTTTTACCAAAAATGACAAAAATATTCACCAAAATTAGAGAATTAAAGATATCATTACAAAATGAACAAATCTGAGAGAGGTCCAAATGTAGTACCTATATATGTAATATCAAAGCAATTGCACTTTTCAACAAGAAGTCGAAAATATCACTTTTTACTAAAAATGACAAAAATATTCACCAAAATTAGAGAATTGAAGATATCATCATGAAATGAACAAATCTGAGAGATGTCTACCCAAGGTACATATACACCAAGTATCAAAGCATTCAGGCTTGTAGTTTTCAAGAAGAAGTCGAAAAAGTAAAACATTGACACGGACGACGGAGACGACGACGGACAATCACTCATATGATAAGCTCCGCTCGACAAAGTCGACAGCGGAGCTAAAAAGTCATACAACAGACATGTACATGTATGAAGAAGAGATTTACAAAAGGGTTGCAAATTTCTTTGGAAATTTTAGTGAGTTTCTAACGTAATGATGATTAAATGTGAATAATGTACATGGGCCCTTTAGATTAGTGATATATACATGTATGTATGAAACATGTAAAAAAATGTAAACACACACACAAAACAAAATGTAAATAAGTTGCACTGTAAAAGTACCTCGTATACCGGTACATGCTACATCTTAACATGTATGTTTTCCTAAAAAAAAATACCAGGAAATAACACACAAGTAAAAATTTTCAATCTGACAATGAATAGTGTGCTAAGACCATAAAAAAGAACTGTTTATAATTGGCAGACCTTCGAAAAAAGCAGACATGAGCAAAGTATGTTGGTCCCGTGATTACCACATTGTGACAAAATATAACAAGTATAGAATTGTTACTTTGTTAATTATACATGCCTTTCTATGGTACATGTATCGTAGTTGTATTGTGCTGAAGTTCTTCTAATCAATCACTGTGACTGAGCCATACAGGTTTTACAGTTATAAAACCACTCGTAATTTCCCTGATACAACCCTGATTGGACAATTCAGTAAATTTCTACTGGTAGTTGATCCATCCCTGTGAAGCAGTTATCCCAGAACTTGACACTTTACAACCATATTACTTTCAGAAACATCCAGCTAAATATTTTGTGTCTGAGATGACAGTGCATTAAGCACAATGTTCCTTAAAAACTGACATTTTGGTCGTTTTCTGTAAATGAATGACAATGACAACATTTAAAGCGAGGGAGTCGTCACCTGCACATGCGTCAGATGGCCATAGCGTTTCATTGTTTACAAACAGTCGTCTACCCATGAGCCTTTGCGTTTTTAGCGTGTGTTGTTATCGTCGTGTCAATTCCCACGCATGCGCAGGTGATGACTTCTTTGCTTTAAAGTTGAGGGGTTGTCACCTGCTTATGGGTAGACACGACCATCTGCCACGTATGCAGTTGACGACTCCTGCGCTTCAGAACTTCATGCCTTGGGACTGCATTAGTTATTCATAATCTTTGTCTTCTAGATAGATGACAGTCTTGTCTTGCAGCCCAGATTCTTTTATAGACTTGGATAAATCCATGAATATCTTCTCTGGGATCGAATTAATAAACATGTCACAATCCAGTAGTGATTCGCTACTTTCCGAGTCTGCATAGGCTAGTACTTCTTTCAATGTATTCTCGGGATGGAAGAACCTAACCAACCTCTCTCCTTCAGGGAGTCTGATGGCAAGCTGTATTCTTGGTTCATTTTTACCTGGTTCGCATGGAACTGGAATGTTCAGTTTCACTCTGGCAAGCCTGGCCTTTTGGTGTTGCCGAAAGTCTTTTCGTGATATTCTTTTATGTGATGATTTGTTAACATTTGAATTCAGTTGTGGGGGGAAATCATGATTACGTGATATGTTTGGGTCATCATGATCACGCTGTGGTGCTGATGGATTTCCATCATCGGATAAGTCCTTGGTGGGTTGTAGAAGAGATTGGTGTTTGTTAACAGATGTTGGCTCCTCATAAAATTGTGATGAAGTTGAGTTGTCAAAATGTGAAATGTTCATATTGTCGTCGTGAGTATTGCACTCCATGGAAGCACTTTTTGGAATGGCTGGTAGTGGTTTAAATTTGGACAGGGATGAGTTTGGCCTCACTGGCGTAGTTCTTAACACTTGTTCAATCACACTCTCAGTATCATCATCATCATCTTGTAGCGACATTTGTTGAGATAGTAAATGTGTCTGATACCCAGCACCACCTGCTCTGGTTCTTCCTTTTGCAGATTTGGGCCTTGTTCGTGATTGTCTTTTTCTAGTGAGTTCTGGACTCACTGAAGGTGTGTTTCCTAGTCGCATATCAATGGATTGACTTGTTCCAGGTCTTGATTGGGGTCTTCCTGTTACTGTACCACTTTCTGGATATAAAATTAAACAAATTTGCATGAGAATGGTGTAAGTCACGGTGTACATGTATTACAACACCCTATCAGTACAATCCTATTCTACACCAATGTTGATGTACATATAAATAATTGTGAAAATGTCTACATAAAAATAAAATATTTCCAAAAAAATTCACTCACAGATTTCAAATGGGTAACCCAAAGTAGAAATTTGTTGAAAATAAGAATAGACTTGATATTTTGTACATACAAAGATTCTCAAAGATGGACCAGAACATGTAGTCAGTTAGAGTAGATGAAAATTATTTTCTTTAGCGTATGAAAAGTTTGTTAGCATTGAAGTCAAACAGTGCTGAAGCAAGGGTACATGGATACAAAGATGTGGCTCGTGTGGTGTTGATTTTGACTTTCAAATTTTGAATCAACCCATCCATTTAGCAATTTGAATAACCCAATAGTAATGTTATGTCAATAAATTTCCCAACACACCTCCTAAAATCTGGTTACACTTACTGTCAATGGGAAGTTCAAATTAGTCTAGAATTCAGCAATTCGGAGTACACTCTCGCTGCAGTTCTGTCACTTACTATTCTCAAAGACAGAGCTACGTCACAATCCCCCAAACATTGCCAGTACCAATCACAAACAAGAATAGACGATGAGTTTTTGAATTACCACCTCTGTTTCCCCCCAGGCCAACGAACTTTCCCCCACACTAACGAAAAAATCTTTTGTCCACTACTGACTTTCTGTTCTGGTTCATCTTTGAGAATATTGATAGACAAGGTGTCCGTCGAACTCGGCCAGATTTGAACTCGTTCAGCAGTTGAAGTCGGCCAGGTTATATGTGTTAATGGGTTGGCAAATAAGTGTTAATGGTATGCGAGTGTTGATTTTAGTGACACAGCTGCAATTTTCAAACAAAGTACAGAGAGTTGTTGATTTCTAACAAGACCAGCCCTGTGCCATATTACGATGAAAAATACAATACATAGCAGAGCCAGGTGGTCGCCGATGCAATGTCTGCGTTTCCGGGGTAATGTCTGGGTTTTTTTGTAAACTTGCGTCACTGAAATCGGTAACAGTCATACGAATTATTACAATCATGGACATACTAGAGATGGACGCTGCACGGTGATTCACACCTGATAAGACGCATTGTCTTTCTATTGTACTCATCTTAAATTTATGAATAGGCAGACGTACTTTCATCTTGGCTGAGTTGCCGCCCGATCTTAGTTTTGATTTTTCACGACAAGATTCAAATCTTAAATTTTATATTATATTGGGTCAAAAAAAATACAGACCTTGTCCGTGAGCTGGTGCAATGTTAAGTTGTAAATCAAAGGTTTAACGCAGATCTGTATGTTCTAGGCAATTTACGAGCATGTTTTGTACCGATCTTCTGCATTTGTTAACAATTTTAATTTAATATTACCAGTAAACCCGGTGTGAGCGGATGATGATTTTTTTTTATCCGATGTTCAATTCGAATGAAATTTCCAGATGGCACAAAGCTCAAAAAGTTCGGCCGCTGTAATTCAATTACATCTGGTCAGGTCGAGTTCGACTATTTTTATCTGGCCGAGTTGGAAACCGGCCGAGTTCGACTATATTCATAACACTTTTTTTATCTGACTTGTTCTTTATGCTATTTTGTCACACTATCTCGGGCCGGCAATGTACACCACGTTAAAATGATGACCTGAAATCGAGGCTATGAACCACAGCTAGGTACACTCAAGAACCGTAGATTTTTCAAAGTATCACGATCATATTACAAGTTCAAATTTGAAATTGTAAACAAACCGAGATTCATAATTTAAAAAAATGCACGCTGGGTACAAAATGCCAATGTCATCTATCAAAACGTTACCTGAATCATAATGTCCTCCCATAGAATCCATCTGCATGGAATCTATTCCACTGGCTACTACAGGATTTGGACCATAACTGTGTCCCCGATTTCCCCGTCTTGACGAAGGTCTCACCTCCGCCATTTTGTAGTTCCCGAACTATGCGCGAAATCTCGAACTTTCTCGCACAGCTAATAGGCAGTCTTTACGAGATTTTCAATATTTTTATTGGAATTGAATTTCATAAGTAGATACGAGTATAATATCGTCAAAAAAACGATTTAATGAGTTTATTCTAAACTATTATCAGCAGATTCTTGCGTTTTCCAAACGTGAAATAAAACAGTCTTGGTAAATATGCATGAGTCACGGGTCACTTCCTGTTTCAATTTCACTTCCGGGTTTCTATTGTCGTGTGATTGATAACTAATTTGTCTGAAGTTGAGCTTGTAGTCGTGTTATTTGTGTTTATGAAAATTCTTTAAAGATGCTTGAAGATATCTTGCACGGAAAAGAACCATCGCAGCTAGTGATCATATCTGGCAAGTATTTGTTCTGTTATTTTACAAGTTGTCCGCGTAAAAGGGCTTTGAATCGACTGTGTTGTGTTCGTCGTGCAGACATAACAAAGAAAAACAGCGAGAATGAATGAAAAGACTGGCTCAGAATGTCTTGGATACCGATGCATCGCTGTCGAGAGCTGAGGATACTTTCTTTATCTATCCATTTGACAAGTGTACTGTGTAGACTGATATTATGTGTGAAAAATGTGAATTGAATCTTTTCGAACCCGTTGCGTGAAACAAAACATGTAGCCATGTGACTACAAACTTCTTAATGTACACATTGGTTTGTTGTGTACACGTAAAGCTCGGTGGCGGGGAAAACAATTGCTTTCAACAAAGAACATTCACTGGTATCGCGTTCTTTGTTTCGAATACAAACTCCTGTGTATTTTCCAAATAATAACATATCCTTTCGTTTTACTTCAATTGTAATGGCACATGCAATAAATCAGTTTCTTTTTGTAGGTGACTCAGAGTCTCTCAACATCTTCCCTGGCGTCCTCATATTTGTTGAATTAGTCAAACGTTGCCGCGTACTTTCAGGGAGTATTGTTCCATGGCAGCAAGAATTCCCAATAATATTATACATCAATTTTTACGATGTTTAACTGTTTTTGAATTTCAATGATAACTGATTGCATATTTGTGAGAGACTAATAATTAAATTTGAATTGATAGTGAATATGTACCCCCAGAAAGTACCAGGATGTGTGACCTTTTGGAGGTCATGCATATGGCCTTGCTGCTGGGAAATTTTGTGATTTGATGATTTTATTTTTTAATGACAAAATTCCATGATACTACAGTAGTCAGAGTACAAATGTAGTTAATAACACTGTGTTGTAGGAGAAATTGCTCATTTACATAACAATTAGATTATTTTGAAACAATACAATAGTAACTTTTATTGTTTTCTCAGCATGGTACTCTGAGTGCACCAAAAGTATTGCCTTAATCTTAATAAAAATTTTAAATATCACAATTCAAACTAGAACAAAAGGGTTTCCTTTGGCCAATTGGGTAACATTGGAATGTTTTCAAGTGACATTGTGTTTTGTGCTGTGATTTGCTGGTTGGTTTAAACTGCCATTGAAATTTATAAATATTTATAAAGATGAAAGGAATGCCTTTGTTGCACTGTCAGTAAAATCACTGGGAATGACTAGCTAATTAGCATATGAATAAATATTTGGGCTCAATTGTATAAAATAATTTTTTTATTTAGCCTATTAAAGTAAAGAATAATTTTGACTTGACCAAGTTAAACTACAGTCCCTTCATGGTTGGACGGTCCATAATGAAAAGCATCATATGATCCTGAGCAACACTCTGATACATGTATATTGATAATAAATGTTTTAACTTCATGGAGATAACAAAAGCAATTGGATGCAACCAGTTTGCCTTGGTGCCCTTTGAAAATTTACACTGACAGGTTTCTCTGTATTTACATAATCATACAAGTTTGGTCTTAAAAATAGGTGCCCTCTTAACCAGATAAATCAAGCCCTGATTTATGGTGACATTGTATTGTAAACAGAAACTTTGTTTTCTTTGCCCATACTGTCAATGAAATGAGTGATGCTAACATTAATATGTCTCTTGTATTTGATTTTTAGATAGCATAAGACATTTTGGTAGAACGTTACTGAAGAGTTTTACCAAGTCTTTAGCTGCACGGTAAGGGTCCCTAGAATCAATCACATTTGTTTTTTCATCAATATAAGTTTACTCTTCAACAGGTTTATGCGTGTATTCAACTGGGCCACATTGTACAAATGCTTGTTCATATTTGCTATTGGATGTTATATTTTCTCCCATTTTTGACAAAATAAAACATTTTCTGTTTGAATTATACAATTTTCAAGAAGGCTGGCATGATTTACTGTGGCAAATCAACATTTTAAAGTTGTAATTCTGAAATTCTCGAACAGGAAAATGTGTGAAAATCTTCCAAGCAACTGACCTGATTTGTTTTGGGTATTTTCCAAACACTCTGAGAAACGTTTACTTGTATGTTATATGTCATTTTTAAGAACTTTGGTGTTTTAAGTGGTTTAAGGTAGCGAGAAGGGTTTGGGACGTTTTTGAATAAAACATTCTCTGTCTGTTGTCTCGTTCAGAACAGTAATTTAGGTTATATATACCAAAAGACTAAGTATAGAGGTACAAGTTCGCACAAACTGAACAGTCATTGTTTACATAATTATCACGTGACATAAAAATGGTGAACCTTGTAAAAATGACTAAGTCCGCGATTGCGAGAGCACACTGCGGAATTTCCTGGTGAAATTTACGTCATGCATTGTCCGTAATCAAGTCCATTGAAATGCGTCTCCGATAATCAAAAGAGCTATTATTCCGATTTCTATGCAGGTTTGTTTTTTTGTCCTTAAATTATTTCATACTTGGCACCTTTAACAGACTATTATTCTGTGGCAAAGCATTTTCTTTAAAAACCCAGACATATTTCGCACCATCATTATCTTTTGAACGATAACTGAGAGTTTGAATGTCCTAGTCCGAACGCACTTGATTTGGCGGCGGTCCCAATGAGTCGTACTCAATCAAAACTTCAACTCTAGAAAAACGCGAAAAACAGTTTTGGTTAATAAAACACTGTAGATTTGCTACATTATTATAAATATACACTAAAAATGGCCAAACATATTAACCACTGATATCATAGAACTCATAAAGAGTGTCAGATAATGAATATTTTCAAGCTCGAGCGTGAAAAATGAAGAAAACTGCTGGCATTTGAGTCCGTACTTCAGGAACGTTCGGGTTTTCCATTGTTATGCAAACGAACAACGAAGGATAATCCTCTGATAAACATTACTGTCCCACTGTACACGCTGACCTAATCCTTCAAGTGTCTCTGATAAGACATCTAATTAAACGGTTTTCATGGTGAAACAAAATGGCCGATGTTTGAAAAAAAAATTGCTGTGTCAAAGTGCGACACTGAGTGGCAGATTTTTCTTTGCCTCGTCTGTCAACGCTTTCTTTCTTTTCTTCGCCATTGCGTTAGAAAAAAAAATGTATTAGTAAAATAGAATATTGACTTGGAAAATAAAACGATTTAAAAGAAAGTTGTGCAAAGTTACAGTACTCCTTTCGCACAACCTCCCGCCCGCTTCCGCTTTCCAATCACCTTTTTCTCTCGCCTTTGCAACCGCTTGTTGAATTCGACCGGACAATTTCCGCTTTATTTTCGACCGCGCAAGCCCTGAAACATCACCGTCCACCTGCTCGCTTGCGCGCATTTAAAATTCGGACTAACAGAATAATTTCCGAGGTTCACATTGTCTTATAATTGTCTTTCTGGTTTTTATAGATGTTGAACAGCTGACAAAAGTTCAAATGAAAGAAAATTTTTCTAAGCCTAAAATAAAACCTAATATTACACCTCTTTGTGTATTTGTTAATTTTACATATGTTTGTCATGACAGTATGTTTGTAAATATCTAGAAAAATCTCGTCTTTCGTTGATAATTTCGATTGTTTGTTTGGAATGTCGATCCCCGTTGGTTTCTCCATACTGAGTTTAGGAAGGGTGTCGATCAACACCGTGACAATCAGCCGAGAGAAGACAAACATTGACCGTGATTCATGGGGATCATGTCCGTAATTTGTTATTATTTTAATATATATTTTATTTTACATCGCAAAACTAAACCATGCCCAAAACAGCGGTGAAACAACCGCATTGAAGACGATGCAACTTCAACTAGCCATTTCTTACCTTGAAATAAAAAAAATAAAAATTCGAAGAGCATCGGGGAAAATATTAATAATCATCCTTATCAATCACTTGCTTTATTTTATTCGAATCCATGAAATTCACGATTTTTTTTTTACATTTGTTGGCAACTTCCGCGCTAAAATAGATTGAAAATGTGGGTGTGGTTATCTTGCAAAATCCTGTTGATAATACGGACAAATATGGTTCTGTGACCCAGGTCGTGCTCCGATCAGGTGACTCTCAGCCAATCAATGATGTTGTAACAAAGCATATTTGACGCTAATTGAAGGGTCGTCGTACAATCCAATCTCCGGCGTCGATTCACATAGTTTTTTGTGCTGTGGCAGGCTTCAAAATTATTCGCTGAAAAACATATATTTTGACAAACTGATGGAATTTGACCTTAGTTCAAAAAGAAAATACTAGGCTGAGATACATTAGAGTCCACGGTGAATCAGTTTTCTCTGCAAGTTCGGAAATAAAGTAAACCAGAGTAGGGTCGATGATTTTCAGCCCTGAAGGACTTCCGTGTGAATCCTGAGTTTCGAATTGTTCATCGACTGGCCACCAAATAGTTATGGCTATAACTAAATTTGACACTTTTTTCTTTTAAGCCCGATAAATTATTCATACATGTCAAGCTCTGTTCGATTTTTTCAGGGCATATGGCCGTTTTTAGTCGAACATATTTGTTGTGGGAACACTTTTACGGTACGTATACGGTATAGACCGAATTCATTCAATGATCGTGACTTAATTTTAAAAATTGAATGTCAAATTTTACCAGAAGTGGATCGATGTGGATTCGGTATCGTTATTTTTGGAATTAATCACTAACATTTCCTCGTTTCTCTGCTCTCTCAAAAGGAGTTACCTAGGCTGTTTTCACGTAACTGTCTCATTAAAATAAAAAAAAAATATTACATCTAGAACAAGCACCCAAAACACGTAACAAGAGGTCCCAGTTCAGTTGCCTTCACGATACAAGTGTAATACAACTATTAGATTTGAAGTGTCGTTCAGAATGTAATAATAGTTAATACTAGTTGTATGTTCACACTTTACTATCAAAACCACCATTTTGACCATCCATGTGCCAGTGATCAGTGTTTGGGCGAGCGGTCAATGTTTTCAATGAGCGAGCGAGCAAAAAAAAAACGCAATTAAAATGCGGTCGGTTTCCGGTCGGACAAGACCGCGTGGTCGGAAATTAAGCGATAAGCGGTCGATGTAAAAGCGGAAGGTTGGGCGAAATGAGTACTGTATGACCATGTTTCTCCGACGAAGTCTCGACTGACAATAATGCTGACAATGGACGTTAGGTAAACACGCATTGTTTGCAACTGGAAGCTTATCACCCGTTATATCAGAATCGTCAACAACGGAGTATACAGATAAGATGTTATCATTTAAACCCTTTCAAAGATAAACATTATGCAAATATCCACGAAACGCCAGTTGTAGTCTTTTCTGCTAGTGTTTTAAAACACTAATTTGAGCAACGTTATTTCGCAATTTCGATCTTTTGTAAACCTGAGGTGATGTATCAAGGTCTAAAGTAACCGTTTTATCAATTTTTGAAAAATCAAGAAAAAAATGAAAATTTCCCTTCTCGCTACCTTAAGTTGTTTTTGAAAAGTAGTTAGCAGTTCTCCAGATAAATGAAAACCTACACTTCACATTTTGTTTCATCGACAGTGACCTTTTTGAGCATATTCAGTGAATTTACCCCTAGTAAGAGGATTTTACCGGTACTTTTTAGCAAAATAGCTAAATTGAAAAGTGGTGAATAATTAATGTGTTTACAGTAACTTGATTGAAAGCTTTGAAGGACTTGTAACCCAGGTTAAAACAGTTTTAAATTATACTGTAGTTGCCTGACCCTCTCATTCTACATGTATGAAGTCTATGGCTTGTACGACTGTAGCAGCATAATCACATGAAAATAACATTCATATTCCACAACGTTATTACCAGCCATGGTGGTGCTCTCTTGTAGTATCACATTGATGTTTCACTCAAATGTCCTAGCTGCAAATGATTTCATCATAGTCATGTGATGATAGTCTGTATGTTTTCTCTACATTAATTTCTCTGATTCCCACATCTGACTTCTCACCTCACGATATGAAAAGAAACTCTTCATGTCAGTCAAATAGTGTTGTTATGTAGAATGTATTCTCTGCTTTCAGAGTTGATGAAGTTCATATTTTCCATTTTGACACTGCTCCTGAAGTTTTCCTGTCAGGATTTGATGATACAACTAAGCGGAAACTTCACAGCCATGATGGTTGGTCAGACTCTCTGATGTGGACGTAAGTACATGCACGCAGCAGTTAACCTTGTTCCTTATATGGTCAGCTTACTTCCTTATATGGTCAGCTTACTTCCTTATATGGTCAGCTTACTTCCTTATATGGTCAGCTTACTTCCTTATATGGTCAGCTTACTTCCTTATATGGTCAGCTTATTTCCTTATATGGTCAGCTTATTTCCTTATATGGTCAGCTTACTTCCTTGTATAGTCTACATGATGGTCAGATTCACTTCTTTATATGGTCAACTTCACTTCCTTATATGATTACCGGGGTAGCTTCACTTCCTTATATGGTCATCTTCACTACCTTATATGGTTTATATGGTCAGCTTCACTTCCTTCTATGGTCATCTTAACTTCCTTATATGGTTTATATGGTCAGCTTCACTGCCTTATATGCTAGCTTCACTTCCTTATATGGTCAGCTTCACTTCCTGATATGATTTATATGGTCAGCTTCACTTCCTTATATGGTCAGCTTACTTCCTTATATGATTAGCTTCACTTCCTTATATGGTTTACATGGCCAGCTTCATTTCCTTATATGGTTTATATGGTCGGCTTCACTTCCTTATATGGTCGGCTTCACTTCCTTATATGGTCGGCTTCACTTCCTTATATGGTCGGCTTCACTTCCTTATATGGTCAGGTTCACTTTCTTATATGGTCAGCTTACTTCCTTACATGGTCAGCTTCACACACCTTATATGATTAGCTTCACTTCCTTATATGGTTTACATGGCCAGCTTCATTTCCTTATATGGTTTATATGGTCGGCTTCACTTCCTTATATGGTCGGCTTCACTTCCTTATATGGTCGGCTTCACTTCCTTATATGGTCGGCTTCACTTCCTTATATGGTCAGCTTACTTCCTTATATGGTCAGCTTCACTTGCTTATATCGTCAGCTTAACGTCTTTATTTACTGGTATGTATGCTTTATTTATACTGGTAAGGTTGTATTCTCTTGTGAGTAATAGACAATCCTGCCAAATGTACTGTTTAATACCAGTGGGCATCTTTTTATTCAGATCATTGATTCTTAGTGCGACACACAAGTGAGAGGTGCCCACCAGCATGGGCAGCTCCCTGATGTCTACCAAATCAAATCACCTCATATTCTGTTTCTTGCAGGAGAAATACTAAACCTTCCAATGCGAATGGTAAACTCTACTTCACAGAATCGCTTGACCTTGTCACTCAAATAAGTAATGCCAAGCAGGAGAATAGCGTAAAGATAGCCGTTATTATAGACTCGTTAACGCCAGTTCTTATTCATAAATATCTGAGTTTTGTCTCAAAAGCTTTACATCACTTGTGCAATGATACTGGAGGTAAGAAATTTTTATAAATCAGTCTGTGTTCTGTGTTGTTAATGAACACCAGTGTGAACACAAGGTGTCTGGCCATCTCTTACTGTGTATTTTGTTAACTTTACAATATACATACATGTACAAACTTTATTTACATGCTTCACTAACCATTTCTCAGGGATTTATTCGATAGAATTTTGAAACAAAGCTTGAAAGTTGAAACAAAGTTTGAACAGTACATGTGCTTTTTGCAGGGACACATGTTTATAAATGATGACAGTATATAAATGATCAACTCTATAATGCTTCCTGGTGTTTTTCCGTAGATTTTACAGTCACGCAGTTAGTTTGTCTATTACACAATGATGTACACGAAGAACACACAGTAGACATGATCAGACACTCGGCAACGAGTTGTTTGACTTTATCACCAAACGCATCTATTGCGTCACTGTATGACGAACCGTACGGAATGTGTAACTTGGTGCATAAAAAGCTGAGCGGCAAGGTGATTACAAAGGTAGGTAAACAATATTTCCTGTGAAGTTTGAGCTACCGTATTTATCCGGGTATAAGCCCAGGGTCTTGAACATGGAAAATCGCCTAAAAGAAGGGGTGGGCGTTTTTCCGGATATCCCCGGCAAAAAAAAAAACGAAAAATCGCGAAAATTGGCAACACACAGTTAGAAAAACGGCAAATAAAAACATGCAACAAAAATAAATGAACAATATGCAGCATTAGAAGTGTAACAAGAACTAATTTATTGCTTAGAATGTGACAAATATTAAAACCAGAAATAATAAAAATCGACAGTGAAGATTCATTTGAATTAGAATATCCCCATCGACAAACACGCCGCCCCATACGCGTGAATTATTTCCGGTTTCGACAATTACCGGATCAACAGCCATACAAGATCAATAATAATTTACGCAGTAAAATTACGAAAGTTCATAGTTGTTAGAAAACAAAACCTTCTAAGATCTCTATTTGTACGTTCATTGCTATCTTCATAAAAGTCAAAACCCTGAAATTCCAAGTCGACGCCACTGTCACGATTGAACTAAAATCCCTATAGCTTTGTCTTGAAGTTTGTCAATGTCGTCCCACACAATTTGGACTTAGCACATTTAATCCATGGATTTCGCTGTCTGGTAGCTTGGCACTTTTAATTCACGTCTAATCAGAATAAACTCACACGATGCTTTTGTTTACCGTCTGGCAATCATCTTTGACCTTTACGCATTCGCTTTACCGATTGGCTAAGAATGACATCACTACTTGTGTTTCGTCATGGAGGTAAATTCAACATCGCTTTTTTATCAGACTAGGCGTTCGTTCATCTATCGCAAATATTTAATAAAGCCAAAACAACGTGCTTTAAACCACTCTCCCAGGTACGGGTTGCTACAATATTGCAACATTGGTTTTATTGTCGGCGACGCTAACTACGTAAACAGTGGTGAACGCGCTGCCTTATTTATGTCACAGCTATTTCGCGTTCACTCCTCGTTTTACGCAATTGTCATTTATTTTTCAAATTTTGTTATCAGAATCAAAACAAACTGCAAGGAAGTACACTGTTAATACAACGAACAAAAATAGGTTTTTGTTTTTTTAATTTTATTACAGGTGTAGAAAAAACACCCCTGGGCGTTTGCTAGGATATGACCTCAACTCCTTTATTTTATCAAAAGTGGGGGGTGGGCGTTTGTCCGGGCATGGGGTCTTAGCCGGATAAATACGGTATAAATCAAATTGGATCAAGATGTTGGAATGGTAAACAAAATTCAAGCCTGCTAACATTTAAATGTCGATGTTTAGAGGACTTTTATTTATCTGAATAGTTCCTGGAATTCATGCATAATGTATTTGCTGTATCATTAGTGCGTACATTTTCGTAAATGACTGGTATAATAAATGAGTCATACTGTTATAGACAATTTTCCGTTCACTGCACGATCCCGAGTTTTGCATGAAATCGAACGTATAAACAAGACAAACAAAGGTCGTAGTGGCAACAAACATCGCATGGGATCATTTTGGAGAACATTTCCATGCTTTATAATGTGCTGTATGTATTTCATGATGTTTTGACTGAAATATTCCCTTCTCAAAGATCGGTCTTTTGATTTGTGAACTACAAAATAAAGAAACTTGAGTTCAAAATCATTTGATTTTTGCAGCAGGCGTTTGGCACAAGTCTTTCACACAACTCGTGAGATCTCAAAGTTGAACAAAAAATCATGTACATGTATATACAGTTAATACAATGTTTGGGTTATGTTTGTTCGTCTATTGCAGATGTTCTTCTAATGAAGCAAATACAATATTCACACCAACACGAATATCATAATTTCTCATTAAAATGTAAACTATCAGTTATGTGTATCTACTAGATAATAACTTATTTTGACCATAGACACACCGCTTTTCATAAGCACAGTGTGGCTATTGGTGTGGCTATTTAATAACTGGCTGCCTGTTAAGACAAGTGTACAAGTGAACAGTGAAAACCTGCTTATAAACAGATATCAAAGGGTAGTTTGTATCTTTCCACAGTGACTGAGGAGGAGTTTATTCACAGTAGACTTTTTCTTCTCTGCCCTCAATTTTATCTAGGTTTTCAAGGAAATCTTGATCAATGCTCAAGTAATCAGGTGCAGGTTTATTTGATCTCTCGTCAGAGGTGTAGCTCGTATGCTGATTAAAGATGTTATGATCACTATTTTTTATAGGTCCATTTATAGTCTGAATTGGGGTTTAGCTGGTCTTTTTATGATCCTGTATCTTAACAGTGTTCACCTACCCGGTAGTCTTTTTGTGCCCCCCCCCCTATCCTAGCAATGTTCAACTGGTCTTTTTGTGACCCTCTATTGAAGCAGTTTTTTAATGCCCCCTATCTTAGACAGATAAATATTATCACATTTCTGTTCACAGAGACAAAATGCAAATGTATCAGTAGATGTGGATTTATGAGATCCTATCCTAATTTGTTATTTCATGGTTGTGGCCACAACATCATTTACATCTCCATGCTGAATTTATTTGACCTAGTTCAGTTGTTCATATTGTTATTTATCTTCTTCAGTATGAAGGCTACAGCGTGGTTGATGATCTACGGTTCATCTCCTTTGATTTATCTAAATTGCCAACCACAGCGATGGAAGAAAGTCCAACTGAAACAGTGAGTATATGCTAAATAAACAAGGTGGTTTGTTTTGAATACTCAATTATGTTTATTAAATCTAGCAAAAATTTGATTGATACGTTGAGCAAAAATTATATCAAATAAATGACAAAATTAAATATAAAAGGACGAGGGTTTCAACCTGTTTCTGTGAGAACATTGATTCTGCAATTGCACAGAGTTGAGTCCTTTTCTGGTGATTAGTTGAATTGATCTTATTTGTAAATAGTCGTTGATATCTCATTAAAATATCTTTTAATTAATGTATAAATACTTGCCTTATTGCAATATATGCATTATTATTGTCTATTTTTGTTTCTTCATTATTATTATTAATGAGACTTTGTAGTCTCTTTATTTACTTAATTATGTATTTATTTATTTTTAACTTAACAATATAATTTGTTTTGTGTATCACTATTCACAACAACGTACATTTTAATAGTTGAGTATGGTTTTGGGGCCAGGGACTAATTAGTTCTGCTAAAACTACCTCTCTGGTCCCCACCAGAAAAAAAAATATATTTAATATTCATTCAGATAAAGTTCCTGTACAATTGTCTTTTTTTTCTGGCGAAATAAATCTATTCTATTCTATTAAGAGAGACTTATGTAACGTTTTTTGTTCCCAAATAGTTTTCACATTCTCTAACTTCCTCACGTCTACTGTTTCCCTGCCTAGGGAAATCATAGTATTTGAAACAGTGGACACAATGGCCTTGAAGAATGGAATAATATTTGGGGACAAAAAGCAAATCACATGGCTTTCTCACACTCGATGAGATCTCAGCGGCCATTTACAAGATCAATTGAATATTGGTCAAAATGTAGAAGGGAAATTCATAATTCACAAATCAGTTCAAGATTTATTTTTTTTCAATTGAAAATATAATAAAAAGTGAATTAATAGGAAAATTGTGTGTATCAATCCTTAAAAAAAATTATTTCAGTTACTCTGTTTTGGAACTCGTAGATTGGCATTGTGGATGAGTTGCTTACATTGCAGTGCAAAAAATATGTACTTAACACAACTTCAATTAAAGGCATGCAAGCCAAATATGATGTCCAATTACTTAGGTGATATACGCTTGACAGGTTTTGTTCATGGTGGTTATATTCTGTTTTTTCCAGATAAATCCCACAGAAAATTTGACTTTCAATCTCAACCTGTCGGCAAAGGAAAGACAGGCTAAAAACAACATAGTGTTGCCATATACTATTCAGGATGCACAGTAAGTCATGGATATTAAATGTTCTTGTGTCATTTTGATTTGCAGCCATTACCAACATGGTATGTACTGGAGTTGCATTTCATGTACTGTAAAATTCCTAATTTTCACTGCGTTTAAATTTCGCTGATTTACCATTTCAGGCTTATTCAGTGGGTTTTAAATTCACGGTTTCGTCATTTAGATAATGTGTTCTATGCTAAATTTTACATATTCACTGGGTTTTAATTTAGTGCATTTTCCAGTCAACGAAATAAGCAAAATTAAAACCCAGTGAATAATTAACGATTTTACAGTAGTTCACATATTACCTCATAGTATAAATCCATTTTTAAGTAAAAATATTTTTTTTATTGATATTTAATTTCACTGGTATTTGTCATATGCCTTTAGCTACATTGGGAATTGATGAAATTTGTTTCCGTATTAAATCTTGACCGATGCCCCACAAAGCTGGTAATTCTCGTTAACATACTGTAAAACACTTCTGTTATTTTAGAACATTTAGCGAACCTGTAATTCGTAATTCAAGATGTTGTTAATTTAAAATAAAGTGTATTTTCACAATAAGGTTATTGGCATTTTAGCTAAATTAAGATTTTGTTATTTCATGTATTGAGTCAAATTAGCTAAAATGGCGAGTAACTATTTCAATGTTTTTACAGTATGTGAAGGGGTATGCAAGTCTGGATATCAGTGTACATGTCTCTGACTCACCGACTTCAGAAGTGGTCATTTCTCTTGTATTCAAAGCTCAGTTCTATGTACATATTAACCTGATTTAATAATGTATGTTTCAAAGTGGACCACTTGTTGCATTTCATTTCTACCCGTATGCATACACACAGCTGGTTGACCAACAGTGGACAAAGTTATACTTTTCACTTGGTTCATGTGAGAATAACCTTATTCTGAAACAAAGTTCTACTTACTAGCAAACGTGAGAACTGTTTTTAAAAAAAAGTACTCTCTATAAATGCTGAGGGATTTTTGAATTAAAAACTGGTTGCTATCAAAACTAAAAGTTAAATTTAGACTAATGGGACAAAGAGTGTCATAAATGCTGTCAACACATTGAGTGCATATTAAATTTTGTCAAAACTTCTTTACAACTTTTCCCAGATAAATAATTCAACTTTATATTTCTTTGTAGGAAAGCTTCTCATTTAAGAGGTGGTGCTAGTCAGATATTCTACCAACCAGACGAGGCAGATGACTACGACGATGAGGATCCGGACGATGACCTAGATATCTAGTGGCGAAACAAACCTTTTTTTTTACTTTGTATAATTTATATTGCTGTTGATGTATATGTTTGTCTCTTTGTGTTGTAGGCATGTGTCTATGCTTTTCATTATGAGTATGGTTTTCAGGTACCCAGAATGCATAGCAGGTTCAAGCAGTGTTGACTTATATTACTGTAAAGCGATTTTTGCTGTTGAGATTTTTCAAGATATCATTTTCCAAGAGATATCATTTTCCAGGGATTGCATTTAGTGTATTCAGTTCCAATGAACATTGAAGAGGAATCTACAATTAATTATGTTTTCTTCATCACAAATTATCAAAAAAATTGATGCAACTGTCTTTGGGATCTGAGTACAATTCAGAGATGAGAATTTCAAGTGGATCCGCGGAATTCCACAGATTCCTAAGCCATAGTTTTCTGAAACGTCTAAATTCAAGGAATGTTTTTTAGGGAGGGGCAATAAGTATCTTGTTTATTCACTCGAAGTAAACACGTTGTCGGGTCATTGTAGTCGGCTGCAAGAGGCCTGTATCAGTGTATGGTCGAAGCCAATACACCAACGAAGCCAATACACCACCATTTTATTGTTTCAATTGTTAGCGTCGCTGGATCGTTGTTTACAAGTTTCATGCTGCGATAATGGTGAAATTGGTTACAAAAGACAACGAGTCAGCCGTGCAAGATATCGATAAAGACATTAGGAACAAATTTTGTTGGGCATTGCTTGACAAGGAAGTGACTTTGACCGTGTGAATTGGGAAGAAAGATGAAGTGGTAACTGGTTACCCCAGCTACTTTACTTTCAGCTGACAATTAAAATCTCATTCTCATCCCTGACAATTGTCAATGCTACAAAAATTATCATTGACTCTTGAATTTAAAGCGGTTTACAATATTTTATAAAAATGCAGTGGTAAGATCTATTCTTTTTTGTCAGTGTTTTAGATTTAAAACAGAAACTTCTTGGTTTATGTATACGTTTATTATCTCTGATAGCTCAATTTTTTCTAGATTGGCCCAATTTGGGTAATCTTTTTTATTATGTTGATAACCATTACATTTCCATGCATGCCACACCCAATGATAAAACTATGATAATAGATTTCAATGTGTAATTATGCAAATACATGTAGTGTCGATTACATCGACCTTTGACCTCTGTATAGGGCATCAACCCTTTGAACTCAAATTCAACTCTTGTCACCTTTTGCGCAATAAATCGGCATCTTGTTTTGCTCCATTTTTTTTTCAAGAAATGTTGGACTATTGGAAGTTATTACCATTTGGTTCAAAATTATCACGAAAAATATATAAAAATGTTTGAAATAAGGTTTAATGATCAGTTCTGACCTATGATGTGTGACGTTAATGAACACAGTTTTTCTCGTGCAGTGCAGTCCTCATTTGCATATCTCAAGCTTGTTATTTATTAATGTTTACGAGTAAATAGATTTTCTTAATCACTGTAACAAAAGAAAATGCTGAAATTCTCTTCACTTAGCCTATCATATTTGTAACAGTGTAAACATTGTTTTGTTCTAATTTTCCTACGGCATTTTTATTTTTGTTTGTGTGTTGCGGTATGGCTTTTTGTACGGTTGTCTCTAATCATGTCCCTTAAACCATCACTTTTATAATTTAGGTTCACATTTTTATGTATTTTTTGGGATTGATTAGACAGTTTCAACTTTTTTTGGAGTTTTGATCAAATCGCTTAAAATTTTCATTTTTTTAAAGGTAACAGAAGTTTAATGACAATGCTAGTAACTTAAATTTGAAAAATTCCAAAGACTATTTCCAGTACCAACACAGAGGTAAACCTTTGCACACTTGACAAATACAGCCATGTTTACCTGTCTTCATGAATAGGCAATATACTGATTTTATCCCGGGATTGCCTTGGAGTACATTAAATTCATTTTCTTCAAAAACTCTTCTTTTTTAGAAAATTTGAACCCATCGCATCCTTCCAAGAGTGCTGCATGTTTTGTCAATTTTCCTCCATTACACAAGCATTACAAATCAGAATTGGGCAAAATATTTGTGCTCAGACGTGTGCCTTCTTTATCAAAGTGTGCTTGTGAATGACATTTGGATTAAATATGTGGGTTTGTATCTTCCCATAATTTTTTATTTATATCTCTTCTTAATATAATTCAGTTTCTTTTAGATTGATGTGACACGTTCAATGAATTATGTGGGAAATCTTCCAATTGTGTATAGTGGAACATTATCAACCTAAGAATGCTTAAATGTTATTATTTCAAAAAAAAATTGAAAAATTAATAAGCAAAATTTTGAGATATGAAGAAACGAGTGCAAAAATGCAAAGTTGACATTATAGACTGCAAAGGTTGGTACATATCTGCATCAAACAACAATCGTAATATGACAGCTGTTACACTATGATCATAGCTTATGTTTATGTCTTGTACCATGTTGAACTATGTCCCAAATGAACTGCTGTATCAAACTTCAGTGTTCTCACCAGACAGATTTGCCTCGTGGTTAAATTTTTTTGTCCCAGTTTTTTTAGCTCTGCTGTCGACTTTGTTGAGCGGAGCTTATCATACGAGTGATTGTCCTTCGCCGTCCGTGTCAATGTTTTACTTTTTCGACTTCTTCTTGAAAACTACAAGCCTAAATGCTTTGATACTTGGTGTGTATGTAAATGGGGTAGATCTCTCTTAGATTTGTTCATTTCATGATGATATCTTCAATTCTCTATTTCAGTGAATATTTTTGTAATTTTTGGTAAAAAGTGATATTTTCGACTTCTTGTTAAAAACCACAAGTCCAATTGCTTTGATATTACATATATAGATACTACGTGTGGACCTTTCTCAAATTTGTTCATTTCGTGATGATAACTTTAATTCTCTAAATTTCATGAATATTTTTGGTAAAAAGTGATATTTTTGACTTCTTGTTGAAAACGGCAAGTCCGATTGCTATACATACTATACATATTGTTCATTTTCTAATGATATCTTCTGTTCTTCAATTGAAATGTGCCTTGCTAACAGCGGAGCTATCTCAGCCGAGAGGCTGCTTGTTTAATGCTCATGAGACAAATTATCTCATAAAACTAAGAAAATACAAGTGAAGTGACAATTTAAGTGTAGAATATGATAAAACATTTCAGTACACTGTCTCGCCACTGTAAAGGGAACACAATATTACTGTAAAATCTGTATTAGAAGCCGCGGCCTCTATTAAAATGTTACAATGCAACAGAGGGGATGCGGCTTCTATTAGAGCATCTACACATATGAGAAATGGTGAACTTGCGGTTCTTAATTGTTAAAAAAGAATGGGTGTGACTTCTATTAGGGATGCGGCTTCTAATACAGATTTTACGGTAATGTTTCTGTCTTGTTCCACATGGATTGCATGCCTTCTGATTGAATGTATCCAACTTGCATATTTAATTCCTGGTAAGAACACTGCTAATGTGTACAGTTGAAATTGCTTGCTGCATAAGTGTTGATGTTTAGCTGGTATTTCCAATTTATTAAAATCAATACATTACCAACCCGTCAATGGCTTTCAAGTCCCTTTCACTGCCCCTTAGACCTGCCAAGTTCTATCATAGTGTGTATTTTTTGTACAATATATTTTTTAGTTTATATAATCGTGTGCTTCATTATGAATTTAGGTAGTCTTTGTTCTGTGCAATCGCAAATCCTCAAGACTGGTTGCCTCAGATACACTGGACAGCTATGTGTGCGACAACTAAAATCTGAATATAAACTGCAATTACGAGTAACAATGTCAAAACTTATTACAAAGTATATCTTCTTCAGCTTTGCTACTTAAATTTTCAATCATGTTTTTTTTTTTTTAAGTGGTTTTTCAAAATTTTATAGCAGACGTTTCTATTTTTTTTGTGTGTTGTTCGACTGCCATGTTTCCTACATTCCTTGTAATTATTAAAAGTTCTAATTTATTTTTCCTCTACAGCAGATGTAGAGTTTGATGTAATAACGTATTGAATAAAACTATGCATCTCTCTTTGAGTTGTGTGTGTTGAAAGTGATTGTTTGCGTGTTCACCCACCATCAGATATTATGGGTTGACCCTCGTGGTCTGCTACAGAGTATATACTGCTCAATTTAGGGTCATCCAGAGGATGATTGGAACTTCTCAAATTTAGAGCTGTAAATGAAATTATTGTAACAGGAAAGTTTTATTTATATCCAAACCCTTGGATGCACATTTTCGGAAAAGCTATTACTGTATTAGAAGCCGCATCCCTGATAGATGCCGCACCCATTCTTTTTGAACAATTGAGGCCCAAAAATTCACCATTTCTCATATGTGTAGATGCTCTAATAGAAGCTGCATCCCCTCTGTTGCATTGTACCATTTTAATAGAAGCCAAGGCTTCTAGTACAGATTTTACTAACCAAAATTTTAAGGGGAGGAAATATTGAAAGGTTCATTGAGACTTACCCAAATAAATGAACAGCAACAGATTTAAAAACAAAAAAACTGCATAGTGGGTAGTTCTATTTACATTTAATAAGACTTGTTAAATTGTTTAAAGATGCACAGGTCATAGGTCATTCAAAGGTTTACTTTTCTAACTTGATACAGATCTTGAATCCAAAGTCTAAAAGATAATCTACTCGATAGGTTCGGCAGTCAAACAAATCTTGATTAATCAGTACAAACAATAAATCTTAGACGATGAAGCAGCTGATGGGTCAGTCTGTAGTATTTGTTTTTCGTTTTCATAGGCTTGTAGAACAAGTTCCAATGCGGGGCCGTTCTCGGCGTCTAATCCAATGAATGCCTATTGAGAACAGAAAAAAGTATGTAAGATTTCAGAGTTTGCGCTAGTGTCTCAGCAAGACGAGTCCCACTTAATAGAAATTTTACCCTGAATAACTTTATTAGTGATTGGATCCCAGCTTGCCTGAAAAACTGGGTCCCTCTTCAATAATTGGAGTCTGGGAAGCAAAATATGGGGTTAACGCAATCCCTGATTAGATGTATTTTTTGTATGAATAAGTCAATGAATGTCTGCCATGATGTTTTCTCACACGATTTGACCTGCAACACTGTCCTTTGACCTGATAGGTCAAGTCTGTTATAAACCAATCAGAATGCAGTGTTGTACTGACACAATTCTCTGGAAACTCACAAACAAGTCCTGGTAATGCAATGCGGAATTGAATATGATGTCAAAGTATAATCTGTTGTAATTGATTTCGCAAAGCATTTTTTGAAAGGTAAATTGAATGAAGATTCACTGCATTTCATGGTTGTTAACATGTTATTTATACATTCACACGATATTGGATACAAAGATACTTTCGATACAATAATAAAAGACCAGGTTTTATGACTAGACAGTAAAATTAGGAGTATTTTGGAAGGGATAGGCAATCAGCCGAAACGTAAACCCTGTAAATACAATTATCATAAACTTTCATAATTATTATGCAAGGAAACAAACTTTTTACACGCATATTTTAATAAATGTCATTGACATCATGTAAAAACACCCTGGGCCCATACTTGGGGATGCCTTCAACTTGTTAAATGTCTAAAAATAGAGGAGTGGGCTTATACTCTGGGAGTGGCTGATGATCGGGGAGTTTATTTAGCATTTATTTGCCCTTGATAACGACCATTAGAATCTGTAATAGCTCAGTCATTGGAGGTGCTACCTGATTTGGTTCATGTTTAAACTTGACCCATGGCCAACTCTTTTAGTAGTTGAGGAAGAACTTCATCTCTTTGTCAACTCCAGACATTCCACATTGTATAGTTTTAGGCATTTGGCATTAATAGTCAAGGTGCAAGACAGTTCATCCTTTTCACCACTATACTTTCTCGTCCAAAATTGTCTGCACTTTTTTTCTTATATTTTTCAATAATTCTGGAAATGAACCGTAATTTTGAAACCAACAGACGAAATTTAAGTTAATTTTTAGATTTTACTTAAAAAATTTTGCTATTTTTGTCCCAATAATCTGAAGAAAAGTGCATACCTTTAGAATGTCAATTCCTTTGAGATTAGTTTTCTTCTTTTCTATGGCTGACGGACATTGTAGATGTAACAAATGATACAACGACAACAAGTCCATGGCATCATTGATTCTAATGTACAAAGCATACAAACAAAATCAGCAAACACAGGTATAGCGCCACCTAGTGTTCAACCAGGTAAAATTTCATTCCATAGTAGTATTCTTGTTTTTTGGATTCTGAAGATTTTGTCTTAGACCACAGCTGTTATTTTTTGTACATTGTTTTATGAATATATTCTCAAAAATGTAGTAGTAATATCACAATGGTCAGTTTCATTTAACATTTTACAATACACATTAATATTGCAACAATAATTTATTTGTTTTTGTTTTTAGTCTGCAGCATTTGTATTTCGAGAATGTTTCATTTCTAAATTCAAACTCTTCTAAATTGTGAAACATAATGTGTTGATTCCATTAAAAAAATATTTGCACTGTGACCGAGCTCATTAATATTCATAATTGTAAATGAGTTCTGTTACTTAATGAATGAAAGGTATGTAAATGATATGCAAATGATTATGCAAATGATTATGCAAATTAGTTACAGTGTTATGAATTTTTTCTTGGGAGAACCCTGGTCAGAGGTCGAACGTTCAGCCATGGTTGCATACACTGCTGTATATTTGTTTTCAAAAACAACAAATTATTTTTTTGTGTCAGTCACCAACAGTGGGTTCAACATAAATTTTGTTTAGAACCAGTTTATAATTCAATGAATAAGTACACAAAACTATTGGAAAATTTCTGATAACAAAAGCAAACTTACAGATTTCTTTGTATCATATCTTTCAACAAGCCATCAATTCGTTTCCTCTTTGTTAGATAGTATGCCATGCCACCGAAGTGTCTAGTTGATCTCAGCAAGTCATAGTTCTCTGTCTTCACAATGTGTTCATAAGTTCTGTGGTGGGTCTACAAAACACATGAAGGAACGATCTTTATTTTATAGACCTCAAGACAAAAATAGCTGCTAATATCTTGCTGAGAGGGTGAGAGCAACACAACTTGATTGTTTTTGCCTCCAAATAGTATTTCAATCTCCTCCATCATTCCATCGATGATAGATGCAATGACGGAACAGAATAGAACACTATTACAGGAGTAAAACTAGATGTGTGACGCTCCCACTCTCTATGAGATCTTTGCAAACATTTGCATCTAATTTTCTGGAGTTACATGTCATGTACTGTAAAATTCCTAATTTTCACTGGGTTTAAATTTTGCTGATTTACCATTTCAGACATATTCAGAGGGTTTTAAATTCACGGTTTTATCATTTAGATAATGAGTTCTATGCTAAATTTTACATATTCACTGGGTTTTGATTTAGCGGATTTTCCAGTCAGCGAAATAAGCAAAATTAAAATCTAGTGAATGATTAATCCTTTTACAATAGGCACAATAATATGAGACAAGATGCTGAATCTGAAACACATACCACAACAAAGACACTGCCAAATATGGAACACAAATTTGAATAATACCAATTAAAACTCCTTATAGTATCGGCTAGTGAAGTATGTACGGTATTCTGAGAAATCAAATCTGTTTAATATTAATAGTATTTGTGACTTCATACACTATGTATATTTCACCAAAACAAACATTTCTGAAGAGTCCCCAATAAAGCTAGAACACCAATCTGCAGTCAGTCAGTCTGTTTGTCTGTCCATCTGTAACGGACATTTTCAAACTAGAAATTTACTTGACTGCAGAGGGCGGTTTGAAACTCAAGCACAAATAAGGACAACCTTGGGTTACACTCCTTTCATTGCATCATAAGAGTGGTATGCTGACCTTTCACCTTTTGTTACTTACATGTATGAAGTGTGGATCATCAGGTTCAAACTGAACGCAACAAATATCTAACAGATCTTTATGTCTGTCTTCTGAGAATACATGCTGTAATCAAATGTATATAGTAATAGTTAGTATGAGGTGAGGATAATATGTATTATTATACAGCATCGATGACAGCATCGTAGCGCCATAAGTTACAGCGTGTCATAAGTTTGCGGTGTTGCACAGGGTATTTTCATCCTACCATATAAGTGAATGCGAATTCCAAATATGGAATTGATTACGTGTGTAAACACCCTCTAATAATTAAAAACAAACATGGCTGCCACCAGGGTTTGACCAAACTCCACCCAAAGAAGTTCGCTGATTCTGTTCTAAACTTTTTGGATTTTGGCATTCCAATGATGTATTCTTGGAAGGAAAAGATGTTTAATAATAAGGTTATTATGAGGATACCTCAAAGTATGCACTAAGACAGTACGCACACATGCGAACACACATAAATTGATGTGTAGTGAGAATTTTGTGACGATTAGTACGCCACATGGGTATTGGCATTTGTTGTGTTACAACTGTGATCGACATGCATCATGATGATAGTGAGTAACAGTACAGTAAGAATGCCATATATGGTGATAGTGAAGACAGTATATTGCCATATATGGTGATAGTGAAGACAGTATATTGCCATATATGGTGATAGTGAAGACAGTGTAAATCCAAATATGGTGAAAGTAAGGACAAAATATTGCCATATATGGTGATAGTGAAGACAGTATATTGCCATATATGGTAATAGTGAAGACAGTATATTGCCATATATGGTGATAGTGAAGACAGTATATTGCCATATATGGTGATAGTGAAGACAGTGTAAATCCAAATATGGTGATTGTAAGGACAAAATATTGCCATATATGGTGATAGTGAAGACAGTATATTGCCATATATGGTAATAGTGAAGACAGTATATTGCCATATATGGTGATAGTGAAGACAGTATATTGCCATATATGGTGATAGTGAAGACAGTGTAAATCCAAATATGGTGAATGTAAGGACAAAATATTGCCATATATGGTGATAGTGAAGACAGTATATTGCCATATATGGTAATAGTGAAGACAGTATATTGCCATATATGGTGATAGTGAAGACAGTATATTGCCATATATAGTGATAGTGAAGACAGTGTAAATCCAAATATGGTGAAAGTAAGGACAAAATATTGCCAAATATGGTGATAGTGAAGATAGTATATTGCCATATATGGTAATAGTGAAGACAGTATATTGCCATAAATGGTGATAGTGAAGACAGTGTAAATCCAAATATGGTGAAAGGACAAAATATTGCCAAATATGGTGATAGTGAAGATAGTATATTGCCATATATGGTAATAGTGAAGACAGTATATTGCCATATATGGTGATAGTGAAGACAGTATATTGCCATATATGGTAATAGTGAAGACAGTATATTGCCATATATGAGGTATGTAAGGTTGCATAAATACGCCAGTTGCGAGTGGTGAGTTGCGAGTAGCAAGTAGCAAAATGTGTCAGTTGCGAGCGCTCGAAAGTGGCAGTTGCGAGCGCTCGAAAATGGCAGTTGCTAGCGCTAAAAATAGCAGTTGCTAGTGGCGATTTGTATGTAGTTGCGAGTGCTAGCTACCTCGGCATTGTGTGAAATAAAATTAAGTCCGATGTCCTACCCACTTGTTTTCAAGTTACATGTGTTGAAATGTAGCGAAATGTTGAATGTCTACGAGACTACACTAAGCCAGTGCGAGCGAGTCTGGCCGCTAGATCAATCGGAACTATGTGAAATAATAAAAATAAGTCCTCGCCTCCGATGTCTTAGCGGCATATTTTCTTGTGGCGAGTGTTGACATGTATTGATATTCTAAATCTATATTCATTGAAATCGCCGATTTCTAGACATCTCGACCCAAGACACTTCGTCCCAAATTGGTCATCTCGACACAGACACCCTGGACATCTCGACCCTTCGCATCGAGGCGACCCTATCTCAATGTGGCGACGCAAACATCTATCTAGTTCAAAGTTGATCGACATCTATTGATTTGAAACACCGGCTACAGAGAGCAATCTAGTGCAATGGATCAATTCAAAAAATGTTCAAGGGTTGCGTGCTGTGAAATGAACAACGAAAGTACATAAACGCCACAGTCCGCTTCATGTATATTAACGTAATTTTTACAATGTAATACCTAATAGTTGTTAGTGTTATCTGTTTTAACATTTTATTTTATTCTTTATATCTGTATTTCTTGTTATTGTGTGTTTTTTGTGTATGATTATTGACCATGGTTAATGTATTTCCAATTCATTAATTTGAGTCAAATAAAATATACTATACTATACTATCGTCATTGAATGTTTAGTTTGATGATTGATAAATACGCATTCACTGGTAGATTGTTGCTTTCTTGTTGTGTCAATACAAACATGATTTAAACTTGTCTTTTCCAGTGTTTCTTTTCCCTTACCATCATATTCAATATACGAAAATAGCACGCGTGTCTGTGCGTTTGCATGAGCGAAAGAGGCTGGTGAGACTGTGTCACAACGTGTTCTATTTATTTCCAAGGCGCGTGGTCGGCGCCTTTGATTGCATTTATTTTGTTGTTTTTTTATTCCCGAAATATATCACTGGCAGCGATTGTTTTGACATGTATCACAACTGAATGTTCAATCTGACTTTGTTTTGGCTATAGGTGTAGGTGGGTCGAGATGTCCAACGAAAAATTGGTCGATATTTTTGGGGGTCGAGATGTCCAGTACCCGAAATCGCCGATAGCCCCGACATGCTATAAATCGATTGCCTTTATTCACGGTCGGGCGACTGTGTTCAGGTTTTCGGCTGTTACATGGAAATTCTGAATTGCATCTTCAAGTATTAAAGTGAGGGAATTATATGTAATTCCTACTAGAACTGAGTCAATATGTTTTGTCTAAATCACGAGGTCGGTTGGGATGGAGGTGAAGCCGACTCTAGGTGTGAAATCCCGGTGTCTCCATTCATCGAGAATTGTGTGACACGCATCCGGTTAAACGCGGGGTTAGACCATGGAGCTAAATGGTTAAACCAATAATGTAAGCGTTTTGATAATTGTAAACTTGCAATAATCTTGAGACGACAAGAAAAAAACTAACTACAGCGAAGTCAGCAAACGGATGGAGTCTCACGAAGGTGTATAAAACACATCCTGAATGTGTGTCCAAACGCGGTCAATGTGAATGTCTTCACAGAATAGAGATAGCAGTCTCACGACCTGTCTATAGGACAGAAACAGACAATGAATAATAAATAAATGCGTTTAGTCCGTGCGATTTGCGTCGATGTTGCCAAGTCCAAGTGGGTCGTCGGTAGGATGACAGTAATATCAATGAAATAATGCACGTTTTTTCCGTGGTTTAATGGAAACTTTAAAGCATTTAATAAGTGTGTGAGAATACACACATGTTGACAGAAAGCACTTGTCGAATAAATACAATGGGGCGTGGGCGGCTTCAGTTGTTGAAAGAGAATAATTATCGACTGGATACAATGGAATATGGCAAGTTCAACTCGTTAACAGAAAATAATGTTGTCACAAAAATATGTAGGACCATGATTGAATACAATGACCGGCGAAAAATATATATTGAACGCAATGAAGCGTAATCAAGTCACCCACTGTCGTTGTTTAGAGTATGTCGCTCTTTGACGTTTTACTTCAAGTGTGTCAAAATAATATTCTTTGTTTACATACACTGTACTAATGTGACAAAGCATTTCATTACAAAAAGGGCATACATTAAAAAAACGCAATGTGGAACGATTGTTTCCCGTTGTGGTAGGTTCACTCCCAAAAGCAAAATTGTGTATGATAAATATGCATGTATGTATATAAATTGTATTCAAAAACACCTCGCGTTATTTTTACTGCAACAATTGGAGTTTAATGTTTATTCCTAAAGTTTGATGAGTCGTCTGTCACTTCATGCAAAATTTTGCAGGCGAAGCGCGGGTGGAGATTGACAGCACATCGCGTTTGTTATTGTTGTGCTGTTTAGAATTAGCTTTATTCAGCATTTAACCGATTGCCACTTTAATCTTTTGTGAAGGCGTCAACTGGTGACAAACAATAAAGACCAATATAGCGGCTTCATCAATAATGTGCATGCTGGTCCAAGATAAAATGCCGTCGGTCTCGTTGTTTCGCGACCTCAGACCAGGATGCGTTTAATACCACACCAAGGGACTAGCATGGGATCAGTTTTATCTGTTATATTTTCCCGAACATGACACCTATCTGTACGTTCTGAATGTGTAACAGGGCCGCCATAAAATTGCATTCCAATGATTCGTTTCTGACATAAAAATGACATTCGACCACAGTCACTTTAACGCAAAATAAGACTGTTAGTGAGAACATGGATGTACTAACAAATATCACTGTTACCTAAAATCAGAGCATTGTACCGTCTGCTGTACATAAAACTCAAACAAAGGTCAATTTGATATTTCGAATGAACCGACGATATGACACTGTTTACAGTGATTTTGTATTTTTCTCGGTTAAAAAACGGCGATTACGGGAACGAGAGTACAAAGATCTCGAGTGAAGATTTGTTTTTCCCACAAACAATCTCAGACAAGTCCGCTTTAAATCCTCGCAACAAGAAAATATGCCGCTAAGACATCGGAGGCGAGGGGTTATTTTTATTATTCACACAGTTCTAGCGGCCCGACTCGCTCGCAACTGCTACGTTTAGTCACCGTCCCTCAACACACGAGGGACGGTGGTTTAGTGTACGTACCACACATAGTTCCGATTGATCTAGCGGCCAGACTCGCTCGCACTGGCTTAGTGTAGTCTCGTAGACATTCAACATTTCGCTATCTTTCAACACATGTAACTCGAAAACAAGTGGGTAGGACATTGGACTTAATTTTATTTCACACAATGCCGAGGTAGCTAGCACTCGCAACTACATACAAATCGCCACTAGCAACTGCTATTTTTAGCGCTAGCAACTGCCATTTTCGAGCGCTCGCAACTGCCACTTTCGAGCGCTCGCAACTGCCACTTTCGAGCGCTCGCAACTGACACATTTTGCTACTTGCTACTCGCAACTCACCACTCGCAACTGGCGTATTTATGCACCCTTACATACCTCCATATATGGTGATAGTGAAGACAGTATATTGCCATAAATGGTGATAGTGAAGACAGTGTAAATCCAAATATGGTGAAAGTAAGGACAAAATATTGTCATATATGGTGATAGTGAAGACAGTATATTGCCATATATAGTGATAGTGAAGACAGTGTAAATCCAAATATGGTGAAAGTAAGGACAAAATATTCCCATATATGGTGATAGTGAAGACAGTATATTGCCATATATGGTGATAGTGAAGACAGTGTAAATCCAAATATGGTGAAAGGACAAAATATAGCCATATATGGTGATAGTGAAGACAGTATATTGCCATATATGGTGATAGTGAAGACAGTATATTGCCATATATGGTGATAGTGAAGACAGTATATTGCCATATATAGTGAAAGTGAAGACAGTGTAAATCCAAATATGGTAAAAGTAAGGACAGTACATTGCCATATATGGTGATAGTGATGACAGTATATTGCCATATATGGTGATAGTGATGACAGTATATTGCCATATATAGTCATAGTGAAGACAGTGTAAATCCAAATATGGTAAAATTAAGGACAGTATATTGCCATATATGGCAAGAGTGAAGAGTGTATTGCTATATATGGTAAGAGAGAGGACATTGTATGTACATGTTTTTTTTTATAATTACAAACTCAGTCAAAACTTACTTCCATGTTTTCATCTTCAAATATTTCTGGTGGTTCTATTTTTCTACCATCTCTTGGAAAATAAATTTGCAGCATCCTGGCTCTTTCATCCCAATCAGCATGTCTTAAAACACCGGTTGGTTCTCTCACAACAACAAAGCGTTCCTAGATTTGAAATAAACATGCATTATCATCATTGACTGCAGATCAGCTAATTGTTACTGTCATTACTGGACACCAAAAAGGGTAACATACACGAGCTAAGTTGCTGAATGGTTTGCCAGCCACCTCTTGAGATGGTTACGTGATTAGAACTAATTAGGTTGAAGCGCGGTACTCGTCGCGCCATGCATGTGCGAGATATATGGGTCTCATGTAAACAAAGATAGCGAATTTGGCTGTTGCACAGATCAACGAGTACAAACTGAGACGTTACCAAGCTTTAATTAGGTATTGTTTAGGTGACTGGAAGGTATCAAAGGAGTCATCAGCGGTAATTAGTTCAAGTCGCATCCAGGTCAAACCTCATACTTGTGATTTCCATTAGAAGAGCACATTGGATTGTGGGAAAATCAATGTTTATTAACACAAATGTCACACATGCGTGGCGCGACGACTACCGCCTTTTGAACCATAGACAATATAGCTAGAAGGATGAGTAACTCCAGTGATTCTATTGTAACAGGGTGGGCTGGAAAACAGTCACTTTAGACTTAAACTTTAACATAAACTACATGTTGATTTTGAGTTCTAGTATGATGCATGATTTTAGGCAGCAATCATGAACTCTCGTAAAATTATTACATTATGGCAGTTTGTGTATGTAGATAATTTGCCTGACATAAGTGAACAAGATGATTCATGCATATTGCAAACAAAAATATTCAAGTACTTTGTCAAAAACAGGGTACGATACAAGTTTAGACATACATTCAGGTTGAAAAAGTGTGAACATGTCGTCAAGAAATGTCAACAGATGTGAAAACGAGCGGATAAAAAGCCCATTTCCAAAAACTGTGGAGCAGAAAACAACAAAAAACGAGCATAGTCGGTGAAAAATAAAATTAGAAGATTTGTTCATTGTGCAAACAAAAATATAAATAAGTATTTAGTCAAAAACATTTAGTAACCACCACATTCTGCGAAACATCATTGTCATATGAATATAACTTTCGATTTTAAGCAATTACGAGTATATTTATATATACAACGGTATATATGTTTACAACTGTCACAAGAACAACTGATAACAATTATGTGTTTGAAACATGCATGTTCCGATAAGAAAACAATTGATTTATGGAAAGATACGAAAACCATGACACCACAATTTAAAGATAGTACTGTAAATATAACGTCTTTTTTTATTCGTTCATTATAATACTCCAGCCCAGATTTTGTTGGCCATGCGGTATTTCACTTTGATGCTTGCACAGTTGCACAATCTCCCAACTATACTGTCTGTGCTGACATTTCAGACCGCATAAGTAAATGAAATTTGTTTGGATAACTTTGCTATTCATCATATAGCAATTTAAAAGATTAAATGAAATACTAGTAAATTGAAAAATAATTGTATCATGATTTTCTACTAATGTTCAACGAGTTCGAGGTTGGTTTGACTGAACTTGTTCTAAATTCATAAAGATGCGCAGATGCGCATAGCAAAGCAGTAAGCAACCTAGATACTGTGAAACCATTTATTTCCACTGACATTTAATTTCATACTTACTAGGTTTTAAATTGCCAGCAAAACAATGAGTTCTTTTGTTAATTTACATGTTCATTGTGAATTTAATTTAGCGAAAATAACAAAAATTAAAACCCAGCAAATAATTAATGCATCTACAGTTTGTTGCTGTTTCAGTGTTTGTAACAATATAGCATTGACGTTAACAAGCGTAAGTGGTCATCTTCATAACCGCCTATATTACATATAAATTGCACAGTGTTTATTTATTGCATAAGGTTGGGTTTGTCATCAATGATTCAAATTTAACATTCTTAATTGTTCTGCACTTTTCAGCTATATTATTTTTTAATTAGATCATGAATATTCATAAGTTGATCATATTACTGATATTGTGTATTAGGTCCACCTGCCACAATTTCAATATTCAACATTTTTTAGAACAGTGAAGAGTAATACTCACACACACAGCATTTTGATTTGGAAATAGGGGGCATGGTTCTCTATTTCTAAAAAATACTGTAAAACATGTTGAAAAAGGAACGTACTATTTTAGTGAATTGTGGTAAAATGAAGTAATAGCAAAATGTTGATTTAACAAATCTCTCGTCTTTGTTGATTTCCTGTTTTCACAATACTTGTCTGTCGCCTGCCAAAACAAATGCGCAGTTATCATCTCCATAAAAACAAAGAAAAACTGTGTAATTAGGAAGAGCTCCAGATTATTATGTTTTCTGTGTTGTTTACAATGTGTGTGTGTAGAAAAAGACGCTGTTTGACCGCCATTTTGAATTTATAATGAAGTCATAAATTAGCGAATTAGTTCTCTCGCTAAATTCGTTAAAAAGATATGCTCGCGCGAAAAGACATGTTTTACAGTAGTTTACAGAACAAATATTGCCTTCAAAAGTCTGAGAAATTTCCCAAAATATATTTCTATAGATGGTTTGGGACGATAGATTTTACAGGTAAATCTGATAAAGCCTTTGTACTCGGAATCTTCTGAAATACAAAGTCCACCCTGCAATAAAATGTCTGCGTCTTGACATATTATTTCAGGACGGACTTCATATACCAGAATCGTTATCATACTCAGACTTTATCTTATACACAGACTATTTAATTATTACGGTATGTATGACACTTACCCTATCTGGAACCCCAAATGTTATATCGGTAAATACTAATTTTGATGTTTCAAGACCTTCAAGTTCAGGATCATTAGACAACACGTGATCTATTTTGGTTCTTTCTTCCATTACTGGCGGCATTTGCAGCTTCTTTTCAGCTTTCTCTTTAGCTTCTTCCAAAAGCTGTAAAAGTGATCAAAACTTAGAATGGTGTGATTGACCAATCACAAAGCCAAGTACTAAGCATATGCAAATTAGCTAGGCACATGATTTGCCACTGAGCAGATGATTGGTTGTAGCGATTTTGATGACATAAAATATCAGAATAACACTTTTACAATATCTCATCTTTGTAATCATTCTTGCAAAATGATTTACCTCTTGTAGTTTGTCCTCGCTGACAAGTTTGTACTTTGGAGGGGACAGTTTCTGTTTCACTCTTGGGAAAATTTTCTCAAAATTCATACCAGTGATACGCTTCAGTAATTTCTGAACTGTGGCATCATTGAAGGCTGGTAGATCATGATCTGTTATGGAAAACACACTTGGGTGATATTTAAATTTAAATTCAAGGTTAATACACGTAAAAATAACATCATACAAATTGTAGCTTGATTTATAGCCTAGGATTGGAGAAAGGGACAATGTATTATGGTACAGGTTATATATATACCTTACCTTACGCTTTTAGATAAACCACGGTTACTAGTAACCGTGTATAAACCTAATCCATACAATCTTGGATTAGATATTATTAAATCGCGGTTTAGTGTTGACGAACTGTGCAGTAGGTCAGTCAATGTTACCGCAATCGTCCCCTGGGTTTTACGGCTTGACTGAAAATCGCCGGGTTTAATCAACAAAAAACACGACCAAACTAACCTCTTAGAAGATATATGCGAACATTGTTGACGTTAAAAATGAGTGGTTTGCTTTCAGAGTTCCGTTATTTTAGGGTTTCTTAGTACAATTCAACCTCGATCAGGTTGCAGGGATCAAGATTCAGGGAAACAATGATACGTACCCTTAACATCTTTGTCGCCACTTGAACTACATAGATGTCGAGTCGTCTGTGCCCGCCTTCTACCATGGTGGGACACATTTCGACAAAAACGAATATTTCGAAAGCATGTTCTGCAACTGATCGCCGCCATGTTTTTTTGCATGTGTTTTGGATTACAGTGCGCCCTCTACAGAATCGGCGTAAAATTATTTGTTTTACCGTCACTGACATTGTAATGTAAGTCTGGGAGGGGGGGGGGGGGAACTGGCATGTTTTTCGTGTAAATGATAGTTACATTTTACTGCATGTCGGCCATTTTGTCAGAATAGAACGCTTTTACCATTGGTTTATATGGTTGAGATATTATGGCATATCTCGATTTGTCCCCGACTGGTGATGTTGACCAAAAAAAATATTTCCCGTGACTGCCCGGATTGTGAACTTTTAGTGTTATCCTAAAATTATTATTATTATTATTATTATTATTATTATTATTATTATTATTATTATTATTATTATTATTATTATTATTATTATTATTATTATTATTATAAACCAAGAAGATTGTCATGCGCTTTATGATACTAAACTTTCTCAAATATATAAGTAGGTTTTTACCTAATAGAGTTTAAAGTGTGATAAATTCCATCTTTTATCTCCCCCACATCTTTTGTGAACACAATTGAGGGTCGGCAAAAGGTATTTTCGTAAGCTGTAGTCAATTGTTTTTATTTTCGCAATAATGTAATTTAAATAAATGGAAAACGTAAACTCGTAGACATGGAGAAGGTGTAAAATGAAATCAGCTATTTTATTTGTTCGTAATTTGTACAAAGATCTTACTTTTTGTAAGCGTATAACGCATTTTCAACATTAAATGTCGTAATTCGTACACAATTTCCAATTTTGATTCTTAAACACAAATTAAGTATATTATAAAAATGTAATTAGGAATTTGCTTTATCTGTAAAGTGTAAAACATTATTTCCTGTAACCTGCGCCCTTCATAATTGCAAGACCGTCAAAAAGTGGTAGATCACGTAATCCATAATATCGCTCACTGTAAATAGTTCCCATCATGTTCTGATTAAATTGCTTTTCGTTGGCTTACGTGTCAATGTTCTGATGACCCTGTTTTGTTTACTCTTCAAGTGACGGTCACCGTGTTCGATTCTAAGCCAAATATAGAATGTACGACGACCACTCAGAATCATCAAGCTAAGAAGTACATATAGAGAAACATCAAACGTTCAATTCTGATAAAAAAAAAAAAAAATTGGTACACAGTGCAAAAACCACAGTGGCATATCATATGGTATGATGTGGAGGTAACTGACCTATTAGATAAAGACACTTTGTATTCTTAAAAAAATCCTCTGGTAAATTGAATATATGCAGACAGATCAGTATTTTACTATGCCGCCATTTTATGTTAAAGTGTCTTCACAAATTAGTCACTTCAGATTTGGAAGTAAAATAATAAAATAAAAAGGCATTAATTACAAAAGTTATAAAAAATAAAATTAAAATAATTATATAGCCAAAATAATTAAAGCCCGTACACTAAATCAGATTTTAATCAGATTGGATATATTCCATCTGTATCCTTTTGAGCGTTTTTATCCGGTACAAGTCATATGACAAAATGTTAACAACAGGTAAACATGGGCATTTTGGGAACAATTTCTTTAGAAATCCATGGAAACTAAAAGGAATTTCATGGTAATTTAATAGCTATAGTATTCCCCAAAATATCCTTATAATTCGTGGCAAACAAAATTGCCCATTCTTAAAACAACATACTCTTGTTTTCACTTACATGCCTCTACATGATATAAGCCATTATATGACGAGATCGTTTTCTACTGGAAATCAATTAAATTAGTCAAATAATCCGTTTTCATTGAAGCCATTTTACGCAAAAAGTAGTGACCATATGTTTTTATTTCAGTTTTGTGAACAAAAACAACAACATAAAATAAAATAAAATCATAGTATAAAAATCTTGGGACTCTGAATAATCCGTTTCAATGATACATGCGAAGACCTTGAAGTTTAAATGGGCGAAAACCTAAATTACCGTTTGTTTAATCATATATTGATTTTTGCCATTGATTTTTTTTTATTAGTAAATTATTTAAAATTAATCAGAATTTTCATGAAGTAGTATCAAAATTTAGACTTGGTGATCAAATTCATAATTGAAATCGATAGAAAGAGAAAACCTTAAATTCAAGTTCTCGAACGAATAAACAAGTGTTAGCTAATTGTAATGATTTTTGTATGATCCAATGTTATGCGTCATGGGTAGTCTCAAACCGTTAAAGTTGTACTCTGAGATTTTTCTTGGGGCTATGATGTGAAATATTTAACGGTTTGATTTCACGCCATTTCTATTATACCCAACACTCGCTATATATCGCATAAATTCTAGGTTAAAACACGATTTTGTGGTGTTATGTTTCAATCTATCTTAAGTTTCCGTTTTCTGAGTTCTGACTTAACTTTTCTGTCGTGTCATTATTCCGGTCGAAAACGCTAAGCTGAAACAGCACAGATGACAATTGAACAGACTTATCGTTAGATGAGTGTTTATATTCTCCTCTCAAATTCAAATTGATTAAAGTGATTACACTCCATTATGGCCAATTACGATCTTGAAGAAAAAAACAATACCATGTTTTTTCTAGGAATCCCGGACGGAAAACCGAGTAAGATCGTCACGTAAAGTTCATGATTGGGATTTTTTGATAGAATATTCTGTCTCTGAATATTCTGGTTCAAGTTCGAATTGATCCGTTTTTCTTCCTTTCTTTGCTTGAATCTTACAACTGTGCACAATAATTCAGCTATAGTTCATCATTGGGTATTGCCGTAACCTGCCAGCTTCGATATTTTTGTTATAAAAAAAATCGATAACATTTAAAAAAAAAAGTTTCACGAGACGGGAACAATTGTATTTTTTCCATTTTGCGGAATTCAATAATAAAAGATTGGAACAAAATACCGAAATGTATACCCGAGTACATCGTATACTAAAAGTATTGTCCCCGGGTATTGTCCGTACTAATACTAGTCGTTGAGTTCATTCCAGGATTCGGTGAAACAGCTGATATTCAGAAAAAGATTTGATTTGATGAAGATTTTAAAGAACGTATATATAAAATCGCTTGACATTCCGAAAAAATGTGACATCGTACAATTATGATAATATGATGCTAAGGTGATACACAGTTGTGATACATTTGTATATACAAAAAAAACAAAAAAAAACTTTGGAGTGAAGATTGCAGAACAAATTTGGAAATTCTTGCTTTTCTCCCCTCATGTTTTTTTTTAATTTTTACATTATGGACATTTCACATCGTTGCTAAGACCCTTAGGGTGGTGACATATTGGTAAATTTTCCATTGTGTCATTGACAATTGTCACATTCTGTGTGGAATGATGACCGGTTATATCCTAGGCGAAAATCACCTGCGGCCCAGGCTTGCGGCCTGACCTCGATCACGTAGTCATCGTGTGGAGGCGCTCAACATTCTGGAACACTTCTTGACAACGGATAATGGCGTCTTAGCAACAGGTGCAGCAGGAAACCGCAGTGTTATTGCGCTGAAAAACATAGTGCTCGATAAGTCGGGTGTTTACAAATATATTCAGTAAAATGATATGGTAAAAAAATGAAACGAAACTGTGATTAACAACAAATGATAACAATGTGTTGACCAAATACGGATTTACGGTCGTTGTAGCACAATGATGTTTGCGGATTGATTGAAGACAGTTACTGACGGTAACTCACCCAGCTTCTAAATAACAACGCGAAAAGAACACACTTTGTTGTCGCAGTTATAGACGTGTGTCCACTGTTTTATCGGCGTTATCATCACCGAAATGGCACAGGGAAGCCCCCACAAATGGTATATGCCCGGTTGGAGGATAGAACAGAGATATAAGCAGGGAGTGTTGATTGGCAACTGGTCGGAAGAGCGATATTCGGTAAGATATTTCAATTATTTGACGCCCGTGCTCGGCCAGACTCGCATAAACAGATTAACTTTGACGTCTGTGCTATTATTGGTTTATTGCCATTACATAGGGCGTTAAATTTTCAGAACCAAAACACGCGTATCCAGGGGATAGAAACATGACACATCCACCTACAATCAGCAGTCGGCGATTATCACAAATCTCAAAATGGATAGGCACTTGACTTGTACAGGTGCTTTTCTCAAAAGTTATGTACGGCCTCAAGGTAGTTGTTGGGAATAGTATACTACTATTTCTAACTTGTGAAATCACCATTGGGCAAAAGTCGTAAATACATTAAATTAAAAGACACCTGCAAAACGGTGTATTTATATAGACACACAGTGCTACGTGCTTAAATTTGAACGAAAGATCTGAAAACTATTTGCGAATTTGTAAAAAACTATTTGTTTAATGGCCTGCTAGGGTTCGGTGTTTATTGTAAATGTTACAAGCATAGCAATATTAACAGTAAACTCCTTACCTCGATTGGGTTGCATTTGGAACTCAATGGTGCAAATAGTTCCCCCTGTTATCAAATGTTTATTTATTTACACATACATCAACAGTTTCAAAACATTGCCGGTAGATGCTTGATGAAGCATATTTTATAGAGCACTGATTCACTTATCGAATTTAGAGTGTCAGAAAATGCTGATGCGGTGTATATATCGCGTTTGTTTTAGTGCACTGGTAAACATTTTGACAGCTGTTCATATAAACCATGTGAATATATAACATTAAAATATAACTCATTGTTTCACATTCCTTTTCAGTTTCTTAAAAGTGATCACAGGAATTCATCAACTCACAGGGAGGACTTTAAGAAATATGAGAACTTTAAGCCTGATGTGATGGTTAGGCGGGCTGCAATGATGAAAAATGAGGTCAGTAAACATGCATAGTGGTTTATTACTGTAAAATACATTTAGCTGTAATTAATTTACACTGAAAAGACTTTTTGGGTGTTTTGTATAGAATTTATTTTCACTGATTTTTGATAAGTCAAATGTAAAATATAGGAAAAGAGGTATATTCGATGGATTTAATTTTTACTGAAACATCCCAAAAATAGCAAAAATACAGGTAAGTTCCAAACGAAAATAAAAATATTTACAGTTTAAAATTTTGTCATAGTTTTATTCATGAAAAGTACTGGTAGTGTTTATTAAAAAACAACGTGTTTAATTGCGACATGGAAGGTACTAACGGTTAGGTACTAACGGTTAGTACCTTCCATGATTTGATGTCGGATGGTTATCCTCACTGTTTTAAATTTGTGATTATGTGTAGAAAATAATTATGTTCAGTGATTAATTTCACATAAATTTGATTTTGATTTAGTTTGTTTACTATAGCTATCTACAAAATAAGTGAAAATCAACCCCAACAAATATTCACAGTCTCTTGCTTTTGTCCTATTAGTAGCACATGCACTCCTATAAATGACATAGGTGTGTCTATTGTCAAAATAAGTCCTATTTGAAATGATTCACCATACACTGAATGCCATTCTTGGATTATGTGTGCTTTTATTGGAAATGTACTTCTAATAATAGGTATATATAGCACTGTGGAATACTTTATTTTCACTGGAATTAATTTTCACTGAAAAGGCTTTTTGGGCGTTTTGCTTGGAATTTATTTTCACTGATTTTTGATGAGTTTAATGTAAAATATAGGAAAAAAAGTATATTCGCTGGATTTTATTTTCACGGAATCATGCCTTCAGCGAAAATAAATTCCAAGCGAAAATAAAGTATTCTACAGTATTTTTTTTATTATGTGAACAGTTTTTTTGATTGACTGTAATTTTACAACATTTCGTGACTCCTATTTTAGAACCAAATTAAGGCCTTTCACTCTACCCTAACGCCAAAATTAGAGTGACGCCTATTCAAGAGATTGTATGTGTATTGTTTGTTTTGTGCATGTATTGTGGGAAAAAATGACCATGCCCATTTAGTTATTGCAATATTTAGGAAATATAAACCGCACCTCGAACTTGAGTATTTGACCCCAATTTTTAAATTGATACTTTGTATTATAAACCGGTTTATATTAGGACTTTCACGTACATGTACATGATTACTTTGGGTGGATTTTCTCTGTATTAAATATTTATCTCAGTATTTTAATAACATTTTTAATACCACAGGTCACCTTGTGTGGATTATAGTAGAATGCAAATTGTAATTTGGTTCAGATTTCCTTACATGATGAGTAATAACGTAAATTTAAAACTACGATTTATTATAAATTAAAAAAAAACAGTTTTAAATTGCTTAATATAAACTGTATTGTTATGAAATTTTGATGTATTTGATGATGTGAATTCGCAGTATTGATCTTGCCGACAAGACATACACTATTCTGTCAGGCGTCAGTGAGGTCTGATGGCGTACAGTCGGCGAGGGCGCTACTCATGCCTACATATCAGGCTAACAAGCCTAGCAGCCCAAGATGAAATTACATTACGTCCATAACTGAATCATCTCATGTTTTTTACACACTTCAATTATTTATTTGTTTTTTTCCATTATTACTGATCGTGTGTTTCACACTTGTCTGCATCCTTAATCCTAATGATTTCTTTTTACTTATAGCAGGGAATGGGAAAAGACCATATATTCTCACACCATGGCAACCGTTATTCAAATAACATGATTTCATGGTACGACGAGCATTACAATAAACGTGAGAGAGATGAAAACAACAAGCTGCCAGCGTTGAGGCATTGGGATGGAAATCAGTTGGCATGGGTACCAGAAAAAACAGATTATCCAATACAGGGTGAGTTATATAGTTTGTTTTTACCACTTTGAATGCAATGTTTTTTCTTCAGTAACATTTTGGAGCAATATTTTGCCTCTTTTTATATATTTCCCTTTAATTTGTTGTGCTCTGCTGTCGACTTTGTCGAGTGGAGCTTGTCATATGAGTGATTGTCCGTTGTCCAATGTTTTACTTTTTCGACTTCTTCTTGAAAACTACAAGCCTGAATGCTTTGATACTTGGTGTATATGTACCTTGGGTAGACCTCTCTTAGATTTGTACATTTCATGATGATATCTTCAATTCTCTAATTTTGATGAATATTTTTGTCTTTTTTGGTAAAAAGTGATATTTTCGACTTCTTGTTAAAAATCACAAGTCTGATTGCTTTAATATACATATCGATACTACAGGTACACCTCTCTCAGATTTGTTCATTTTGTGATGATATCACTAATTCTCTAATTTTGATGAATAACAGTGAAGCTATCTCAGCCGAGAGGCTGCTTGTTTATACTAGTGGTGTGCGTCTTAGCAACATAGAACGTTCTGCGGCGTAGCTCCATCCCGAGAATTAGCTAAAAGTCCTGATAAATCTTTTGGAAAAATTATGTGTATCTAAAATTGTTACAGTTATGTGAAACGAGTTGAGGTGGATCAACATTGATCAAACAACGACAAAGACAGTTTCTTATTAAATTCATAACTTCATAATATAGTTGGGAACTGAGTATATAACTTTAACTCGTAGCACTGTGTTTATTGTGGGTCCCATGCGACTTATACAGCGTTTGTATTATACTTTGTTTGTTAACATGAAATTCAAAAGCATTTCGGCTACGACTGTATCAAATAACTCAGTCATTCAGCAATTATCTTTGGTGCCTTAGTATTTGATTTGGTCGGCCATACATGTACCGTATATAGCCACATAAAACACAGTGATGAGATGACTCGTGTTGTTTTAAATACTGAACAACTTTTGTTGCTTAATTTCTTGTTCTTTGTCATTATCATTATACTTCAGTTTATAAAATTCAAATTTCATTTTACAGGTGCTCCTACCAACTTTGGTCTCCATGCTAGGAAATCGTCAAAGTGGCAACAACAAGATGGAGCTGTACAAAGCAGTGAAGGTGAAGGCGACGGTGATATGTACAACACTACATATGGATCATGCTACACCCCCCACAAAGGTGGATCATATGTGCAGAAGCACTATGCTGCGCCAAGGACGATTTCTGCCTCATTACATCCTTTAAACAAAATTAATAAGGACTTGCATTTACGTGGAATTCCGTCGACCGTACACAACCCAGAATCCCTGTATCTGCAGAACATCCATCCAAAGACCGTACATATATCTTAAAATAACATTTACAGATTCATTTCTTTGCCTATGTCAAGTTGCAATAGTTACGGCACTGTCGTATACTAACAATAGGATAATAATTGTTGCCGTCCAGAGCATTTTGATACCACAGATAATTTGATAATGTGTGATTGCAGATTATAGATATTTAAAAAAATATGTACCGTAGTATGTAGATATTGATACATATTGTAAAATAGCTGATTTATATTACAAAATATTATCATGTAATATGTAAATTATGTGACTTGGTTATTAATATAGATTCATTTAATTTACGCTGTATGCATTTGTTGTGGCCTTATATATATTGTGTTATCTTTCTTTTTTTACTGAGTCTATGCATTATACTGAAAGCATTCCAAGGTTATTTGCTGAATACTGTTTGGTTTTGATTGGGTTCTTTTAAATGGCTGAATACTGGCATGTGATCAACAAGTTATTGTTGATTGGGTTTCTGCTACTTAGCCAAATGCTGTCATGTGATCATGCTCAAATTTGTTTTAATTGGGAATCTGCTTATTGGCCAAATACTGTCATGTGATCATGCTCAAATTTGTTTTAATTGGGAATCGGCTTATTGGCCAAATACTGTCATGTGATCATGCTCAAATTTGTTTTAATTGGGAATCTCCTTATTGGTCACATACTGTCATGTGATCATGCTCAAATTTGTTTTAATCGGCTTATTGGCCAAATACTGTGATGTGATGTGATCATGATCAACAAAATGGTGTTGATTGGGGTTCTGCCTATTATCTTGAAATAAAAGGGAGGAGGATTTCTAAATCTAAATTTATAATATAACTGATATATACCTAATAAGTTTTGTAAGTTGCTGTATCTAAATCATGAAAAAAAATATGCTAACCATGTTTCAAAAAAAATCCTGTGTTTCCCTGCATATTGCCTAAAAATTTATAGCATTTGCACAACAGTCTAGTTTCTGCATTGTGTGTCAATTTTTTGATGGTTTTTTTTTTAAATTGGTATAATAATGAATAATGATACACATAGGGTAAATTGTTCATTTTATATGTATGCAAACATCACTTATAGAGTTAAAACATCAATTTTTGTTTTCATATTTTGCATACCATTATGATAAATATATGCTATGTTACACAACATCATCAAGTTTGTACCATATAGGCGTTATTTGTTCAGTTTTAAACAAATTAATAAAAAAACCGTAACTGATTTTCAATAAGCAATTGCTATTGATTATTCTGATTAAAAATGAAATGCTACAATTACATGATTAAAAAAACAAACAAAACAATAATGCCCATACATTGTATGTGAAATCTCATTATGTTCATAGTCCTATTACGTAAAATTCACTTAAAGCGAGAGGGTTGTCACCTGTGCACGCACGGAAATTGAGTCCCAATCGATAATAACAACACACGCTAAAAACGCGAAACCTCATAGGTAGACACTTGTTTGTTAACAATGACACGCTATGGCCATCTGACTCCCTCGCTTTAAGGTGTCGAAAATGTTTTAAATATTTTACTGATTTTATGTATATAGCCATTATTGTATCAGAAAATACCTTTTTAATTATTAGAGAGATACTATCACAACATAATTAATGGAGCTTTATGCATATATTGGTTTCCTGGTACAATTAGATTTTATATCCAGGTTATCTGGGCATAGAATCTGTTCAAGAAACTTCACTCCTATGCAAATAAGATTAGGTGCTGTCAGAATATTAACATTCTAAACTTACTGTAGGAACAAGTATAAACTATAAATACTGTATTTTATCTACATAAATGACAGATGATGTCCATGTCCAATTTTAATGATATTTATATATATATTTATATAATTATGATGTGCTCTATTAGAGTAACTACTGTATTGTGATGAGTATTGCCTAAATTATGTCCAGTATCTTTAAAGTTGAAGGTGATTATTTTTATAGCTTGTATTAATAAATATGTCTTGTGTTGTGGTGAATGCAATCATTAGAGTGTGCCAAATTACGAGAAAACTTATTTATTTGTGCCAGTTTTCTATATAAAACATAAACTATTGCAACTTAACCATAAATTGTTTTTTGTTTTTATTTACTGATATTGTATGTCTGATTGTATGCTGAGGGACTGATTTGTTCTGAGCATTGGCAGTTTCAGCCTTCCAAATGAATGCAGAGTTGGTCCATATGTATTAATTCGCATACTACTATACTACCTTAAAGAGATATTAAAGTCGAATTCATCTAGGCTCACAAAATAACTCCAATCAATCACGGTTTTTAGTGACTGTGAATCAACACTGAAGATTTACACATCAAACATATGAATGGACATTTGAACACATCAAACACATATGAATGGACATTTGAACACATCAAACACACATGCATGGACAGTTGAACATATCAAACACATGAATGGACAGTTGAACACATCAAACACATATGAATGGACATTTGAACACATCAGACACATAAATGGACAGCTGAACACATACATATGAATGGACATTTGAACACATCAGACACATATGAATGGACAGTTGAACACATCAAACACATGAATGGACAGCTGAACACATCAAACACATATGAATGGACATGTGAACACATCAAACACACATGCATGGACAGTTGAACACATCAAACACATGAATGGACATTTGAACACATCAAACACACATGCATGGACAGTTGAACACATCAAACACATATGAATGGACATTTGAACACATCAGACACATAAATGGACACCTGAACACATACATATGAATGGACAGTTGAACACATCAAACATATGAATGGACAGCTGAACACATCAAACACATGAATGGATGGTTGAACACATCAAACACATATGAATGGATGGTTGAACACATCAAACACATATGAATGGGCAGTTTAACACATCAAACACATGAATGGACATTTGAACACATCAAACACACATGCATGGACAGTTGAACACATCAAACACATATGAATGGACAGTTGAACACATCAAACATATGAATGGACAGCTGAACACATCAAACACATATGAATGGATGGTTGAACACATCAAACACATATGAATGGATGGTTGAACACATCAAACACATATGAATGGGCAGTTTAACACATCAAACACACACGATGGACAGTTGAACACACCAGAAATAGATGTATTGACAGCTGAACACATCAAACACATATGAAAACTGACTGTCAACATCAAGAAAACCAAAGTTATTATTTTCAACAAAAGGGGGAGAAAAATTAATGATATCTTTTTTCTAGGCGATGAACAAATAGAAGTCGTATCTTCATATACATACTTAGGGATCACCTTTCAGAATAGTGGCAATTTTACAGTCATTGTTAATAACCTTGTAAAGAAAGCACAGCGAGCACTAGGGGTCCTAAAACAAACTCTGCTGTTAAACAACATTATTGCCTCACCAATTAATGCAATTAAACTATTTCGTAGTTCTGTTATGCCTATTCTTCTATAAGGTTCGGAAATTCGGGCTGCTTTTAATTTTAAACCTAATATCACCCCTGAATTATTTATTCAGAAATTATTTAGTGATAGCTCAAAAATTGAATCAATCCACATCAAATTCTGCAAACAACTACTTAGTGTTCACAAAAGGGCAAGTAATATTGCTGTTAGAGCAGAGCTTGGTAGTTATCCCCCAATGACTGAAATTTGTACCCAAATGTACAAGTTTTGGATAAGAGTAAAAAATAAAGAATGCAGTAATATAGTGTACTGTGCTTATCAGTCAGAGTGTACAATCAATAGTAATTCATGGGCAAACTTTGTTAGCAAACTACTTGAAATAACTCGATTAAATGACACGAATCATAATGCTAACATTTTTAGAAACAATCTTAAAAGAATTTACTATGAACAAATTTGGTTGCCAACTCTATCCAAAAAGGAACATAATAAACTACGTATTAACAATAAATACAAATCAGATTATGAATTTTAACCATATCTGAATAAAATTAATAATTTAAATCACTGAGTAAGTGTAACCAAATTTAGAATTTCAGCACATAAATTACCAATTGAAAAATTAAGATACCAAAAAATACCCTCAGAGCAAAGATTTTGCACACTGTGTTCTGATCAGTCTGTTGGTGATGAAATGCATGCTGTTTTTGACTGCAAACTGGATGAAATTGTAAAGGCTACTTTTGGAATACTATCATTCAAAATATTATCATTGTATATTTTAAAATTACCAAAAAAAGATATGTTTGTGCAAAATATATTATGGGAATAAAAGACAGTTTCATTGCCAATAGTTTATCAACATAATTTTACAATGTAATACCTAATAGTTGTTAGTGTTATCTGTTTTAACATTTATTTTTATATATCTGTATTTCTTGTTATTGTTTTTTGTGTATGATTATTGACCATAGTTGATGTATTTCCAATTCATTAATTTGAGTCAAATAAAATATACTATACTATGAATGGACAGTGGAACACATCAGATATAGATGGATGTATGGACAGTTGAATACAGACAGAGATGGATAAAGAGTTGAACACATCAGATACAGATGGATGGACAGTTGAACACATCAGACACAGATAGATAGACAGTTGAACACATCAGACACAGATGGATGGATGGACAGTTGAACACATCAGACACAGATGGATGGACAGTTGAACACATCAGACACAGATGGATGGACAGTTGAACACATCAGACACAGATGGATGGACAGTTGAACACATCAGACACAGATGTATGGACAGTTGAATACAGACAGAGATGGATAAAAAGTTGAACACATCAGACACAGATGGATGGACAGTTGAACACATCAGACACAGATGGATGGACAGTTGAACACATCAGACACAGATGGATGGACAGTTGAACACAACAGACACAGATGGATGGACAGTTGAACACATCAGACACAGATGGATGGACAGTTGAACACATCAGACACAGATGGATGGACAGTTGAACACATCAGACACAGATGGATGGACAGTTGAACACATCAAACACAGATGGATGGACAGTTGAACACAACAGACACAGATGGATGGACAGTTGAACACATCAGACACAGATGGATGGACAGTTGAACACATCAGACACAGATGGATGGACAGTTGAACACACCATACACACATGGCTGGACACATACAGATGAAGAATAATCATACAGTCAAAAACACATACAACTGAATGAAACACTGATGCAACATTTTAAAATCAGTAGATCTGCAATTTCCTGGTTACAACAAGCACCCACACCTCCATCACTCTCACCGACATACAGTGAGTATAACTGCCACTGACAGGTTGTGAGAATTCTTTGTGAACTAGTTATTTAAAATAGTTGGAGACTATGTATTATCATTCATAAGACTGTTGAAGAGAACCAATCAGCAAAGCATACACCTAAATTGCACCAGAAGAATCAGGTCATGATGAGAATGATCAATATCTGAATTGTTTGTTCAGGGTGAGAATGGTATGATTATGAATTCTCATCAGTTCTGTCGAGTGAGAATGCTCAGATTATGAAAAGTTGACACCTTTTACTATTACATTGTTACATATATCATTTGGTTGACTTTCTTTTTTATTATTTATTTAGCCAGTATTTATCTATTTGAAGATGCATACTATCCCCTCGTACAGGCATTTCCTGTCCACAGATCGGGCCCAATTATCGACTCAGAAATGAGTGACTCATATTTTACATGCACTGAGAATAGGAATAGTAAACTGGACTACAGCTTTACACCCCTTCTGAGATGACGCAATTTTCCCAAATACAAAAGCTGCTAGTCTGGCAGGTGGTCGTAATGTACTTATTTTTCTGCACGCAAACAAAGGCCAGTCAACCAAATAATTATGTGTGACATTGTATTTGTAAAACCTAAGTCAATCAATTGATATTGGTATAACGTTATATGTATACATTAATGTAATTATAAAAGGTAAGTCAATCAAATAATACTGGTGACACTGCATCGATGGGTGAATGGTGAACTAATCAAATGATATTGGCTACTGTTTGACAGTGAGAGGTATTAAGTCAACCAAATGATACTGGTGACACTGCATCGGTGAATGGTGAACTAATCAAATGATATTGGCTACTGTTTGACAGTGAGAGGTATTAAGTCAACCAAATAATACTGGTGACACTGCATCGGTGAATGGTGAACTAATCAAATGATATTGGCTACTGTTTGACAGTGAGAGGTATTAAGTCAACCAAAACGATACTGGTGACACTGCATCGGTGAATGGTGAACTAATCAAATGATATTGGCTACTGTTTGACAGTGAGAGGTATTAAGTCAACTAAATGATACTGGTGACACTGCATCGGTGAATGGTGAACTAATAAAATGATATTGGCTACTGTTTGACAGTAAGAGGTATTAAGTCAACCAAATAATATTGGTGCTGTGTAATGTCCTGTATGTTTCAATGAACAGTTACATTATTTTCACCTTGTTCTTTTCACCCAAAATTACATACTGGTTCTTTGTCTCATATAACCATCCATAATACGCTTTGATTGTTAAATTATATTTGTCAACATAGGTAATCTATTGTGCATTTCCTATATGAAATTTGAATAAAATTGGACAATGCAAGGCCATGCAACATTATGCAAAAACATCTATTTTACTTTTTTTGACCAAAAATTACATACATTTACTCTTAATACAAGTTGATTGTGAAATGTTGCTTATTAACATGATGTATTGTGTATTACCTATATGTACAGTTTGAATGACATTTGTAATTGAAAGGTCAAGTACACACAAAAAGCATCATTTACACCATCATTTTACATTTAGTACTCAAAAACTATAGTTAACATGCACAGATTAGAAAATAAATTTGACATGCATCTGTACAATTCAGTGTACACCTCAAAATTTTGTGAAATCAGGTCAAAGCAATTCAGAGTCACAATGCAGCTCACATTTTTAGCCTTTTGATCAAAAATGTAAATTTTTCACCCAGAAACAAAACTTGACATGCACAACACAAAATAGATGTAAATCTGTATGTTTTAGTGATATGATACACCTGTAGAAAATTTTGTGAACTTTGTTCAATGCGTTTCACAGTTACGATATAGTCCACATTTTTTTCTCTAAATATACACAAATCAGAGAATTAATAAAATAAGTGTACCAAAGTTGAATGAAATCAGTTCATGTATGTCTGAGATATGGTCCAGGACCGGGCCACACACTCATAAAGTTCAAGCCCCTGTGTCATCACATTCCTGTATGTGTTTTAACTACACACATTGCATAAGATGAAAATGATGATGCATTGTCAAAAGCCATATTATATATGTTAGCAATAAGAATTAAAATAGCATTTTTTTATCCGATTGAAATCAGAATAATCTGTAAGAAAATATGAAGCATCACTGAAGCACAAGGATGTTTTTTTTATTCATAAATTTTTATGCAATGATCTTCAAAAGCATCTTATTACTGTTACTATAGTAACTGAATTAGTAATTTAGAAATGACAAAATGAATGAAATCATGTGTCACAATAGTTCAGATTTGGGAATTTAAAAGATCCCCAAGTACCTGGTACAATCTTTATTTTTTTGAGGACCTCTCTCCCCAGCAGTCACCAAGGCAACAAAACTTCATTTTTGTCATAGTGACTCGTGATCACTACAACATCAGTAATTCAAACATCTAATTACAATTTTGAGTCAAAACAATCATCCTAAGGACTTATTTTACTTTGGAGATTTATAAACATCAGGTAAGAGCGCTCTCAAAAGCTGGTCTGTGATAATTGACGTGAGTCCCCAAATCCTGTGTATTGGCCCTCCAAGAAATACTGGCATCTGATAAGTTTTTGTCCGTTTTCCATAAGGCGCAAATCTTGTGTATCGTTGGTTATGTGGGTTGCATAGATGTGATAAAGTTAAGCTGAATACCTGTTCTACCTGGCAAAAAAAAAAAAGAAATAAATCAACATCATATTAGTGACATGTGCAGTCAAGAAGTGACAAGTCTTATGCTGTAATTAGGGTAACTTATAATCTTTCGTAAACTACAATGATGTAGATATATAGTTTATTTATTTATTTATTTATTTATTTTACTTACTTACTTACTTACTTATTTTTATTTATTTATTTATTTATTTATTTTCTTACTTACTTACTTACTTATTTTTATTTATTTATTTATTTATTTATTTATTTTACTTACTTACTTACTTACTTATTTTTATTTATTTATTTATTTATTTATTTATTTATTTATTTATTTATTTATTTATTTATTTATTTATTTATTTATTTATTTATTTATTTATTTTGATCTTACAATGTGATTTATATAAAAGCCCATATACAGAGTGTGATTCACCTATTCTTTAAAAAAAGAAGTGAAATGAGAGAGTTGGTTGGCATGACTACATTTTGAGCAACTACTTGAGCCTTATTGAGTGGCAATCCATTATAACTGTGGAAATCAACATTCAGAATAATATCAAACTTAATATACTTTGATAATATCAAAGCCCCATGGACAGTACATAATAACCAGTGTTGCAAATGCCCTTGCAGCGTTGTAATGGGAATTGGTAATGGTAAATATACATGAAATGAAATATACTTGAAATGCATACCCTGGTAATGACAATTAATATGCAAATATATATTTATTTATTTCTTCTTCCGACAGGAAATGTTCGTTAAAATTGACAAACCCTTTGATCAGAAACTAACGACAATATCTGAAAATGTCTGTATGGTTCAAAATGATGATGAAATTTATTACAAAATCTGAAAATGTTATGTTTGCACAAAATATTGGGCAGGAAAACAATCTTGGGCTCTATTAATAAACTGTACCTACCTCATTGACATTTGGCTTCAACGACTCAATGTTTATATCACCAAGAAACCCAACAATGGGTGTAACTTTCCTTTTTAATGTCTGAAAAAAAGGTTTTCGTAAAATATACTTGACTGAAAATGTTATCAAACAGACATGTTATAAATTGACTAATTTAATGAAATGTGCATTGAATATAATGAAGTACAGCATGGTAGACAGCCCCGAAATTTGTACAAGTTTTACAAATTCTTTTAAAGCAACAATAACTATCAATCAATGTATTAATCAATCTTTTCTCACTGATTTTTATTTTTGATAAAAAATTTCATCAATGCCAATTTGTAATGGCCATCTACGAAATGTGGACACTGAAAGTACAGCATATATACTAATTACTGACATTGTGCTTTAAACCATTTGGAAGTGACAAATTAAGGTGGCCAGGGTGTTGTCTACAGGTCATGAAATTAAGGATTACGGTTAATCACACATCTTGATCCAAACTGCAATTGAAATGCGAACAGTCATTTTGTTAGAATCCAAATTTACTAACTTCATAAGCAGCCATGATGTCAACAAAAACGCATCGCTATTTTAAGTTATATGCTATGTGTACCACAGACAATAGAAAGACTAAATTAACTGGCCAAGATTCATTCACTAATGAATGAGATTTTGGAAGAACCTTGATTTAGGTCTGCAGGTGCTTGTGTTTGATGAGGCCTGACTGTCGCCAAGATAGCACATTAATTTGCCATAATGCCACTATGCTAGGATGATATCAGCACTCAAACTTGCAAACTGCACATTAAAAAAAAAAACAGTCAGGAGGAACATTCAATATGCAGAACTGTTGTCTGACACAAAAAAATAAAAAAAAAATATCACAGTGTCCATATCAGGAATGAAGTGTTCCATGACCTCTGGAACAAGAGTGCATGTGTACATAATCATTGCATGTAAAATCATCTGTTTATACATGCCAAACACCTTTATATTACACTATCTATCTATAATATAAAGACTATAGTCTCTAAATATGCTTGAACAGTAAAGATAAAAAAAAAAGGGTAAAATAACTTACTTTATCTGGTAAAGGTATCAGTGAACCCCATACCCTGACTGCTGCAGCATTAATCCCAAGCTCCTCCTCCATTTCTCGCAATGCAGTATGGGTAATGTCATTATCATTTGGATCAGACATTCCACCTGGAAAGCTACACACACAAACCAAAAAATAAGCTATGTATACGTAGACTGCTAAAGAAAAATTGCCAGTATTAAAATTATTTATCAACAGTAACAAATACAAAAGAATACCCAGCAGTGGTATGAAGTGCACTGTCTGAAAATGAGATGCAAGTTGTATGAAAATGAGAGGACTTGAATGTTAATAAAAATGAAATGAAATGCTAATGAGTTGGTAAATGCTATTAAATAATAATGATGATAAAATTAGCAAGCTATTATTATTATTACATCACATAATCAGAAGGCCCTCTAAGAAACTCTTAATATCCTTCTTTCACAAATTCCATAAAAACACAAATTGGTGCAAAGTACACAAATCTATGATACGGAACAGAATCCTGGACAGCAATCAAATTGAGGCACTACTGTAAAAGCATTTAATTTTCACATTTTTTAGTATATTAAGGGGGGGGGGGTTTTAGTTCTAATGCTATTGTAATTTCACACACTCCCTTGAATTTAGTAGGTTTCAGAACAAATACTATCACGAAAATTGCTATTTAAAGCATAGTGGGTCACCACCTGCACATACGCGTGAAATGAGTCCTAAGTGACGACAACACGCTAAAAACGCAAAGACTCATGGGTAGACCCTTGTTTGTAAACAACGACACGCTATGGCTATTTGCCACATGTGCAGGTGACGACACCCTTGCTTTAATATTTTGCTTTTTGAAGATGAAAGTCCCCCACAGTCAATGTTTATACACAGCTGTTGAAAAGCAAGACAAACATGTGGTTACTCTACAGTAATACCACTCTTTGCATATTTTACATAACAAAGCACTAATTATATAACAGTCCAAATGACTCCTCTAAAAGAAGAAAAACTAAATTTAAGCGCAGTTTTTGCAATATTATGATTGTACAACATTTATGAAAACAACATTTTGTAAAAGTCGCTAATATTATAGGACCCTAAACAAATATACAAGATACAAATTTTCAGTTTATGGTTTATAGAAAAGAAGAAGAGCCACAGGTGCTTCTGTTCGACAGGACCTAGTTACCTAATGCAAGGATAGCTCATTATATTACCATAATGCCACTACGACAGGAAGATGGCCAAACTGCACTGTCACATAGATCCTAGAGAAATGTTCACAATGTAGCTACAAAGTTTGTAGAAAAGAATTTGTACTGGCTATAATGCTCTATGTTGAAGTACATTTGGCCAAATTCCAATCACTTTTAGTTCTTATCGAATGAGAAATTTTGATAGTAATTTAGTCCTTTGAGTATCCTTGAGCAAACATCTGGGCATTTTCACCACCTGGCAACTATCATGGTGAAAACAAAGGCTGATAACTCCAAAAAAACTGCACTTTAAGATAGTTGTTGAGACTCCTTTGAACAGTGCAACAAGATTACCCCTACATATGCAACATATATAAATTTGGTTGCTCAGGATTATATGTACTTCAAAGTTGAGTTCATGATGTTTCCATGACTTTAGCTGTATTCACCGGCCTTCCACAGCAGCTCGCACAGAGCCCATAAAAATACATGGTAGAGTGGTACGCGTCTTAGCAACATAGAACGTTATGTGACGTAGCTCCCCCCCCAAGAATTGAGGGATGGTATTTAAGGAGATGTACAACATAGATCCAATAATAGGAAGCAAGCATGTATGAAAGTTTTAGATCAGAGTACATTACATGACTCTGCATAACAAAATAATGCATGCAGTACAGTACATTAAATCGTCCATAATTTCTCTTTGAGGATGAATTAATTGTTTTTTTTTTAGATTTTCTTTTTTTTATTCAATTTATTTAACTTTGTACTGCCACCCAATTTTACTGAACATTGTTAGTATTATTACATTATACGAGCAGAATTATGAAACCAGAACCAACCTGACTTCTCCTCTGTGTAATACCAGATGATTTGATCGCAATGTGTATAACACAGATGGTTCCCCATCGACTACACACAGTGGTACTAACACAGCACCCGTCAATTCAGCATCTTTCGTCATCTTCCGTAGTGGCCTGACATTCGACATCCTTTTGATCGTACTCTTTACATTCTCATCTGAAAACACTGAACTCAAATATCTCACAGAATCAGAACTGTAATTCTTGTGAGCAATATGTTTCCATGGACACCAAGTGGAATACTTTGATATAATTTTGGGGTTCCATAATCTCCATCCATGTTTCAAGACTCTCTGAGACATCATTTTTTCAATCAATTATCGTTTCTTTGTTCTCATTCTCACTTTGAGAAACAGGTACTTATCTGCATTAATACCTGTTGAAATGGAACATGAATACAAATTATGACATTTTGATTGTAACTGGCACATTTGAAAACACTGTAGGTTTAAATTGCCACCTGAAGAAGCTGTTTTATTCCAGATTATTGGGATACCAGTTGCTATGCATAACATACTTGAAACCGTTTGAAATCGTCGGGCTGGCTACACTTCCAGGGTACTCAGCTTATAAAATTACATGTATGTATTTTTTTATGAGGGTGGCGCTTAGTCGAGCACCCCACTCAAAAAACTGGCGAAAAAACAATTTTCATTAACTATGTGCCAGAATAGGGGGAACATGACATTTTTTTTTTGGTGGAATTAAAATTGGGAAATGAGTTACATCATCATTGATTTCCACTACACTGTTACAAGGACAAAACAGAAATGATCAGAATATGCACATTTTATTTCAATATTATTTACATACCATCAGAATTTAATATTATTCTTTATGGACTGGATACGACTTTTGCAGCTCGTGGTCGTTCAGCGAAAGCGCCCTTTTATCATATACCTTCTATGAAAAAAAAGTCTTTAGTTATGTTATTTTTTGCTCGTCTGACCCAAAAGAAAACCTATTCGATTTAATCCGGGTTTCGATACAGGCCGTTTTACTGGCGCGGATTTATACAGGGGATTCTAAACGATGCAAACGCGTCAGCAACTCTCACACAATACACAAACGAATGTCGCCAAATATATCCACAAATTACGTTTTAATGAAACAGCAAATGAACGTAAATTTATAACAATATTTTAACAGTAATCAATACGAACTCACTATAAACTTTCTTTAAGAATGAACACTACAGTCCAGCTAAGTTGGTCATTTACTGACCGTCCGACAACGGACGTTTTCTTGGAGCTGATGTTGTAGCCACAGGTAGAGACACGTTGATTTCACAGTTGTTAAAACTGTAGTCGGGGAACGAGAAACAATTGCTTGACAAGAAGCAGTTTGGTTTACAGTTCTAGATTCGAGTGTAGCTCAATTAAGAATATCGTAAATGAGCCGACGATCTTCTGTGGAGACAGTATTGTAGTACTGTAAACACGTTTTTGTGACCATTTATCTCTATGATTGATTGTGGTGGAATGCTGGCTTTCGTCAGAGTACGTAATAATAAGTCCAACTGGTGTTTCGGTATATTTCCTATTCACTGAATAATATCGTCAGCCATTATCGAAGCGCAGATGATAATCTCAAATTACGCACGTTGTTTGTAAACAGAAAGTTCCAGGAAATAGACACGTTTACCAAATATGGTAAACGGGGCCCGGGCATGAATTTAAACTCAGACTAGTAATTATTACTATTACTAGTATTGGTAGTCTAAGATTTTAATGATGAGATGCATCTGTTTAGGTATATAGTGTACTAACATTATCTGAACAGCTAATCCAGTTCAATTAAACTGAAACATTTCTATAACTTATAATTATTTTAGAGTAAATAGTATGATTATGAATATAATTTATAATCTGTGTTAATGCTCAATTATGACATGCATTGACCAAGCTGACATCCCCCTTTCATATTTTGACACCTCCCATGCCACATTGTACTTCATGCAATATTTGCTCACATTTCGTCCTTCAGTCGGATTTACATTAATTAACACCAGACTGTTCATTCGCTTATCCGTGCTCGCATCCTCTTCAAGCATCAGTTCATTTTGCCGCACCGTACGATACACATCGTCTCAGCAGACCTCCCACCCACCCATTCATGCAAAGGTCTCTATATACCAATTTCTATACCATTACCGATCTCACTCAAGTGTAACTCATGTTTATCTGCTCATGAACAACCTTAGCAATAAACAGGAAAGGGGGTTTCCACCACAGACCAAGCAGACTTTACACGGGTACCCACGCTGTCCATCCCCCTGGGGTTGTGAGTCTATCTGCAGGCTCCCGCCAGGGGGACGCCAGCCATGACGCCCGCCTGTACAGTCTCTGCTGGTGGAAGGTTGCAACCAGGTACCACGCGCTCGGCGTCATGATGCAATTCACAGGCGAGTCGCATCATGGAGCTGTTCGCTGCGACGCCTGCGTCTGCAATTCGCTCCCCCTTCCACTTTTGCCAAAACCTTGTGTCTTGTGTCATTTATTGAAGCATTAATGGGTAATAAATAAATAAATAACGAAACTCATTTCCTCCCCAAAATCATATATTTGTTTTTAAAAATATAACTTGTAATGTATTCCTTCAATAGCTAAATTGTCTATGTTAATTTGCCCAATTCACTTTTGTAAAATAAAATGTCGGAAACAATACATGATTTTTGTAGCAATTCAGGTCTGTAAATTAGTATTCATTTAAAAATAGCTTGAACACTAATCAGATCAACTTATCACAATTGCTGGTAGTATAGTACAAACAATCAAATTCACCTGCAATGTGCGTCCAGAGATTTGCACATCGATTGGAATTGTGTGCTATGCAATGGGCAATATAACAGTTATTTTCTCTCCAAGTTCACTGTCTACTAAAAAGACTGGCACACCCTTTTCACATATCAGGCGTAAGTGGGATCTGATTCTGTTCGGCCAGCGAGGGTGTCACTTATACCTACATGTCAGGTCAGGCTAATTCTAACCCTACCCATAGAATTAGAATTGTGGTTAGGGGTGGGGGCTACAAACAAATACCATTTATTATTATACATCTGTCACCATAACGCCATAAGTTACAGCATGCCGTAATTTTGCAATATTGCACTGGCATATCAGGAAACATGAATTTCAAATATGGAAAGCTTACGCGCATAAGCGTAAGCGTAATAATAAAAAAACATGGCTGGCACCAGGGTTTGACCGCACCACACACAAAGAAGTTTGCTAAATCTGTTCTAAACGATGTATTCCTGGGAGGAAAAAGATGTATAATAATAAGGTCATTACGAGGATACTGCAAAGTATGCACTCGAACAGTTCGCAGTTGCATCGACCTTCACTGTGCGTCAGTCGATACTCCTGTTGTATTGTCTTCGCGCATATTTATCAGTATCATCGTAATAACCTCTTAATATTCAACTACTTATAATCATAGAGGCATCAACCTCACTGGCTTGACGATCTATTCGTGTTGTCAATGCACGGATGAAAGACCATGTCCCGATACAGGGACTTATCCTTGCTCAAAATAATGGAAATTATAGAATTGGAACAATTTGGTAATGTAATGCAAGATATAGAAATTTAATCATTCACGTTTTGAAACCCCAAAAATATATAATACCAAATTTCAGTCCGATCAGCTACACTATTGCACGGATAGATCGTCAACAGACTCATGTTGTAATGGCTCCTCCACGCCGTTCTATAGTGTTCATGTGATCCATGGGTGACCATTCAAAACTTACTGAAATTACTGCGTCAGGAAAATGGTGCGTACGGCCAATACGTTACTTGCATTCACTACTACCGGTATTGGACCCTTCGTCTTCGTGTGGATCAACGACCTACGTCTTTCAATTGACCCGGAAGTAAACACTTTTGTCGACTGCTAGATTCCTCGATAGCAATCAACTTTCTGGCACCCCAGGATGTCAAATAACGTACCTTGCTAAGATGAAGACGCAGTTAAATGCCGAATTAACCTACGAGTCCCGACATCTCAACCCGGGACCCCAACCTGTCAAATTCCATATCCTTGATTAAATGACTTTTCCTAATAGCTTTTTCTAATTTGAGGGCGCAATTTACAGACCGTGTCAGTCTCGACAAAAGCCATGGTCAATAACTCCCAGTCTGTCACTCTCACCTAGACTTGCATTCAGCCTCTAGTTTTTTTTAATTGAAATAATATATTTTGTAAGTATATAAATGGCGAAAGTCGTGTTGCAAACACAAACAAAAAAAGGATGTTATGCAACTTGGTAATCGTGCCCCAAAACAGGTTTTCAGAAAGAAAAACAAAAACAAAAACATATGTGTACAAAAAGTGTTCAAACTAGGTAAAGACGGAAAAGAATATTTGCACAAGAATTTGTCCCTACACTCTCGATGGTATTACCTGTACATGCAGTGGTGGATCTGGGGGGGGGGGGGTCTTGGGGTCCGGACCCCGTTGAAAAATGTATTCAATTTGTTTTTGTATAATATAAAAAAATCATTAACTTAGTCTGGCGATTTTAAGGTTTGCCCCCCCCCATAAAAAAAATCCTGTATCCGCCCCTGACATGTATTGGGCCATTCCAGTTTTTACCTGCACCCCCCTGTTGATGAGATCGGATTTCCAGCACTGTATGATGGGGAAAATACCCCGGAATTCCAATTGTATATGGAGGAACAGAATCTGGAAATCCAGACAAGTATGGGAAAAAAAATCCTGGAAATCCAGGCAGTTATGGCTACTAAATGAAATATGGCCTAATTTATCTCGCCACATACCGGTTGATGAGGTTGGATTTCCAACAGTATGACTCAATAGGACTCAATTCTCACGCGTGCGCAGATGACGACCCTCCCACTTTAAAGTCTGCAAAGCTCCTATAACCCCAAATGCGGTTGAAATTAAGCAGGCTTAACGCATCTCCAATAGAAGCACACATTGCATTTATTATATATTGGATTATTAAAAAGACAGGTATGACTTATTTTGGCATTAGAAAAACCTCTGTAACTGGTTATAGTTACTTAAAATGAGATTACGTCTCAACTAGGGTCACGGTGAATTCACAGGTGTTGAGGGACTGTGGTAAAATTAAGGTGAGCCAAAAATGGTGAGTTCAGCAATAAGTGTGAAGCACAAAATCCAACACTTTCAATATATATATTTGGTTGCATCTGCAATGGTATCAACAGTCTTGGTTTAAAGTAATTTAAACAAAGTTCGTGCAATTGTTGTTCATTGTAACTTGCAATACTGTTTCTCTCAAGCTGATCAGCATCTGAAGCAAACAAGCAAATACCACCACCACCAAGATCAAATGATATATATATATACCAACCACATCTTTCCAAAATTGTATCAAATATCTCAGAGCAACTGTGCAAAAAACTTTTATTCAAATTAAAACGGTCTTGAAGCTACATGTATTTTCTACACATACAGACAGAAGGGGTAACCACATAAGCCAAATTGTATTTTGCATACAGGAGCCAATAATAATAAAAAAATATCTGGGCATCAGAACACAGGCCAACTGCAAAGAGTTGTTCTTTTTTCTAATTAAAAAGTAATTTTTATTGCTGTTGGTCATACTGTCACAATAAAAAATTATAATCACATTTATTCTAATGGACGGCCCTCTACATGCATTTACATAAGTTTTGAAAGCATTTGTTTTCATTTTCAGCATCAATTAATACAATGCATCAAATGGCTGATGGCATGTGTGCACTTCAAATGCAGGTTTGCCCATTGAAAAATTCTCACTTGGCAATTCTAGAAACAGAAACTCATGCACATCCACTGTTTTGTTCAGCTTGGATACATCTTCCCACAATACGTGCATATTGCCAAATAGTGTAAAAATACATAATTTTCCTAAAGTGAACAAAACTATTAATTTACATAACATGGCAATTCAATCATTACATGTTTTTTGTACATACTGTTGAGCTTATGATTTGTTTCCTATAATGCACATCATTATAAATTGAAGCTTACAACAATTTTTCATACAATGATTTCACCAGATACAGTGACACACATACATACCATATTCTATAGAAGATCGATTTAATAATGTGATGAGTTTGGACTTGTGTTCTTTAACAAATTATATCGCCAAAACTTTGAGGTTAAAATCACTAAAATGACATTTATCCCTAACCTCAAACTTAAACTTAACACCACATCCCTAAATGTAATTGCCCATTCATATAACTATAGTGTAAGGGATTGGGGTATAAAACATAAAATTCAAATGGAGGAGGGCACTGGAGGGGTAAGGTTAGGATTTGAGTTATGGGTGAGTGGTCCCAGGGAACTCTTACCTATTTAATCCCCTATCACATACAGGAGAGAGGGAATGTAAAATTGTATAATCATCTGTCTCATTGTGGTAAAAACATTCCCAAGGAGTGGGTCATTAGAAGCAATGGAGCGATGGCAGAATGAAAAAAGTGCACAGGGAAAAATCCTGCAGGAATCAATAAAAAAGTGAGCATGTCTATTTCTCGAGGAAAAAATATTACACACACAGGAACTAAAATACAGCGAAAAAAGAAAAAAAAATATTTTGCGTTTTGTCATCGCCCTAAGGAGTTCCTTGGTTGCCGTATTGCCTGACGTTTATCACACCAAAACAAACACTGCCCTCATCCAGTCATATGCGACGATTATGGGGTGTCAAAATGTAATTTAATTAATTTATTTGCGTTTTTTTTCTGCATATTATCATTTTTTATATTGCCTTTGTATTCGGTTGGCATTGTGTTGACATTTTTATATTGTCTTTGCTTTAGGTCGGCATTGTCTCGGCATTTTTATATTGTCTTTGTATAAGGTTGGTATTGTGTTGACATTTTTATATTGTCTTTGTATTAGGTTGGCATTTTTATATTGTCTTTGTATAAGATTGACATTGTGTTAACATTTGTATATTGCCTTTGTATTAGTTTGGCATTGTGTTGACATTTTGTTTATATTGTCTTTGCATTAGGTTGGCATTGTCTCGGTATTTTTATATTGTCTTTGCATTAGGTTGGCATTGTCTTGGCATTTTTGTATTGTCGTTGCATTAGGTAGGCATTGTCTTGGCATTTTTGTATTGTTGTTGCATTAGGTTGGCATTGTCTTGACATTTTTGTATTGCCGTTGCATTAGGTTGGCATTGTCTTGACATTTTTGTATTGTCGTTGCATTAGGCTGGCATTGTCTTGACATTTTTGTATTGTTGTTGCATTAGGTTGGCATTGTCTTGACATTTTTGTATTGTCTTTGTATTAGGTAGGCATTGTCTTGACATTTTTGTAATGTCGTTGCATTAGGTTGGCATTGTCTTGGCATTTTTGTATTGTCTTTGCATTAGGTTGGCATTGTCTTGGCATTTTTGTATTGTCGTTGCATTAGGCTGGCATTGTCTTGACATTTTTGTATTGTCGTTGCATTAGGTTGGCATTGTCTTGACATTTTTGTATTGTCTTTGCATTAGGTAGGCATTGTCTTGACATTTTTGTATTGTCGTTGCATTAGGTTGGCATTGTCTTGGCATTTTTGTATTGTCTTTGCATTAGGTTGGCATTGTCTTGGCATTTTTGTATTGTCTTTGCATTAGGTTGGCATTGTCTTGGCATTTTTGTATTGTCGTTGCATTAGGCTGGCATTGTCTTGACATTTTTGTATTGTCTTTCTATTAGGTTGGCATTGTCTTGACATTTTTGTATTGTCTTTGTATTAGGTAGGCATTGTCTTGACATTTTTGTATTGTCTTTGCATTAGGTAGGCATTGTCTTGACATTTTTGTATTGTCTTTGTATTAGGTAGGCATTGTCTTGACATTTTTGTATTGTCTTTGCATTAGGTAGGCATTGTCTTGACATTTTTGTATTGTCTTTGTATTAGGTAGGCATTGTCTTGACATTTTTGTATTGTCTTTGCATAAGGTAGGCATTGTCTTGACATTTTTGTATTGTCTTTGTATTAGGTAGGCATTGTCTTGGCATTTTTGTATTGTCTTTGCATTAGGTAGGCATTGTCTTGACATTTTTGCATTGTCTTTGCATTAGGTAGGCATTGTCTTGGCATTTTTGTATTGTTGTTGCATTAGGTTGGCATTGTCTTGACATTTTTGTATTGTCTTTGTATTAGGTAGGCATTGTCTTGACATTTTTGTATTGTCTTTGCATTAGGTAGGCATTGTCTTGACATTTTTGTATTGTCTTTCTATTAGGTTGGCATTGTCTTGACATTTTTGTATTGTCTTTGTATTAGGTAGGCATTGTCTTGACATTTTTGTATTGTCTTTGCATTAGGTAGGCATTGTCTTGACATTTTTGTATTGTCTTTGTATTAGGTAGGCATTGTCTTGACATTTTTGTATTGTCTTTGCATTAGGTAGGCATTGTCTTGACATTTTTGTATTGTCTTTGTATTAGGTAGGCATTGTCTTGTTGACATTTTTGTATTGTCTTTGCATAAGGTAGGCATTGTCTTGACATTTTTGTATTGTCTTTGTATTAGGTAGGCATTGTCTTGGCATTTTTGTATTGTCTTTGCATTAGGTAGGCATTGTCTTGACATTTTTGCATTGTCTTTGCATTAGGTAGGCATTGTCTTGGCATTTTTGTATTGCCGTTGCATTAGGCTGGCATTGTCTTGACATTTTTGTATTGTCTTTGTATTAGGTAGGCATTGTCTTGACATTTTTGTATTGTCTTTGCATTAGGTAGGCATTGTCTTGACATTTTTGTATTGTCTTTGTATTAGGAAGGCATTGTCTTGACATTTTTGTATTGTCTTTGCATTAGGTAGGCATTGTCTTGACATTTTTGTATTGTCTTTGCATTAGGTAGGCATTGTCTTGACATTTTTGTATTGTCTTTGTATTAGGTTGGCATTGTCTTGGCATTTTTGTATTGTCGTTGCATTAGGCTGGCATTGTCTTGACATTTTTGTATTGTCTTTGCATTAGGTAGGCATTGTCTTGGCATTTTTGTATTGTTGTTGCATTAGGTTGGCATTGTCTTGACATTTTTGTATTGCCGTTGCATTAGGTTGGCATTGTCTTGACATTTTTGTATTGTCTTTGTATTAGGTTGGCATTGTCTTGGCATTTTTGTATTGTCGTTGCATTAGGCTGGCATTGTCTTGACATTTTTGTATTGTCGTTGCATTAGGTTGGCATTGTCTTGACAGTTTTGTATTGTCTTTGCATTAGGTAGGCATTGTCTTGACATTTTTGTATTGGCGTTGCATTAGGTTGGCAATGTCTTGGCATTTTTGTATTGTCTTTGCATTAGGTTGGCATTGCTTTGACATTTTCATATTGTCTTTGCTTTGTGTTGGCATTTTTGTATTGTCTTTGTATAAGGTTGGTATTGTGTTGACATTTTTATATTGTCTTTGTATTAGGTTGGCATTTTTATATTGTCTTTGTATAAGATTGACATTGTGTTAACATTTGTATATTGCCTTTGTATTAGTTTGGCATTGTGTTGACATTTTGTTTATATTGTCTTTGCATTAGGTTGGCATTGTCTCGGTATTTTTATATTGTCTTTGCATTAGGTTGGCATTGTCTTGGCATTTTTGTATTGTCGTTGCATAAGGTTGGCATTGTCTTGACATTTTTATATTGGTATTGCATTAGGTAGGCATTGTCTTGGCATTTTTGTATTGTTGTTGCATTAGGTTGGCATTGTCTTGACATTTTTGTATTGCCGTTGCATTAGGTTGGCATTGTCTTGACATTTTTGTATTGTCGTTGCATTAGGCTGGCATTGTCTTGACATTTTTGTATTGTCGTTGCATTAGGTTGGCATTGTCTTGACATTTTTGTATTGTCTTTGCATTAGGTAGGCATTGTCTTGACATTTTTGTAATGTCGTTGCATTAGGTTGGTATTGTCTAGGCATTTTTGTATTGTCTTTGCATTAGGTTGGCATTGTCTTGGCATTTTTGTATTGTCGTTGCATTAGGCTGGCATTGTCTTGACATTTTTGTATTGTCGTTGCATTAGGTTGGCATTGTCTTGACATTTTTGTATTGTCTTTGCATTAGGTAGGCATTGTCTTGACATTTTTGTATTGTCGTTGCATTAGGTTGGCATTGTCTTGGCATTTTTGTATTGTCTTTGCATTAGGTTGGCATTGTCTTGGCATTTTTGTATTGTCATTGCATTAGGTTGGCATTGTCTTGGCATTTTTGTATTGTCGTTGCATTAGGCTGGCATTGTCTTGACATTTTTGTATTGTCTTTCTATTAGGTTGGCATTGTCTTGACATTTTTGTATTGTCTTTGTATTAGGTAGGCATTGTCTTGACATTTTTGTATTGTCTTTGCATTAGGTAGGCATTGTCTTGACATTTTTGTATTGTCTTTGTATTAGGTAGGCATTGTCTTGACATTTTTGTATTGTCTTTGCATTAGGTAGGCATTGTCTTGACATTTTTGTATTGTCTTTGTATTAGGTAGGCATTGTCTTGACATTTTTGTATTGTCTTTGCATTAGGTAGGCATTGTCTTGACATTTTTGTATTGTCTTTGTATTAGGTAGGCATTGTCTTGGCATTTTTGTATTGTCTTTGCATTAGGTAGGCATTGTCTTGACATTTTTGCATTGTCTTTGCATTAGGTAGGCATTGTCTTGGCATTTTTGTATTGTTGTTGCATTAGGTTGGCATTGTCTTGACATTTTTGTATTGCCGTTGCATTAGGCTGGCATTGTCTTGACATTTTTGTATTGTCTTTGTATTAGGTAGGCATTGTCTTGACATTTTTGTATTGTCTTTGCATTAGGTAGGCATTGTCTTGACATTTTTGTATTGTCTTTGTATTAGGAAGGCATTGTCTTGACATTTTTGTATTGTCTTTGCATTAGGTAGGCATTGTCTTGACATTTTTGTATTGTCTTTGCATTAGGTAGGCATTGTCTTGACATTTTTGTATTGTCTTTGTATTAGGTTGGCATTGTCTTGGCATTTTTGTATTGTCGTTGCATTAGGCTGGCATTGTCTTGACATTTTTGTATTGTCTTTGCGTTAGGTCGGCATTGTCTTGGCATTTTTGTATTGTTGTTGCATTAGGTTGGCATTGTCTTGACATTTTTGTATTGCCGTTGCATTAGGTTGGCATTGTCTTGACATTTTTGTATTGTCTTTGTATTAGGTTGGCATTGTCTTGGCATTTTTGTATTGTCGTTGCATTAGGCTGGCATTGTCTTGACATTTTTGTATTGTCGTTGCATTAGGTTGGCATTGTCTTGACAGTTTTGTATTGTCTTTGCATTAGGTAGGCATTGTCTTGACATTTTTGTATTGGCGTTGCATTAGGTTGGCAATGTCTTGGCATTTTTGTATTGTCTTTGCATTAGGTTGGCATTGTCTTGGCATTTTTGTATTGTCTTTGTATTAGGTTGGCATTGTCTTGGCATTTTTGTATTGTCGTTGCATTAGGCTGGCATTGTCTTGACATTTTTGTATTGTCTTTGCATTAGGTTCGCATTGTCTTGACATTTTTGTATTGTCTTTGCATTAGGTTGGCATTGTCTTGACATTTTTGTATTGTCTTTGCATTAGGTTGGCATTGTCTTGACATTTTTATATTGTCTTTGTATTATGTTGGCATTTTTATATTGTCTTTGTATAAGATTGACATTGTGTTAACATTTGTATATTGCCTTTGTATTAGGTTGGCATTGTGTTGACATTTTGTATATATTGTCTTTGCATTAGGTTGGCATTGTCCCGGTATTTTTATATTGTCTTTGCATTAGGTTGGCATTGTCTTGGCATTTTTGTATTGTCGTTGCATAAGGTTGGCATTGTCTTGACATTTTTATATTGGCATTGCATTAGGTAGGCATTGTCTTGGCATTTTTGTATTGTTTTGCATTAGGTTGGCATTGTCTTGACATTTTTGTATTGCCGTTGCATTAGGTTGACATTGTCTTGACATTTTTATATTGTCTTTGTATTATGTTGGCATTTTTATATTGTCTTTGTATAAGATTGACATTGTGTTAACATTTGTATATTGCCTTTGTATTAGTTTGGCATTGTGTTGACATTTTGTTTATATTGTCTTTGCATTAGGTTGGCATTGTCTCGGTATTTTTATATTGTCTTTGCATTAGGTTGGCATTGTCTTGGCATTTTTGTATTGTCGTTGCATAAGGTTGGCATTGTCTTGACATTTTTGTATTGTCTTTGTATTGGGTTGGCATTGTCTTGGCATTTTTGTATTGTCGTTGCATTAGGCTGGCATTGTCTTGACATTTTTGTATTGTCATTGCATTAGGTTGGCATTGTCTTGACATTTTTGTATTGTCTTTGCATTAGGTAGGCATTGTCTTGACATTTTTGTATTGTCTTTGCATTAGGTTGGCATTGTCTTGGCATTTTTGTATTGTCTTTGCATTAGGTTGGCATTGTCTTGGCATTTTTGTATTGTCTTTGCATTAGGTAGGCATTGTCTTGGCATTTTTGTATTGTTTTTGCATTAGGTAGGCATTGTCTTGACATTTTTGTATTGTCTTTGCATTAGGTAGGCATTGTCTTGACATTTTTGTATTGTCTTTGTATTAGGTTGGCATTGTCTTGGCATTTTTGTATTGTCGTTGCATTAGGCTGGCATTGTATTGACATTTTTGTATTGTCTTTGCATTAGGTAGGCATTGTCTTGGCATTTTTGTATTGTTGTTGCATTAGGTTGGCATTGTCTTGACATTTTTGTATTGCCGTTGCATTAGGTTGGCATTGTCTTGACATTTTTGTATTGTCTTTGTATTAGGTAGGCATTGTCTTGACATTTTTGTATTGTCTTTGCATTAGGTAGGCATTGTCTTGACATTTTTGTATTGTCTTTGTATTAGGTAGGCATTGTCTTGACATTTTTGTATTGGCTTTGCATTAGGTAGGCATTGTCTTAACATTTTTGTATTGTCTTTGCATTAGGTAGGCATTGTCTTGACATTTTTGTATTGTCTTTGTATTAGGTTGGCATTGTCTTGGCATTTTTGTATTGTCGTTGCATTAGGCTGGCATTGTCTTGACATTTTTGTATTGTCTTTGCATTAGGTAGGCATTGTCTTGGCATTTTTGTATTGTTGTTGCATTAGGTTGGCATTGTCTTGACATTTTTGTATTGCCGTTGCATTAGGTTGGCATTGTCTTGACATTTTTGTATTGTCTTTGTATTAGGTTGGCATTGTCTTGGCATTTTTGTATTGTCGTTGCATTAGGCTGGCATTGTCTTGACATTTTTGTATTGTCGTTGCATTAGGTTGGCATTGTCTTGACAGTTTTGTATTGTCTTTGCATTAGGTAGGCATTGTCTTGACATTTTTGTATTGTCTTTGCATTAGGTTGGCATTGTCTCGGTATTTTTATATTGTCTTTGCATTAGGTTGGCATTGTCTTGGCATTTTTGTATTGTCTTTGCATAAGGTTGGCATTGTCTTGCCATTTTTGTATTGTCTTTGCATTAGGTTGGCATTGTCTTGACATTTTTGTATTGTCTTTGCATTAGGTTGGCATTGTCTTGACATTTTTATATTGTCTTTGTATTATGTTGGCATTTTTATATTGTCTTTGTATAAGATTGACATTGTGTTAACATTTGTATATTGCCTTTGTATTAGTTTGGCATTTTGTTGACATTTTGTTTATATTGTCTTTGCATTAGGTTGGCATTGTCTTGGCATTTTTGTATTGTCATTGCATTAGGTTGGCATTGTCTTGACATTTTTGTATTGTCGTTGCATTAGGTTGGCATTGTCTTGGCATTTTTGTATTGTCTTTGCATTAGGTTGGCATTGTCTTGGCATTTTTGTATTGTCTTTGTATTAGGTTGGCATTGTCTTGGCATTTTTGTATTGTCGTTGCATTAGGCTGGCATTGTCTTGACATTTTTGTATTGTCTTTGCATTAGGTTGGCATTGTCTCGGATTTTTTATATTGTCTTTGCATTAGGTTGGCATTGTCTTGGCATTTTTGTATTGTCGTTGCATGAGGTTGGCATTGTCTTGACATTTTTATATTGGCATTGCATTAGGTAGGCATTGTCTTGGCATTTTTGTATTGTTTTGCATTAGGTTGGCATTGTCTTGACATTTTTGTATTGCCGTTGCATAAGGTTGACATTGTCTTGACATTTTTATATTGTCTTTGTATTATGTTGGCATTTTTATATTGTCTTTGTATAAGATTGACATTGTGTTAACATTTGTATATTGCCTTTGTATTAGTTTGGCATTGTGTTGACATTTTGTGTATATTGTCTTTGCATTAGGTTGGCATTGTCTCGGTATTTTTATATTGTCTTTGCATTAGGTTGGCATTGTCTTGGCATTTTTGTACTGTCGTTGCATAAGGTTGGCATTGTCTTGACATTTTTGTATTGTCTTTGCATTAGGTTGGCATTGTCTTGACATTTTTGTATTGCCGTTGCATTAGGTTGGCATTGTCTTGACATTTTTGTATTGTCTTTGTATTAGGTTGGCATTGTCTTGGCATTTTTGTATTGTCATTGCATTAGGTTGGCATTGTCTTGACATTTTTGTATTGTCTTTGCATTAGGTAGGCATTGTCTTGGCATTTTTGTATTGTCTTTGCATTAGGTTGGCATTGTCTTGGCATTTTTGTATTGTCATTGCATTAGGTTGGCATTGTCTTGACATTTTTGTATTGTCTTTGCATTAGGTTGGCATTGTCTTGGCATTTTTGTATTGTCTTTGCATTAGGTTGGCATTGTCTTGGCATTTTTGTATTGTCTTTGTATTAGGTTGGCATTGTCTTGGCATTTTTGTATTGTCGTTGCATTAGGCTGGCATTGTCTTGACATTTTTGTATTGTCTTTGCATTAGGTTGGCATTGTCTTGGCATTTTTGTATTGTCGTTGCATTAGGCTGGCATCGTCTTGACATTTTTGTATTGTCGTTGCATTAGGTTGGTATTGTCTTGACATTTTTGTATTGTCTTTGCATTAGGTAGGCATTGTCTTGACATTTTTGTATTGTCGTTGCATTAGGTTGGCATTGTCTTGGCATTTTTGTATTGTCTTTGCATTAGGTTGGCATTGTCTTGGCATTTTTGTATTGTCTTTGTATTAGGTTGGCATTGTCTTGGCATTTTTGTATTGTCGTTGCATTAGGCTGGCATTGTCTTGACATTTTTGTATTGTCTTTGCATTAGGTTGGCATTGTCTTGACATTTTTGTATTGTCTTTGCATTAGGTTGGCATTGTCTTGGCATTTTTGTATTGTCGTTGCATTAGGTTGGCATTGTCTTGACAGTTTTGTATTGTCTTTGCAATAGGTAGGCATTGTCTTGACATTTTTGTATTGTCGTTGCATTAGGTTGGCATTGTCTTGGCATTTTTGTATTGTCTTTGCATTAGGTTGGCATTGTCTTGGCATTTTTGTATTGTCTTTGTATTAGGTTGGCATTGTCTTGGCATTTTTGTATTGTCGTTGCATTAGGCTGGCATTGTCTTGACATTTTTGTATTGTCTTTGCATTAGGTTGGCATTGTCTCGGAATTTTTATATTGTCTTTGCATTAGGTTGGCATTGTCTTGGCATTTTTGTATTGTCGTTGCATAAGGTTGGCATTGTCTTGACATTTTTATATTGGCATTGCATTAGGTAGGCATTGTCTTGGCATTTTTGTATTGCCGTTGCATAAGGTTGACATTGTCTTGACATTTTTATATTGTCTTTGTATTATGTTGGCATTTTTATATTGTCTTTGTATAAGATTGACATTGTGTTAACATTTGTATATTGCCTTTGTATTAGTTTGGCATTGTGTTGACATTTTGTGTATATTGTCTTTGCATTAGGTTGGCATTGTCTCGGTATTTTTATATTGTCTTTGCATTAGGTTGGCATTGTCTTGGCATTTTTGTATTGTCGTTGCATAACGTTGGCATTGTCTTGACATTTTTGTATTGTCTTTGCATTAGGTTGGCATTGTCTTGACATTTTTCTATTGCCGTTGCATTAGGTTGGCATTGTCTTGACATTTTTGTATTGTCTTTGTATTAGGTTGGCATTGTCTTGGCATTTTTGTATTGTCATTGCATTAGGTTGGCATTGTCTTGACATTTTTGTATTGTCTTTGCATTAGGTAGGCATTGTCTTGACATTTTTGTATTGTCTTTGCATTAGGTTGGCATTGTCTTGGCATTTTTGTATTGTCTTTGCATTAGGTTGGCATTGTCTTGGCATTTTTGTATTGTCTTTGTATTAGGTTGGCATTGTCTTGGCATTTTTGTATTGTCATTGCATTAGGTTGGCATTGTCTTGACATTTTTGTATTGTCTTTGCATTAGGTAGGCATTGTCTTGACATTTTTGTATTGTCTTTGCATTAGGTTGGCCTTGTCTTGGAATTTTTATATTGTCTTTGCATTAGGTTGGCATTGTCTTGGCATTTTTGTATTGTCGTTGCATAAGGTTGGCATTGTCTTGACATTTTTATATTGGCATTGCATTAGGTAGGCATTGTCTTGGCATTTTTGTATTGTTTTGCATTAGGTTGGCATTGTCTTGACATTTTTGTATTGCCGTTGCATAAGGTTGACATTGTCTTGACATTTTTATATTGTCTTTGTATTATGTTGGCATTTTTATATTGTCTTTGTATAAGATTGACATTGTGTTAACATTTGTATATTGCCTTTGTATTAGTTTGGCATTGTGTTGACATTTTGTGTATATTGTCTTTGCATTAGGTTGGCATTGTCTCGGTATTTTTATATTGTCTTTGCATTAGGTTGGCATTGTCTTGGCATTTTTGTATTGTCGTTGCATAAGGTTGGCATTGTCTTGACATTTTTGTATTGTCTTTGCATTAGGTTGGCATTGTCTTGACATTTTTGTATTGCCGTTGCATTAGGTTGGCATTGTCTTGACATGTTTGTATTGTCTTTGTATTAGGTTGGCATTGTCTTGGCATTTTTGTATTGTCATTGCATTAGGTTGGCATTGTCTTGACATTTTTGTATTGTCTTTGCATTAGGTAGGCATTGTCTTGACATTTTTGTATTGTCTTTGCATTAGGTTGGCATTGTCTTGGCATTATTGTATTGTCGTTGCATTAGGTTGGCATTGTCTTGGCATTTTTGTATTGTCTTTGTATTAGGTTGGCATTGTCTTGGCATTTTTGTATTGTCATTGCATTAGGTTGGCATTGTCTTGACATTTTTGTATTGTCTTTGCATTAGGTAGGCATTGTCTTGACATTTTTGTATTGTCTTTGCATTAGGTTGGCATTGTCTTGGCATTTTTTTATTGTCTTTGCATTAGGTTGGCATTGTCTTGGCATTTTTGTATTGTCTTTGTATTAGGTTGGCATTGTCTTGGCATTTTTGTATTGTCATTGCATTAGGTTGGCATTGTCTTGACATTTTTGTATTGTCTTTGCATTAGGTAGGCATTGTCTTGACATTTTTGTATTGTCTTTGCATTAGGTTGGCATTGTCTTGGAATTTTTATATTGTCTTTGCATTAGGTTGGCATTGTCTTGGCATTTTTGTATTGTCGTTGCATAAGGTTGGCATTGTCTTGACATTTTTATATTGGCATTGCATTAGGTAGGCATTGTCTTGGCATTTTTGTATTGTTTTGCATTAGGTTGGCATTGTCTTGACATTTTTGAATTGCCGTTGCATAAGGTTGACATTGTCTTGACATTTTTATATTGTCTTTGTATTATGTTGGCATTTTTATATTGTCTTTGTATAAGATTGACATTGTGTTAACATTTGTATATTGCCTTTGTATTAGTTTGGCATTGTGTTGACATTTTGTGTATATTGTCTTTGCATTAGGTTGGCATTGTCTCGGTATTTTTATATTGTCTTTGCATTAGGTTGGCATTGTCTTGGCATTTTTGTATTGTCGTTGCATAAGGTTGGCATTGTCTTGACATTTTTGTATTGTCTTTGCATTAGGTTGGCATTGTCTTGACATTTTTGTATGGCCGTTGCATTAGGTTGGCATTGTCTTGACATTTTTGTATTGTCTTTGTATTAGGTTGGCATTGTCTTGGCATTTTTGTATTGTCATTGCATTAGGTTGGCATTGTCTTGACATTTTTGTATTGTCTTTGCATTAGGTAGGCATTGTCTTGACATTTTTGTATTGTCTTTGCATTAGGTTGGCATTGTCTTGGCATTATTGTATTGTCTTTGCATTAGGTTGGCATTGTCTTGGCATTTTTGTATTGTCTTTGTATTAGGTTGGCATTGTCTTGGCATTTTTGTATTGTCGTTGCATTAGGCTGGCATTGTCTTGACATTTTTGTATTGTCTTTGCATTAGGTAGGCATTGTCTTGACATTTTTGTATTGTCTTTGCATTAGGTTGGCATTGTCTTGGCATTTTTGTATTGTCTTTGTATTAGGTTGGCATTGTCTTGGCATTTTTGTATTGTCATTGCATTAGGTTGGCATTGTCTTGACATTTTTGTATTGTCTTTGCATTAGGTAGGCATTGTCTTGACATTTTTGTATTGTCTTTGCATTAGGTTGGCATTGTCTTGGAATTTTTATATTGTCTTTGCATTAGGTTGGCATTGTCTTGGCATTTTTGTATTGTCGTTGCATAAGGTTGGCATTGTCTTGACATTTTTATATTGGCATTGCATTAGGTAGGCATTGTCTTGGCATTTTTGTATTGTTTTGCATTAGGTTGGCATTGTCTTGACATTTTTGTATTGCCGTTGCATAAGGTTGACATTGTCTTGACATTTTTATATTGTCTTTGTATTATGTTGGCATTTTTATATTGTCTTTGTATAAGATTGACATTGTGTTAACATTTGTATATTGCCTTTGTATTAGTTTGGCATTGTGTTGACATTTTGTGTATATTGTCTTTGCATTAGGTTGGCATTGTCTCGGTATTTTTATATTGTCTTTGCATTAGGTTGGCATTGTCTTGGCATTTTTGTATTGTCGTTGCATAAGGTTGGCATTGTCTTGACATTTTTGTATTGTCTTTGCATTAGGTTGGCATTGTCTTGACATTTTTGTATTGCCGTTGCATTAGGTTGGCATTGTCTTGACATTTTTGTATTGTCTTTGTATTAGGTTGGCATTGTCTTGGCATTTTTGTATTGTCTTTGCATTAGGTTGGCATTGTCTTGGCATTTTTGTATTGTCGTTGCATTAGGCTGGCATTGTCTTGACATTTTTGTATTGTCTTTGTATTAGGTTGGCATTGTCTTGACATTTTTGTATTGTCTTTGCATTAGGTAGGCATTGTCTTGACATTTTTGTATTGTCTTTGTATTAGGTAGGCATTGTCTTGGCATTTTTGTATTGTCTTTGCATTAGGTAGGCATTGTCTTGACATTTTTGTATTGTCTTTGCATTAGGTAGGCATTGTCTTGACATTTTTGTATTGTCTTTGTATTAGGTTGGCATTGTCTTGGCATTTTTGTATTGTCGTTGCATTAGGCTGGCATTGTCTTGACATTTTTGTATTGTCTTTGCATTAGGTAGGCATTGTCTTGGCATTTTTGTATTGTTGTTGCATTAGGTTGGCATTGTCTTGACATTTTTGTATTGCCGTTGCATTAGGTTGGCATTGTCTTGACATTTTTGTATTGTCTTTGTATTAGGTAGGCATTGTCTTGACATTTTTGTATTGTCTTTGCATTAGGTAGGCATTGTCTTGACATTTTTGTATTGTCTTTGTATTAGGTAGGCATTGTCTTGACATTTTTGTATTGTCTTTGCATTAGGTAGGCATTGTCTTGACATTTTTGTATTGTCTTTGCATTAGGTTGGCATTGTCTTGACATTTTTATATTGTCTTTGTATTATGTTGGCATTTTTATATTGTCTTTGTATAAGATTGACATTGTGTTAACATTTGTATATTGCCTTTGTATTAGTTTGGCATTGTGTTGACATTTTGTGTATATTGTCTTTGCATTAGGTTGGCATTGTCTCGGTATTTTTATATTGTCTTTGCATTAGGTTGGCATTGTCTTGGCATTTTTGTATTGTCGTTGCATAACGTTGGCATTGTCTTGACATTTTTGTATTGTCTTTGCATTAGGTTGGCATTGTCTTGACATTTTTCTATTGCCGTTGCATTAGGTTGGCATTGTCTTGACATTTTTGTATTGTCTTTGTATTAGGTTGGCATTGTCTTGGCATTTTTGTATTGTCATTGCATTAGGTTGGCATTGTCTTGACATTTTTGTATTGTCTTTGCATTAGGTAGGCATTGTCTTGACATTTTTGTATTGTCTTTGCATTAGGTTGGCATTGTCTTGGCATTTTTGTATTGTCTTTGCATTAGGTTGGCATTGTCTTGGCATTTTTGTATTGTCTTTGTATTAGGTTGGCATTGTCTTGGCATTTTTGTATTGTCATTGCATTAGGTTGGCATTGTCTTGACATTTTTGTATTGTCTTTGCATTAGGTAGGCATTGTCTTGACATTTTTGTATTGTCTTTGCATTAGGTTGGCCTTGTCTTGGAATTTTTATATTGTCTTTGCATTAGGTTGGCATTGTCTTGGCATTTTTGTATTGTCGTTGCATAAGGTTGGCATTGTCTTGACATTTTTATATTGGCATTGCATTAGGTAGGCATTGTCTTGGCATTTTTGTATTGTTTTGCATTAGGTTGGCATTGTCTTGACATTTTTGTATTGCCGTTGCATAAGGTTGACATTGTCTTGACATTTTTATATTGTCTTTGTATTATGTTGGCATTTTTATATTGTCTTTGTATAAGATTGACATTGTGTTAACATTTGTATATTGCCTTTGTATTAGTTTGGCATTGTGTTGACATTTTGTGTATATTGTCTTTGCATTAGGTTGGCATTGTCTCGGTATTTTTATATTGTCTTTGCATTAGGTTGGCATTGTCTTGGCATTTTTGTATTGTCGTTGCATAAGGTTGGCATTGTCTTGACATTTTTGTATTGTCTTTGCATTAGGTTGGCATTGTCTTGACATTTTTGTATTGCCGTTGCATTAGGTTGGCATTGTCTTGACATGTTTGTATTGTCTTTGTATTAGGTTGGCATTGTCTTGGCATTTTTGTATTGTCATTGCATTAGGTTGGCATTGTCTTGACATTTTTGTATTGTCTTTGCATTAGGTAGGCATTGTCTTGACATTTTTGTATTGTCTTTGCATTAGGTTGGCATTGTCTTGGCATTATTGTATTGTCGTTGCATTAGGTTGGCATTGTCTTGGCATTTTTGTATTGTCTTTGTATTAGGTTGGCATTGTCTTGGCATTTTTGTATTGTCATTGCATTAGGTTGGCATTGTCTTGACATTTTTGTATTGTCTTTGCATTAGGTAGGCATTGTCTTGACATTTTTGTATTGTCTTTGCATTAGGTTGGCATTGTCTTGGCATTTTTGTATTGTCTTTGCATTAGGTTGGCATTGTCTTGGCATTTTTGTATTGTCTTTGTATTAGGTTGGCATTGTCTTGGCATTTTTGTATTGTCATTGCATTAGGTTGGCATTGTCTTGACATTTTTGTATTGTCTTTGCATTAGGTAGGCATTGTCTTGACATTTTTGTATTGTCTTTGCATTAGGTTGGCATTGTCTTGGAATTTTTATATTGTCTTTGCATTAGGTTGGCATTGTCTTGGCATTTTTGTATTGTCGTTGCATAAGGTTGGCATTGTCTTGACATTTTTATATTGGCATTGCATTAGGTAGGCATTGTCTTGGCATTTTTGTATTGTTTTGCATTAGGTTGGCATTGTCTTGACATTTTTGAATTGCCGTTGCATAAGGTTGACATTGTCTTGACATTTTTATATTGTCTTTGTATTATGTTGGCATTTTTATATTGTCTTTGTATAAGATTGACATTGTGTTAACATTTGTATATTGCCTTTGTATTAGTTTGGCATTGTGTTGACATTTTGTGTATATTGTCTTTGCATTAGGTTGGCATTGTCTCGGTATTTTTATATTGTCTTTGCATTAGGTTGGCATTGTCTTGGCATTTTTGTATTGTCGTTGCATAAGGTTGGCATTGTCTTGACATTTTTGTATTGTCTTTGCATTAGGTTGGCATTGTCTTGACATTTTTGTATTGCCGTTGCATTAGGTTGGCATTGTCTTGACATTTTTGTATTGTCTTTGTATTAGGTTGGCATTGTCTTGGCATTTTTGTATTGTCATTGCATTAGGTTGGCATTGTCTTGACATTTTTGTATTGTCTTTGCATTAGGTAGGCATTGTCTTGACATTTTTGTATTGTCTTTGCATTAGGTTGGCATTGTCTTGGCATTATTGTATTGTCTTTGCATTAGGTTGGCATTGTCTTGGCATTTTTGTATTGTCTTTGTATTAGGTTGGCATTGTCTTGGCATTTTTGTATTGTCGTTGCATTAGGCTGGCATTGTCTTGACATTTTTGTATTGTCTTTGCATTAGGTAGGCATTGTCTTGACATTTTTGTATTGTCTTTGCATTAGGTTGGCATTGTCTTGGCATTTTTGTATTGTCTTTGTATTAGGTTGGCATTGTCTTGGCATTTTTGTATTGTCATTGCATTAGGTTGGCATTGTCTTGACATTTTTGTATTGTCTTTGCATTAGGTAGGCATTGTCTTGACATTTTTGTATTGTCTTTGCATTAGGTTGGCATTGTCTTGGAATTTTTATATTGTCTTTGCATTAGGTTGGCATTGTCTTGGCATTTTTGTATTGTCGTTGCATAAGGTTGGCATTGTCTTGACATTTTTATATTGGCATTGCATTAGGTAGGCATTGTCTTGGCATTTTTGTATTGTTTTGCATTAGGTTGGCATTGTCTTGACATTTTTGTATTGCCGTTGCATAAGGTTGACATTGTCTTGACATTTTTATATTGTCTTTGTATTATGTTGGCATTTTTATATTGTCTTTGTATAAGATTGACATTGTGTTAACATTTGTATATTGCCTTTGTATTAGTTTGGCATTGTGTTGACATTTTGTGTATATTGTCTTTGCATTAGGTTGGCATTGTCTCGGTATTTTTATATTGTCTTTGCATTAGGTTGGCATTGTCTTGGCATTTTTGTATTGTCGTTGCATAAGGTTGGCATTGTCTTGACATTTTTGTATTGTCTTTGCATTAGGTTGGCATTGTCTTGACATTTTTGTATTGCCGTTGCATTAGGTTGGCATTGTCTTGACATTTTTGTATTGTCTTTGTATTAGGTTGGCATTGTCTTGGCATTTTTGTATTGTCTTTGCATTAGGTTGGCATTGTCTTGGCATTTTTGTATTGTCGTTGCATTAGGCTGGCATTGTCTTGACATTTTTGTATTGTCTTTGTATTAGGTTGGCATTGTCTTGACATTTTTGTATTGTCTTTGCATTAGGTAGGCATTGTCTTGACATTTTTGTATTGTCTTTGTATTAGGTAGGCATTGTCTTGGCATTTTTGTATTGTCTTTGCATTAGGTAGGCATTGTCTTGACATTTTTGTATTGTCTTTGCATTAGGTAGGCATTGTCTTGACATTTTTGTATTGTCTTTGTATTAGGTTGGCATTGTCTTGGCATTTTTGTATTGTCGTTGCATTAGGCTGGCATTGTCTTGACATTTTTGTATTGTCTTTGCATTAGGTAGGCATTGTCTTGGCATTTTTGTATTGTTGTTGCATTAGGTTGGCATTGTCTTGACATTTTTGTATTGCCGTTGCATTAGGTTGGCATTGTCTTGACATTTTTGTATTGTCTTTGTATTAGGTAGGCATTGTCTTGACATTTTTGTATTGTCTTTGCATTAGGTAGGCATTGTCTTGACATTTTTGTATTGTCTTTGTATTAGGTAGGCATTGTCTTGACATTTTTGTATTGTCTTTGCATTAGGTAGGCATTGTCTTGACATTTTTGTATTGTCGTTGCATTAGGCTGGCATTGTCTTGACATTTTTGTATTGTCGTTGCATTAGGTTGGCATTGTCTTGACATTTTTGTATTGTCTTTGCATTAGGTAGGCATTTTCTTGACATTTTTGTATTGTCGTTGCATTAGGTTGGCATTGTCTTGGCATTTTTGTATTGTCTTTGCATTAGGTTGGCATTGTCTTGGCATTTTTGTATTGTCTTTGTATTAGGTTGGCATTGTCTTGGCATTTTTGTATTGTCGTTGCATTAGGCTGGCATTGTCTTGACATTTTTGTATTGTCTTTGCATTAGGTTGGCATTGTCTTGACATTTTTGTATTGTCTTTGCATTAGGTTGGCATTGTCTTGACATTTTTGTATTGTCTTTGCATTAGGTTGGCATTGTCTTGACATTTTTGTATTGTCTTTGCATTAGGTAGGCATTGTCTTGACATTTTTGTATCGCCGTTGCATTAGGTTGGCATTGTCTTGTCATTTTTGTATTGTCTTTGCATTAGGTTTGCATTGTCTTGACATTTTTGTATTGTCATTGTATTAGGTTGGCATTGTCTTGACATTTTTGTATTGTCTTTGCATTAGGTTGGCATTGTCTTGACATTTTTGTATTGTCGTTGCATTAGGCTGGCATTGTCTTGACATTTTTGTATTGTCGTTGCATTAGGTTGGCATTGTCTTGACAGTTTTGTATTGTCTTTGCATTAGGTAGGCATTGTCTTGACATTTTTGTATTGTCGTTGCATTAGGTTGGCATTGTCTTGGCATTTTTGTATTGTCTTTGCATTAGGTTGGCATTGTCTTGGCATTTTTGTATTGTCTTTGTATTAGGTTGGCATTGTCTTGGCATTTTTGTATTGTCGTTGCATTAGGCTGGCATTGTCTTGACATTTTTGTATTGTCTTTGCATTAGGTTGGCATTGTCTTGACATTTTTGTATTGTCTTTGCATTAGGTTGGCATTGTCTTGACATTTTTGTATTGTCTTTGCATTAGGTTGGCATTGTCTTGACATTTTTATATTGTCTTTGTATTATGTTGGCATTTTTATATTGTCTTTGTATAAGATTGACATTGTGTTAACATTTGTATATTGCCTTTGTATTAGTTTGGCATTGTGTTGACATTTTGTTTATATTGTCTTTGCATTAGGTTGGCATTGTCTTGGTATTTTTATATTGTCTTTGCATTAGGTTGGCATTGTCTTGGCATTTTTGTATTGTCGTTGCATAAGGTTGGCGATGTCTTGACATTTTTGTATTGTCTTTGCATTAGGTTGGCATTGTCTTGACATTTTTATATTGTCTTTGTATTAGGTTGGCATTGTCTTGACATTTTTGTATTTTCTTTGTATTAGGTTGGCATTATCTTGGTATTTTTGTATTGTCGTTGCATTAGGTTGGCATTGTCTTGACATTTTTGTATTTTCTTTGTATTAGGTTGGCATTATCTTGGTATTTTTGTATTGTCGTTGCATTAGATTGGCATTGTCTTGACATTTTTGTATTGTTGTTGCATAGGTTGGCATTGTCTTTACACTTTTATATTGTCATTGCATTAGGTTGACATTGTCTTGGAATTTTTGTATTGTCGTTGCATTAGGTTGGCATTGTCTTGACATTTTTGTATTGTCGTTGCATTAAGTTTGCATTGTCTTGACATTTTTATATTGTCTTTGCATTAGGTTGGCATTGTCTTGGCATTTTTGTATTGTCGTTGCATTAGGTTGGCATTGTCTTGACATTTTTATATTGTCATTGCATTAAGTTGGCACTTTGCAATGTAATGTTATTTTTAACTTTCATTATCAATGTATTGTGTATTGCGGAATCAAACTCCCTAGCCCACGTATTATAATGCCTCAAACAATGGGAGAGAATTAATGGGTGGGTGTATTTTGACATCAATCGCAGAATATGAGTTTTTCCCCATCAGATAAGCTATTGTGTACAGTGGCGGCGGAATGGGGGGGGGGTTGCTTGGGAAGTCGCCCTCGAAAAACAGTTGGGGGGTCCAAACACATGTGTAGAGACAATGCATGTCGACGCACAGGACCTTGTCAATAAGTGTCGCTGGAACTATACTAGTTAGTAGTTAGAAACACTAGTTAGTACACAGAAAAAAACAAACAAAAATCACTCAAATATCATCAACCTAGGGGGCTACTTTGTATAGGGTTGGTTCGTCTCATCTCGGTTCGTCTCGGCATCGGTTTTTACGTTCTATCTTGGTAAACAGGTCCATGGTCATAATCAGTCGCAATGACATCTTCCGGATTTTCTCAGGTTGGGAGGAAAACTGTTGAGTTGTTTTACGATGTTGTCTCTCCCTATTCATGGATTGGTTTTGAGGTAAATGTATTGTAATTATTATATCGCTTTACTTGAAATATCACCATAAAACTTGAATTTGTTCTTCGTACACCGCAAAGATGCTGGGCACGGTAGAGTATGAAGTGGATATCATAAACTCCCAGAGTTGCAGTCAGATGTCAGGTCTACCTTTGATCACATGGACCATGCATGACCAATCCATCGATTAATTTGTTTATATTTCGTTTCAATAAAGACGAATATCATCGTCGTGGACTAGTGACACGTAATTTAAGTGTTGGAATGATAGATCAATACTGTCAATAGACAATAATAATGAATTTATTGCATCCACAGTTTCCATAGATGAACTTTGACCTGCATGGTCAGTTAAGTGCAATGACATTTACGTATGGACATATAGGTCATATGATCTGTGCTTCAAATGTGTGTTTTAGCAGATAGTTTGAAGCGAGGGAGTTAATACCTGCGCATGCGTCAGATGGCCTCAGCGTGTCATTGTTTACAAACAAGCGTCTACCATGAGCCGTTGCGGTTTTGGCGTGTGTTGTTATCGTCGCCTGGGACTCAATTTCCGCGCGTGCGCAGGTGACGACCCTCCTGCTTTAAAGCGGATGCTTGGATGTATTCATGCGAATAGACTGTAGCACATTTTAGCTGCTGTGTTTCCTGTTTATTCTAGATACTGGTACCTAAATCCATGCTAAATCATAACACCAGTGTATTGTCTTTTCTACCTCCAAGCTCAGACTCATGACTGTTATTTTTTTTCTCCCAGCTCAACAGCAGCCTTGTGCCACAACCAAAATCGTTTAATACTAATTATTTCAGGCTACTGTTCCTTTCAGCTCTGATTGAACTGAATTTAACTCTGGCAGATCTTGGCTTTCGTTCGGTCCCAGAACTTGTAACCAATTTTTATAAATACGTTTATTATTTTGTTTTTGTTTCCCAGCTACTGTGTAGATACAGACACAAATGGAATATAGATCTTAAGTTCAAACCATTCTTTCTTGGTGCTATCATGCACTATTCAAGTAAGTTCTCAATTCAAAATTTCAGTTCTAAATGAATGTTAAAATATATCAAGTTTGATAAATGCACTAACTATTCAATTTTCTGGAATCACAGTAATTTATTCATTGAATCATTATACCTTCTAATTATCAAATACTAGTAGGTCATTTCATGACCCCTAAAGGTCACACATCCTGGTACTTTTGTTGATATGGCAACAAACATACACAATTTTATTGAAGTACATGTACCTGTAGTTAAAACAAATAATTAAGTTGAGTTAATTGTGCTGAAATTTAAATATTATAATAAATTCATTTCTGATTTCCATGCCAACAGGAATATCAGGTAAAGATGCTTTCGGTGGAAAATTCATTGGTTTGCACAATCCACTGAGAATTTTTGTCCATTTACTAACTTACTGAATATTGTCCATGGAAATTTAGAACTTTTGTGAATATTTATCTTGGGATCATACTCTGAAAGTTTAACGACTCACAAAAGGCTGTTGTGAAGATTTTGAACATTAAATTTTTTTTGTTTTTTTTACAAGAAAACAGTCCACCTGGTTCTAATTTACATAAAGGGAATTATGCTGGCAAGGATTTGCATAGACTGCGAAGCTATTGTAATATTCCTCTCAATGCACCAAGTGATGTCGCAGAGGTGATGTTTGTGAAAGGTGAGAGTATTTCACTCCAAATGTATTAATAACCATGACAATAATATTTATTTGATGACAAAAGAAAACATGCATGTGCAGAGGTTTCACTTATTTCATTGAGAGAATTACAAGTTGTGTGCTCCAGACCAGAACAGTTTTTATTGATAGGATAGGATAGGATAGGATAGGATAGGATAGGATAGGATAGGATAGGATGGGATATTTTATTTGGAATGTACACAAAAACAATGCTTGAGTAAAGTCCAATATAAGAAACATAAAACACAACTAATCTAAAATAATTTTAAAATCTGAAATACAAAATTAACTAAAATGCTACAAACATATTTGTCTACACTTGAGAAAACATTAATAAACAATTCTCCATTTGATAAGGTTTGATAATCAGGTGAGTATATATATAAGTGCATAGAGGAATTATTTTCCTGTGTTCTGAAAAACTGTTTACAATGAAAAAATTAATGTTCTTCATCGCCCACATCATTAGAGTCACACTTGTTACATGATATATTGTAATCCAATCTAATCAGCAATATACAATATTACAAACATACATCAAACAGCAGTATTTTAAATTACCTGGTACATGTTTTTATGAAAACATATCTGGTCTTAATTCAACATATTGGGAATATTTTATACAGTTTTGTGATTTCTCACATGATTTCAGTGCAGGGTCGGTTTTCACTCATGTGTGCCAAATTGTTAAATAATCCAAGTTATTTTATATATTTTTTTTACAGGAACATTGTCAGCACAAAGGCTTTTAACAGCTATTTCAATGGATCTTGATGATAAAGCAGTGGAAGATGTATCGAGAGAGCTATGGCTTAGAATATGGTCAAAGGTAACAATTTCAGTTTGAATCTTTTTGTTTTTGTTCAGGTTTTTCGTTCTTTTTCCAATATTTGTTCGTCCAGTCGCTTGAGATAATGATAGACCCTAATGTGACTTGTTTTACCAGACCTTCAGAATTGTGATTGGTCAATTGGTTTGGTAGCCATCTTAAATCGGAAGTGGCCATTTTGAACATTCTGAATTTTTTGTTGGGATATTGGCTGTATACTTGTTTCACAAATAAAAACTACAGTGGTCATGTGACTTTTTCTGCGAGTTTTTTTTTCCAGAAAAACATCAAAACATGCTTAAAGATCTTTTTCATCAGACCCACTGAACATATTGATGTAAAACTCATTGTTTAGCATTTTATCATTATAATTACATTTTAAGCATATTTAAGTTTGAGAATTTGGAGGGTGGGTGGTTACATATTTTTTTATCCATCATTTTAGATTTCTTCAAAACAGAAAGTAGTTTTTTACTGATGTCTCAGTTATCCTATTTCTTCAAAATGAACTCCTTCAGACAGAAAAAAATAATTCAAGTTAGTCACATGGTTTCGACACCAATCTTTTATTTTTGACAACAATGGCCAAAAGTTTGATATTGTATATATATACGGTAACTTGTATGGCCACATTTTAAGGGAAGAATGAACAAAATTAATTAGTCTCAGGGTTTGGTTGCCGGTTTAATTTCTTACAAAAATGATCAACATTTTGGGTTTTTGTTTCTCATGAGTGCTTCAATTGATCCACTTGATACTTTGTATATAACATGTATGGCTAAAGCTTCTTATGAGAAAAATAGAATATTATTGATCAGTTGTTGGTTTGGTAGCCATCTTGGATTTTCAGCAAAAATGGCCACAATTTGGGGCCCATGACACATCAACTTGTACTTTTGTGTGTAGTATGTATGACCAAAGCATCTTCTGAGAAGAATTAGAGCTCTGATTGAAATCTTGTATAAACAAACAATGTATATACGTTGTAGGTCTCATGCCACTAATTAACCAATGGCTGCTCGTAGCCAATTTAAATGCTTTGCAAGAACCAATGAAATTTTTTAAATAATTTTTTTCTCAGGTGCTCCCTGTTTGAGGGCGTAATCATCCAAGCGGCTGTGTACCTGTGGGTTTATTCTGTTTGTATTTGGATGTTCTAATCTTGGTATTTTTCCAGTGATTTCTCTAGGTGCAATCCAAATACAGTAGGTGTGTCTTGTTTACCTGAGATTTGTAAGAGTTTGAGCTGGCCAACATGTTAGTTTTTTTCATATGGTTGATTACTGGCATGTTGATTTCCCATTTTTGAGCCATGTTTTCAACTTTCTTCATCATTTTCATATAGCAATCTTGTCATATGTTAACATTGTTGTCTATGGAAATTCAATTAGTGGTATGAGCCCTGTATACATTGCATGGAACCCATATTGAAACATGACACCATTATATAGTGACTCCATGTGGTGCTTCAAGAATTATTAGATTTTTTAAAATCATAATATTTGACTAAGGATTATATGGCTTCACAAATAAATTAACATAAACAAAAAAAATTTGTATTTTTAAATGGGTACGTCATATGTATTACCGGTAAAATCTTATGTTGAAAAAGATCTTTCCCATTGAGTACAATTTATTTTTTATTCTGTAATCCAGCTTCAAATGTGTTTGGTATTTATTTGTATCTGTAATGCACATATATTTTTTATTGAAACTTGGTCAAAATTAGAAATAACAAGTAACAAGTTCTGCCTTTAGCTTAGAAACTTGTGTATTCTGGTGTAAAAAACACTTGGGGGGGGGTGCGGGTGGTGGTGATTTCACTGCATAAGGGTTTGATAATTCATCACACTGGGAAACAAGTGAGTGAATTGTGTGAGCCAGAAATCACCCCCCCTTCCCAATTCTTGTTCTGGAACTGACTGATGGCGCTATAATGCAAAGCTCATGTATTCCAGAAAATTATCCCTATGTGGCTATAGCATTATTGTGACTGAAAATGCAATATTAAAATTAGGATCTTTTTAAGATATTAATTGTTGTTTGATACTGTATGCTGATTAGTAAAATCTGGACGACTAGAGTGAGAACTGATCGACCTTTTCACTTATTTTGATGAATATGGATATTCATTCCAAGTACTAGTATATTATTTACATTTATTAAACAGGTGACAGGAATTTAAAGTCTTCAATATAAATTGGTTAGAATTTTGATGGCGCCAATCAAACTGTGAAAGTGAGAAGGTTGTCACCTGTGCATGTGCGGGAATTGAGTCCCAAGCGACGATAACACATGCTAAAAACGCACAGGCTCGTGTGTAGATGCTTGATTGTAAACAATGACATGCTATGGCCATCTGGCGCATGCGCAGGTGACGACATCTCCACTTTAAATCTTGCGAAGTTATTTGTGATAATTTATGTTCTAGCAGGGCTAATTTTGATTCTCATCATTGAACAGTGAAAATATAAAAAATCACACTGATTTGAAGAATATCTTTACTGGTCAAATTGAGAAGGAGAGTAAATTTCTCACTCCATTCTTGCACTTTTTACCAATAGTGACATTTGATTGAGGTTCATCATGAGTTTAAAATGTTTTTCTTGCAGCCTACATTTGATGAAAAAATATAAATCATCTGATACATGTATGTTAAACAGTGTTCAAAATTGCATGTTCTCATTCATATTGCAAATAATGAATGTGTATCCTACATGTATACTTATATACTATATTTGTATTTATGACAGGACGAAGATATCACTGAAGCAGACAGTCTCTTAGCAGTGAGTATTGGGGGTTTAAACTTCCTTATCAACCGTTCCACCACCGGACTTCATCACTCAAATTTGTCTTCACTTTTTAGCTCCGCTGTCGACTTTGTCGAGCAAAGCTTATCATATGAGTGATTGTCCGTCGTTGTCCGTAGTCTGTGTCAATGTTTTACCTTTCCGACTTCTTCTTGCAAACTACTAGCCTGAATGCTTTGATACTTGGTGTATATGTACCTTGGGTAGACCTCTCTTAGATTTGTTCATTTCATGTTGATATCTTCAATTCTCTAATTTTGGTGAATATTTTTGTCATTTTTTGTAAAAAGTAATATTTTCGACTTCTTGTTTAAAAACCGCAAGTTCAATTGATTTGATATTACATATATAGGTACTACATGTGGACCTCTCTCAGATTTGTTCAATTTGTAATGATATCTTTGGTTCTCTAAATTTGGTGAATATTCTTGTCATTTTTGGTAAAAAGTGATATTTTCGACTTCTTGTTAAAAACCGCAAGTCCAATTGCTTTAATATAACATATATAGGTACTACATGCTGTGGACCTCTTTCAGATTTGTTATTTTCGTGGTGATATTTTCAATTATCTAATTTTGATGATTATTTTTGTCATTGTTGGTGAAAAGTGATATTTTTGACTCCTTTTTGAAAACAACAAGTCCCATTGCTTTGATACTATTCATATTGTTCATTTTCTAATGATATCTTCTGTACTTTAATTGAAATGTGCATTCCTAACAGCGGAGCTATCTCAGCCGACCGGCTGCTTGTTTGTTTATATTCTTCAATATTTTTGAAAATCAACCCTAATTGTAGAGCAAACAGACAAAATTTGTGTTAATTTTCAGTTTTTACTCAAAAAATTTAATTATTTTTGTCCCAATCTTCTGAAGGAAAGTGCAGACTATAAATGGGACTATTTTGTCAATCTGTTATGAAAAGAGAGAACTGGTGGTAAAAAGGTTAAGTCACAATTAAAACGCAGTCACATATTTTCATATTAGATACAGATTCTATTCATTAAGCTACTTTTAGTTGTCATATTGAATGCATGGGTATATAATTGAGCAAACAAGAATTTGGATAAATATTTTTCACAATTTGATGTCCCGTAAATGGAGAGTGATAACTATTCTAATTCACAATGTAACAATGCCAAACCAAATATTATAATCCATCAAAGTGATTGGATGTGAGTGTTATTTGTATTTAGGCCGCAACAAATGCTGGAATTCCTATGGAAAAAGCCAAGATACTTCTTACAAGAGTTAAAGATCAGGATGTGAAGGATAAGCTGAAAGAGAGAACAGAGACAGCATTGAGTCATGGGGTATGTTTACTGTTATACTTCTCAAGTTAATTTTTTATGTCTAACTTTATGACTGCCAACTGTGACAGCTTTCACAATGTCCACAAACCTATGGGCTGTTTCTTGGCATGACCACAATGGGGCTCTACTATCTACTGTTACTCTGTATGACCAAAATGGGGCACTAGCCCCTGTTACTCTGACCACAATGGTTACGCAACTGTTACTCAACTGACCACAATGGAGAATTTTGACCACATGGTACTGCTTGCAATGGGAGTCACTTATGTTTGTCTAAATTTGTTTACAAAAATGCGTGATAATTTATATATTTATTTCAGGCCTTCGGAGCACCCACTATATTAGTTCATGTTGATGGCAAAGCTCATATGTATTTTGGATCTGATAGAATGCCGCTTATAGCACATTTACTGGGTAAGTATGTCAAAGTGTAGATTAAATTAGGGTACGCACACTTTTATGTGTATGTATGAAATCACGCTGTGAATTTGATGTCAATATTTTATCACCTTCATAACATTTTGCAAACAAACATTTTTTTAAACAAATGCTGTTCAAAAGCTATATATCCGACTTTTAGATTGATCTCTGTGTGTTCAAATTCAAACTTCATTCATACATCTTACATAATATTACACATATGCATATTAATTTGTTTTCACGATCTGATTCAAGATCAACAAATGGCAGTCATTTTTCACCAAAAATCAAATATTTCTAGCATTCCGGAACCGAATCTTGGTCGTTTATGAATCGATTTCGTTCATGCTTGGTACATACATTAGACATTATTGGTTCTTGATGCACGTCATTTTGTTCTTCAAATAGAATTCATTATGGCTGACTGGTAGCCATTTTGTTTTAATGAATGCAGTTTTAGAGCCATATCTCTGATATGCTTTGACTGATTATGTTCAAATTTCATATATCCATCAAACATCATGTAATAGATATACAGATGTATTGGTTTGACGATCTGGTTAACAATTTTTGATTGGCGGCCGTTTTGTTTTAATTAATGCAGTTCTATTGTCATATTTCTGACATGCTTTGACTAATTATTTTCAAATTTTATATATTAATTGTACATCATAGATATTCATCAGCTTCTGGATCCATATTGCTGACTTGTTTATATTCCAAATATATTACTATAAACAAAACTATTTATCTTAAATTTGATAACTAACAAGGACTGTGCCATGCTTGGCTTGTTATTTTTGACTCCCATGTGCGAAGCACAAAATGGGAGTCTTTGCAGTTAGTGTGTCTGTATGTGTGTATGTGTGTATGTGTGTATGTGTGTATGTGTGTGTGTATGTGTGTATGTGTGTCCGACTGTTCCACTGCTATCTCAAGAACCATACATCGGTTTTTGATGAAACTTGGTGCATAGATGCTCTGGGCCAATGCGCAGATTTGATTAGGTTTTGGTAAAAATCCATGCTCGTTAATTACCTAATTTGCATGATAATTAGCTAATTTTTAGCTGTTCTATGACTGTTCCACTGATATCTAAAGAACCACTCATTGGATTTTGATGAAACTTGGTACATAGATGCTCTGAACATATGCGCAGATTTGATTAATTTTTGGTAAAAATCCGTGCATATTAATTACCTAATTTGCATGATAATTAGCTATTTTTTAGTGGTTCCATGACTGTTCCACTGATATCTAAACAACCACTCATTGGATTTTGATGAAACTTGGTACATAGATGCTCTGAACTAATGCTAGGTTTTGATTAGTTTTTGGTAATAATCCGTGGATACTAATTACCTAATTTGCATAATGATTAGTCAATTTTCGGTTTTTCCACTGATATCTCGAGTACTAATCATCACATTTCAATGAAACTTGGTACATAGATGTCATACGACACTGCACAGACCTGATAGTTTTTATGGTAATATCAGTACATATTAATTACCTAATTTGCATAATTAATTAATTTTCAGCATTTGATATAAGTAGTTAGCATTACATTTCAATGAAACTTGGTACTTACATACTCAAGGACTATGCAGAGATTGATTGTTTTCGATAAATATTTGTGCATATTAATCACCTAATTTGCATAATTAGTTAATTTTCAGCTTTTCCATGGGTATCTCAAGTACTAATCATCGCATTTCAATGAAACTTGGTACATAGATCCTTTAGGACTATGCAGAGACCTGATTAGTTTTAGGGTAATTAATTTTGCATATTAATTACCTAATTTGCATAATTAATTTTCAGCTTTTCTACTGATATCTAAAGTACTAATCATCACATTTCAATGAATCTAGAATTATGCAGACCCAATTAGTTTCCGGTAAATATTTGTGCATATTAATCACCTAATTTGCATAATTAACCAACTTTCACACTGATATCTCAGGTACTAAACATCACATATCAATGAATGTACATGGATGCTGTAGGACAATAGACAGACCTGAATAATTGTGGGTTAAAATCTGTACATATTAATTACCTAATTTGCATAATTAACCAATTTTAAGCTTTCACACTGATATCTAAAGTACCGTAAAAACTCCAAAATTTCGACCGGTTTTAAATAATTGGTGTTAGAAATGTGACGTGTTTTTAGAGTCAAAATTAAGGTGCATTTTCGGACGGTCGAATTTTTCAGAATAGAAATCAGCAAATGAAAAAATGGGGATGATAGACAGTGTGCTTCATTAGTTTTTAAAAAATGCAATGTCCGTCAATTGACGTAAACTTCCTCATGTTTCACGGTAAAAGCAAAGGTCGTGGCCGAGTTGTAACTCAAAATCTAAACAAAGTCATCAATCAGTGAGTATTATGACAAGCAAAACAAAACATCAAGACGCGGAGAAGAGGTCAGCACAAAACTAATAGGTCAAAAGACAAAGCTGTCTCGCACTACCTAGGAAAACTTGCGAATGTTCGAAGTACAGGTACCCATTGGACAAAAGATACATGGAAGTTTAGCAAACTATCTCCCCGACCCAGTGCAATGTATCCGGTTAGAATCAAAGCTCACGTGTCCCTTATTTGAGGGACCAAATTCTGCCGTAAATTCGCCCTTGGATTAAAAAATAAAATGGGATTTAAGAAAATAAAATGGGACTTTTAAGGTGTATTTTGGCGTCATTTTTCGGACATTTCAATCAATCCTGCCGGCTAAAATAGAGTAAGTTTTACCGTAGTCATTGACGTCTGTCTATTCAAGAGTACACGTGTATGATTTTTATCGTGACTAGCGTGAGCGGGTAAGCTTCCTTTCGAGAATGAGCTGTTATCACTGTGAACAATGTTAAATTATTCTTCAGATGACCAGTTTATTTTTTAAAAACAACTAATTTTTTTATTTAAAAAAAATCATGCCGTTTTCGCATCAAAATCCAAGCCAAAATATCGTACTACAACATCAATCTCTTCCACATTGCGTTCAATAACATTAACATATTTAAATAAGCTATGGTAATTTGAACACGTTGGCGTCATCCAGCTTTTTGATTGGTTAATTAGCGATTTGACCTATTTGACCTAAGAGAACATGGCGGATATCCTACAGCATCAAACGTTTATACGAGACCGGAATCATTCGCTTACGATGAAACTAAGTTGACTTTTATTTGTATTTCATAACCATTCAACAAATTTATTTTGTGTACATTATTATAATCACTACTGAGTACAGTAATAATCAACAATTCAGAAACGCAGCATGCCGAGATTTTTGTGTTCGTTTTTATTTGAAACTTCGTTTATTTAGAATATATTTTCGTTACCAATAAAATAAAAATCTCTCAGTCAATCAGAAACCCGGATTCATGCCTTCAAGGAAGGTCCCGTTTGAACGCTCACATCGTTTTTTTTTTCGTTTGGGGGAAAACTAAAACTGGTCGCAATTTTCGAATAAGAATGAGTCGGCAATTTTTAGTGGAGTCGAAAATTTGGAGTTTTCACGGTACTAATTATTCCATTTCAATGAAACTTAGTACAAAGATGCTCTAGGACAATGTACAAACCTAATTAGTTTGGGGTAAAAATCTGTTCATATTAATTCCCTAATAAGCATAATAATTCATAATTTTTTGGTTCTAATCACATTTCAATTAAACTTGGAGACATAGATTTTCTGTTACATTGCGCAGACCTCATTAGTTTTACACTCAAATCTGGTCATATTAATTTTCTGATTTGCATAATTAGTTTTCAGCTAAGTAATTTCGAATTATATTTAATGTGTCTCCAATACTCTCAGCACATGGGAGTTCTTTCTAAGCTTTCTTTGATTTTATACAGGTGAGAAATATGAAGGTCCTTTGCCTGAACTTTCCAAGTTATAAGCTATTACTTAGAAGTTTGATTTGCAATGACATCACCACTCACCACAAAGAACTTCAATCCACAACAAAGTCACATTGATGTGAAGTCTATTTAATCTGGGAAATGTGAAAATTATTGATGTACGATAAAAAATAATATATATATATATATATATATATATATATATATCAGTTCTTTTTATTTAGATCATGGCAATTTTTTGGTCAGAGCGCCCTCTAGTTTTGTGGAGAATCATGTTCATTTGGAATGCTCTGATTGGATGGAAGTTCAAGCCTAGCAAGGTGTGATAGAATTGGCCTGTTATGTTCAGATTCAAATAAGCATGAACCACTAATTTGACAGGGAAGTGATACTTATAATGCAGCAAGCTGTTCTAATTGCTGTTGTGGTAGAGTTTTTCTATTTTCCTGTCAAATGCATTTATTGGTCCACTGAAAAATGAAAATAATGTTCCCTGTAACTTAGACTCTTATTGATCAAGGCATTTTAAAAATCATGGGTGTTAACTCCCCTCAAGTTATGACCCGTTGTCCCCTACAGAATAATGGTTGCATCTAATATTAAAATAAAGATGGCGGAGTATAGCGTTGATTCATCTCGTTCTACTCTGGATTACTTGGAGTCAATAAAGATCCTAGAAAGTTAGTATTTATATGCCTGTGTGTTTTTTGTTTGTTTGTTTTTTCACTGTCTTTGACTTTCCCAGTATGTTTGTTGCTGTTGACAACAATTCAGTCCTCTGCCAGGCTTCAGTCAATGTTTTTCTTCACTACCTACCCAACTCCTCGTCGGGCACTATGTAGCTGGTGTGGTATATTTATCACAGACAGTAGGGCAATTGTCACATTTAGTGCTCCAAGAAAATATTCTCTGTCCATGTGTATTTATATAAATAGATGCAGTTTCTTTGGCTTGAATAACGATCACTGGCTTCGTACATACAGGTATACTGGTTTACCTGTTTCTAGTTGAAATATAGCCAATCTTATTAACCAAGACAGTTGGACATTTGCCACATGTCACAACACTCATTTCCAAGTGCCATAGCTTGAAACAAGTAGTCAAATCTGATATTGGCTGGAGCTTTAGTTTATATGGACATGGTAAATGGCAAACTAGATGGTCAGAAAGTAATAAAAATAATCACAGCTTTACTCCACCCACCCCACTATGAAGTAAAAGGCTGTTTATAAGGCCATGTATGATGGTTTCATTTTTCTTATGGAAAACAATTTTAATTAAAAACTTCTATGCTCCTGTACCCAACCGTGGGGGTTCATCACACTAAACAACAGGTGTCACTATTACTAAGATAAATGTACTTTTTTTTCATTAAAATTACTGATATATATATATATATATATATAATGGTGACTTTATGTTGGGACAATTGTTTTTTAAATTGGGGAATATTATATTGTAAATAAATGTCAGGATGGTGAGTGAAATGAATTATTTTTAATAAAGATTATTATTAAAACCATTTGCAATGAAGTGTTTGTGATATTGTATGCATTGTTTATGACAGTGAATACAACTCTTGATGTAATGTGCTGTATATAATGTTATTTTTTTCAACAATTATAGAAATCACAATCAAATGGAACATAAACCAGCATAATTCTTACCTAAACTCACAGTTTATAATTCTCAACAAACAAAAGAACTATTATTCATGAAATTATTGATTTATTAAGCCAACAATCATGTCTGTGTGAAGACATACAAGTTGTTTTAGTTTTTTTTAATTATATTTGATGTTCAAAGGATAAAGGGGTTGGATATTTAAGACAAAGTTTTGGAAAGTGTCTATTTTGCATCCTAGCTATGTTCCTCTATCACTCAGACACTAAAACTGCTTGACACAATGATGAGTCATAATTGTTTGCTTATACAATATTTCATTTCATGACAATCAATTATTTTTCTTTGAAAGTATATGTTTGTCTCCCAACTTAGTAGCACATAACACATATTACTGATTGGTTGCACAGCTACTGATTCTTTTTTCACCAGCCATCAGAAACCATAAGATTTCACAATTTTGTGCTGCTTTCAAAAGTTGTTCATTTTAAATGTCAAAACCTATGCACTTTGGGTGTAAAATAAACTTCGTTAGTATTTTACCCTAAAGCTTGTATTACAACTATAGGTGCTTTAATTCTGTGCCTAGCTGCACATGCTTGGTATTAAATTCTTCGAATAGTACAGATATGATGTTGGTCATTAATCTTAAGATAGTCCGAAACAACGTTAAGTATATGAGTAAATTAACATATAACGACTGCAAAAAAGATAAACTTATATAACGACTGCACCACAGATAAATATTGTGTTCCTTTTTTGCCTGGAAAAAGTCTGACTCGCATTTATTCCAACAATATATTCAACAATGTATGAGCTGTACAAAAATCGTCATATTAGAATGTGTTGAAGGCACAACATTGCATTTTTTTATTATCTGTTACTTACGTTAAATATTCAACATTTCATTTTATCTAAAAACGTGAATACATCATTATATAAGAGAGAAAAAACGTTGTTAGATTGATATTGGAGTATGGCTACTATTAGGTCTCCCGTTTCGTAAGACAGTAATTCTCCTGTAATATCGTAGAAATTCAATAATGTCTAAAAATCGTATTTCGATCGATATTATAGATTGTTCGTTTTGAAGTTCCTCTGTTTTTGGACTAGTAATTCTCCGATAGAGACGAAGGATCCGAATATCGATTATAATTTAATACCTCTAGTAGTCAAGACAAAATGATAATTGTCCGATATTAGACAACTCTTTGATATATTGATAATTGATTGATAATGTTTTGATAATTATATGGTAAAAAACATGTAGTATCACGTCTTCTGTGGTAAATTGTTTTCATTTTTGTACTAGACGGCACTTTTGCAATGATTTTATTCTTTTAAACTGTTTTCTTTGAAAACGGCCAAAGAAGGGAATTCAGCATGAAAGTATATTATAGTCTTTCTTGTATTTTAACTGCATACCTTTTCTACAATATTTCTGCATATTATGTTTTACATTTACAATTTGTCTATCGTTATTGTCGTTTACAATAAATTATCAACAGATGATAACATCTCAATAACACCTTTCACAATAAAAAAGAAAATGGGGTAGTGACTATGGAACATTGAACAGCGCGTAAAAGTCAGATGCTGTGTGTAGACTACAACGATGTTTTGTTACTCAACCGTCGTGTTTAGTTTGTGTTTTAGTGTGTATGCCAACCGATGATACACTGGACACAAGTTCACTCTGCAAACGAATGCAGCCACACGGTTAACACTAACTAGAAGAAGCGCCTACTAAACATTTTAAAATGTAGAGAATTTAGGGGGTTCACAGAATTTCAATGGCAGTTATAAATACAATTTATCGTCATTGTGTTTGTTTTTATTTTTCTTAGTCTGGGTGGAATGATAACCACATTACGTATTACTGTACTACGTCATTTAAAAAAATAATTAACGATGAATACTTAGATTATTGAAACTTCAGACTAATGAACCCGCGAAAAAATAAACCCTCGGACTGATAAACCCTATTAACCCTCGAAATATCGACCTGTAACCCAACGAGAACACTGGCTCTTGCTGACAAATTTTTGTTTTGTTTTTGTTTATTTTCCCGTGATCAGCTGTCCGTGTCCCGTTTCAGGGGCAGGCGAGGCCCATCATTTGTCGGTACCTCGAGTGTAAGTAGTCTTGAACCCCCCAAAAATTGAACATATGAAGAAAGCAGTCACATAAATAAAAAAAACGACAAGTTAAGTGGTACGTAGGTCAAAGGTTACACAAAATGGCCCTGCCGGTCAAGAAAACAGTTGAACTGTTTTACGATGTTTTGTCTCCGTATGCGTGGATTGGATTCGAGGTGAGCATTTTAAATTATTGATTTGTTAATAGCTTTTGTTTCCTGTGCATGATACTATGTTCATCTATGCTTCTAGACGCTTTTTGCGACGGTTTTCCTTGTGTTGCCGCCCACACACCCTGGCCGCATATCGAAATAAACACTGATGGATACACAAGGGCCTGGCGATCTATTCGTGTTAATACATGGAAGTCTATGTCCCCGTGCTCAAAGTAATAGAAATTATATGTAATGACACTAATAGATCGTCAGACCGCTGTGGATAGATAGATGCAAATTAAAATTAAAATAGAAAGCACTACTGTAGTACTGAACATCATCGTATCGTGGTCCGCCAGGATATTATATGTCATATACTCCTGTCAGTCAATGAATGCAAACATATTGTTTTTATTATGATATTTTTCAAATGTGTCTATAAGAGGTACCAGAATTGTCTGTATACATGTAGTATGCTTGTATCTATGTTTGTCTTTCTATAGATATTGTGTAGATACAAATACAAGTGGAACATTGACCTTAAATTAAAACCATTCTATCTTGGTGCTATCATGAGTCGTGTCGGTGAGTTAATTAACAGTTGCTGTTTCGTGATTATTATATTTCAAAACATTAAAGATGTATTGAAGATACATCGTGTAGTATATAAAGTTATGAAGCAACTTTGGCCATCAACCCTATTCAATAATTGTTCCAATTTTGCAGGTTAGCCTAATTATCATACGTGATAAAAATATGCACAGGAAATGTCATCTCTTCATTGGGGGTGATGTGGAAAGTGATTATGCCATTTTCTGTACTCAAAAAATGTTGGTTTCAATGGATCCATTTTTTTCATCGGGGTGGGGGGACGGTAGAATTTTTAATGAAGAGATTACGCTTGCTCTGCCACTACCACTACAAATCATTTCATGGAAGGCTAGTTCTTGTCAACGGTTGTTTGATAATAGCAGAACACCGAAATATGAACTTACACAAAATGGTACAAAGGATGTTTAAATAACATAAATGCTTCAGCTTTATTCAACTTTATACAATTAATTTAGTTGTGATATATTAATTTTGTATATATATTGTTTATTATTGCCATGCAATGCAAAGTTTAAAAACAGTGATTATTACATTTTATATGTATGTAGAACAAATGAATAAACTTCAAATGACTGATAATAATTTGGCCAATCACAATGCCTTAAATATACCTTTCGTATCTTCTTTGCATTGAATGAAATACAAGGATCTCCAGGATAAATGTTTTATCAATATTATTTAAATCATTCCTTTTTGAAATTCACCGTAACCTCGCCCGGTAAATGTTTTTACAAAAGTGTATTAATTTTTCTATAACACATTCATTCATTTGATGACACAGAATTTCCGTAATTTCCGCGTAATAACAGAATTGGTATTTATATATTTAATGTGCCATAGACCCTTTCAATATACTTTTCACAAAACAAACCTGCATAACTTTTTCAATATTGAAATTTCTCAAAATTTTAACGCATTTATTGACCAGTGAGTAGTAATGTCCAAAATTAGCATAAAACTATAAAATGTTTTCAAGGAAACAATTTCATGTTATACCTTGAGTGGTTGTACGTTTTACCTGAGCTTATTTTATATAATATATAGTATAGGTATCTATGAAAAACATGGGTATTATGTGTCATCGATGTCCTACTTTTATTTTCAAGTTTAATTTCAGAAAACAAACCTCCATGTCGTAATAAGAAGTTGTATTCGAGAATAGATTTACATCGATTGAGTGACTATTATCAGATACCTTTCAATCAACCAAATGATATTGGTAACATTGTAATGGTGAAAGGTAAGTCAACCAAATTATATTGTTATTATTGTGGTGGTGTAAGGTAAGATAACCAAACAATATTGATAACATTGTAATGGTGATGTAAGTTATATTACACTAAAGAAAAGGGTAACAATAACTCTGCGTTAACCTTATATATGTATGCATAGATGACTCTCACCCTGACAGAACTGATTCGTAATCAGAACACCTTATTTGACAGAACTGATGAAAAATCGTAATCAGACCCTCTCATACTGAACAGAACTGACGAGAATTCATAATCAGACCATTTCACTGAACGGAATTGATGAGAATTCATAATCAGACCATCTAAAATAAAACAATCTCACTGGACAGACATGATTAGAACTCGTAGTCAGACTATTCTCACTAAACAGAACTGAGGAGAACTCTTAATCAGACCATCCCACTGAACATAACTGATGGAAATTCGTATTTAGACCATTTTCACTGAACATAACTGATGGGAATTCATAACCAGACCATCTTATTTGACAGAAGTGATGGGAATTCATAATCAGACCATCTTATTTGACAGAAGTGATGGGAATTCATAACCAGACCATCTTATTCGACAGAACTGATGGGAATTCATAATCAGACCATCTTATTTGACAGAAGTGATGAGAATTCATAATCAGACCATCTTATTCGACAGAAGTGATGGGAATTCATAATGAGACCATCTTATTTGACAGAACTGATGGGAATTCATAATCAGACCATCTTATTTGACAGAAGTGATGGGAATTCATAATCAGACCATCTTATTTGACAGAACTGATGGGAATTCATAATCAGACCATCTTATTCGACAGAAGTGATGGGAATTCATAATCAGACCATCTTATTTGACAGAAGTGATGAGAATTCATAATCAGACCATCTTATTCGACAGAAGTGATGGGAATTCATAATCAGACCATCTTATTTGACAGAAGTGATGGGAATTCATAATCAGACCATCTTATTTGACAGAAGTGATGGGAATTTATAATCAGACCATCTTATTTGACAGAAGTGATGGGAATTCATAATCAGACCATTTTATTCGACAGAAGTGATGGGAATTTATAATCAGACCATCTTATTTGACAGAACTGATGGGAATTCATAACCAGACCATCTTATTTGACAGAAGTGATGGGAATTTATAATCAGACCATCTCATTTGACAGAAGTGATGGGAATTCATAACCAGACCATCTTATTTGACAGAAGTGATGGGAATTTATAATCAGACCATCGTATTTGACAGAACTGATGGGAATTCATAATCAGACCATCTTATTTGACAGAAGTGATGAGAATTCATAATCAGACCATCTTATTTGACAGAACTGATGAGAATGCATAATCAGACCATCTTATTCGACAGAAGTGATGGGAATTTATAATCAGACCATCGTATTCGACAGAACTGATGGGAATTCATAATCAGACCATCTTATTTGACAGAAGTGATGGGAATTCATAATCAGACCATCTTATTCGACAGAACTGATGGGAATTCATAATCAGACCATCTTATTTGACAGAACTGATGAGAATTCATAATCAGACCATCTTATTTGACAGAAGTGATGGGAATTTATAATCAGACCATCGTATTCGACAGAACTGATGGGAATTCATAATCAGACCATCTTATTCAACAGAACTGATGGGAATTCATAATCAGACCATCTTATTTGACAGAACTGATGAGAATTTATAATCAGACCATCGTATTTGACAGAAGTGATGGGAATTTATAATCAGACCATCTTATTTGACAGAAGTGATGGGAATTTATAATCAGACCATCTTATTTGACAGAAGTGATGGGAATTTATAATCAGACCATCTTATTTGACAGAACTGATGGGAATTCATAATCAGACCATCTTATTTGACAGAAGTGATGGGAATTCATAATCAGACCATCTTATTTGACAGAACTGATGGGAATTTATAATCAGACCATCTTATTTGACAGAACTGATGGGAATTTATAATCAGACCATCTTATTTGACAGAACTGATGGGAATTCATAATCAGACCATCTTATTTGACAGAAGTGATGGGAATTTATAATCAGACCATCTTATTTGACAGAAGTGATGGGAATTTATAATCAGACCATCTTATTTGACAGAAGTGATGGGAATTCATAATCAGACCATCTTATTTGACAGAACTGATGGGAATTTATAATCAGACCATCTTATTTGACAGAACTGATGGGAATTTATAATCAGACCATCTTATTTGACAGAACTGATGGGAATTCATAATCAGACCATCTTATTTGACAGAAGTGATGGGAATTTATAATCAGACCATCTTATTTGACAGAAGTGATGGGAATTCATAATCAGACCATCTTATTTGACAGAACTGACGGGAATTCATAATCAGACCATCTTATTTGACAGAACTGATGGGAATTCATAATCAGACCATCTTATTTGACAGAAGTGATGGGAATTTATAATCAGACCATCTTATTTGACAGAAGTGATGGGAATTCATAATCAGACCATCTTATTTGACAGAACTGATGGGAATTCATAATCAGACCATCTTATTTGACAGAAGTGATGGGAATTTATAATCAGACCATCTTATTTGACAGAACTGATGGGAATTTATAATCAGACCATCTTATTTGACAGAAGTGATGGGAATTCATAATCAGACCATCTTATTTGACAGAACTGATGGGAATTTATAATCAGACCATCTTATTTGACAGAACTGATGGGAATTTATAATCAGACCATCTTATTTGACAGAACTGATGGGAATTCATAATCAGACCATCTTATTTGACAGAACTGATGGGAATTTATAATCAGACCATCTTATTTGACAGAAGTGATGGGAATTTATAATCAGACCATCTTATTTGACAGAAGTGATGGGAATTCATAATTAGACCATCTTATTTGACAGAAGTGATGGGAATTCATAATCAGACCATCTTATTTGACAGAACTGATGGGAATTCATAATCAGACCATCTTATTTGACAGAAGTGATGGGAATTCATAACCAGACCATCTTATTTGACAGAAGTGATGGGAATTTATAATCAGACCATCGTATTCGACATAAGTGATGGGAATTCATAATCAGTCCATCTTATTCGACAGAACTGATGAGAGAAACCTTTAAAACTATTCTTAATCAACTGAAATAATGAGAATTCATATTTTGACCATTTTCATCCAACGAAACACATATGAATTTGTAATCTGATAATCAAACCAACCCTCTTACCAGTTCTAGTGATGCAAGTCAGTTGTATGCTTTGTTTCTTGATAAGTAAGAACATATTAGTTCTCATCTGGAGTCTTGTGAATGACAATGTGTGTTCACAAACTGTTTGAAATGACTAGTTCATGTAAAATCATTGCAACCCACCAGGATCGTTATCGGCACAAAGGCTACTAACAGCTATTTCAATGGACCTCAATAATGAAGCTGTGGAAAATGTGTCCAGACAGCTATGGCTCAGAATTTGGTCAAAGGTAAAACTTTTAATAATTGTTCATGGATGTTGTCATGTCATGTGATGGAGTGGCAGTTTTCACATCAAAATTTGGGATTGAGAGAAGACGCCTTGATTCTGCAGCACATTGAATAACAAATGCAAGTAATTAAAAGGACATAAGTGTTGTGTTGTTTGTTTCCTTGCCATTAGAAATTATTACAAGCCATTGGCACATTCTTTCTGTATAATTCTACAAGTTACTGGAAACGTTTTTGCCAGTGTAGGAATGCAATATAAACAACTGAACATTAGTTTTCAGATATTTAATTAAACACAAATTTAATCACTTAAAATATCATTGATGAAAATTTACTTGTTCATTATATAATATCCAATAGAATGAAGATATTACTGAAGCAAGAAGTATTGTAGCAGTAAGTATAAAGATTTATAGTCGGGGCTGTTATCAGTTATAGTGCGAACCACTTTTTGCCGCTAGGACTTATTTGTTTTGAAGACTGTTTAGTCTGTGTTACTTACATTTTACTAAGTACAGTAATTAGGTACTGACTCAGTGTGGTGTTGAATGGTCATCCGCTGCATTTCTGTAAAACTTTGACATAATTAACATTGTTACATAAAATGAGTGACACTGCAATATATCACATGATCTTGTACCAATATATAGCCAGCTGTCCAGGTGATGTTTACATGTGCATATGTATAGTCATCTGTATAGGTGCTGTTTACATGTGCTCACGGTCTGGGTTATATTAAATGTACATAACCAGATTTCTACGTGCTTTTTAGATATGAGTGTATAACCAGCTTCCTAGGTTTACATGTGAAGCCATCTGTGCTAATAGTGTAGTGTAATACCAGCCAAAACGTGTCACAATCTATGCAATCTATAATCAAGCTCCTTTTTGATTTCCTCTTTTTTGACATATATATGTTTGAATCAATAGAGATATAATTCCCGATCAAAATGAAGTGGGAAGTTATGGCCCAACTTCATTTCAGTCTGTGGCTCTTGTGGTTATAATAAGTTCTGTGTTATACATAGGCAGCAAAGAGTGGAGGAATTCCAACAGAGAAAGCTCAGAAACTTATAGAAAGAATTAAAGATAATGATGTTAAGGATAAATTGAAAGAAAGAACAGAGACTGCTTTGGGTCATGGTGTAAGTTTCAGGTCAATGTGCGAAGAAGTTATAATTTTCGACTGCTATGTGATCATATGTATATTGTTTGTATTGTGGTTTGTAGAATAAAAATAGACTTTATGATTTGAATTAATGAAAAGCTGACATGTATGTATTTCTCCCACTTTCTAGGCATTTGGTGCACCCACTATTTTAGTTCATGTTGATGGCAAAGCACATATGTTCTTTGGATCTGATAGGATGCACTTGATAGCACATTTATTGGGTAAGTTATATTACCGAAGATATTCAGTTGAAGTCAACTCTTTTATTCCCATCAAGTTCATTTTTTTTCAAAAGAAAAATGATTGGAAATAGACACTATCCCAAATTGATCAATCAAAAGTTCTATAATAAAAATAACAACTGTATTTCAAAACAATACCATCCAATGCCGTCTTAGGTATTCTAAACATATTTAACCACAACATTAATGATGAACTGTTCACTCATGTGTGAACAGTCAAGAACGCACTATTTATATGAGTTGAGAGGTTGTAGATAAATATTAATACACACTCAATTCAGCGATGTCTGAACTGCAACTGACACAAAAGTCACAACACAAATCACACGGCAATAGCTTATATAACTCTGATAATCAGAATACAATGTCTTCAAACCGACACTTGACAAAATCTAGTAAGCAATTATGACATCATCATCAAACACCAGAAGGCTCTATTAATGTCCATGAAACTATGTAAATCTTCGGTAATCCCTCTTTCTATTGGTCATCAACAAACTGAATGTGCTCCTGTGTCTATGCAATATATGCAAATCAAACAGATTAATTCATAACTAATATACTTACAATGAAAGATTTTTTCCAAACCAGTGATGTTTACTGATATTAAAAATCACAAACAGATAACTGTTATATGTAATAAATATGCAAATTTAGTAAAAAATTATAACCATTAAATAAACTACAAAAAATATACATGTACAAAGCTGGAATCTACTTGAGAACAATGTAACAATACAAAGAAAATTAGTATGTAAAGTATCATTTCAATCATTTCAGTGGCATATTTTTCCCCGCACAAAATGTTGGTATATCATTTTGTACTTTTCTGTTTATTAATCACAGAAGCTTTGTTAATCTTAACGCCGCTAGAGTGAATTACTCACTGGAATTTAATATTTCTATGGTCACTGATAAGTTGAATCCACTAAATTAAATCTATATGAATAAGTAACATTACGACATATACCTTATAATTTAATAATAAACAGCAAAACTATTTTTTTTATGTAGATGAAAAATATGAAGGTCCATTGCCTGACCTCACCACGTTATAGTCTATTACATGCCAGAATGGTCCATGGAGACATCTGTGTGCTAAATTCATGTCGCCATAGTCCAGCACAGGCCAGAATGGTCCAGCAAGGCATCTCTCTGCTGATTTCACTTAGCCATGGGCAGCACATATCAGACTGGTCCAGCAAGACGTCTGTCCACTGAAATCACTTAGCTATAATCCAGTCCGTCCCAGATTAGCACACAGAGACATCTGCTGATTGAATTCACTTAGCTGAAATGAGCCCTTTAGCTATCATCTAGTAAATTCCAGTATTTGCATTGACAGAGTTCAAATGTCATTGAAGTTTTGACCATGTCTAGTTCTGTGTCCACCTATAATATAGGCTACATATCTATAGAAATACATTTATTTTTAGGGCCATGTTGATGGTTTGTGTGGTTGTAAATATAAAACAAATATTTATATTTATTTATATTACCCCTCACTGAATAAAATACGATCTTTGACTTAAGGAAATTTTCCATGAAAACGTCTGTTGATTAACTTCACTATATTCCAGCGGATCCCAGTATGGTACATAGAGACATCTGTTGATTGAAGTGTGGACAGGCGCAAATACTTTTCTTGTTTTTATTGGTAGATCTCACTAAATATTAGTACATGCAGAAAAAGATGAATAAAATAAATAAAATCACAAAAAATGCTGCAAGGTATGCACTCTAGCAGTATGGAATCAAATTGAGTACTACACGTCACTCAATACAATCACTAAACTACATTCGTGCCTACTTTATTAATTGATCACGTCATTAACTGGTAAGGGTGTTCTTTGCCATCCATCTGTGCTTTTAATTTTACAATGAAATTCAACATCACACAATTTTTTTCAAATAGTATCGAGCTTGAGAATTCCTAGGAATTCCTAGTTGCTTTATATTGACAATCATATTCGACTAATAATATCTAATTTATAACATCAGCCACAATACTACCTAATTTGTTATGTGATTAACCCAAATAGTTCTGAACATATTTTCCCAATGCATATCAAATCTGGCAAATTGGTCTTGAGCAGATTAACCCAAATAGTTCTGAACATATTTTCCCAATGCATATCAAATCTGGCAAATTGGTTAGATTTTTGATGCATTATTTTCAATAATGATTTTTTAATTTATACGACCAAAGCAGTTTATATATTGGTTTTCTGGAGAGATTGCTCTTCACACAAGGATTAATTATTCAGATGATGGTGGGAGGTACTGTAGACGATATGAGAAAGGTGGGTGGGGTGGTAAACTATTGCTACAATATCGGGAGGCCGATGGGGCAGTAAGCGAGAGGCAAAGCTCGAGAGCGACTGTAGGCAAGATGGAGACTTGGAGAGGATTGTAAGTTATATGAGGGCCAGTAAACGAGAAAGGCCAGTAGGGGATGTAGTCTAGATGGTAAACAGTCAGCAAGGTGGGTATTGCATTGGAAGGCCGAAAGGGGAGGTGAGCAAGAAGATACTGAGAGGGGTTGTAGTGGGGGAGAAGTTTGGAATTGAGTCGTAAGCGAGAGAGGGAGACTGAAAGTGGTGGTCAGCGTGAGGAAGAAGACATCATAGACCGTAAGTGAGAAAGGGACACCAGTAGGTAATGCATAAAAGAGGGGACTGCTGATAGAGGTGACAAGAAAAAGTGGTTGAGAAGAGCTGTAGGTGAAAGTAGGATGTCAGGTAGGGCAGTAAACTATCTGGAAAGTCCGGATTAGCTCGTACAAGAGAAAAGGAACTCAACATGAACAGTAAACTCTTTAAGGTCTGTCAGGTAAAGGTGGATATGGAATATCCACAATACGTAAATAAGGTGCCATGAAGGTCTGTAAGTGAGAGGGAGTACCAGGAGGGACTGTTTGAAATCAACTATTGGAAATAGTATGTGATTAGGTCGTAAGCAAAAAAGGGAGACCACGGTGGATGCTGAGCAAAAGGGAAAGGCTGGGAGCGCTATGGTTTGATCAGAAATGTAGTCCAAGAATTGTCAATAGCATATGGCCAAACATTATATTGAAAGCATCAGGTATTACGAAGCCAATCTTAACTTCCTGAAAATCATCAGTATTACAGTTTTAGTATATGTGGTATAACTGACTATGCTTTCAACGATCATGAGTCTTAATTATATAATTAACCTTTCTAATATTTCATTCAGACCACCAAACTGATCCATCAATGTATTCCTTCTAACAGGCAATAATGATAAAATCAGATCATCAAGTCTAAATGAACATTTTTGTGGACTTCTAAACCCTAAAGACTCACTTCATCTCGAATTTCTCTCATTCTTGAGACTCAAGATGATAAGAACTGGACGTGATTTACCGTGACTTTGATATAAAAATGGTGTCTTGGTCAAACCAATCAACTTAAAAAAACGTATTAATGCACGAGTTACTTTATGAGGAGTTATCCTTCTTGAAGATATAACTTTAGGAAATCTTTTCATTGCACACATAATTGTCGATAGATACCAATTTTCTGATTGAATTTTAAGCAATGAACAAAAATTCTGCAAAAAGACTCTTCAAAACTGGGATAAGATGCAAATGGACAGAAACATGTTTTCTCGCTATCACTAAAAAATATGACAATTTCTACAATAATCTGAAACGCACTGCATACTCTTAGTCCAATAAAAATGTTCACATCATCTCCAAATTGTTATCCAAACGACTTCTGTTTGCCGATAACTCTGTAGGATATTTATTGGTACAAAACAAGTTCTCAAGGAACGCCACCTTCTCATCAACACAATCATCCATAGACAAAAATAGCTCAAATCTCTGGGTCATTCTTTTGTTTAGTTAGTAATTGATTATGAGACGAGGACATCTTATCATCGTCTGACCTGCCCACTGGTGGTGGTTTGTGTACTTTAGGCAGTAAATACCACCGGGGCGTTCTAAATTTGTAGTTAAATGGGTCTGTATATTTATACGTGTCGTAATCGATTGTACATTTCTGTAACGAGCTCAAATTAGTTATAACTATGATATCGTTACCACTAATTATGGTATAGTATTTCTTGTTGTTTAATTGACGAAGGCTTTCATATATATAGTCAGTTGTATTCATGATTGTAATGCCACGACCTTTGTCGAATGGTTTTATTACAATTGTGTTCTCATGATGTAATCTATTTATTGCTGCTCTTTCGGCAGAATTCATGTTTTGTTTGGGTTTATTGGTAGTAATTTTAGATATTTCAACTTTGGTTGCCTCAATGTAATTTTCGAGGCTACTGTGAGTCTGGTGGGTTCCATATGTTCCATATGGATTTCATTTTGAAAGGATATTGTTGAGATTGTTTATTGCGCATTAAATATTTGATACGCATTCTCCCAGACAGCATATACATGTGATAGGTTGGCATAGGTGGGGTTGGTATAAATTTGAGTCCGTTGCCAAGGGCAATGACTGTTGGGGTTAGAATTTTACTCTGAAAATTCCGAATAAACTTTGAGACGAACTGAGCTTGATCCGCCAACCGTTTATTTTTAGCTAGTTTTCTTACGTGAGAAGTGTCTATTGCGTTTTGTGTTATTGTCTGTATGGACGGGTTCATAGTAATAACGGTAGTTCTTTTTTCCGGGAGGATGCGGTGACCCTGAAAATAGCCGTTTGGTTTGTGTGCCGAAGCACTGGTTTATTTTAGGCTAGAAGTGCGTTTCCTGCCCTTCCGGGGGTCCTGCACTCTTTTCCTCGATTATTTGAGGAGTTGACTTAGTTTTTCAACAACCAGAGCCTGATGTTCTTCTCCAGCCAGGCGTGTTATATCTGCAAAAACTTCCTTTACCAGAATGGTCTGGGATTTGTCCAGGTGGGTCGGTAAATAAATGTCAAGTAGTTTCGTGTACTGTTTAGAAGCCTGGTTTGAGATAAGTCCCCACTTTTGTAGAAATGCCGTAGACGGCTTCAAACCAGGTATAACTGAATCAGCCCAACCAATCAAAAGTCCACATGTGTTTTTCCCAGGTAAGATTCCAAGATCTCAGGAGTATTGGATCCACATGCAGATTGGGCTTCAGAGACTCAGTTATACTTACTCTAGTGCGCCCCTGTAGGTTGTGTCTGCGTAGTTGGTTGGTTGGTTGGCGAAAAAAATAGTGAAATTAATTATGATTGCATTTCTGTATCCTGTGTTTTATGCGCGCCAAGATAGGTTTACTAATGATAATAAAGCTTTGTTAAAACACTTAGAAAAGAAAACTGAACAAACTTATTAAAAACATGGATGAAACAGAATCAATTGCTCGCAAAAAGTACAGTGTGAAACCAACATGCTCAATAATAGCAAAAAACATTGACATTATATTAGACCAGGAACGAACACGTCATCTTTTTATAAAAAAAACAAACAAACATTTTTTAAAACTTAGGTGTCTACACGGGGAAGAAAATGCACTAAATATAATAACAGCCTCACATTTCAATAATATACGATATACTACTTGTATGTCTTCGGCATCGCGCATACTGCGCCATATGCCGGACGACACATTTAAACTTTCAACGATGCGTTTGATATCTCCACACTATGCTATGTGAATTACAGTCATGTGATATTTTGATATCTCCGCACTATACTATGTAAATTACAGTAATGTGATGTGATGTGTTTAATATCTCCGAACTTTGTTATATAAATTACAGTCATGTGAGGTGATCCATATCTCCGCACTATGCTATGTAAATTACAGTCATGTGAGGTTTTGATATTTCCGCACTATGCTATGTAAATTACAGTCATGTGATGTTTTGACATCTCCCCACTATGCTATGTAAATTACAGTAATATGATGCTTTTGATATCTCCGCACTATGCTATATAAATTACAGTAATGTGATGCGTTTGATATCTCCGCACTATGCTATGTAAATTACAGCCATGTGATGCGTTTGATATCTCCGCACTATGCTATATAAATTACAGTAATGTGATGCTTTTGATATCTCCGCACTATGCTATGTAAATTACAGTCATGTGATGTGTTTGATATCTCCACACTATGCTATATAAATTACAGTAATGTGATGTTTTTTTATATCTCCCCACTATGCTATGTAAATTACAGCCGTGTGATGTTTTGATATCTCCGCACTATGCTGTGTAAATTACAGTCATGTGATGTGTTTGGTATCTCCGCACTATCCTATATAAATTACAGTAATGTGATGCTTTTGACATCTCCGCACTATGCTATGTAAATTACAGTAATGTGATGTGTTTGATATCTCAACACTATGCTATGTAAATTCCAGTCATGTGATATGTTTGATATCTCATCACTATGCTATGTAAATTACATTAATGTGATGCGTTTGATATCTCCGCACTATGATATGTAAATTACAGTAATGTGATGTGTTTGATATCTCAACACTATGCTATATAAATTACAGTAATGTGATGATTTTGACATCTCCGCACTATGCTATAGAAATTACAGTCATGTGATGCTTTTGATATCTCCGCACTATTCCGCACTATGCTATATAAATTACAGTAATGTGATGCTTTTGATATCTCCGCACTATTCCGCACTATGCTATGTAAATTACAGTAATGTGATGCTTTTGATATGTCCGCACTATGCTACGTAAATTACAGTCATGTGATGTGTTTGGTATCTCCACACTATGCTATATAAATTACAGTAATGTGATGCTTTTGATATCTCCGCACTATGCTATGTAAATTACAGTAATGTGATGTTTTGTTATCCCCGCACTATGCTATATAAATTACAGTAATGTGATGCTTTTGATATCTCCGCACTATGCTATGTAAATTACAGTAATGTGATGTGTTTTATATCTCCGCACTATGCTATATAAATTACAATAATGTGATGCTTTTGATATATCCGCACTATGCTATGTAAATTACAGTAATGTGATGTGCTTAATATCTCCACACTATGCTATGTAAATTACAGTCATGTGATCTGTTTGATACCTCCACACTGTGCTATATAAATTACAGTCATGTGATGTGTTTGATATCTCCACAGTATGCTATATAAATTACAGCCATGTGATGTGTTTGATATCTCCACACTATGCTATGTAAATTACAGTCATGTGTTCTGTGTGGTGTCTCTGCAATATGCTATGTAAATTACAGCCATGTGATGTGTTTGGTAACTCCGAACTATGCTTTATAAATTACAGCCATGTGATGTTTTGATATCTCCGCACTATGCTATATAAATTACAGTCATGTGATGTCATGATATTTTCGCATTATGCTATATAAATTACAGTAATGTGATGCTTTTGATATCTCCGCACTATGATATATTAATTACAGTCATGTGATGTCATGATATTTTTGCATTATGCTATGTAAATTACAGGCATGTGATGTTTTGATATCTCCTAACTATGCAATGTGAATTGTAGCTATGTGATGTTTTTGATATCTCGTAACTATTATATTTCAATTACAGCCATGTGATGTGTTTAATATCCTCTCTCTGTGCTATGTAAATTACAGCAATATATTATGTTTCTGATATCTCCACACTATGCTATGTAAATTACAGCCATGTGATATGTGTGATATCTCAACACTATGCTATGTAAATTACATTAATGTGATGCTTTTGATATCTCCGCACTATGCTATGTAAATTACAGTAATGTGATGTGTTTGATATCTCAACACTATGCTATATAAATTACAGTAATGTGATGTGTTTGATATCTCCGCACTACGCTATGTAAATTACATTCATGTGATGCTTCAAGTTGACATCTCCGCACTATGCTATGTAAATTACAGTCATGTGATGTGTTTGGTAACTCCGAACTATGATTTATAAATTACAGCCATGTAGTGTTTTGATATCTCCGCACTGCTATATAAATTACAGTCATGTGATGTCATGATATTTTTGCATTATGCTATGTAAATTACAGGTATGTGATGTTTTGATATCTCCTAACTATGCAATGTGAATTGTAGCTATGTGATATTTTTTGATATCTCCTAACTATTATATTTCAATTACAGCCATGTGATGTGTTTAATATCTCCTCTCTATGCTATGTAAATTACAGCAATATATTATGTTTCTGATATCTCCACACTATGCTATGTAAATTACAGCCATGTGATGTTTTTTTTTATCTCCGCACTATGCTATGTAAATTACAGCCATGTGATGTTTTTTTTATATCTCCGCACTATGCTATGTAAATTACAGCAATATGATGTTTCTGATATCTCAACACTATGCTATGTAAATTACAGTTATGTGATGCTTTTGATATCTCCGCACTATGCTATATAAATTACAGTAATGTGATTCTTTTGATATCTCCGCACTATGCTATGTAAATTACAGTCATGTGATGTGTGTGGTATCTCCGCACTATGCTTTATAAATTACAGTAAAGTGATGTTTTTGATATCTCCACACTATGCTATGTAAATTACAGTAATGTGATGCTTTTGATATCTCCCCACTATGCTGTGTAAATTACAGTTATGTGATGTTTTGATATCTCCGCACTATGCTATGTAAATTACAGCCATGTGATGTGTTATGTCACTGCATTATGCTATATAAATTATTGTAATGTGATACGTTTGTTATCCTGCACTGCTATATAAATTAGTCATGTGATGTGTTTTATATCTCCGCACTATGCTATATAAATTACAGCCATGTGATGTGTTTGATATCTCCACACTATCCTATATAAATTACAGTCATGTGATCTGTTTGGTGTCTCCGCAATATGCTATGTAAATTACAGTCATGTGATCTGTTTGATATCTCCACACTGTGCTATATAAATTACAGTCATGTGATGTGTTTGATATCTCCACACTATGCTATATATATTACAGCCATATGATGTGTTTGATATCTCCACACTATGCTATGTAAATTACAGTCATGTGTTCTGTGTGGTGTCTCTGCAATATGCTATGTAAATTACAGCCATGTGATGTGTTTGGTATCTCCGAACTATGCTTTATAAATTACAGCCATGTGTTGTTGTGATATCTCCGCACTATGCTATATAAATTACAGTCATGTGATGTTATGATATCTACGCACTATGGTATATAAATTACAGTAATGTGATGCTTTTGATATCTCCGCACTATGATATATTAATTACAGACCTGTGATGTTTTTGACAACTCCACACTATGCTATATAAATTACAGCCATGTGATGTGTTTGATATGTCCACACTATGCTATGTAAATTACATTCATGTGATGTTTTTGATATCTCCTAACTACGATATTTAAATTACAGCCATGTAGTGTGTTTGATATCTCCTCTCTATGCTATGTAAATTACAGCAATATGATGTTTCTGATATCTCCACACTATGCTATGTAAATTGCAGCCATGTAATGTTTTTTTATATCTCCGCACTATGCTATGTAAACTACAGCCATATGATGTTTTTTTATATCTCCGCACTATGCTATGTAAATTACAGCCATGTGATGTATTTTTATATCTCCGCACTATGCTATGTAAATTACAGCCATATGATGTTTTTTATATCTGCGAACTGTGCTATGTAAATTACAGCCATGTGATGTTTTTTATATCCCCGCACTATGCTATGCAAATTACAGTAATATGATGCTTTTGATATCTCCGCACTATGCTATATAAATTACAGTAATGTGATGTGTTTGATATCTCCGCACTATGCTATGTAAATTACAGCCATGTGATGCGTTTGATATCTCCGCACTATGCTATATAAATTACAGTCATGTGATGTGTTTTATATCTCCGCTCTATGCTATAGAAATTATAGTAATGTGATGCTTTTGATATCTCCGCACTATTCCGCACTATGCTATATAAATTACAGTAATGTGATGTGTTTGATATCTCCGCACTATGCTATGTAAATTACAGCCATGTGATGCGTTTGATATCTCCGCACTATGCTATGTAAATTACAGTCATGTGATGTGTTTGGTATCTCCACACTATGCTATATAAATTACAGTAATGTGATGTGTTATATCTCTGCATTATGCTATATAAATTACTGTAATGTGATACTTTTGTTATCCTGCACTATACTATATAAATTAGTCATGTGATGTGTTTTATATCTCCGCACTATGCTATGTAAATTACGTCATGTGATGTGTTTTATATCTCCACAGTATGCTATATAAATTACAGCCATGTGATGTGTTTGATATCTCCACACTATGCTATATAAATTACAGCCATGTGATGTGTTTGATATCTCCACACTATGCTATATAAATTACAGCCATGTGATGTGTTTGATATCTCCGCACTATGCTATGTAAATTACAGCCATGTGATGCGTATGATATCTCCGCACTATGCTATATAAATTACAGTCATGTGATGTGTTTTATATCTCCGCTCTATGCTATAGAAATTATAGTAATGTGATGCTTTTGATATCTCCGCACTATTCCGCACTATGCTATAGAAATTACAGTAATGTGATGTGTTTGATATCTCCGCACTATGCTATGTAAATTACAGCCATGTGATGCGTTTGATATCTCCGCACTATGCTATGTAAATTACAGTCATGTGATGTGTTTGGTATCTCCACACTATGCTATATAAATTACAGTAATGTGATGTGTTATATCTCTGCATTATGCTATATAAATTACTGTAATGTGATACTTTTGTTATCCTGCACTATACTATATAAATTAGTCATGTGATGTGTTTTATATCTCCACAGTATGCTATATAAATTACAGCCATGTGATGTGTTTGATATCTCCACACTATGCTATATAAATTACAGCCATGTGATGTGTTTGATATCTCCACACTATGCTATATAAATTACAGCCATGTGATGTGTTTGATATCTCCACACTATCCTATATGAATTACAGCCATGTGATATTTTTTATATTACCGCACTATGCTATGTAAATTACAGCCATGTGATGTTTCTGTACGATATCTATGTTACAGCAATGTTCCACATGACGGATACTTACTTCCACATTCCACAAATGTTTTGTCCGGCTATGGCGTTCTGTAATCATTACATACGTGTTCACAAGACAAACCGATGTTCGATCGATCGATCGACAAATTGCACTAAAACAATATAACACGATCCACAAATGTTTCTTTTATCACGGAATAACTGCCTTTCAATGACACTGAGCTCCAGACAGTAGCTGTATCAAAGCGATTTCCAAACATTTATTGGATTCGGGATTTTGCTATAACTTTGGAAAGAGACACGGTTGTATGTGTTGTCTAACTACGAACACAACAAAAACATAAGCTTTGTAGAAATCATACCACTCTTTCTTTGATATTACCTTCGTCTTATGATGTATGCGGCCCAAAATGTGAGGATGACATATTTTCAAAATTTCCCGTGAAAGTACTGACAATAGAATAACTTACACAGCTTTATGATTATTACATTATTATTTATTTATTCATTTCGATTCATGCAATGCGTCGTTTCCTTCGAGATGTGGTATCATGCTTCATTTAGTTCATTTACGAAATAGGTTCTTTGGTTGGGTTCTCGCTGTTCGATAGAATAAATATCTATAAATATGAATAAGAATTATGAGATATGAGATATATGTAGAATTAGACAAGTTGAACTAACAATGTAAAAAAAGAATGATATTTGTAGGGAGGAGTAAATTCTAAAGTAAAGTCTAGCTGAGACTGTTACATCCAATGCCATATTAGAGCTGCTTCAAATATATTTTCACAACCAACAAGAAAACTGTGATGGGCGATCCAAACATTTTCAAGATGGACACTTGAAAGGCCATCATTTAGATATTATAAAGTATACAAAATTATACCATAGTTTTCTCACCTTTTTGGCATATTTCTGTCATATGTATTCTCAATGTATTCGTTAGTCCGATGTAGCGTATCCTTATCAAAGAAAAAGATAAATCAGTTATCTCCGTATAGTGTTTTCAATTGTATCCTTTACCACTGAGTGTGTCTGTTCCAATAAGCGTTCTGCACAAGGTGGTAAAGTTCATAATTGGAAATGTATTTCTAGTACTGAAACACGCTTTCGTTTGTAATTTTCTAATATAAAATCATTGATATATGTTATGATAAGACAAACTCACTATCGTAGCATATGAATCCATATGCCCTGATGCACTTATGATCGCCCCACTGATGTTCCTTAGTTCTCCTTTAAAACAAATAGAATGTACAATTGTCAATCAAGAACACCCATTTGAAAAAGCTGATACAATATTTTATTAGATTTCAATAGTATTTGCAGTTCTGCTCTTTAAATATAGTTATACAATCATTCATTCATGTGTTTGTATTGTATCACAAAATTAATGTAGACGTTCTTTGGATTTGCATAAAAAACACTTTCTAAGTTGAATGTAACTTCATATAAATAATTTGATTGATAAATAGATACTTCAAAATGTGTTTAGTTTGCTAATGAATTAAAAATAATTTATTTCCTAACTTTGATCAATGAAACCATTTGGTCATTTTCAGCGCTGGATATTTCAAAATATATTTTCACTCTATATTTATAGCAAATAAATAATACCTCAATATCTTTGATACCTGTTATACAACATTAGTGAGTTTCATTAGAGTTTTTTTTTTTGTGTGTGACAATGTCTTGTCAATTCTCTAAGGCAATCTGATAGCCATCAGTATCATATGGGTTACTAAGTTCCCAACTGAAATCACGATCTAAAATGTAGTTCGCAGTATCTATGAGCCACTGCAATGTATGTGATTGCTTTGAAAATATTTTATTGATCACATGACTATCCAACTTGAATTGTTCACATGCTTGTGCTTAAACCCATTTTACGCATTTAACATTACATAATGTTTTCTGATCTTCAACTTGGTGCCTATTGTACTTAATTACAATTACGGCCAATACATTAGAATCTATTCTTGTGCATGTATCATTAGTTGTGTGTTCTTGTTTCTGTAAAGTCTATAGAGCAATTACAGGAAAGCCACTGGAAATAGCTTCCCAATTTATCATCTATCACAATTTATAGAGAAAATCTACTAAAACGTTTATAGATGTATGTAGACATCTGCGCGTCGGTCGATACTGCCGCTGTATTGTCTTCGTGCATACTTGAGGTATCTTAGTAATAACCCCATATTAATATATGCTTAGATTATCAGTACAGTACAGTAAATGGAACATAAGTGGAACATAAATAACAAAACGGGCCGGGCCTAATGATTATTTGAAATAGTGAACAATATAGAATGTATTTAGTGACACACAAGATAACATAACTGTACCTACCGTAGATAGAAACAGTTACCTTGTCCATCAACTTCACCCTTTGCGAATGGTTTAAAATTCTGAGCTTGCCCAGTACTTGATATCACACCGGTAGGACCTCCTTTTACTGCATCAATGTGATAGTTCTCCCAAAATGACGAAGTTATCCATATCTTGATTAGAATGGCACCATGGGTCTGTTCACTGTGGTCTCTAGCAAGTACCATGCCTCGCTTTTTACATTTTGTAATTGCTTTGTCACGAGGCGTCCTTGAGTCGAAGAATTTGTATTTGACTATCTCTGCAGCATAGTAAGGATCTGAAATATAGATACCATTTTACAAAATCAAATCACCACATATAAAATCTTATGAGAGTGGATCATCTATTTTAAGTTAAGAAAACGGAGCAACATTCGATAATAATCATGACGAGCTGTTTTCCTGGTATTTTAATAATTACAAGACTTAAATAAGCGGAGGTAAATGGAGATGTTTCTAAAACTAAAAAAGTTAAATTAGGTTAATATATAAATGATTTACCTAGTGGTTCGCATACATACATAGCCTCTGGCCCTTCCCAAGCTTTATTCCCACAGTCAATGTCGACGTACTTGTAGTCATCTTTAACCCTTTGGGTGAGAAACAGAATACAATAATGAACAACTTCACAGTGATTGAATATGGCAGGTATCCCATTTCCAGCATACCCTCAAAGCATTCATTAACATTGTGGAGATTGCCAAATTATATAGTAGTACACACCAATTCGATAAGTTACAATCTTATTGATCAATTGCAAAACAAAGGTCAGTGCCTGTACTGTTACACTAGAACATTATTCCAATTCTTGTTGCGCCCTTTCTGGTTGAAAGTAGTGATTCATACTTTTTTTATTGTATTTCACCTCTGCTATAGCTATGTTTGGCATGATTTTTATAAGTATGCTGTTGTAAATGCTGTAATAAGTATAATGTGATTGAGTAGAATGGACAAGTTTCTATCTCCCAAAATAATTTGTTTGCTTGTTAACTTATTTTTTAAGTCTTAAGGCCTTACTCCATATATTTACATAGATCTCCATAAAACCTGGACCGGTTAACACTCAGCAAATAGATGAATTAATGTAGAGAAACGGAGTGTCATAACAGAAAGTGCATACATTCGAACTTACTAATGCTGAACTCAAATGGAATAACTTTTCATTTGTATAAATAATATTGTGGCCTAATTTCCATTGAGATTGTCGTTTGTTGCAGTTTGTTGCATATTAAAAGGCAGAGAATAAATGAATGTCCAGCCAAGGTAAGCCCAATAAACAGACTATTAATGTGGTGTCCCCCACAAGCTTCAAAGTATCAGAGAGATAATGTTTGACCCACATTACTTTAATGGCTTTTTGCATTGCACATATATCCAACATACCCAATCCCCCTTGGCCTATTATGGTGTTGCGTGATATTCTGTCATGCCCATTCCAAATAAAGGAGTATATTTTAGAATTTATAATACAAATATCTTTGTTATATCTGTGTTATGTATATTATGTGTAGAAATAGTATATGATCGGTATTACCGCTAGTTCGTTAAAATATAATTAAAATTGTTGTCGATTTTGTCACGCGCCAAGGTGCATTTTATCCCTGGAATTTGAATATCAAATCCAGAACGCGCACACACGGCGGGTAAATTCCGTTATGCTACAACTTAAAATTAATAAGATTTTCTGATTGACACTTAATTGAGAAACAATAATTGATATCCAGTTTGTGTCACCATTATACTTAAAAATGTATTATAATTGTATACTCTCTATACTTCTAAACGATTTATATCCACATGTGACGACAATAACAAAGAATCACTTACGAAATGACGACACAATTGTCCCCATGACCATTGGGCTCGTTAGGTGCAAATGCTCGGTAGAAGTCACGACTTCCATAAATTGTTTTAATGTCGTCGTCGATGTACTTTATGCCAATGAAGATATATTCTGTATCCAGCTCCCCCATTGCTTTGATTGCATTAACTATGTCATTATATGCACTCTCATCAGTTGGAACAGCAAGCATCATACCTCTTTTATAACATTCCGCGAATGAATCCTTAAACAGCACTTTGTCAGTAAAAATCTTGGATTCTACGAATAAATCAGTGAATATTGTTGAGTAATATAGTAGCATATGTCACTAGATGTCTGAATTGTAATTATAATGTACATGTTATAGAGTATAAACTGATAATGGCTCATACTGAAAGGTAGGATTTATAGCCTAAAGTTAGGCGCATTAAACGGGTGTCTAACACTGCTGGTTGCTGTACTCTTCTATTCTAATGATTACGTACTTGAAGGTGGCGGCGGTGCCTCGGTTGGTGCCTCTGTTGGTGCCTCTGTTGGTGCCTCGGTTGGTGCCTCTGTTGGTGCCTCTGTTGGTGCCTCGGTTGGTGCCTCTGTTGGTGCCTCGGTTGGTGCCTCGGTTGGTGCCTCTGTTGGCGCCTCTGTTGGCGCCTCTGTTGGTGCGACTGTGGGTTCAGGGAATACTTCAGAATAGAAAAATTGCCGGTTAATAACAGTAGATTCGACAAACATGTTGCTACCATCACATTTAGTAATTATTTTGTTCCATACCCTTAAGTGACAGTAACAGGAAGATTATTTGATTAACATATAATTCAACCATTGTCACATTGCTCATTAAGAATCGAGATATTAAATAATAAATAAGAATTCACACTAGACACAAACTAAAAATGTACTTCCTGCCTGGTACATTTCCCCCCTTGCAGGGAAAGAGTTAGATTATAAATTCTGAAACACTACAATAATGTATGTAAACAACATTTTTGCGATATTGGCTCGAATTTACGTGGAAACAATTCGACGTTTACTTGTTTCAGTGCAAATGGTTCGAATAAAACAATGTTCAGCACTTCGCTGCGCATGTACAGACATTCAATACACCAGCCCGCACAACTCCAAAATTTGGAGAAATCACTTCTAATCGCAACAAGAGTATTTGTGTATCACATCTTAAAGAATGCAGATAATGAATAACAATTTGCATGCATGAATACATAATTTGCTAAATAATTTGTAGATTCAGCAGCTATTATACTAAAACCGCTCGTAGAAAAACAAAAATGCAAAAACTAATTCCCGCTAACGCATATTTTGTTGTACAATAAAATTATATGAGACCCCGTGTTATATACTCACTCAAATTGCCAGGTGACGCAATGGCCGTTACACATTCAGATTCAAGTAATTCTTCGCCCCATTTACCAGTTTCTAAGTCGAGGACGTGAACACCGCACCCGCCTTTTTCAATACCTAGTACGGTTCCATCAGGTTGAATTGAAATGTCGTCTGCTTTCATACCAAAACTTTTTTGGTATTTCCATGTACCATCAAATCCGCCCACCCGTCGCTTTAGTCCTCCAGATGAAGTGACACCTAACATAGTGCCATCTGGTAGTACATCGATGCGGATAGCATCGTTGAATTTACGGCTGGTTGTCCATTCACTGGTCAGATCGGGTCGAGTCATCAGTTTCCGACTGACGGCGGAGGATACGGCGATGATTGAACCGTCCTGTTGCACTGTCACATCCTGAATGCAGCAACTGTTCTCAACGACCTTCCACTTGCCAGCATGAATAGACGTCTTAGTATATAGTTGATTGTCTTCACCGACTCCAAGTAAGCTACCATCTTGCATGACTGCAATTCTCATCATACAGCAAGAACTTCCAATAGGACCGTCCCACTGTCTATCCGAATAACTTTTGGAGTACAACTTCTTATCTTCACCAGTACCAAGCAACGCAGGCCCTGAAATATGAATATAATGTGTGTTTGTTCATCAACTGTCACGCATCGCTACCTTTAACTATAATAACGATGCATTTACTTAATTGTAATGAATAATTCATATTCACCATTATAATTTCTTGAAGGTCGACCACCAATATTTGCCTATTAGAAAAGTATGAACAAGAAAATATAATTAATATTAGAGTGAGGTTATTATACATGTATATATCACACATTTCGCGCAACGACAGTATAGCGGCAGTATATAAATGCGACCATTCTCGCATTAACTGTTCTTTTATATTATATCTTCCCGATTCAATCGTTCGCTGTATCAAGCTAAGAACTAAAAACGGGGGAGTCGCCACCTGCTCATGCGTCATATGGCCATAGCGTGTCATTGTTGGACTCATACCACTAATTGAATTTCCATAGACGACAATGTTAACATATGACGAGATTGCTATATGAAAATGATGAAGAAAGTTGAAAACATGACTCGAAAATGGGAAATCAACATGCCAGTAAACAACCATATGAAAAAACTAACATGTTGGCCAGCTCAAACTCTTACCAATCTCAGGTAAACAAGACACACCTACTGTATTTGGATTGCACCTAGAGAAATCACTGGAAAAACACCAAGATTAGAACATCCAAATACACACAGAATAAACCCACAGGTACACAGTCGCTAAGTAGTAAACAAAAGACCACATGTTGGTCTCATCTTTGACCCAGGTGATTACGCCCTCAAACAGGGAGCACCTGAGAAAAAACAAATTTAAAAAAATTTATTGGTTCTTTCTAGGCATTTAATCGGGCTACGAGCAGCCATTGGTTAATTAGTGGTATGAGACCTGTTTACAAACAAGTGTTTGCGTTTTTAGCGTGTGTTATTATCGTCCTTGGGACTCAATTCCCGCGCGTGCGCAGGTGACGACCCTCCCGCTTCAACAAGCCTGTGACAATTAATGGGAGTCTTTTCCGCCATCTTGAAAATATTGCATAATCGTCCCAAATTACATAATAAGATATGATAACAAACTGTCGAATACCACAGAATTACGGTACAATATAACCTATTGAGGTAGAGTGATAATTATATTGATATATAAAATACAATGAGAAATAAAATAAATCATCACAACAAAATGAAATTAAGCATCGAATTCGTTTTTTCCTGAAATTTTGTATCAGAGAATTTATTTTTTTAACTCTTCTTTACCAAAATTCTTTCTGAATACCCCGCATGTTAAATCTGTGAGCAAAAAATGTATAAATAATATAAAATATGCATAAATATCTATGTAATGTAAACTTATCACAAGAGAAAAATGTAATTTAATTTAGTTTGTACTAAACCAGAGAGCAATTTAAACAACGACACAGCCTCAGTTTTTAGATCATCAGCAAAATTGTATCTAGTGTAAAATTCGTATTTCAATTGAAGTCTACAGTAAAATGTCACAACAATCACGAAATAAAATATGTCCATAGTAACAAAGCAAAAAGAACAGAAAAAGAAAATAAAAGAAACTGATTCTCAAGTTAATTCGATTCAATAAAATTTATGTTTCAATGTTATGACAAAGTAGAGGCCGCGTATCGTATTCCTGGTATATGCCCGTGAATACATTGACATAAAATGGCATAACAAATGACTCATTTACATATACGTTTGTTTTTCCAACTAAAATGTGCATTCATTTTAAAAACCAAAGCTTTGTAGTGTACTTTTTGAAAATCATGAAAAATATATGCAGAAAGTTAGTATTAGCAGAAATGAACAGAAAAGTACACGTAAACAACAATGTCAGGATATTGCTCTTCCACCCAGCTTCTGCAACATCATACATGTAACGAAAGCGAATAAATAATATTACTAGCACAATTCTCCGTAATCCAAAAGTTAAGTTACTCATTTACTTGAGCTCATATGAGGGTATTCATTAGATTTTATATGTGCGAACGAGGTTGGATTCTTTTTTTTCCTAAAAACGAGGCGGTGGACAGAAATGACCAGGAGTGATAGTTGATTTGATCTTTGTTTTTGCTGTACAGATACTTGCTAAGTTGTATATGTAACGTTGATGCATCGATCGAAAATCTGGTAAAGTTCAGAGTGTTGCATCCCACGGACGAGATGTCATAGAAAGTTTACATTATCCCAGTGCCGTGAAGAGACCTAAGCGACTGCCGAACCAGCATCGGAGCAGCTCTGTTGACATTCAGCATTGGACTGTGTGATTTATACTTGCCTCCTGGTCAGCGAATTTTTGGAATTGTACAGAACGTTGTGAACCGGTATGACATTGTTATATATTATTGAACATACTGTTCTGTGACATATTTTTATTATTGTAGTGTGTATCATTTAACGAGAACTGACGATAGTGGTGAAGCTATTGTGTTCTTGCTGTAAATTTCGCAAAATTATTTAGTGGATGGCGTGAGTCTATTTTTGCCCTAGTAATTTGGTTTGGAGTGACAATATCCTCCATTTTCATTTTTTGGTGGTTTTGCTATAGTAATATCCTATAGTAATATATGTGCAGCTCAGACAACTGATGAGCTTTGTGGAAATTATTTCAACTATGAAAGGTCTTGTTTCCATAGCAGCCCTCAAGAATATGTCCAGATGTTAGCACATCCAGCCCAGTGGTGGACATCGTCCGCCTGCACGGTATTGTTCCGTTCGGACATTCTTCTCTCTACAACAACGTGCGGTAATTCTATTCATAACCGTGTATGTCACGGGGTTGCGCGATAGAAAGTTTTCCGACCAATAGAAAGCTATGTTACAATGACTGCCAGAAAGCGCCTCGACATCCAAGCCAACACAGCTATCACTGTGTGCAGCGACATTTATACTCGGGTCAGATATTTTCATCATCATCATGGTGAAAACAAAGGGCGACTTTAAACCGAAGAACGAAGAACGAAGAATATATATGTTATGATTAAACAGTATGAACGATGACTGCATGTAAATGTATTAAACTGTTATGATTAAACAGTATGAATATTCTGTCTTCGTTCTTGTTTTTCGTTCTTCGGTTTAAACACACCCGACAACAAAGGACAATACATTTTCAGAAAACGGTATTTTGTGATGGTTGTTGGCACCCCCGCTGAACAGTGTAACAAGATTACCCCTACATATGCAACATATTTAAATTTGGTTGTTTAGGATTTGTTTAGGTTGTTTAAGTTTGTGCTGTTTTTTTGATTTTAGATAATTTCACCAGCTTTTCGACCGGTGTTTCACAGCATCTCGTGCAGAGCCCATAGAAATACATGGTGTAGTGGTGCGCGTCTTAAATAGCAACGTGGAGCGTCTCGTGACTTAGCTCCACCTCGAAGATTTTGATAGTTTGGCCAAGCGCGTTGAAGAAAGAAGCAATATGATTGGCTGTTGGTAAACTGATTCTAAACTGTGAGGGCATTGTCACATACACGTAGTCCTAATGAAGTACTTCAAGGTGATAGTGGAGTACTTCACCGGAACAATCACCTTGTAAATTCAAGATGAGTAGTAGATGAATTTAACCACCATTCGACAAAGATCACAGATTGATACATGAACACCGGTCATAATACTGTTCACGGACGCTTTGAAAGTAGAATGAGTGTGGTTCCCGTGGAATGCACAGCTCTGTATAAACATATTGGATATTGGGAGGACACGAAATAAAGAATAGAAAATGCCATTCCTTGTTACATCACTGCTCTAGAAGATATCACAAAACAGGAGGACAAAATCCCTCATGCTGAGCCATCTTGTGGAGGAGATTTTTGGAAAGGTACAACTTCACTATTCAATATCAAATTATTCCCCGTAATTTGACATTACCACATTGTGAATTGAATCTGATATTGATTACATAATGCTATGTTGGTATCATTCCGATATCGAACCTTAACTCCCGACAACTATGTGTACATGCTACTATTTTGGTACCAATTCTATATCGTATATTAACAGCTTCCAACAACTATTTTATACATTTTGGTGCCATTCCTATATTGAGTAATGACAGCTCCCGGAGACTAAATAATACAGGGTGCTAATTTGGTGTCATTCCTACATCGGATGTTAACAGCTTCGAAAAATTAAATAATATATGCTACTATTCCTATATCAACTATAACTTCCTCTAACTGAATAATACATTTTTACAGCTCTGACAATTAAATTATTGTAACAATACAATATTATTTTTTGTAATAATGGCAATCACTATATTGATCAACTTCAATGTTATTTATAAGTATTATAATGTCGATAATTAACATGTTCTAATAATTATCATCTATGACTGTAGAATTACATTTAATAATTAGTACAAATTACCGGCAATAGTGTGTGTCTAGTTTTATTGTAAATTTGGACTATGCACGCCAATCGTTACGATCCAATCATGTTAAAGAACGGAGCTCAATATATATAATAATGAGAAACGTATTCTAGATTGTTGACAGTATAAAATATGGATGGAAGAGGATGGGCGGGATGAGAAGAATTACATTTGCGGGCGTCTTGGTGGTGTTTTTTTTTTCATAAAGCAGGAAAACTGGTGCTTCATCAAAATAGAGATGCAAAAAGGTGCTCCAAGTCCCGTTTTTAACATACTATCGTTTGTTAATATTATTAATATTGGTATAATAATAGTATTAATATTAGCTAATTAACATAAGTATATGTACATAATTAACATATGTAGAAAATGTATTTCCAAATTAGTGTTAGATATTCAACTACAATAACAGTAATTCACTAACCTGTGCCTGGAGGACTGCTGCGAGGAAAAACCAAACTCCGACCATTTTTCTACGATGTGGATCCAAAGATTGCGTCAGAGCAATACGAGATGATAACATGTATGTGGAGTCGTATTTAAATGTTGTGTTGAACAAATAAATAAGGAGCTAAGGGGTCACATTAACACCCCCCAACATAGGCTTACACGTGGATATGTTGAAATAGTTTAAAATGTTAAGCAGATGTCATGAATTATTTGAATAGTTTTCTATTAATATACAATTTTTTTCTAATTTAAATAATTCTTTCTTTCCCGAAATTTATTTCTTGTTATTATCCAGCTGAATGCCAATGAATCACACCATCCGGGGTTTGGTGACTTAATGAAGCATCAATAAAAGCACTGGGAATACAATCGTGATACCAGTATTTTATCATACAACAATCTTTAAACTGAGAATAATAACAAAATTTAGGAGATGAACAGATGTATAATGTGACGGCGAGTTCTCAACAGAAAAAAAGCAGAATTAGAAACTTGATATCAGTACATGAAAGACTGAAAACATTTTGATCAACATAACTATATAGATTATAAATTATAAATTATATAGATTATACCGCCTAAATGTCCAAGTGAGCAAGCGTGTAGTAACCTTGTCACTGGAGATTTAAAGGGTTCATAATAATTAATTTATGTGATACCAGTAGTTTTTCATAAAACATTCTTTAAACTGAGAATAACTAAATTTAGGAGATGACAGATGTATAATAGGCCAGCGTGTTCTAAACAGCTAAATAGAAAACAGAACTGGAAACATTTACAACAACAAAACTGTAAAGATGATACCACCTAGTATTACATTTTCCAGTGAGTAAGCGTGTAATAATCTTGTCAGTGAAAGTTTATATATAATACTTGTAATTAACTTATGTCAGCGATATTGGAAAGGGTGTGTCGTCATCGGTTCATTTACATCCTTTCACAGGCAACAGCATTTATTTTTCGCAGTTACAGCTCAGTTATTCTTATTTCTTTAAGGCCACTGAACAACATGTTAAGCTTTCAAGCATATTAGTAGAATCTCATAGGAATTAGCTTCATACGAACAGTGAAATGTAAAATACTACATTATAAAAAGTATAATTTGCCGAATTAAAATGAAACTTATATGCAGTAACTCGTTTTTAATTTAGTTCAAATGATTTCAATGGCCATGCAGCTATAATGTGATTAATGGGTACACAATAATTTCAGTAACTAAAGTTTTAACTTCCTTAAATTATTTAATATATTTTAATATTTTACAATTATGGTGAACCATATGCGTCAATAGAGGACAAAACAAAAGGGAGAAAAAAATAAAACAATACAATATGTACAAGGCTTGTGTGACCTAAATGGCAAAATAAATATATATATAAATTGGAAAATTAAAAAAAACATTTGTAACAAGACTGTAATCATTATTTAAGTGAAGATAAATGTTTAGTAACTCAATGATTAAACGATATGACAGAGCATTCTTCGAAGTGAGGGAGAAGTGTACGTACCAGTGGGTCTTTTTTAAAAAATTTTTGTTCACTTTCGTTGGAGATGATTGAAGACGATAGTATTGTTAGCGGCATATATTAGTTATTTCAGAGTGATAAATAGTTAACACATATGGGCTTGTGACATGCTTTTGGTACTCCCAATAATTTTGCAAATACACGAGGGCAATTTTCAACCTAAAGCCACGAACGTTGAATTGAAAATTTGTACACGATCGGGAATGTTCGGAATTGGTCATAAGCGAGAAACGCCAGAATGGGCTGTAGGCTGGGTGGTTTGAACAGTTAGAAAAGAGGATATTGAATTGAATGAACAATTGAGAGGGGCTGTAGGTGGGATGAAGCGGCCTGGAGCGGCTTCAGTCAATCGGTGAAGGTTGTATTGGGTCATACGAGAGAGAGGGAGACGGGAAATGGCGGTCAGCAAGAGGAAGAAGGCCGGGTAGATAGTAAGTTAAAATAAAGGAACGCTACTAGGTCATGTAGGAAAGAAGGAACCTCAGATAGGGATATCGAGAAGAAGAGGCCGACAGGAGCTGTAGTTGAGACTAGGATGTCAGGTAGGGTGATACACTGAATTGTATCCGGGATTTGATTGTAAGAGAGAAAGGGAACACGAGAGAAACAGTAAGCTAGAAGAGGTTTATGCAAGGGGATGCAATCTGGAAGGTTTTGAATTGGGTTAAAATGAGAAAGTGGGAGAGAGGACTGGTAAACAAGAAGGTGCCGAGAGGGGCAGTAAATGAGACATCCATGGATAAGGCAATAGTAGAATGTCGGGTGAAGTGTTAAACGATTACGATAGATAAGGATTGGATCAGAAGACTGGGATGGGACTGGTATGGTAATAAAAGGACGAGATGGGCTATAGGAGAAAGGATGATTTATTGGTCGGGCGGGTAGGAGAAACCATGAGCAAGAGGAGACGCCGATTGGGGAGGAAAACGAAAATAAAGTGCCACATGGAACTGTACGTGAGAGGGTGTGCCTGGAGGGATTGTAGGCAAGAAGGGGATCTGGGGTAGGAGGTGAACTATTGGAAAAGGATGAGATTAGTTTGTAAATAGGAAAGCAAGGCCGAGATGGGTGCTAAATAAGAGCGAAATGCCGGGAGAGCTACGGGCGAGAAAGGGCCGTTTGATCAGAAATTTAGCCCCCGAATTATATTGTTCATTGAATATGTCAAAATATAATATTCAAAGCATCAGGTATTATCAAGCCAACATTTCCTTAATCTGTTCCATTGAAAGAAAACGCCAGTACCATTTTAACGAATCACATGTTCAATTATGTTTAAATCTGGCATTCCCAATCCCAGCAATATAATCATCAGTTCTCGGGATAATGTACAAATCAGATTCAGTAACTGCATTAAATTATCACGTTTAGTTAGTAACATACAGGGTAAAGTCCAACGACTCACATTTGGTTCAATTATATTGTTAATTAATTGTAAATTGTGTGCGACCTTAACTTCTTGAAAATCATCCGCATTACAGTTATAACATATTTATGTGGTAAAACTTTCAACGATCATGAGTCTTAATTATAAAATCTACCTCATGAACCCTTTCTAATATTTCATAGGAACCACCAAACTGATCCATCAATGTATTCCTCCTAATGGTCAATAATACTAAAATCAGACCACCAATTCCAAATGAACGCTTTGTGCATTTCGAAACCCTAAAGACGTTCAACCCAATTGACTTGCAAAACATACCAACAATTAGAAACGGCTAGCGTTCTTTTGTCTTGAACCGCATTGTGGGTAAAAAAAACCTTCACACCTGGACCGAGGGAGTCAGACAAATCATGATACCTCTAGAATAATCATTAAAATCGACAAATTTACATGCAAAGTGATACCTCGTTATATGACTTTACTTTGACCTTAAATTACAGGCAAATACAACGTAAACAAAACATGTAAACAAAATTAGCACTATGGAATTTTGCGTTATTGAACCCTGAAACGTATCAAAACCAGTCTACAAACTCATAAACATCCTGTACCTGCCATGAAAAGATTATTATCGAGAATTATTTGCATCTTCTAATTTTTATAAGGTAAAAACGGCGTGTACCAACATGCTAGCATCGCTAAACAAATCTTGTCTAAATATCGTCGTTCATGTTTATGTAGTCGATCGAAAAGCCTGTGATATATAGATTATACCAGTGTCCCAGTGAGTAAGCGTGTAATAATCTTGTCGAGGATTTAAAGGGTTTATAATAATTAATTAATTTTAATTTCATAAAACAATCTTTAAAGTGAAAACAACTAAATTTAGGAGATAAACATATGTATAATATGCCAGGGTGTTCTAAACAGCTAAACAGAACTGAAAACATTTCGAACAACAAAACTGTAAAGATTATACCGCCTAGGGTATTAGTATTAAGTTTTCCAGTGAGTGAGCGTGTAATAATCTTGTCCGTGAGGGTTTATAATAATTAACTTATGTCAGCGATATTGGGAAGGGTGTGTCGTCATCGGTTCATTTACATCCTTTCACAGGCAACAGCATTTCTTTTTCGCAGTTACAATTCAGTTATTCTTATTTTCATGTGGCCACTAAGCAACCTTTTAAACTTGCAAGCATATTAGTTGAATTTCATAAGTAGAATTAGCTTCATACGAACAGTGAAATGTGAAATACTATATTATAAGAACTAGTTTGCTACTTTAGTACGCCAAACATACAGTGCTACATTATTATATTTTTATTTTCGTTAGACAACAAAGGTTTTAGATAACCATCCCGAAAAGCAGCAAAAACTATAATTTACCTAATTAAAATGAAAATTAAATTGTATGCAGTAACTCATCTGCTCATCTTTAATTTAGTTCAATGATTTCAACAGCCATGCGTATATAATGTGAATAATGTGTCCACAAAAGTTTCAGTAAATAAAAAGTGTTTAAACTTCCTTAAATTATGCCTCTGATTACGGTTGTTATGGTAAAAATTATATCTATTATCATATTTTAACTCTTTGACACTGATGGGCATAAATAGTTCTAATTTGTGTGCGATGTAATGAATGGGGATACCATATGACTTATCTTCAGTATTGTGTTAGCAGCAGTTGTATGTCCACGCATACAAGCTTCTAACTTAAGTTTAACTGTGTCAAAGGCTTCATAGTATGATTTATACAATTGGCGGATACACATAAGCTGGTCCATTTTGTTTTTGATATGTTGATGTGTATGATGGGTGCTAGCCCCCGACCATAAGAGAACAGAAGGAACAGTGATATATGCTAATGACGGTACAGGGTAGAGGTTAACGAAATTTGAATGGGAATCTATATTTCATTTAACGAACTACTGTCGTTTGAATTGAGAGCTGACCGATCAGCATGGTTACATTCGCACATGTTTGATGGGGTTAAATCTGTATACAATTTGATCTGGATCTGAACACTAAATAAATTTTGCGAAGACCTTTGTTGGATGCAAGTAAGATGTGAAAACAACATTTGATCGCAGAAAAAAATTATGGGTTATGTCAAATTGTTAAGGTTAAAGACAATAAGTGGTTACGCCACTAAGTGTGTTTATTGTATTTACGAATCGTGTTAAAGCTCTCTCGTGTTCGCTTTACATTATTCTACGCATGGAAGATACTAAGTAGCCACTTAAGCCTCTTAACTGGCTTATTTCCTTTTGTTTCAACCCAAGTTACTCCTGTTAAGGACATTGTCTAGCTTATCTTTGATGTCGATGATAGTTTACGATTGCTTAAACAAGTAACGAGTTAGCGGAATATGATATAACCTCGCCGATTTTTAACGTGACCATAAAATATTATGCGCATTATGAAACTACGATCATCACACATGCCCATTCGGTTTGTTTAGATGTGAAAGGTCAAAATACGCATTTCACAACTGGAAATTCAACAGATGAACGTTTTTTTTTCACAGATTTCACATGTTTTCATTATTAGCAATTGTAACAAGAACAAGAGTTCGAGCGTCTACAACAAAAAATCCTAAAAAATATTATCGCAGAGAAAGTGTCCAGGCATGCCCTTCTTTCGATACTATCTTTTCTAATGGTATTCGCCGATGCCCGGTGGTCGGGCGTCAAACGCACTGACGATGGTACCATTGAATAATGCAATCGTTATTGTCACAGGCAATCATTGATTACGTCTCATCACCATTACAAAAACAAAAAGATTCACGATATTTCATTAGTTCTTCTTCAATCTTCTAAAATTCGCTAATATCTCCGGAAACAACAACATGCTAACTAGACGTCATTTTAAATCTTGTGCATGCGCACTTCGTCTATTGCTACCGAACATGCTCGGAATATTACCCAATGCTCGAGATTAGCGTAACCCATTGTAAGAATGTGCCAACAGCTAACAAGAACCAATGTTTGTGACAAACAATCATAGGGTAAAGCTAAATCAATAGCGTCGTGGCTCCTTCCGTTGGTACCTTCCATGTTCTACGCATGCTCTGCTTTCTCGTTTTTGTTTTCCGCGCCATGTTGGTTCTGTTTTCCTGTAAATAGAGTTACTCGCTCGTTAGCGCTCCAATCGAAGTGTCTGGTTGTATCCAAGCTCTGTATACAACAGGTATGTGTCCATACTGTCGTGGTGCGCTATTCAGTTCTACAATAATTTATTTATATGCACAAATTGAAGCATTGCTATATACTAGTGTATTTCAAATACAACAATAGCTAAGAATGTGGCCAAGGCTCAAACTTACGAGGTGCACATGCAGCAATATCTTTTATGTCATGGAATGTGCATGGTCTATTATGTAAACAAGATGACACAGATTTTCATTGTTTTTGTAATAATTTTGATGTATTTAGTTTACTTGAAACATGGTGTATTGATATAGATGATGTAAATTTGTTTTCTGGTTATGTAGCATTTAATTGCCCCACTGTGAAGTTTAAGAACCGGGGAAAAGCAAGTGGCGGTGTCGTCACTTATGTTAAAAAAAGTTATTTAAAAGGGGTTAAACGAATGCTTCCTGAAACCACGGGGGCGGTGATTTTGTTATTAGATAGTCTATTTTTTGGTTTTGAAAATGACATTTTGCTTGTTTCTGCATATGTCCCTCCAGAAGGCTCAAAGTGGTATTTACAGAATGATGACGTAATGGATGGTGTAATTAAACTTGAAAATGACGTGGTAAATTCTGTGTCACAATGTAATGCTGGTGATATTAGCATAATAATGGCTGGGGATTTCAATGCTAGAACCGCATCTGACCCTGATTACATGTTACATGATGATGCTCGTTATAGCATTGGAATCGATCCTAATTATATGCAGTGTGATTTTGATATTCCACGCCATTCTAGGGACCTTACCCGTAATAATTTTGGCATTTCACTTCTGTCTATGTGCAAACACCTGTCTGTATGTATGTTAAACGGCAGAAAAGAGCCTGGTGAATTCACGTGTATTGCAAATGATGGTAGAAGTGTAGTCGACTACGCCCTGGTATCCCTGGATTTGTATGGCTATGTGACATCCTTCACAATACCAGTCAGGAGTGAGTCTGACCATTTTCCACTTTGTTATAAACTTAGAATTTCTGGTGTACTTAATTCAGACGAAAATTCGATCGGAAATAATTCCATTGTGAAATTTCGTTGGAACAACGAACTATTGCAAATTTATAAAACACGTGTTCTGGAGAAAACTGCTGAAATTAATTTATTGACTAATCAACTCGGGGCTCATAATTTAAACGAAACAGTTACCCAATTTACAGATATTTTAAAAGAATCGGGAGAAATTATGCAAGTACAGATCCCTAACAAAAGATTATCTTCACACAGACAAAATAAACAACCATGGTATGATGAGGAATGTCGCATTGCAAAATTATATAAACTTTCCCGTTTACGTCGATATCGTGATACTGGTCGTGAGATTGATTTAAATAACTACAGAAGTGCCCGTAATTCATTTCGCTCACTGGTGAGAAAAAAGAAACATACATATAACGAAAAATTGCAGGATACAATTAGAGAAAACATAACAAGTGAAAAATGTATCTGGGAAACTATTAGAAAGAATAAGAGTAAAAATCAAACATCTATAATCCCATTACAAGATTGGGCCATGTACTTCGAAAAACTGTATAACCAGGCTTCATGTAACAATAACATGGATCGAGAGCATCTTACTGAAGTTAAAAACTTTCTGTATAGTTTTGATCCGCATTCTACAGAATTTGGGGAAACTGACACATCATTGAATGTGCCAATAACGAATGAAGAAATTATTCAGTCAATACATAAACTTAGAAATGGCAAATCTGCAGGTCCTGACCTTTTAATCGCTGAATTTTTTAAATTTTCATGTGATGTGTCTATAACATTTTTGAATGCCCTTTTTAACTTAATTTTTAATACCGGTATCTTTCCGGAAGGTTGGTCAAAAGGTATTATTATTCCTATCCACAAGAAAAACAGTCGAAATGATCCCGGTAACAATAGAGCTATATCACTCATGAGTATATATGGAAAAATCTTCACCAGTATCATTGAAGCACGACTATCAAAATGGGCAAGGGTTTTTGATATAATCCCAGAAACACAGGCTGGATTTAGGGAGGGCTATTCAACTATTGATCAAATATTCACATTATATGCCATAATTCAGAAACGGTTAGCCAGGAAAGGGGGGAAATTGTATTGCCTCTATATAGATTTCCAGAAGGCATTCGACTCTGTTAACAGGGATTTTTTATTGTTTAGACTGGCCAATAATGGTATCAACGGGAAAATGTATGTAATTTTACAAAGTATTTATAAAGACGTCAAATCATGTGTTCGTGAAGGAGGAGTCACTTCGAGATTCTTTGAATTGAAGAATGGGGTTCGACAAGGGTGCATGATCAGCCCTATTTTATTCTCATTTTACATTAATGAGCTACAAAGCATGTTGGATGACTCTGGGTATAGAGGAATACAATTGATCCCGAACGACATGTTAGAGTTGTTTTCATTATTGTATGCTGACGACATTGCTTTATTTTCAAATTCTGTTTTGGGCTTGAAAAGACTAATTAGTATATTGTATGAGTTTACAAACAAGTGGGATCTAAATATCAACTTAAATAAAACTAAAATTGTAGTATACAGAAATGGGGGATATCTCAGTAAATATGAAAAGTGGTACTTCGGGAACAAGCAACTTAGTACTGTTAGTTCGTATGAATACTTGGGATTGGTAATGTCATGTAAATGCTCCTTTAATATTACCACAGAAAATTTAGCTATAAAAGGCAAAAAGAAATTGATTGCAATCAAAAGATACTTAGGAAATATGCAATGTTTTAAAGCAGACTTGTATTTTAAGATTTTTGACACATTAATTCAACCAGTACTTACATATGGGACTGAAATTTGGGGATATGGTCAATATCAACATTTAGAAAGTGTACATACATCTTATTGTAGGCAATACCTCGGTGTAGGTAAAAATGCTCCAACTTGTACAGTATTAGAGGATTGTGGGAGGCTACCCTTATTTTGTTACCATGTTAAACGATGTGTGAAATATTGGTTAAAAATTACTAGCATGGATGAAAACAGATTACCCCAGAAAGCTTACCGGATGCTACTTTCACTGGACGAAAAAGGACAAAGGTCATGGGCCACAGAAATTAAAGAACTGCTATTTAAATATGGATTTGGTTATGTCTGGTTTAATCAAGGGGTAGGGGACTCTGATATGTTCTTGTATAAAGTTTGTGAAAGGGTCAAAGATACTGGAATTACAGATTGGTATATAGACGTTTGTTCTGTCGAAAAAACGCAGTATTATAGGCAATACAAATCAAATTTTGGGATTGAAAACTATGTGTCATTGCCACAATTAGAATTGCGCAGAGCAATAGCAAGATTAAGATGTGCGTGCCATCCCTTAGAAATAGAAAGAGGCAGACATAATGATATCCCTAGGGAGAGCCGTATTTGTCATTTGTGCCTGCAAGAAATTGATGATGAATATCATTTTTTTACTAAAATGCACTGCATGGGACACAATCAGGAAAAAGTATCTTCCAAATGAGACACAACCCCCAAATTTGAATACTCTAGTACATCTATTAAGTTCCTCTAAAAGCCAAATCATTAACTCTTTGGCTCTATTTATTTATAAGTGTTATTTAATCAAAGATCAAATGAGAATAACCTAATAAGCTTGTATGTATATATATATTAATATCCCCATCACATTATTATATAGGGCTTATATTATGTATTGACACACTCTTCATCTATATTTTCATACATATTTTGTAATGTAAATTTATTTCTTGTCAATAATTAATTTGCATGATTGTAATGGGCCGGAGGCCATTATACAATTAATAAAATTATTATATTATTATTATTTCAAATAAAGTTATTAGTTGTTGTATAGTTGACATGAATGTTCATGAACCACCAAGATTCAAAAATATTGTCCTCTCTCTGACCGCCATTTCTAGCCTCCCTCTCTCTCTTATGACCCAGCACAACCTGCACCGATTGACTGAAGCCTCTCGGACCACTTCATCCTACCTACGGCACCCCTCAATTGTTCTTTCAATTCAATACCCACCTTTCCAACTGTTTACCACCCAGCCTACAGCCCATTCTGGTGTTTCTCGCTTATGATCAATTCCGACCATTCCCGATCGTATAATAATTATCAATTCAACGTTTGTGCCTTTAGGTTGAACATTGCTCTCATGTATTTGCAAAATTATTGGGAGTACCAGAAGCAAGTCACAAACCCATATGTGATAACCATCCATCACTTTGAAACAAGTAATAAATGTCACTAACAATACTATCGTCTTCAATCATCTCCGACGAAAATTAACAAACAATTAAAAAAAATGGTACGTACATCTCACTGGGAAGAATATTCGTTTAATTATTGAACTACTAAACATTAGCCAAGTTATCTACAATAGAATAATGATTACAGTCTTGTTAAAATGTGTTTTAATTTTGTAATTTATATATATTTTTATTTTGCCATTTAGGTCACACTAGCCTATTCTATATTAATATTTTCTTCCTTTTATTTTGTTCTCTATTGCCGCACATGGATTACCATAATTGTAATATATACCTGCAGGTATCACATGTTTGTTGCTCATAAATTTCTGTATTAAATGAATAATGATCGAACGCATGATGCCAGATGATACTAAATACATTTGGAGCAAGAATATTCTTCGTAGTGTATGATTCAAAATATCACTGTTCCTCTGTTCTCTTTTGGTCGCGGCTATCACCCAACATACACATCAACACATCAAAGCAAAGCACCAGCGTGTGTGTTTCCGCCAATTTTGTAAATTATACTCTGAAGCCCTTGACACAGTTAAAACTAAGTTAGAAGCATGTATGCTTGGACACACAATCATTGCCAACAAAATACTGAAGTCATATGGTATCCCCATTCATTACATCACACACAAATTAGAATTATCTATGCCCATCAGTGTCAAAGAGTTAAAATATGATAATAGATATAATTTTTACCATAACAGCCGTAATCAGAGGAGTAATTTAAGGAAATTTCAACACTTTTTATTTATTGAAATTATTGTATATTCATATATCACATCATAGATGCATAGCTATTAAAATCATTTAAACTAAATTAATTTTGAGAATGTGAGTTACTACATACAATTGAAGTTTCATTATTCGGTAAATTATACTTGTTGCTGCTTTCCAGGATAGTTTTCTAAAACCTTGATTGTCTAACGAAAACAAATAATGTAGCACTGTTTCACTGTATAATTATAAAATAGCAAACTAGTTCTTATAATGTAGTATTTCACATTTCACTGTTCATATGAAGCTAATTCTACTGATGACATTCTACTAGTATGCTTGCAAGCTAAAAGGTTGCTCAGTGACCTTATAAAAATAAAATTGGCTGAGCTGTAACTGTGAAAAAGAAATGCTGTTGTCTATGAAAGGATGTAAATGAACCGATGACGACACACCTTTTCCAATATCACCGACATAAGTTAATTATTATAAACCTTCACTGACCAAATTATTACACGCTCACTCACTGGGACACTTAGCTGGTATAATCTATATAATTTCAAATCTATATTGATGTATGGACCACCACCATTCAGAAATATCACAGGTTTTTCGATCGACTACGTCAACATGAACGACAAGATTTGTTTAATTAATTCCCGATAATAATCTATACATGGCAGGTAATGGATGTTTATGAGTTCATAGACTGGTTTTGATACGTATCAGGGTTCAATAATGCAACATTTCATAGTGCGAATTTTGTTCACATATTTTATTTACGTTGTATTTGCCTGTAACTTGAGGTCAAAGTGAAGTCATATAACGAGGTATCACTTTGCATGTAAATTTGCCGATTTTAATGATTATTCTGAAGGTATCATGATTTTTCTGATTCCCTCGGTCCAGGTGTGAAGTTTTTTTTTTCACCCACAATGCGGTTCGAGACAAAAGAACGCCAGCCGTTTCTATTTGTTGGTATATTTTGAAAGACAATTGGGTTAAGCATCTTTAAGGGTTCGAAACGCACAAGACGTTCATTTGGAATCGGTGACCTGGTTTTTGCATTATTGCCCATTAGGATGAATATATTGATGGATCAGTTTCGTGGTCCCTGTTAAATATTAGAAAGGTTAATAAGGTAAATTTTATAATTAAGACTCATGGTCGTTGAAAGCATAGTCAGTTTACCACATCAATATACTAAAACTGTAATGCGAATGTTTTTTCAAGAAGTTAAGGTAGCACACAATTTTCCACCCCCATCGGCCTCCCCTCTCGCTCATGGTTTCTCCTGTCCGCCCACCCAACAAATCATCCTTTCTTGTATAGCCCATCTCGTCCTTTCATTTCCATACCAGTCCTATCCCAGTCTGCTGACCCAATCCTTATCTTTCGTAATCGTTTAACACTTCACCCGACATTCTACTATTGCCTTGTCCATGGATGCCTCACTTACTGTCCCTATCGGCACCTTCTCATTTACAAGTCCCCTCTCTCACTTTCTCACTTTAACCCAATCCAAAACCTTCCAGATCGTCCCACCATATCCTCCTTTACTCGATACTCCCAGTGACGTCTCCTTCTAGCGTACAGCCCCTTGCATACACTTCTTCTAGCTTACTGTTTCTCTCGAGTTCACTTTTTCTTTTACAATCCAGTCCCGGATACAATCCAGTGTATCACCCTACCTGGCATCCTACTCTCAACTACAGCTCCTTGCGGCCTCTTCTTTTCGACATCCCTATCTGTGGTTCCTTCTTTCCTACATGACCTAGCAGCGTTCCTTTATAACTTACTATCTATCCTGTATTCTTCCTCTCGCTGACCTCCATTTCCAGCCTCTCTCTCCTATGACCCAATACAACCTTCACCGAATGAATGTGTCATCCCACCTACAGACCCTCTATTTTTTTTCAATTCAATACCAACCTTTCTAACAGTTTACACCCAGCCTATAGCCCATTCTGGCGTTTCTCGCTTATGACCAATTCCGACCATTCACGATCGTGTACAAATTATCAATTCAACGTTCGTGCCTATACGTTGAAAATTGCCCTCATGTATTTATAAAATTATTGGGAGTACCAGAAGCAGGTCACTAGGCCATATGTGATAACTATCCATCACTTTGAAACAAGTAATAAATGCCGCTAACAATACTATCGTCTTCAATCATCTCCAACGAAAGTGAACAAACAATTTTTAAAAAACACTGGTACGTACACCTCTCCCTCACTTCGAAGAATGCTCTGTCATATCGTTTAATCATTGAGCTACTAAACATTAGCCAATTTATCTACACTGAAATAATGATTACAGTCTTGTTACAAATGTGTTTTAATTTCAATTAATATATATATTTAGTTTGTCACACAAGCCTATGCTATATTCTATCGTTTTAATTTGTTTCCCTTTTGTTTTGTTCTCTCTTGTCGCATATGGTAAACCATGATTGGAATATATATTAAATCCCGCTGGTATCACATATTTGTTGGTATACTTTTCTATAATAAATGAATAATGACCGAACACATTTAGAACTAAACACATTTGAAGCAGGAAGACAACAATTCGATTGATGCTTTGAATATTATATTTTGACATATGCTATGAACAATTCTGGGGCTAAATTTCTGATCAAACGGCCCTTTCGCGCCCGTAGCTCTCCCGGCATTTCTCTCTTATTTAGCACCCATCTCGGCCTCTCTTTCCTATTTACAAACTAATATCATCTTTTTCCACTACCCCAGATCCCCCTCTTGCAGAATGGCGGGTGAAGTGTTAAACGATTACGATAGATAAGGATTGGATCAGAAGACTGGGATGGGACTGGTATGGCAATGGAGGGACGAGATGGCCTATAGGAGAAAGGATGATTTATTGGTTGGATAGCTGTGATTCCTCCTGGCACACTCTCTCACGTAAAGTTCCATGTGGCACTTTATTTTTGTTTTCCTCCCCCATCAGCGTTCCCTTTCACTCATGGTTTCTCCTGTCTATCCAACCAATAAATCATCCTTTCTCCTATAGGCCATCTCGTCCTTCCATTGCCATACCAGTCCCATCCCAGTCTTCTGATCCAATCCTTATCTATCGTAATCGTTTAACACTTCACCCGCCATTCTACTGTTGCCTTGTCCATGGATGTCTCATTTACTGCCCCTCTCGGCACCTTCTTGTTTACCAGTCCTCTCTCCCACTTTCTCATGTTAACCCAATTCAAAACCTTCCAGATTGCATCCCCTTGCATACACCTCTTCTGTTTTTCTCGTGTTCCCTTTCTCTTTTACAATCCAATCCCGGATACAATCCAGTATATCACCCTACCTGACATCCTAGTCACAACTACATCTCCTGTCGATATCCCAATCTGCGGTTCCTTCTTTCCTACATGACCTAGTCGCGTTCCTTTATAACGTACTGTCTACCTAGCCTTCTTCCTCTAGCTGACCGCCATTTCCAGCCCCCCCTCTCTCTCTTATGACCTAATACAACCTTCACCGATTGACTGAAGCCTCTCCAGGCCGCTTCATCCCACCTACAGCCCCTCTCAATTGTTCATTCAATTCAATATCCTCTTTTCTAACTGTTCCAACCACCGAGCCTACAGCTCATTCTGGCGTTTCTCGCTTATGACCAATTCCGAACATTCCCGATCGTGTACAAATTATCAATTCAACTTTCGTGGCTTTAGGGTGAAAATTGCTCTTGTGTATTTGCAAAATTATTGGGAGTACCAAAAGCAGGGCACAAGCCCATATGTGTTAACTATTTATCACTCTGAAATAACTAATATATACCGCTAACAATACTATCGTCTTCAATCATATCCGACAAAAGTGAACAAACAAATTTCAAAAAAGACCCACTGGTACGTACACCTCTCCCTCACTGGGAAGAATGCTCTGTCATATCGTTTAATCATTGAGCTACTAAACATTAGCCAATTTATCTACACTGAAATAATGATTACAGTCTTGTTACAATTGTTTCAATTGATATATATTTTTATTTTGCCATTTAGGTCACATAAGCCTTGTACATATTATATGATTTTAATTTGTTCTCCCTTTTGCTTTGTCCTCTATTGACGCATATGATTTACCATAATTGTGAAATATTAAAATATATTTATTAATTTAAGGAAGTTCAAACACTTTTTATTTACTGAAATTATTGTGTACCCATTAATCACATCATAGTTGCATGGCTATTGAAATCTATTGAACTAAATTAAAAACGTCTTAATTTTAAGCAGATGAGTTACGGCATACAATTAAACTTTCATTTTAATCAGGTAAATTATACATTTTGCTGCTTTCCAGGATGGTTTCCTAAAACCTTGATTGTCTAACGAAAAACAAATAATATAACCACTGTATATTTGGCGTACTTCTATAGTAGCAAACCCCTTCTTTTAATGTAGTATTTTACATTTCACTGTTCGTATGAAGCTAAATCTGAAAGCGATTCTAGTAGTATACTCGCAAGCTTAAAAGGTTGCTCTGTGGCCTTATAAAAAATAAGAATGACTGAGTTGTAATTGCGAAAAAGAAATGCTGTTGCCTGTGAAAGGATGTAAATGAACCGATGACGACACACTCTTTCCAATATCGCTTAATTAGTTAATTATTATAAACTTTCACTGACCAAATTATTACACGCTTACTCACTGGAAAACGTAATACTAGGCGTTATATTCTTTACAGGTTTGTTGTTGTAAATGTTTCGTGTTCTGTTTTCTACGCCGGGCTATTATACATCTGTCGTCTCCTAAATTTAGTTATTCTGAGTTTAAAGATTGTTTTATGAAAAACTACTGGTATCACATCAATTAATTATTATAAACCCGTTAAATCCCCAAGTGACGAGATTATTACACGCTTACTCACTGGAACACTTAGCTGGTTTAATCTATATAATTTATAACCTATTGTTATGAACCGAATTAGAAATATCACAGGTTTTTTGATCGACTATGTAAACATGAACGACGCCATTTTGACAAGATTGTTTAGTGATGTTAGCATGTTGGTACACGCCGTTTTTACCCTATTGAAACTAGATTGCAAATAATTCCCGATAATAATTTTTACATGGCAGGAACTAGATGTTTATGAGTTGGTAGACTGGCTTTGATACGTATCAGGGCTCAATATTGCAATAATTGCTAGTTTCTCAAGGCTTCTTCATCCCACCAACAGCCCCTCTCAATTGTTCGTTCAATTCACTACCCACCTTTCTAACTGTTCTAACCACCCAGCCTACAGCCCATTCTGGCGTTATCGCTTATAACCAATTCCGACCATTATCAATTCAACGTTTTTGCCTTTAGAATGAAAATTGTCCTTATGTATTTGAACAATTATTGGGAGTAACAAAAGCAGGTCACAAACCCATATGTGATAACCATCCATCACTCTGAAATAACTAATAAATGCCGCTAACAATACTACCGTCTTCAATCATCTCCGACGAAAGTGAATACATTTTTATTTTGCTATTTAGGTCACACAAGTCTATTCTATATTGTATCGTTTTTTTTCTCCCTTTTGTGTTGACCTCTATTGCCGCATATGGTTCACCATAATTGTAAAATATTAAAATATATTAAATATTTTAAGGCAGTTCAAACTTTAGTTACTGAAATTATTATGCACCCAGTAATCACATCATAGCTGCATGGCCATTGAAATCATTTGAACTAAATTGAAAACGTCTTAATTTTGAGCGGATGAGTTACTGCATATAAGTTTCATTTTAATTCGGAGAATCATACTTTTTGTAATGTAGTATTTTACATTTCACTGTTCGTATAATGCTAATTCCTATGAGATTCTACTAATATGCTTGCAAGCTTAAAAGGTTGCTCAGTGGCCTTAAAGAAATAAGAATGACTGAGCTGTAACTGCGAAAAAGAAATGCTGTTGCCTGTGAAAGGATGTAAATGAACCGATGACGACACACCCTTTCCAATATCGCTGACATAAGTTAATTATTGTAAACCCTCACGGACAAGATTATTACACGCTTACTCACTGGAAAATGTAATACTAGGTGGTATGTTCTTTACAGTTTTGTTGTTCGAAATGTTTTCAGTTCTGTTTTCGCTTTAGCTGTTTAGAACACGCTGGCTATAGTTTTTTAAAAAATAGTTTTATGAAAAACTGCTGATATCACAAATATTGTAAACCCTTTAAACCCTCAGTGACAAGATTATCACAAGCTTGCTCACTTGGACAGTTAGACGGTATACTCTATATCATTATTTTTATAATCTATATAGCCTAGGTGGTATAATCTTTTCAGTTTTGTTGATCAAAATGTTTTCGGTCTTTCATGTACTGATATCAAGTTTTTAATTCTGCTTTTTTTCTGTTGAGAACTCGCCGTCACATTATACATCTGTTCACCTCCTAAATTTTGTTATTATTCTCAGTTTAAAGATTGTTTTATGATAAAATACTGGTATAACGATTGTATTGAAGTCGCTTTTATTGATGCCTCAATAAGACACCAAAAAGCATGTTGTACGACCGGATGGTGTGATTTATTGGCATTCAGCTGGTTAGTTCACAACTGCGAAATAGAAAAAATAGAAACTGGATAGTAACAAGAAATAAATTTCAGACAAGAAAGAATTATTTAAATTAGGAAAAAATAGTATATTAATAAAAACTATTCAAATATTTCATGATATCTACTTAACATATCAACTTGTAAGCCTAAGTTAGGGTATTAATATGACTCCTTAGCTCCTTATTTATTTATCAACACATCATTTAAATACGGCTCCACATACATGTTATCATCTCATATTGTACTGACGCAATCTTCGGATCCACATCGTAGAAAAATGATCGGAGTTTGGTTTTTCCTCGCAGCAGTCCTCCAGGCACAGGTTAGTGAATTACTGCTATTGTAGTTGAATATCTAACACTAATTTGGAAATACACTAATTTATTTTTAATTATATATGTTAATTAGCTAATATTAATACTATTATTATACAAATATTAATAATATTAACAAACTTTTTTGCATCTCTATTTTGATGAAGCACTAGTTTTCCTGCTTTATGAAAAAAAAACACCACCAAGACGCCTGCAAATGTAATCCCTCTCACCCCGCCCATCCTCTACCATCTATATTTTATACTGTCAACAATCTAGAATACGTTTCTCATTATTATATATATTGAGCTCCGTTCTTGGACATGATTGGATCGTAATGATTGGCATGCATAGTCAAAATTTACAATAAAACTAGACACACACTCTTGCCGGTAATTTGTACTAATTATTAAATGTAATTCTACAGTCATAGATGATAATTATTAGAACAGGTTATTTATCGACATAATAATACTTGTAAATAACATTGAAGTTGCCATTATTAAAAAAAATAATATTGTGTTGTTACAATAAATTAATTGTCAGAGCTGTAAAAATTCGACAGAAATAGTAACATATATTATTCAGTTAGAGGAAGCTATATTTGTTATAGGAATAGTAGCATATATTATTTAATTTGTCAAAGCTGTTAACATCCGATGTAAGAATGACACCAAAATAGCACCCTGTATTATTTAGTCTCCGGGAGCTGTCATTACTCAATATAGGAATGGCACCAAAATGTATAACATAGTTGTTGGTAGCTGTTAATATACGATATAGAATTGGTACCAAAATAGTAGCATGTACACATAGTTGTCGGGAGTTAAGATTCGATATAGGAATGATACCAAAATAGCATATATTATTGATTTTTTGGGAGCTGTGATTAATCAATATCAGATTCAATTCACAATGTGGTAATGTTAAATTCCGGGGAATAATTTGATATTGAATAGTGAAGTTGTACCTTTCCAAAAATCTCCTCCACAAGCTGGCTCAGCATGAGGGATTTCGTCCTCTCCTGTTTTGTGATATCTTCTAGAGCAGTGACGGAACAAGGAATGGCAATTTTTATTTTTTACTTCGTGTCCTCCCAGTATCAAATATGTTTATATAGAGCTGTGCATTCCACAGGAACCACACTTCCAACATACTTCCAAAGCGTCCGTGAACAGTATTATGACCGGTGTTCATGTATTAATCTGTGATCTTTGTCTAATGGTGGTTAAATCCATCCACTACTCATCTTGAATTTACAAGATGAATGTTGCGGCGAAGTACTCCACTATCACCTTGAAGTATTTCATTAGGACTACGTGTATGTGACAATGCCGTCGCAGTTTAGAATCAGTTTACCAACAGCTAATCATATTGCTTCTTTCTTCAACGCGCTTGGCCAAGCTATCAAAATCTTCGAAGCGGAGCTAAGTCACGAGACGCTCCACGTTGCTATTTAAGACGCGTACCACTACACCATGTATTTGCTCTGCACGAGATGCTGTGAAACACCGGTCGAAAAACCGGTGAAATTAGCTAAAATCAAGAAAACAGCACAAACTTAACTTTGAAGAAATCTTAAACAACCAAATTTAAATATGTTGCACCTGTAAGGATAATCTTGTAACACTGTTCAGGGGGTGTCAACAACCATCCCAAAATACCGTTTTCTGAAAATGTATTGTCGGGTGTGTTTAAACCGAAGAACGAAAAACAAGAACGAACAACGAAGACAGAATATTCATACTGTTTAATCATAACAGTTTAATACATTTACATGCAGTAATCGTTCATACTGTTTAATCATAGCATATATATTCTTTGTTCTTCGGTTTAAACACACCCTTTGTTTTCACCATGATGATGATAAAAATGCATGACCCGAGTATAAATGTCGCTGCACACAGTGATAGCTGTGTTGGCTTGGATGTCGAGGCGCTTTCTGGCAGTCATTGTAACATAGCTTTCTATTGGTCGGTCAGTGGCGGATCCAGAGGAGGGTCAGGGGGGCCATTCCCCCCCCCAAACACATGACGATTCATATCATCTGGATTACGCATAGCTTCTCTGTGATTTACGCTCCGTATATTTTAAGCAAAGCTTGGACCCCCCATACATTTTACTGGATCCGCCACGGTGGTCGGTACACTTTCTATCGCGCAATCACGTGACATACACGGTTATGAATAGAATTACCGCACGGTGTTGTAGAGAAAAGAATGTCCGAACGGAACAACACCGTGCAGGCGGACGATATCCACCACTGGGCTGGATGTGCTAACATCTGGACATATTCTTGAGAGCTGCTTGAGAAACAAGACCTTTCATGGTTGAAATAATTTCCACAAAGCTCAATCAGTTGTCTGAGCTGCACATATATTACTATAGCAAAACCACCAAAAAATGAAAATGGAGGATATTGTCACTCCAAACCAAATTACTAGGGCAAAAATAGACTCACGCCATCCACTAAATAATTTTGCGAAATTTACAGCAAGAATACAATAGCTTCACAACTACCGTCAGTTCTCGTTAAATGAAACACACTACAAAAATAAAATTACGTCACAAAACAGTAATAATATATAACAATGTCATACAATTTCAAGAATTGCCAACCGGTTCACAACGTTCTGTACAATTCCAAAAATTCGCTGACCAGGAGGCAAGTATAAATCACACAGTCCAATGCTGAATGTCAACAGAGCTGCTCCGACGCTGGTTCGGCAGTCGTTTAGGTCTTTTCACGGCACTGGGATAATGTAAACATTCTACGACATCTCGTTCGTGGGATGCAACATTCTGAACTTTACCAGATTTTCGATCGATGTATCAAAGTTACATATACAACTTAGTAAGTATCTGTACAGCAAAAACAAAGATCAAACTATCACTCCCGGTCATTTCTGTACACCGCCTCGTTTTTAAAAGAAAAAGAATCCAACCTCGTTCGCACATATGAAATCTAATGAATACGCTCATATGAGCTCAAGTAAATGACTAACTTAACTTTTGGATTTCGGAGAATTGCGCTAGTAATATTATTTATTATCTTTCGTTACATGTATGATGTTGCAGAAGCTGGGTGGAAGAGCAATATTCTGACATTTTTTTATACGTGTACTTTTCTGTTCATTTCTGCTAATACTAACTTTCTGCATATATTTTTCATGATTTTCAAAAAGTACACTACAAAGCTTTGGTTTTTAAAATGAATGCACATTTTAGTTGGAAAAACAAACGTATATGTAAATGAGTCGGTTAGTTATGCCATTTTATGTCAATGTATTCACGAGCATATACCAGGAATACGATACACGGCCTCTACTTTGTCATAACATTGAAACATAAATTTAATTGAATTGAATTAACTTGAGAATCAGTTTCTTTTATTTTCTTTTTCTGTTCTTTTTATTTTGTTACTTGCTATGGACATATTTTATTTCTTGATTGTTGTGACATTTTACTGTAGACTTCAATTCAAATACGAATTTTACACTAGATACAATTTTGCTGATGATCTAAGGACTGAGGCTGTGTCGTTGTTTAAATTGCTCTCTGGTTTAGTACAAACTAAATTAAATTACATTTTTCTCTTGTGATAAGTTTACATTACATAGATATTTATGCATATTTTATATTATTTATATATTTTTTGCTCACAGATTTAACATGCTGGGTATTCAGAAAGAATTTTGGTAAAGAAGAGTTAAAAAAATAAATTCTCTGATATAAAATTTCAGGAGAAAAACGAATTCGATGCTTAATTTCATTTTGTTGTGATGATTTATTTTATTTCTCATTGTAGTTTATATCACTATAATTATCACTCTACCTCAATAGGTTATATTGTACCGTAATTCTGTGGTATTCGACAGTTTGCTATCATATCTTATTATGTAATTTGGGACGATCATGCAATATTTTCAAGATGGCGGAAAAGACTCCCATTAATTGTCACAGGCTTGTTGAAGCGGGAGGGTCGTCACCTGCGCAAAAACGCAAACGCTTGTTTGTAAACAGGTCTCGTACCACCAATCAAGCAATGGCTGCTCTAGCCAATTTTAATGCCTAGAACGAACCAATGACATTTTTAAAATTTGTTTTTTCTCAGGTGTTCCCTGTTTGAGGGCGTAATCACCTGGGTCAAAGATGAGACCAACATGTGGTCTTTTGTTTACTACTTAGCGACTGTGTACCTGTGGGTTTATTCTGTGTGTATTTGGATGTTCTAATCTTGGTGTTTTTCAAGTGATCCAAATACAGTAGGTGTGTCTTGTTTACATGACATTTGTAAGAGTTTGAGCTGGCCAACATGTTAGTTTTTTCATATGATTGTTTACTGGCATGGTGATTCCCTATTTTTGAGCCATGTTTTCAACTTTCTTCATCATTTTCATATAGCAATCTCGCCATATGTTAACATTGTCGTCTATGGAAATTCAATTAGTGGTATGAGTCCAACAATGACACGCTATGGCCATATAACGCATGCGCAGGTGACGACTCCCCGCTTTTAGTTCTTAGCTTAACACAGCAAACGATTGAATCGGGAAGATATAATATAAAAGAACAGTTAATGCGAGAATGGTCGCATTTATATACTGCCGCTATACTGTCGTTGCGCGAAATGTGTGATATATACATGTATAATAACTTCACTCTAATATTAATTATATTTTCTTGTTCATACTTTTCTAATAGGCAAATATTGGTGGTCGACCTTCAAGAAATTATAATGGTGAATATGAATTATGCATTACAATTAAGTAAATGCATCGTTATTATAGTTAGAGGTAGCGATGCGTGACAGTTGATAAACAAACACACATTATATTCATATTTCAGGGCCTGCGTTGCTTGGTACTGGTGAAGATAAGAAGTTGTACTCCAAAAGTTATTCGGATAGACAGTGGGACGGTCCTGTTGAAAATTCTTGCTGTATGATGAGAATTGCAGTCATGCAAGATGGTAGCTTACTTGGAGTCGGTGAAGACAATCAACTATATACTAAGACGTCTATTTATGCTGGCAGGTGGAGGGTCGTTGAGAACAGTTGCTGCATTCAAGATGTGACAGTGCAACAGGACGGTACAATCATCGCCGTATCCTCCGCCGTCAGTCGGAAACTGATGACGCGACCCGATCTGACCAGTGAATGGACAACCAGCCGTAAATTCAACGATGCTATCCGCATCGATATACTACCAGATGGCACTATGTTAGGTGTCACTTCATCTGGAGGACTGAAGCGACGGGAGGGCGGATTTGATGGTACATGGAAATACCAAAAAAGTTTTGGTATGAAAGCAGATGACATTTCAATTCAACCTGATGGAACCGTACTAGGTATTGAAAAAGGCGGGTGCGGTGTTCACGTCCTCGACTTAGAAACTGGTAAATGGGGCGAAGAATTACTTGAATCTGAATGTGTAACAGCCATTGCGTCACCTGGCAATTTAAGTGAGTATATAACACGGGGTCTTATATAATCTTATTGTAGAAAAAAAGATGCGTTAGCGGGATTAGTTTTTGCATTTTTGTTTTTCTACGAGCGGTTTTAGTAAAATAGCTACTGAATCTAAAATTATTTAGCAAATTATGTATTCATGCATGCAAATTGTTATTCATTATCTGCATTCTTTAAGATATGATACACAAATACTCTTGTTGCGATTAGAAGTGAGTTGTGCGGGATGGTGTATTGAATGTCTGTGCATGCGCAGCGAAGTGCTGAACATTGTTTTATGCGAACCAATTGCACTGAAATAAGTGAAAGTCGAATTGTTTTCACGTAAATTCGAGCCAATATCGCAAAAATGTTATTTACATATATTATTGTAGTGTTTCATAATTTATAATTTAACTCTTTCCCTGCAAGGGGGGAAATGTACCAGGCAGGAAGTACATTTTTAGTTTGTGTCTAGTATGAATTCATTATTTAATATCTCGATTCTTAATGAGCAATATGACAATGGTTGAATTATGTGTTAATCAAATAATCTCCCTGTTACTGTCGCTTAAGGGTATGAAACAAAATAATTACTACATGTAATGGTAACAACATGTTAGTCGAATCTACTGTTATTAACCGGCAATTTGTCTGTTCTGAAGTATTCCCTGAACCCACAGTCGCACCAACACAGGCACCAACAGAGGCACCAACAGAGGCGCCAACTGAGGCACCAACCGAGGCACCAACCGAGGCGCCAACTGAGGCACCAACCGAGGCACCGCCGCCACCTTCAAGTAAGCAATCATTTACCAATTTAAACAGGCTTTTCATATGTATAATATTCCACATATAGTTGTTTATGTTCTAACACCTTAGAAGAATCTAATTAGATAAAATTCGTGTGTAATAATAATCGAACATTAGAATATAATTTGAAACTCATTGACCGACCGACGCGCAGCGGACTGTCTGGCGAAGGTGTACTGTCTGAGTCAGTGCATACTTTGGTATCCTCTTAATAACCTTATTTAACCATATTATAATACATCTTTTCTTTCCAAGGAAACATCATGGGAATGCCGAAATCCAAAATGTTTAGAACAGAATCAGCGAACTTTATGTGGAGTCTGGTCAAACCCTAGTGGCAGCCATGTTTATTTTTCATTATTAGAGGACGCTTACGCGCGTAATCATTCCATATTTGGAATTCGCTTTTCCTATTATGGTAGGATGAAAATACCCCGTAAATACCGCAAAATTACGGCACCATGTAACTTATGGCGTTACGGTGACAGATGTTTTAGACAAAGTTCGAAATTGGGGAGTATTAATCTGGGTTACGTTCTTGCCTGTGTTTGTCCGGAATCATTTCGCAGTTATGCTCTGAATGATAACATTGAAACAAAACACAAGTCAATGATATATGACTTACACATGTACTTCGACTTATATATTCCCACTTAATTTAATATAACTGAATGGCGGCAATTTTTGTCCTCACATTATTTCTGTTGGTTAAACCTATCCGAAACGGTTTCTCGGAGATGGACAAGAGTATTAGGTGTAAGCATTCTGTACTAGGATAAGCATACTGGGATACAGATTAAAGCAAAAATTATTGACGGGCAGTAATTTTTACTCATGCTCATACATATTTATCGCCAATATAAGTCTTTATTCAGTTGAAAGTTTGCTCACTGGTACTTATGTGTGACTATATGTGATTTTACAATAATCTTTGCAAAGTCTTTACCACGTCATGTTCGTGTTCTTAACTAGTATAAAACTACACAATTCGTGTAGATCTTATAATTATACTACACCAATAAATTGCAATACAATATCATGAATATATAGAGAGAGAACGAGAGACAGTATTGTCAATATTACACATGTAATGCCTCATATGAACTTTGTGAGAACATAGTTTATTAGTTGCAACACAAATTATGCTTGGTAGGCTCACTCATCTCCATCAATATCGTTTGCGCCTGCAATAGTTTCAAGCTGAAAGCGGTTTTCACCACACAATTAGTAAGATTCACAATTAGTAAGAAGTAAACAAAAACATGCTCTACATACATCACAGCAAGGGTCAGTAATGATACAGGAAGAGGGGAAGAGAACATTCAATAAACTTGTAAAATATCACATAAATAAACTGGACATGACAATAATATATACTATGAATTAACAAACATGTTATATTTACTGAAAACCCATGATTAACTAGTGTGAGTGTATGAATGTCTGGTACCTGAATTTCCAGACGAGGAGAAAATCGTGGTGCGGAATAGAATAGAACAGTACAGCAACCAGCAGTGTTAGACACCCGTTTAATGCGCCTAACTTTAGGCTATAAATCCTACCTTTCAGTATGAGCTATTATCAGTTTATACTATACAACATGTACATTACAATTACAATCCAGACATCTAGTGACATATGTTACTATATTACTCAACAATATTCACTGATTTATTCGTAGAATCCAAAGTTTTTACTGACAAAGTGCAGTTTAAGGATTCTTATGCTGAATGTTATAAAAGAGGTATGATGCTTGCTGTTCCAACTGATGAGAGTGCATATAATGACATAGTTAATGCAATCAAAGCAATGGGGGAGCTGGATACAGAATATATCTACTTTGGCATAAGGAAAATCGACGGCGACATTAAAACAATCTATGGAAGTCGTGACTTCTACCGAGCGTTTGCACCTAACGCACCCAATGGTAATAGCGACAATTGTGTCGCCATTTCGTAAGTGATTCTTTGTTCTTTTCGTCACATGTGGATATAAATCGTTTAGAGGTGGCAAAATTATAATGCTATCTTAAGTATAATGGTGACAAAAACTGGATACCAATTATTGCTTCTGAATTGATTGTCAATCAAAAAATCTTATTAATTTTCAGTTGTGGCATAACGGAATTTACCGCCGTGTGTGCGCGTTCTAGATTTCATATTCAAATTCAAGGGATAAAATGCACCTTGTAGAACATACGCGTAGATGTACGAGGCGCGTGACAAAATCGACAACAATTTTAATTATATTTTAACTAACTAGCCGTAATACCAATCATTTACTATTTCCATACATAGAGTAAAAAAGGTAATTTTCAGTTTTTTAGTGACTCCTCGTGTTCACCACACGACGTCACAAGTTCTATTTTAACGCTAAATTGCATTGAACGTGAACATTCGATGTTTTTTCGAGTTATTTGGAATCAGTTATGCATTTAAGCAAGCTAAATTAGTCGAGGATGATCACATATCACAGACTTAAGAGAAAAACCTGACTGCACCACTTCAGTTCCAGATTATCAAAACTCTAATAATACCAAAGATTTTATATATTTTAAACTTGATCAATATACATGGGCTTTGCAGAATAGCACGCAACACTATGATATGTTACATAGGCCAAGAGGGATTGGGTATGTCGAATATTTGTGCAATGCAAAAAGCCTTTAAAGTAATGTGGGTCAAGCATTATCTGTCTGATACTCAACATTAATGTGCCTCAATTTTATGCAGATTTATTAAATTTATGGAGTGGTTTGGGTCAAAATGGCTATAATTCCCCTTCAAATGAAATTATATGGAATAACAAGCTTTGTCGATATTGCAGATATTTTCCATAATGCAGGGAAAATTAGAAATTAATTAATAATCTGTTTATTGGAGCTTACCTTGACTGGACATTCATTTATTATCTGCCCTATAAAATCACAATATGCAACAAACTGTAACAAACGAGAATTTCAATGGAAATTAGGCCACAATATTATTTATACAAATGAAAAGTTATTCCATTTGATTTCAACATTAGTAAGTATTAGTATTACCATAATCAAAAACAAAAGGGAAGAAGGGACCACAAGCATCTAGTTCCAGATATAAGACTTTGCTCCAGCCAGGTTCTAGCAGCGTGCTATATTCAGACTGATCATGTTATAATTGACGAAAATTCACAACAATGTTAATGAATGCTTTGAGGGTATGCTGGAAATGGAATACCTGCCAGATTCAATCACTGTAGAGTTGTTGTATTATTGTATTCTGTTTCTCCCCCAAAGGGTTAAACAAGACTACAAGTACGTCGATGTTGACTGTGGGTCAAAAGCTAGGACAGGGCCAGAGGCTATGTTTGTATGCGAACCACTAGGTAAAACATTTATATATTAACATGATTTTACTTTTTTAGTTTTAGAAAAATTTCGATTTACCCAAGTCTTGTAATCTGGTAGTTTTGATGACCAATTATTAAAATGCTAGGAAATCAGCTCGTCCTGATTATTATCGTCGATTATTATCGTTAATGTTGTACTGTTTTCTTAACTCAAAATAAATGATCCACTCTTATAAGATTGTATATGTGGTGATTTTTTATCTTTAGTGATTACTTATATCTAGATAAATGGTATTCTATATTTCAGATCCTTATTATGCTACAGAACTAGTCAAATACAAAATCTTCGACACAAGGACGTCTCGTGATGACTCAATTAGAAATTGTAAAAATCGAGGTATGGTACTTGCTACAGACCCTAATGAAATGACACATGCTGCCCTTATGATCAAGATATGGATAACTGTGTCATTAAAAGAGAATTATCACATTGATGCAGTAAAAGGAGGTTCTACCGGTGTGGTATCGAGTACAGGGAGAAGTCAGAATTTTAAACCATTCGCAAAGGGTGAGGTTGATGGACAAGGTAACTGTTTCTATCTACGGTAGGTACTGTTATGTTACCTTGTGTGTCACCAAATGAAAGTTTATATTGTTACGAAGGAACTGTTTCAAATAATCATTCGGGGGATTTGGATTAAGGCACCAGTTTTCTTATTTATGTTCTATTTATGTTTATGTGTCAAACTTCAACCTGTTTGCGTTATTAATACTGTACAGTACTGATAATCTGAACATATTAATATGATTTATTTCAATTAAATGTCGAGGACGAAGCTTTGACATATATTGGTTTTCAAATAATGTTATTGACAATCCGTTGGTCTTTTGGTTTTGGACGTATATACAAAATTGACCTTATTGATATGACCCTGAAAACAAATTTCTACAGACATCGTTTTAGTAGACTTTCTCTTTAAACAGTTTATTATGATAGGTGATAAATTGGAAAGCTACCTCCCTGGAGTTGCTGTATATACTTTATAGAAACAGGAACACACAACTAATGATACATGCACAAGGAATATATTCTAATACATTGTAATTAAGTACAACATGTACCACATACCATGGTTGTTAAGGACGGTTATATGACATGTAAAAGTTTAAGATTAGAAAATATGATGTAATGTAAATGGGTTTAAGCACAAATATGTGAACAATTCAAGTTGGATAGTCGGGTGATCAATATATTGTTTTCAAATCAATCACATACATTGCAGTGGCTCATGGATACTGCGAATTACATTTTAGATCGCGATTTCAGTTGGGAACTAATTAACCCATATGATACTAATGGCTATCAGATTGCCTTCACCATGAGGATGGTTTGAAACGGGAAACTTTGGGTTCTCCTAAAATTATATGTAAATGTTAAAATACTTGTTAAAACTAGAGAATTAAAGACATTGTCACAGACAAAAATAACTCGTAAAAATAAAAATAATGAAAGTCACTAATGTTGTATAACAGGTATCAAATATATTGAGGTAGTATTTATTTGCTATAAATAGAGAACTGAAAATATATTTTTGAAATATCCAGCGTTGTTATCTAGAAAACAGACCTCTGGAAAATGACCAAACGGTTCCATTGATCAAAACTGCGTAAGTTAGGAAATAAATTATTTCCAATTCATTAGCAACACTAAACACATTTTGAAGTAGGTATTTATCGATCAAATTACCTATATGAAGTTTATAACATTCAGCTTAGAAAGTGTATCATTGATATGAATTCGGGCAAAATGTATGCCATAGGTGGAAAAAGTGTTTTTCTATTCAATTCCAAAGTACGTCTACATTAATTTTGTGACATAATACACACTCATGAATGAACTATATTTAAAGACCAGAACTGCAAATACTAAATAATAAAATCTAATACAATAATACAAATTGTATCAGCTATCTGAAATGGGTATTCATGATTAACAATTGTACTTTCCTTTTTTTAAAGGAGAACTAAGGAACATCAGTGGGGCGATCAAAAGTGCAGCAGGGGATTTGGATACATATGCTACGATAGTGAGTTTGTCTTATCATTATAACATATGTCAATGATTTTATATTTGAAAATTACAAACTAAAGCATGCCTAGTAATTCATTTCCAATTATGAACTTTACCACCTTTTGCAAAACGGTTATTGCAACAGAAACACTCTGTAGTAAAGGAAACAATTGAAAACACTATACAGAGATAACTGATTCATATTATTCTTTGATAAGGATACGCTACATCGGACTAAGCAATACAAAGCGGATACATATGATAGAAATATGCCAAAAAGGTGAGAAAACTATGGTATAATTTTGTATACTTTATAATATCTAAATGATGGCCTTTCAAGTGTCCATCTTGAAAATGTTTGGATCGCCCATCACAGTTTTCTTGTTGGTTGTGAAAATATATTTGAAGCAGCTTAAATATGGCATTGGATGTAATAGTCTCAGCTAGATGATGCATAAATGTAATCCTCCCTATGAATATCATTCTTTTTTTACATCGTTAGTTGTCTAATTCTACATATCTTATAATTCCTACAGACATTTATCCTATTGACAAGCGAGAACCCAACCAAAGAACCTATTTTGTGAATGAACTAAAGCATGATACCCTATCGCGAGGGAAAAGATGCATTGCATGAATCGAAATGAATAAATAAATCATAATGTAATAATGAATTAGCTGTGTAAGTATTGTCAAATGACGAGTGTCAGTACTTTCACGGGAAATTTTGAAAATATTTCATCCTCATATACAGCATAAGCTGAAGGTAATATCAAAGAAAGAGTGGTATGATTTCTACAAAGCTTATGTTTTTGTTGTGTCCGTAGTTGGACAACACATACAACCGTGTCTCTTTTCAAAGCTATAGCCATATCCCGAATCCAATAAATGTTTGGAAATGGCTTTGATAAAATTACTATCTGGAGTTCAGTGTCATTTAAAGTCAATTATTCTGTGATAAAAGAAACATTTGTTGGTCGTGTTTTATTGTTGTAATGTATAACATATGTAGTAAAGTGACAGCGACACATTGCAAAATTGACAAGAAATATCACATGGCTGTATTTTACATAGCATGGTGTGGAGATATCAAAACATTACATGGCTGTAATTTATATAGCATAGTTCAGAGATATGAAAAACATAACATTTTTATAACTTTGTGAATATCCCCCCAAAAAACTAAATTTTAGCCCTGTGAATATTTCTCCATCATTGAATCCCATCCCGATTCAATTCTCTGCAGGTTTTTTTCTAAAAAATGCAAGAGAGAGCACTGCAATTCAGCGGCACCACCAAGTGGGGGAGATAGGGTTCTCCCTACCAGGGTGTGGAGTTTTTGATAATTCTGGGTTAAAATGGAGCATTGTACTAGTGTGGCTTCCCTGGGGTCAAAATTGCTGTCAGACAGGTTATATTTAAAGACTGTGGCCACATGTGATCCCTGGTCAATCAGAATGTTATGATTGCCTGAGAATCTGCTCCCCAAGGTAAGGGGCGCCTGGCCATGGCATGAGGGCGCTGCGCCCCTGTTTCCTTGTTTAAAAATCCCTTATCTGTACACAAATCGAGTAAATGCTCAATGTAAAGTGCATAGATACAGTATAGGCAATGCAGAGTATAAATACCGTATTTGCTCTATTAGAAGCGCATGTAGTTAATGGAAATGACTGTCAAAATAAAACATTTCAATGATTCAGTATATAATAACGGCGGGTTTTTCGTTCCTGTGCACTTGTATTGGAATGGCACTACTGACGATAAATCAAAAACAGTAAGTATGTTAATGCAATTCTATATTGCATTTCATGCTTCTTAAGCGTCCCATTAACTATTAGTCCTAGTTGAGCGTTCCCCTAATGCACAGAAGAAACGAATGTAATAAAGGTTCACATATATCAAGCATCAAAGCAATTGGAGTAGCGGTTTTCAAAAAGAAGTAAGCATTAACATTAATTTTTGATCAAAAATGACAAAAAAATTTGCTAAAAATAGCGAATTAAAAATATCATAACAAAATGAACAAATCAGAACTGGAGATATCGTCATAAAATGCACAAAAATGAGGTCAACCCAAGGTACCTACATACCAAGTATCAACGCATTTGAGCTGGTAGTATATTCAAGAAGAAGTCGAAAATAGAATTTATTTTACCAAAAATATTTGGGGAAAATAGAGAATTGAAGATATCATCATGAAATGAACAAACCTGACAGAGAGCGGACCACCCTAGGTACAATGTACCAAGTATCAAAGCAATTGAGCTGGTAGTTTTCAAGAAGAAATCTAAAATGTCATTGTTCACGAAAGACAGGCGAACTATAGACCGATGGATTACAACGGCCAATCACCTATATGAACAGTTCCACTCTGCTATCTCAGATAATAGCAGAGCTAAAAATGGTTTCGTTGACCCATAATAAAATGCAAGAAAAATTCAACTTTAGTTTCGTTGAATACGTAACTTTCCAGCCACGCGTAAATACTTGATGCGAAATGATGACCGCTCATTTTTTTTTCATGCACAGATTGTTCTGAAACTATGCCTTCTGTCCTGATAGGTTAGGGTGACAATTAACAATTCAGAAAGCTGGATTGTGACAGCCGAATTGTACCGATATTACCTAAGGCAACGCAATATGGAAATGATTCATCTTTTTATTGCCACTAATTTTGGTTGAAAAAAACAGCACGTTTTTATTTTTGAGCACTTTTGATAACAGCTTATTGTCGAGTATACTCATTCATGCTGGTAACAATGATATATATTGCTTTGAAAAGGCAACCGCAATGACAAAAAACCTAATTTCTACTCAAATTTAGGCATCAGAAAAGATTGGAATGTTTCAAATGCAAAGCAATGGAATGCGACACTGACATGTAAAGTCATTATATATATATCATTGTATAGTATTGTGTAAGATCAATGCATAATCTACCTATGTAGTATATTTTTAAGCAGCAAACAATTGTCCAGAGATTGCATGGTTAAAAATTAAATCAAAGAAAGCTTAGAAATAACTCTCGTGTGCTGAATGCTGGAGACACAGTAAAAATTAATTTGAAATTACTTGTACTTGAGATATTGATTGAAAAGCTGAAAACTAATTATGCAAATATGGAAATTAAAATTAGCAGATTTGAGTGAAAAATAATATGTTTGCAGCCAGTGGTTGTAAAATGTCAGAATTTTCAGGAGTAACAAGTTCTATAAATTTATCAGATTTGTACATTTTCCTAGAGCATCCTCGTACCAAGTTTCATTGAAATGTGATGATTAGTACTTGAGATATCAGTGGAAAAGCCGACAATTAACTATTTATGCAAATTAGGTTATTAATATGCGCATATTCTCACCCAAAACTAATCAAAACCTGGCATTAGTTCAGAGCAAGTTTCACCAAAAACCAATGAGTGGTTGTTTAGATATCAGTGGAACAGACATGGGACAGCTAAAAAATAGCTAATTATCAAGCAAATTATATTATGTAATTAATAATCACGGATTTTTACCCAAAACTAATCAATTTTGTGCATAAGTTCAGAGCATCTAAGTTTCATCAAAAACTCATGTATGGTTCTTGGGAGAGCAGTGGAACAGACGGACACACACACACACACACACACACACACACACACACACACACACACACACACACACACACACACACACACACACACACACACACACACACACTAATTGCAAATACTCCCATTTTGTGCTTCACACACGGGAGTCAAAAAGCACTTGAGCAAAATGTACCATCAAATGAATGAAAAAAGAAAATGAAAAGAGAAGGTACCGACTGACTGTGGTTTTCGCAGTATAAACCCTTTGAACGCCATTGTAAACTTTTGGCACTATATCTACAAAATTAGTTTGTATTAGTGTATAGTCTGAAATGTTGATGAAAATTGACAAACCTTTTGAACAAAAACTAAAAGCTACATCTGAAGCTGTCTGTAATGCCAACAAATTTTACAAAATATTTTCACAGATTTTTGAAAGGTAAATATATCTGGCACTCAAAGTGTAACTGAATTGAGCCAATTGACTTTTTTGTGTGCAAAATATATTTATAAACATTATTATGAAAACAAATCAAGTGAAAAAAAGGGTATATAAATTGGGTAAACAGTCAATAATATTCCAAAATCAGACACGCCCCCATCTCCCATCACCTTCGAGTTGTTTCGGCATTACGAGTGTTGCCGAAATGGCGCCACCAACTGTTTTAATACTACATTATAAGGACGGGTCAAACATACAGTGATACATTGCTACATTATTTTTGTTTTCGTTAGACAATCAAGATTTTAGAAAACCATCCTGGAAAGCAGCAACAAATAATAATTTACCTAATTAAAATGAAACTAGTTTGCTCAAAATTAAGACGTTTTTAATTTAGTTTAAATGATTTTAATAGCCATGCAGCTATGATGTGATTAATGGGTACACAATAATTTCAGTAAAAAAAAAGTGTTTGAACTTCCTTAAATTTAATTAATATATTTTAATATTTTACAATTATGTTAAACCATATGCGGCAATGGAGGACAAAACAAAAGGAAGAACAAGATAAAACGATACAATATAGAATAGGCTTGTGTGACCTAAATGGCAAAATAAAAATATATATCAATTGAAAAATTATAACAGATTTGTAACAAGACTGTAATAATTATTCCAGTGTAGATACATTGGCTAATGTTTAGTAGCTCAATGATTAAACGATATGACAGAGCATTCTTCCCAGTGAGGGAGAGGTGTACGTACCAGTCATTTTTTGTTTGAAATTGATTATTCACTTTCGTCGGAGATGATGGAAGACGATATTATTGTTAGCAGCATTTATTAGTTATTTCAAGTGATGGATGCTTATCACATATGGGTTTGTGACCTGCTTCTGGTACTCATGAGAGCAATTTGCAACCTAAAGGCACAAAGGTTAAATTGATAATTTGTACACGACCGGGAATAGTCGGAATTGGTCATAAGCGAGAAACGCCAGAATGGGCTGTAGGCTGGGTGGTAAACAGTTGGAAAGGTCGGTTTTGAATTGAAAGAACAATTTAGAGGGACTGTATGTGGGATGACACGGCCTGGATAGGCTTTAGTCATTCGGTGAAGGTTATATTGGGTCATAGGAGAGAGAGGGAGGCTAGAAATAGAGGTCAGCGAGAGGAAGAAGACAGGATAGACTGTACGTTATAAAAGAACGCTGCTAGGTGATGTAGGAAAGAAGGAACCGGAGATAGGGATGTCGAGAAGAAGAGGCCGGGAGGAGCTGCAGTTGGAAGTAGAATGTCAGTTTGGGCTATACACTATCTAGAAAGTATAGAATTGGCTCGTAAGAGAGAACGGGAACTCGAAAGAAACAGTATGCTAGAAGAACTGTATGCAAAGAGCTGTATGCTAGAATGAGACGTCACTGGGACTATCGAACAAAGGAGGATATGATGGGATGATGTGAAAGGTTTTGAATTGGGTTAAAGTGAGAAAGTGAGAGAGAGGAGTGGTAAATGAGAAGGTGCCGAGAGCGACAGAAGGAACGGTTTGATCAGAAATTTAGCCCCGGAGTTATTCATCCCAAATAACAAAATATATTATTCAAAGCATCAGGTGTTATAAAGCCAATATTTCCTATATTCTATTTATATATTTCCTATATTTCCAACATTCCGTACCATTTTAACAAATCACATGTTCAATTTATTCTTAAATTTGGCATTCCCAATTCGAGCAATACAATCATCAGTTCTAGGGATAATGTACGAATCAGATTTAGTAACTGATTGAAATTATCACGTTTAGGTAGCAACATAAAGGGTCAAGTCCAACGACTCACATTCGGTTCAATTATATTGTTGACTAATTGCAAATTATTTGCTACCTTAATTGCTTGAAAATTATCCGCAATACAGTTTTAGTATATTGATGTGGTATAACTGACTATGCTTTCAACGATTATGAGTCTTAATTATAAAATTAACCTTATTAACCTTTCTAATATTTCACAGTAATAATATTTAAAATCGGCAAATTTACATGCAAAGTGATATCTCTTTATATGACTTCACTTTGCCCTAAAATAAATAAAACATGTTAACAAAATTCGAACTATGAACTTTTGCAATATTGAACCCTGAAACGTATCAAAGCAATTCCATCAACTCATAAACATCCAGTACCTGCCATGTAAAGATTATTATCGGGAATTATTTACATCTTCTAGTTTTTACGGGGTAAAAACGGCGTGTACCAACATGCTAGCATCGCTAAACAAATCTTGTCGTTCATGTTTACGTAGTCGATCGAAAAACCTGTGGTCCATATCAATATAGAATTTAAATTATATAGATTATACCAGCTAAGTGTCCCAGTGAGTAAGCGTGTAATAATCTTGTCACTGAGGATTTAAATGTTTGTAATAATTAATTGATGTGATACCAGTAGGTTTTCATAAAACAATCTTTAAACTGAGAACAGCTTAGGAGATAACAGATGTATAATAGGCCAGCGTGTTCTAAACAGCTAAATAGAAAACAGAATTGAAAACATTTCGAACAACAAAACTGTAAAGAACATACTACCTAGGGTATTAGTATTACATTTTCCAGTGAGTAAGCGTGTAATAATCTTGCCAGTGAAGCTTTATAATAATTAACTTATGTCAGCGATATTGGGAAGGGTGTGTCGTCATCGGTTCATTTACATCCTTTCACAGGCAACAGCATTTCTTTTTCGCAGTTACAGCTTAGTTATTCTTATTTGTATAAGGCCACTGACCAACCTTTTAGCTTGCAAGCATACTAGTAGAATCTCATCAGTAGAATTAGCTTCATACGAACAGTGAAATGTGAAATACTACATTATACTAATTTGCTACTTTAGAAGTACGCCAAAAATACAGTGCTACATTATTTGTTTTCGTTAGACAATCAATGTTTTAGAAAAGCATCCTGGACAGCAGCAACAAGTATAATTTACCGAATTAAAATGAAACTTCAATTGTATGTAGTAACTCATCTGCTCAAAATTAATTTAGTTCAAATGATTTCAATAGCTCTGCATCTATGATGTGATAAATGGATATTCAATAATTTCAGTTAATAAAAAGTGTTGAAACTTTCTTAAATTACTCCTCTGATTACGGCTGTTACGGTAAAAATTATATCTATTATCATATGTTAACTCTTTGACACTGATGGGCATAGATAATTCTAATTTGTGTGTGATGTAATGAATGGGGATACCATATGACTTCAGTATTTTGTTGGCAATGATTGTGTGTCCAAGCATACAAGCTTCTAACTTAGTTTTAACTGTGTCAAGGGCTTCAGAGTATAATTTATAAAATTGGCGGATACACACACGCTGGTGCTTTGCTTTGATGTGTTGATGTGTATGTTGGGTGATAGCCGCGACCAAAAGAGAACAGAGGAACAGTGATATTTTGAATCATAAACTACGGGAAATATTCTTGCTCCAAATGTATTTAGTATCTATCACCTGGCATCATGCGTTCGATCATTATTCATTTATTACAGAAATTTATGAGCAACAAACATGTGATACCAGCAGGTTAATATATTACAATTATGGTAATTCATATGCGGCAATAGAGAACAAAATAAAAGGAGGAAAATATTAATATAGAATAGGCTTGTGTGACCTAAATGGCAAAATAAAAATATATTTAAATTGAAAAATTAAAACACATTTGTAACAAGATTGTAATCATTATTCCATTGTGGATAAATTGGCTAATGTTTAGTAGCTCAATGATTAAACGATGTTACAGAGCATTCTTCCCAGTGAGGGAGATGTGTACGTACCATTTTTTAATTAATTGTTTGTTCATTTTCGTCAGAGATGATTGAAGACGATAGTATTGTTAGTGACATTTATTACTTATTTCAAAGTGATGGATAGTTATCACATATGGGTTTGTTACCCGCTTCTGATACAATTTTCAATCTAAAGGCACAAGCATTGAATTGATAATTTGTACATGATCGGGAATTGGTTATGAGCGAGAAACGCCAGAATGGGCTTTTGGTTGAGTGGTAAATAGTTAAAAAGGTGAATATTGAATTGAAAGATTCTGTAGGTGGAATGAAGCGGCCTGGAGAGGTTGTATTGGGTCATAAGAGAGAGAGGAGGATGGAAATGGTGGTCAGCGAGAGGAAGATATTTCTGATCTTGGTGGTTCATAAAAATTCATGTCAACTATACAACAACTAATAACTTTATTTGATATACACCAGTATATAGCAATGCTTCAATGTGTGCATATAAATAGATTATTGTAGCACTGAATAGCGCGCTACGCCAGTATAGACACAAACCTGTGTATACTGAGCTTGGATATAATCAGACAATTCGGAAAACAGAACCAAAATGGCGGGGAAAACAAAATCAAGAGAGCAGAGCATGCATAGAATATTGCAAAGCGAACATGAAACGACGTTAACATAATTAGTAAATACAATAAACACACATAGTAACATAACCACTTATTGCCTTTTACCATAATAATTTTCAAAATGTTCAAAGAAAACATGCGATGAATAAAGAGCCAATACATAATAATACAAGAATGGTGGAGAAAAGGCTAAACAAGAATCACACTTGAATACAGACAGTTCATCACATAATCTTTCAAATGTCATGGTGGTTACGGCTTGATCATCTACGTTGAATGGGCTGTACGTCTATTATAGTTGTATACAGTGGATACTGACGGAGAAAGCTCTAACTGACAGGATTTTTGTTGCGGTTCTTGATGCGACCGATCTCAAAATTCAGACGTCATTTTCTAAGAAAGCTGTCTTTGGATAGGGCTACAAAACCTGGAGCTCGGTATGTTCGTATAACTGTGGGTGGAATATCGAAGGGGCTCAGGTCAATGCAAAGTCGTAGTGTGGAGTTGGGCAACATTTCACTGCGATCCTCTTCTTTGATGCACGCTAGGGTGTATGACGTGACACATTCTCTGGCAATGATTCATTCACGTTTGATTACATCTGTGCAAGTTAAATAAACTGCCAATAGACTCTGATCTGAAGTTGGTTGCTAAACAACAGTGTGAGGTACTTTGCTAAACGAGGCACACTGGTGACAAGAGGTAGACATGTGTTGAATTTCCTTGTCCATGTCCAGTACACAAAAAAACAAAACAATGAAAGACCTACTTCATTTGGTAACAAGATGGGTGATAGGCACTACAATGTATTCATGTGGTGATAAGAATGGGTCAGTATGCTTGACTAAAAGTAGGCCATCTTTGGCAATGGTAACGTTGTTGAGATAAGTTTGATATCTTTCATGTTAGTTAACTTTTTAGATGGACGAGTTCCCTGGGTGTGATGGGAATGTGTGCATCTTAAATCAGCGCATTCTGACTGGACTGTTTACCCCGCTGGCGGAATAAAAATATATGTACATCTGACGGAATATTGTCCTTGCCAGCCAGGTGACGCACATTGGCCTGGTAATGACTAACGGAAAAGTGGAACGTTGTTATGCATGGGCTTACTGAGAACTTACCATGACACAGCTTTTCGTATGCTTGCATGCATGGCTTACAGTTGGTAAGAATAGATGGTTTGTAATGAGAGTGTTATCATGTGATTCAACAATAATCCTGCCTGGGCAACATGAAAAGAATTGTGAAGCTCGTCTAATCATTGAAATCTATCTTGGGATTGACTTTGCATCTTCTAGTGGCACAACGAGAGATGCACACCCTGGTACTTTATATGCGCCTATAAATGAACGTAGGTTGTGTACCTTTTCGGGTGGAGTACATGATGTCAATGCAGATATACGGTGTTGGCTTATACATACCCAACCAAGAATTGTGACTGTTTTCAGGGCAGATAAATGTTTTTGATATTGACAAGTGTAAGTCATTGGCTGGTAATTTGCACAGGAGACGTCTGCAATTTACAAGAAGGTGCTTGATCATATTCGCACCACAGTGCAGATCGTCTGCGAGTTTGGCAATGCTACCATCCTCAAGCATGTCACTGAGTATGCGACACATTAACTCTTCCAATGCTGTCTCAGAACCTGACATTTGCATGGCTGAACGCACATATACACAGACACCTTTGAGGGGGGTTGCTAAGCCACAGTAATGTTGTTACTCGTGCGAAAGGGGAATCTGGTAGAAGGCCTTAGTGAGATGGAGATAGTCGGTGGATTTGGTGAAGTGTGCTGTCAATGTCTGGCATGAGGGAAGGTTGTGGCTTGCTGTAGCTGTCATCGTCTGCAAAGGCAGTGACGAGGCTCTGTTTAGTTTTTTGACTAAGAATGAGGGGTTCACATATTCCACATTGACAGGTGCATACTCTGGGCGCCTACCTCTTCAGGTTCATCAAACTTTTGGTATAACTTGCCATGGGAGTACTGAGAGATACAGCCCTTGCACTGTGGTGGTTGAACAGGAACCATATTGACAACTACTTGAAATGGACCAGAAGCGCGGTTATAACCTTTGATTGCAGTGTTAAAGATATCATATTCATGGTGTAATGTAGCAGCTTTGACCAGTAGGACGGGGAGAGGAGTCAGTCGGGGTCAATTTTAAACTAATCTGAGTAGCTCATTTCTGAAAGAATTGACTTTCATGGCGATGTTACATGAGGTGTAGTGCTTATGCTGTCCTCGTTTGTGGATGGTACGAAGATGAGACATATTTGTCAAAAATGTTGCATTGCATTTCAATGTTTGTGGCATGTTAGACTGATTCGGAATCTGGATATTACCTGATATAGTGGAATGAATATTAGGAGCAGGCTATGGCTTTTCACATAATATGACCGAGAGAGAGTTTGGCTTAGTGTATGGCTGGGCGAACACTTACATGATTAACCTTCATAAAAGGGGCAAGTATTTTAATGTCAATATTCTCAACAATGAGGCCCTCAAACTGGAATTTAATATCATCACCACTCAATGCGAATTTGGTCTCGCTCACAACTTTTAACTTGACAAGCTGATTGAGAACTAGACTAGACGTTTTGCGGTGGCCAGTAGAATCATGTTGCCTGTGGCACCACTGTCGATGGTAAGGCGTGTAAATTGGTGGCCATAAAATGTATCAATGTATGGTGACTGGCGAACGTCCGCAATGTTGAAGTCACTGAACTCATCATCGCTTGGTTGGATGTACTGGGGAACCAAGTATATTATCAATCTGTTGGGCCTTGATTATGAACTTATGATCTTGATCTGGCAGGAAGTCACACTCACTGAGGAAATAAATGTCGAGACGATCAGCCTGCTTACTAAATGGGCAAGAGTGTTTTTTTGCATTCTCTGGGCCGATCATTTTGATATCTCACAGGGTTTGGTGTGCTGTGTCCCCTCTGAGGCCTTGAAGAAGCAGAGAGCATGACAGTGTCATCCTAAAAGTGAGCAGTGTCCGCAGCTCAGTTCCATAGCGCTGTTTAACCAGTTTGGGGAGGTTACTATAAATTAGTTTTAAACAATTGAGTAGAATGTAGTAGTTAATCGACGGGAAAATGTCCTCATCATCAGTTATTGTTTCACAAATGCTGTTTAGCACTGTAAGAGATCTTCTGGGCGTTTATCTGGTTCAAGGTGTATATTACAAAAATTTAGCAGGTGTGCACCAGTGTAATGGAATCCAACTTTCATGTTGCCTGATATGATAGGGCAGAAGTTTGCTATTTGTCCCAACATTTGTGGGGAGATTCATTTCAATTATTGATCTTTTATTCATAACCATGTTTTCTTCGTATTTCATTTTTTGCATGTAATGCTATGAGAAACTAGCACACCCAGTTGTAATTTGGCCAATATGTGTTCCGAACGTCGGAGTAAACACCGTATTCGTATTGGGCAATGAGAACGCCTCCCGCCCTACAAATTGTTACTTGACGCGATATTGGCAATTGGCAATATTGTATGTTTTTGCGCTCGTTTTGAGCAGTTGCTTTCCAGTTGTTTACGAGTTAACATCTGTATTACGTTGTTGTTGAAGAATAAACGAGATTGAATTCCAGTTACATGACGTGTCCGTTTCAGTGTTCACTTCCGTGACTGAGAAGACCCGAACCTCACCCTTCCCCCACATTTTTGGTGCCGAGACCAGGATTTCTCATTTCTACGGAGAAGCAAGTACTCTACAACGATGTCTGATCCAGGAACGTCATCGGGGACTGATGCCGCAACAGCACAGCCCAACCCTCTCTCTGTCAAGGGACTCAAGCTCACTCGTCGTATTCAACGCAGTTTGATGACAAGAACATTTAACAAAATCACTCCTAAACTACAACAACTGTCTAACGAAGTCGAGAACGAATTAAAAGAAAGCCTCTACCGAGAAATCAACTCTCTTTCTCAAGTTTTGAACGATCGGTTTGTTGATCTACGTAATCTCGACAAACAAATTCAGCAACAAATGCAGTTGGAGCAAGTCAGCGACGAAGACTACGAGAATGAATGCACAGAATCGTGTGACTACATTGACGATCTCGTCATCAAGAAGGACCAAGTTGAATACACTATCTCGATAGCGAAACCGCGAGTTCAAAGTAGTACCGTCGCACCGCCCGTTAACCCCTCATTTCGCGCCAACGAACTCCAAGCAAACGCATCGCCAAGAAGAACAGTAAATCTACCCAAACTTGAACTGCAAACTTTCTCCGGAGATACTCTGTGCTGGACGAGTTTCTACGATACATTTAATGCCGCTATCCACAGCGATGAAAGCCTGTCTAATGTGCAAAAGTTTACTTATTTGCGCAGCCTACTACAAGATGAAGCCGCTAGATCCATTGAAGGACTCGAACTCACTAACGATAATTACATCGATGCTCGGACTTTACTAGAAGAACGATACGGCGTGAAACAAGCCATCATCAATGCACACATCAAAGCATTATGGGAACTACCTACACCGGCCAACAACACAGCGAGTCTTAGACATTTCTACGACACGATTGAAACGCATGTTCGTGGACTTAATTCGCACGGCAAAGATGAAAGCGCATATGGAGAATTACTTATACCGTTAATTTTGGAGAAATTACCCACTGACTTTCATCGTACGCTATACCGCATCCGGGGAGATACACCGTGGACACTTCCCGATTTACGTAAGGCTATACTAACTGAAATTAAGGTAAATCATATTGGTGACTTTGACAATCATACTCGACAGACTCCTACCATAGCCACCTTCCATACATCAACGAGAGGAGGCGAGAGAACCGCTCCGCCATTTAATACCAGAGGTGGCCGAAGATCGACTACACGACAGACTTACTCCTCTCCTCCATGTACCTATTGTAAAGGGGGTCATACCCCAAACGACTGTGTAGTTGTCTCTGATTTTGATTCACGACTTGACATAGTCAAACGCAACAAGTTATGTTTTAACTGTTTGGGAAATCATGTCGTCAATAACTGCAGGTCGAAGTATTCGTGTCGCCACTGTCAAAAAAAACATCACACCTCCTTGCATGACAAAAGTAAAGACAAGGAAATAACAAACCGTTCACATTCCAATACATCACATTCTTCAAATAAAAACACTCACGTTAAAACTACTTACACCTCGGTGCCAGGGAGAGGTACACTGGCTCACACTTGCAATCACACCGATTGCTCATCGACACTGGTTAACGAGAATCCTACTGACCCGAAAGTCAGTAACAATTCGGCTGTATTTCATTCAAATTCCGGTAATGTTGGCTATTCACAGAGACCTGTACTACTCAAGACTGCCAAAATTAACGTTTCTTATGACAATAACATGACTACTGCTACTGTACTATTTGACGAGGGTGCCAATAGAAGTTTTATAACTGAAAACCTTGCTAGCAAAATTGCAATGAACACGACTAATCCAGAAATAATTGCCCTTTCAGCTTTTGGAAGTAAACAAGCTGAACGACGTATACTACAAAGTGGGACATTGAATTTACACGCATTAGACGGTACTGTATCACAAATGAACACTTTGCTGATACCTGAAATTTCTGCTAATATGGAAAACTATGTCACTAGTGATTTACTAGAATTACCACATTTAAGGGACCTAATACTCGCCCACCCCATTAATGACAAAGAACCTAACTTTGACATTGACATACTTATTGGTGCCGACTATTACTGGCAATACGTAACTGACAGGGTCGTTCGAGGAGACGGACCGACTGCTGTCATGTCACCATTTGGTTACCTTCTTTCAGGACCTAAGCCTTGCGGAAATACCTCGTCTACAACCAACATGCTACATGTACTGATAAACATGCCTTCGCCAATAAAGGAAATTGTAGATGAACAATTATCTATAGCTGTACCGCGAAAAGTTGAAATGATCACCGCCTCTACATTATACACACGCGAATCATTACGACCGGTCAACGAGGGGTCATCGAACGCCGCGCCACCAGCCGCATCTACGCACTATGAACGCCGATCGTCGCAACTTGATAACGGTCCCTCCGATCACGAAACCGAGAACAATAACGCAAACTCTGCAAGTCGCATTACTAACTCTGAACTGCATGTCTACAATGTATGTGAAACCTCTGAACACTCCCCCAGTCTCAGTGATGACGTCAGTGTCAACATACTACATTCAGCCAATCAACCGCTAGGTGAGCTGATTCCTCCGCTGTCAATCAAGGCGATTTCAGATACGTTACCGCGTCACGATACCGATTTGTTGATGAATGATGCTGACGACGAACCAAATGAACCCAACATCAATCTCGAGAATATAATCGACCCAACTCGCTTCAGCACTTTGCAACGATTACTTCGAGTTACTGTATTAATTCGTCGTTTCGTCGATAAACTTCGCCGACGTATTTCTACCGCGAATTCACCAATTTCCGCTGAAGAAATCGCTAAAGCTGAAAAGACATGGGTTTCTGATCTTCAGCAACGACACTTCGCTGATTCATTCACCGCCATCCGTCACAACAATAAACGCTTTGGTGTACTTGTTAGACAACTACGTTTATTCATCGATGACGACGGAGTTTTGCGCTGTGGCAGCAGACTTCACAACGCAGATGTGAACTTTACTACTAAATTTCCTGCATTGTTACCAAGCAAACATTACTTTACTACGCTACTTGTCCGCCGAGAACATGAACGTCTACACCACAGTGGGACACAGGCTGTCGTGACTGCTATTCGTCAACAATATTGGATTACAAACATCAGACAGACTGTTAATTACATTATTCGACGCTGTGTCACCTGTAAGCGAGTCGACGGTAAACCCTACAATGCGCCACTTACTGCACCGCTTCCGAAGTACCGTGTGACCGTCACGCCCCCGTTCACTGTCACCGGAGTTGACTTCACCGGCGCCTTGTACGTACGTACCGCCGATCACCGATCAGCTAAAGCATATGTGTGTTTGTTCACATGTGCGGTAACCCGCGGTGTGCACCTCGAACTTGTACCCGATCTATCCACGCACTCCTTCATGTTAGCCTTTCGACGGTTCGCAGCGAGACGATCGCTACCATCCAAAATTCTTTCCGATAACGCAACGACTTACTTGGCGGCATCGCACGAATTGCATGAACTATTGTCATCACCCGAAGTTCAAGGACTTCTCGCCGAAAATAAGGTAACGTGGACATTCATCCCCAAACGAGCTCCCTGGCAAGGGGGGTTTTGGGAACGCCTGATCGTCATGACAAAAACGGCACTTAAGAAAACCCTTGGTAAAACTCAAGCCACTTTCGATCAGCTCCGCACAATTCTAACCGAGATTGAAGCAACTCTCAATGACCGACCTTTGACTTATGTATCGCCGTCAAACAACGACCTTACAGCGCTGACTCCTTCACATTTGATTTCGGGACGCCTATTAACCCCACTTCCGAACTCACCGGTCGATGATGATGAACTCGACAAATCAATCCGTGGAAATCACCACACAATGAATAGTCGATATCAATTGTTAACAGCCCTCCAAAATGAATTTTGGAAGCGCTGGTCGACAGAATATCTCTCGGCATTGCGAGAAAGACACGCTTTCACAGCTGACGGAAGTAAACACAACGCCATAAAGGTTGGTGACGTAGTAATAGTTCATGATGACGTCAAGCGTCGATTCAAATGGAACATTGCTGAAGTCACCAAATTATTTAACGGTCCAGATGGATTAGTACGAGCAGCAGAATTACGTACCGCTACAGGCACAACAAACCGCCCGATTCAGAAATTATACCCGATGGAGATATCCACCGATGATAGCCAGCAGGAGTTTCAACCTCTTACCGACAAGGAAAGTGAAATTGATCAACCGGACAGTACTGTTAAATCTCCGCCCTCAAGACCGCCGAGGAAAGCTGCAATAGCAGCACGAAAGTTTGTCCGTGACATTATAAAGGACTTGTAAAATATGTTTGAACACTTGTTACAATTTTGAACAATTTATATATACCTTGAGTTTTTTAAACGTGTATTGTGTTATTGATTTCTCTCAGGAAAATATTTGATCTGTGAATCAGAATATTTCTTGTGCCCGCCCCCAGTATGTGGGGAGATTCATTTCAATTATTGATCTTTTATTCATAACCATGTTTTCTTCGTATTTCATTTTTTGCATGTAATGCTATGAGAAACTAGCACACCCAGTTGTAATTTGGCCAATATGTGTTCCGAACGTCGGAGTAAACACCGTATTCGTATTGGGCAATGAGAACGCCTCCCGCCCTACAAATTGTTACTTGACGCGATATTGGCAATTGGCAATATTGTATGTTTTTGCGCTCGTTTTGAGCAGTTGCTTTCCAGTTGTTTACGAGTTAACATCTGTATTACGTTGTTGTTGAAGAATAAACGAGATTGAGTTCCAGTTACATGACGTGTCCGTTTCAGTGTTCACTTCCGTGACTGAGAAGACCCGAACCTCACCCTTCCCCCACAACATTAGTTCACGGGCACTGACCTTTTGCTGGGCAGTTTGCCTTCTGTCGATCTGGATGTTTTCTCCATCATCTGTGAAACCTATCAGTGGTGTAGCATTGGTTCGCTTTGTTCACTGTACACCGAGAAACAGGGCAAAATTCGAATCTAATGAGTGCGGACCAGGTACTGACGCCAGCTTTCAAACGAAGTAATTTTGTCAGACACCACTGTTTGGGTGCGCGTTGTTGGTTGGACTTAATAATTAGTACTAATTAATGAAATCAATGTCCGTGTCATCCATTCGATATATTGAGTGACTGGCTGTACACAATATGCGTGGAGGAAGTCCCTACATATATAGCAGGCTTGTGTCCGTTTTACCTTTCAATGACATGTAGATTCGAGGAACCCTGCTACCACGCCAGTATGGACACAGACCTGTTGTATACATAGCTTGGACTACAACCAGACACTTCAGTTGGAGCGCTAACGAGCGAGTAACTCCGTTTATTTCTTAACGGGAAGACAGAACCAACATGGCGGTAAATACAAGAGCAAGAGGGAAGAATACGGTAGAATAATGAAAAGCGAACACGAGAGGGCGTTAACACGATTCGTAAATACAATAAACAAACATTGTGGCGCTGTAGTGGCGCATTGTCATTTCAAAACGTCGTCATTTCCATTCACGAGCATCGATAAAAAATCATCAAATTTAACATAATTAAAATGCGGTGTGACAAATAACAAATCAGCCCGCCAATGATATCTTTCGAACATAAAATGTCTAACTCGAAGAGTTTCTGCCAAAAAGAAGGGTAAAAAAATAAAGTTAATTTCAATCACCTCGAAAGTCAAACACGAATCATTTCTGGGTAAAGGTATGAACATTTGTTGCGATAATGTTTCGCTCCTGGTAAAATAGATAAATTGAATAACTACTCGCCGGCTAAAATATGACCTTATACAGATATCCTGGATAAACAAATTATGTGAAAAGCTCGAATTCTGGAATGAACAACTAAGTTGTAAAAAAAAAAAACACACATAGTACTGTCGATGTCAAAAGTAGTGACCGAGTCGGACTGTTTACTGGTCACGTGTCAATGCTCTGCGCATACCCGCAACACGCCTTTGTCAGGGAAGGTGTCCAATTCACGCCTAATAGCTAGTATAAGCTTTTAAAAAAATAGACAACTGCATAGTGGAAACATCACTAAGAAGAAAATGGATCAACAGTGATCTCTCTACCATAAAAAAAATATTTTCAATTAAACTATGTTCTAATCCATATGACAAAGAAATGACATCAAAATGTTATAACCTGACGAAAAATTATAAACATTTACTAGGAAAACATAAAAGGGAATTTAAAAACCATATTTTGAACAAACTAGATAACATGGGCAAATCTAACCCAAATGAGTATCTAACTAATAAATTAAAAAACAGTGAAAATATATAAATATTGAGAGCCAAGTTTGATTTAAACACTTTCAAAACTTAAATTCACAAACATCAAAAAAAATCATAGTAACATAATCTTATACAATAATCCCTCAAATGAATATTCTGGACAAATACATTTCACAGCTTGAAGTTCATAAAGCAATCAGCAAGATAAAAAATTGAAAAGCACCGGATATGGATAAAATTACAAACGAAATGATCATAGCGGGTAGAAGCTCACTCATTGTATGTCTACAAAAAACTTTCTAACTTAATTTTATCTAGTGGCCACTACCTAAAAACTTGGGACATAGGGATTATCAGCCCATCTTTTAAAAAGGTGATCCAGTAGATCAAAGCATCCACAGAGGTATAATACTACTTAATACATTGAGTAAGCTTTTTACATCTGTGCTTAAGCAACGACTCGCCAATTTTAATTGTATATCAACAATGAAGAGTTACAAAGAGTTACGTCTTACACTTATCTTGGGACAAACTTAATTATAACAGGCTAATTAGATGGAGCACAACTAGACCTGAAAAACATGCTTGAAAATGAACCAAATACTTTTCTCGGAATCATGTATCCCATTGCGAATTCATCTACATATGTTTGATGTAGTAATTAAACCAGTCCTTCTATACTGTGCAGAAATTTGGTCAGGTGACATTGTTAAACACATAAAGGATCTGTGCAACTATGCAGCTCCAAAGGAAAAACTCCACGCCAAATTATGCAAGATTTTGCTGAAAGTAAATAGCAGGGCTTCCAATCTAGCTTGTTTACTTGAGCTAGGGAGATATCTTTTCGCCATAGAAAGCACTAGGCAAATGATACAATATTGGATGAGGATATGCCAGAAAACACACTAATGAGCGAAGCATATAAGCTTGGCTTGAAAATGTACAATTTAAGTCACAAAATTGGGTATCTAATGTGATTAAAATATTAGATGTATTAAAGCTTAATATCTTAATAAAAGACATTCGTGAAAAACAATGTCGGAGAAGATGTAAAGAATTTACGCACAATTACAAAAAAAAACAAAAAAAAACACAGCCCATAAAAATAAACTAAGAACGTACAGAAAATTAAAAACAAATTTTTCACTAGAAAAATACTTGCAAATAATAATAATAAAAAAAAAACCTGATAAATCGCTCTGCAATGACCAAACTGAGGATAAGTACCCATAGCTTACAGATTAAAATGGGAAGGTGCAATAATGGACCAATCTCTGATAAAAAATGTTTAGTTTGTGAAACACGTTTTGCTGTCATGTCAGTTATACGCTAACGAAGGAGAAAATTTGTTCAAAAGACACAACATTATTCATGACAACAGAAACAATGAACAGTTATTCATTAATATGTTAAATAATATGTAAATAATATGTTAAATAATAATTTAAAGATGAAAACAGTTATAACTGTTTTAATGTACGAGAAATTTTTTTTTTCTATGTTTAGAAATTGTAGTGTCTTGCTTGATTTTTTATTATTATTATTATTATTGTTGTTGTTGTTGTTGTTGTTGTTGTTGTTGTTGTTGTTGTTGTTGTTAGTGTTAGTTATTTTTTTTACATGTTTATCTAATTGTTTTACTTTATTGTACTTTTCATCAAAACCTCAAATATGAGGTACGATAGCAATAAAGATTCTAATCCGTTTCCAGACCGGGTATAGAGGCACTGTGTGTTGATGAATATTATCGAGGGTGGGTCATCATGTTTCCAGACCGGGTATAGAGGAACTGTGTGTTGATGAATATTATCGAGGGTGGGTCATCATGTTTCCAGAATGGGTATAGAGGGACTGTGTGTTGATGAATATTATCGAGGGTGGGTCATCATGTTTCCAGACCGGGTATAGAGGGACTGTGTGTTGATGAATATTATCGAGGGTGGGTCATCATGTTTCCAGACCGGGTATAGAGGGACTGTGTGTTGATGAATATTATCGAGGGTGGGTCATCATGTTTCCAGACCGGGTATAGAGGGGCTGTGTGTTGATGAATATTATCGAGGGTGGGTCATCATGTTTCCAGCTTAACAATGGGTAGGGTTATTTGCATTTGTTGTAATATACACATCTCGTCCATGAGTGGTTTAAAACGCTTCGTCCAAACTGTTGCATAAAAGAGGATCGGCAAGGGGTATTTTCGTAAGCTGTAATCAACTGTTTTTATTTCCGTAATAATGTAATTTAAATAATTAAAAAAACGTAAATTCGTAGGCATTGACAAGCTGTAAAATGTAATCGGCTATTTTATTCGCCCGTAATTGGTACAAAGATCTTATTTTTTGTAAGCGTAAAAAGCATTTTCAACATTAATTGTCGTAATTCGTACGCAATTTCCAATATTGATTCTTAAAAACAAATTATCAAGAATATTATGAAAATGTAAAATGTAATTAAACATTTGCTTTATCTGTAAATGTGTGAATGGAACTTTCCCTTTTATTTCCTGTAAAAACGTAAAATGCATTTTTCATTTCCTGTAATCTGCACCAGCTACCCCCCTTGCCCCCCCCCCCCCCCCATCATCAAATGTGTGTGCTTGTGTTTTTCTTTTTTTCTGAACTGCGTTAGGGGGCTTCGATGGGTCAAAACCTGAGTCAAAGGTCATATCAAGATGGCGGCTCCAATGAGAAAGTCGGTCGAATTTTTCTTCGATGTACTTTCCCCATATTCCTGGATAGGATTCGAGGTTCGTATGATCTCTTCATATAAATGTATTTATATAGTTTTTTTTTTTTTTAATTATTAGCGTTTCATCAGCTCGTGATATGGTCACCCACGTACGTTAACACGTCGGACGTAACCTAACATTCGAGGGCTCACACCACTAATTAGATTTCCATAGATAATAATGTTAGCGTTTCGGTGAAATTCTTTAAAAAAAATTATAAAGATGAAAATATAGTTTTAAATCTGCTGAAACCACATGTATTTAACGGAATTCTGGAGAGTTGCTCAGATTCATAGGTCATCGGTACTTGTTCATAAACTAAGCTCAGTTGACTGAAGTACGCCCTCAGACATCGCATTTCAGGTAAAATATTGAGAATAAAATGCTGTGGCCCTGATTTAGTATAATATTTTAATAATGAATGTCCTACAATCAGTGGGTAGATCCACGTTAAAATTTATTACGTGGAACATCTATGGTAGTTTAGAACATAAAATTAGAGATAGTAGTTTTATAGATAACATCAGAGGTACATTACTTGGGGTTTGCAATGCGCTTCATTCAATTCTCATCTCGTAGATAGCGAGACTGATGCTACGACCTTCTGACATGACATAGGTGGTTTGTAATAAAACAATAAAACATGTATTACCACATTCATATTCAAATTTTTCTGAGTTGAAACGCTTATGCGAGAGCGAGATTGAAACGGGATCTTGGTACCGTGTCACCGTAGTTGCAAATCCCAAGTAATGTACTTCTGATAACATTAATACTTTTGAATTTATTAGTTTAGTAGAAACAAAAACTAACATTCATTCTAAATTAGATATCCCAAACTACCACAACTTTCCCTCATTTAGATCAACAAAACATAAACATGCTCACTCACACTCTGGCGGCGTAGTATTATACTACACAAATATTTACAAACATGGTATAAAACAAATGGAAGTAGTTGCTAGGATTTTATTTGGATATGACTTGATAAAAGGGTATTTGACTTAGATATAGGCAAATTGGTGGTCGTGGTGGTGGGCTGAGGGGGTGGGGGGCCAAATGTGATTCAATAAAAATTTTGTGCCAAATTTTTAAAATATTGCGCAAATGGCGCAAGGGCACAGCCTGGTGAGAACACTGTAAGTAGTAGTATCTATTCATGTGTGTTTGATATAATTTTAGAGTAAACAAACGGGGGGGGGGGATGTGTGCAATAAAATAGAGATGGGTTTTGTAGATGCAATCAGTAAAGTATTTTGGGATGTTGAATGCTCATGAATCCATTAATTTGTTAATCTAATCTAAGTTTGAAAATTGAGGCTTGTATTCACTTTTATAATTTTTTTTTAATTATCCCATATGTTTACACTTGTCATTAAGGGGAGAGTAGGAAATCAAATAGGTGGTTCACCACGGTAATCACCACGGCTCTCCGCGGTACACCGCTTGACTGACTGACTGCTTGTTGCGTAAAACAATGGTATATGTTGTATTATAAGCATGTATTTATCACCAATTCCAAGAGTAAAAATCGTAACTTTCGAAGGTACCAGTATTATGACTAATACCGGTATATTTCATTTCGGCAACCACCTTTGGTTGCTAGAGCTGAGCTTGCTATTATTTCAAATTTAGAAAGGGTGATGTGATTACATCCCCATAGTGTATCATATCGTCTTTCACAAAATGTTAAAAAAAAGAAAATAAATAAATTGCTGGATTTCATGGGCTAATGCTGCAAATGACTTGTACTCATTACACTAATACACACAATGCAGTATGATTAAATTAATATACAACTTCAATACATCTTATGTTCAGATCAGGAAAATCTAATAATAAAGATATTAAAAACAAAAACTATGAACATGAATTTTTGTTTTATCCATAGATTGTACTTGATCAAATAATATTTGTTAATATTTATTTATTTTTAGCAAATATGCAGGTACAAAAATAAATGGAACATGGATCTGAAGTTCAAACCATTCTTTCTTGGAGGTATAATGCACCATTCAGGTGAGTTCGCTGATGTTATGAAGGACTCTCATCTTTTTGTTTAGCGTGTATATGCATGTTCTCTGTGACAAGAACTAGTTGCTCACCGCCGAAGATGAAGTAATTATGTGTTTTGCTGCTGTTGTACATATATATATGTTTCCAGGTTAATAAAACAACTTATCGACAATACAATCATAGCATATTCCACAATTGACTGTCTATTGTAAAAATAATAAACACTCCTTATTGTACTCAAATCTCAGATCCCCACTGACCGTTGTTGATACAGCGACAATACATAATGATTTACACAAAGAAAACAGTTTGAAGTTTGCACCAGTTAAATGTTTCATTGTTATGCAAATCTCATACTGTATTTTTAATACTTTATTTTAGCTGGAATTAATTTTCGCTGAAAAGGCTTTTTGGGTGTATTGTATGGAATTTATTTGCACTGATTTTTGACGAGTTGAATGTGAAACATAGGAAAAACAGTATATTCGCTGGATTTTATTTTCACTGAAGCATCCCTTCACCGAAAATAAATTCCAAGCGAAAATAAAGTATTCTACAGTGCATCATAGTGAATTGTTTGTTATTTTGTTCTAGAGAATACCCCACCTGCGATGAATCTTCATAAGGCAAGGTATGGAGTCAAAGATCTGCATAGATTAAGAAATTATTACAAAATACCAATGAATGAGCCTGCAGATTTTGTTGATGTTATGTTTGTCAAAGGTAATTGTTTTATTATTGTAGTTATTCTGTGCATACTGATTAGCAGATGTGCATATCTTAAAGCGAGAGGGTCGTCACCTGCGCATGCAACGATAACAACACACACTAACAACGCAAAGGCTCATGGGTAGACGCTTGTTTATAAACAATGACACGCTATGGCCATCTGACGCCAGCGCAGGTGACAACTCCCCCGCTTTAAAGGGAATAATGTGTATGTCTAGAGAATGGTGGTGTTTGTGAAAAATAAATGGCTGCTACTCCTTTGTACCAATTTCATGTACAGTAAAATACTTTATTTTAGCTGGAATTAATTTTCACTGACAAGGCTTTTTTGTTATTTTGTATGGAATTTATTTTCAATAATTTTTGCTGAGTTTAATGTTAAATATAGGAAAAAGGGTGTATTCGTTGGATTTTATTTTCAGTGAATCACTCCTCCAGCGAAAATAGCGAAATTAATTCCAAGCAAATTTAAAGTATTGTACAGTATTCTGATAACTTTATTAGCATACATTTTTAATTTTTTTCACTTTTGCTTTCATGGCTAGTTTGCCACCATGCACTCTCAGTGAAATATTTAAATTTGCATAATTGAACGCACCACAGGCATGCACTCCACTGATGCAAGTTCTGAGTGTTCATTTTGATTTTCAACAAATATTATAATAACTTGTAGTAATGACCAGAAAATGTGACTAGATCAGCGGTTATTATACTGTTGCATTGATAACCATTGTCGCAATTTTCTCGTATATAAGTCTTTCAAAAGTTCTACAACAGTACAATGAAGTCCATGTTCCCATACTCAGGTAGTGTGAGAGCATAGTGGAATTTGATGTTATCAAATGTTGTCAGGCGCAAACCCAACACTGTACTCAACACAACCGCTAGGATTGACCTTAAAATCACTCTGATGTGTGTGTCTGTTTGTGTTTGTCCTTAGCGCCAATTGTATCTTGCCCCACAATTCCAGGATTGTATGGGCACATTGTTACTATTTGTTTTTTTGATATCTTTTTAGCTCCGCTGTCGACTTTGAGCGGAGCTTATCATATGAGTGATTGTCCGTCGTCGTCGTCCGTCGTCCATGTCAATGTTTTACTTTTTCGACTTCTTCTTGAAAACTACAAGCCTGAATGCTTTGATACTTGGTGTATATGTACCTTGGGTAGACCTCTCTTAGGTTTGTTCATTTCATGTTGATATCTTCAATTCTCTAATTTTGGTGAATATTTTTGTCATTTTTGGTAAAAAGTGATATTTTCGACTTCTTGTTAAAAACCGCAAGTGCAAATGCTTTGATATTACATATATAGGTACTACATGTGGACCTCTCTCAGATTTGTTCATTTTGTAATGATATCTTTAATTCTCTAATTTTGGTGAATATTTTTGTCATTTTTGGTCAAAAGTGATATTTTCGACTTCTTGTTAAAAACCGCAAGTCCGATTGCTTTGATATTACATATATAGGTACTACATGTGGACCTCTCTCAGATTTGTTCATTTCGTGATGATATCTTCAATTCTCTAATTTTGGTGAATATTTTTGTAATTTTTGGTAAAAAGTGATATTTTCGACTTCTTGTTAAAAACCGCAAGTCTGATTGCTTTGATATTACATATATAGGTACTACATGTGGACCTCTCTCAGATTTGTTCATTTCGTGATGATATCTTCAATTCTCTAATTTTGGTGAATATTTTTGTAATTTTTGGTAAAAAGTGATATTTTCGACTTCTTGTTAAAAACCGCAAGTCTGATTGCTTTGATATTACATATATAGGTACTACATGTGGACCTCTCTCAGATTTGTTCATTTCGTGATGATATCTTCAATTCTCTAATTTTGGTGAATATTTTTGTAATTTTTGGTAAAAAGTGATATTTTCGACTTCTTGTTAAAAACCAATAGTTCAATTGCTTTGATATTACATATATAGATACTACATGTAGACCTTTCTCAGATTTGTTCATTTTGTGATGATATAGTCAGTTCTCTAATTTTGGTGAATATTTTTGTCATTTTTGGTAAAAAGTGATATTTTCGACTTCTTGTTAAAAACTGTAAGTCCGATTGCTTTGATACTATTCATATTGTTCATTTTCTAATGATGTCTTCAGTTCTTTAATTGAAATGTGCATTGCTAACAGCGGAGCTATCTCAGCCGATAGGCTGCTTGTTTTCATTATCAAGAAATTTAATCTCAAATTTGAGGTAACTTTTCACCAGTAACTCTTCTGAGATTTTTTTGGCTTGGCCGATTTTGTTCATACTTGGCAGGCACTAATCTTGTAATAACAGTGTTCAGATGGTCATGCTATTTATTTTGGCTAAGTTGGATATAAAAATTACAACTCAATATGTGCTAGTAATAAAATGAAGTGACTTCTGAAGAGTGAAAGCTTTTGTGAACTTCGTATACGGGGCCCGGTTTTAGATATAAACCAACTTTAGCTTCACGTTCATGTCCTACCATGGCAACAGCCAAAAACATGTTTGTTTTGTGAGCGGAGCAGATCGCCAACCAACCGACCGATTTGTTTCAGTGAAATAATAAAATTAAACACTAAATACTGGAATTTATGTCAAAGTGCATCATACAGCAAAGGTATTATCACGAAGCGATGAGACTACTTTTGCATATGATACACATTATTTTATGAATAACCTCATATTATTTAAACAACATCTAACCAACTGGAAAATGTCTTTTTCTTTGAATTAAATCAATTTTTTACCTGTTTATCATTAGTATATGCTATAGAATACAAAATATCAGTGTAATGTATACTTGTACTCATGTTATATATATTTGTGAGACGCCCCTTACTTGTAGGTCATTGGAGATGACCCCTAACACGTGATGTAAGTTATTCTCTGGTATGATGACATTCTTGTAATGGCGGCCTGTATGAAACATCGTGTGAATGAATAAAAGCTATTTCTGCCTCACTGGTTGGACTTGTGTGAATACATTACAATCACTATGTGTTTACTCAAATGTATTTTGTGTTGATAACATTTTTCCTTAATCCAATGTGCTCTTCTAATAAAAAAGTATGAGGTTTGACCTGAACACAACTTCCAATCACCTAACAAAATATCTAATTAAAGCTTGATGATGTCTCAGTTTGTACTCATTGATTTGCACAACAGCCAAAGCTGCCATCTTTGTTTATATGAGACCCATATATCTCGTGCATGCGTGGCGCGACGACTACCGCCCATTAAATATCTTCTCTTTGATATTCTAAATATTCAGGTTCGTTGTCCGCACAGAGGCTGTTAACAGCTATCTCAATGGACCTCAATAATGAAGCAGTCGAAGACGTGTCCAGACAGCTGTGGCTCAGAGTTTGGTCTAAGGTAAAGTGAGAAAACTTACTAGCATATTTTGAACTCGTTACTTGGCTTTTGTTGAAAATAGAACGTGTACAGTTAATGCTAATTGTATAACATGTACAAAATGGTGCTAGTTAGTCATAGTCCATAGATTAAAGCAGAGGAGTCGTCCCCTGCGAATGTATCAGATGACCATAGTGTGTCATTGTTTACAAACAAACATCTACCCATGCATGAGCCTCTGTGTTTTTAGCGTGTGTTGTTATCATCGCTTGGGACTCAATTCTCGCGTGTGCGCAGGTGACTACCCTCTCGCTTTAAGGTAGAGATGCAGGTTCGTGGGCACTTGGGAGTGAAATTTTTTTTTTTTTGCTTTTTATTATCCAAAAAGTCTTGGCTATAGACTGTTGAAATTTTGTAGAATTGTGAATAGTGGAACATACTCAAAAAACGATTTAAAAATATAGATAACAGGTGCAAAATTATCTCTTTTGAATGCTTAGCAAGGCTGTACATAAATAATAAAAAAGAAAACATGGTGAAGAAAAGAAATGACGGGATCTCCATATTATGCACTGTATTTAACTTTTTACAAAACGGTAATACATTTAAATTTGAAACTGTAACAGCCATTTTAATTATGAGCATTAGGAAACTTCTTACTGAGTGAATTGTTATGCAAATTAGCAATAATCTCAGCTTCTTTTTAGTGCACATTCCAGAACTTTAAAAAAAAATAGCGCCTGACGCTTTGACCTTTTGTTTTGAAATTTTTACAAATGATTGACAATGTGTTTATCTTCAAAACGCCGTCGGGGCATTGTTTTTAGTTGAAGAGTGTTACAGCAATCGTACAGACAACTAGCCTGGGTGTTAATTTGTGCATAAACTTGAAGTAGTGAAATTTGAGCTGCTGCCCTACAAAATTGACAACTGGTAGACAGTTTTCAAGACGGCGCTTTCTTCATAGTAAACAGATGCACCCATAAACCAATTTTGACAGGAAACAGAAGCATGGTTTAGAAGCTAATTTTTTTTAAATCACTTTTGACCAAAAAAGCACATTTTTGTGCACATTTCAAACTACAGTGTCCATAAAAATAAAATACTAACAAAACTTTAAAATTCATACAATAAGCTTTCCGAAAATATATAGTTTTGTGGACAAGGGAGGTCATCTTGGTTTTCTAATTAACTAATTAATATACCTGTCAGGTAAACTGCATCATATTTTTCAGGCAATGCCCCATTTATCAATGAATAATCTAAATAATTGTACTTGTAACAGACAGATATTGTGTTACGCATGAAATCAAACAAAGATCATGGCAACTTAGTGGCAATACAACAAACACAAAACAATTTCTGGTATTTCCACACTATAACATGCTGTACACATTTGATGATGTTTAATTTTGATGAAGTTAGGGTATCTGAATGCCCTACTCTCGCCTGTAAGATAGGCATTTTGACTTTGAACTACTGTAAAGGGGTTAATTATTCAAATTACTGTGATTTGAATATGAATTTTTCAGGATTTCATTCAATTCAAACAAATCTAAGTTGGATATTTGTTTTCAGTTTGCTACAGGAGTTAGAAAAACCTCAATTAATTTTAATAATGTTATCTTGTAAATATAGTAGTTAGCAAAGTAGACAAAAGGGGATTTTCCCTTTCCTATGAGATCTCACATAATTTGTGAAAAACACTGATCAAACGTTGCTGCAGAAATTGAATGATTTAATTTTGAACTTTTCTTTTTAATATACTGTAAGATGACTAATTTTCGCTGGGTTTAAATTTCGCTGATTTACCATTCCAGGCATATTCAGTGGGTTTTAAATTCACGGTTTTATCATTTAGATAATGTGTTCTATGCTAAATTTTACATATTGACTGGGTTTTAATTTAGCACATTTTCCAGTCTGCGAAATAAGCTGAATTAAAACCCAGTGAATAATTAACCCCTTCACAGTACAAGCTCAATTGCTTTGATACTTGGTATGTAGGTACCTAGGGTGGATTGCTCTCTGTCAGGTTTGTTCATTTCTTGATGATATCTTCAATTTTCGGCAAATTTGTTGTCATTTTCGGTAAAATAGTCCGAAGTAGTCCGAAACAGGGACTTATGTTTTGGGTTTCGTCCGTGCGTTTGTTCGTGCCTTCCTGCGTCTGTCGTCATTTCTCAGAGACGCCTGGACAGATTTTCTTCAAAGCTGATACAAAGACAAGTCATAATGGAAGATATGTGCACATCGATTTATTTTTTATTTGGTTGATATTTGACCGACTGGCAGCCATTTTTATCCCACAAAACACCAAAATAAACATTTGGACATGTCATCAATCGTTTCTCGGACATGCCTTGATCGGTTTCATTCAAACTTGGCATTGTCATCAGTCATACCGGGTTACTGATAAAAAAATAAATCCCCAAAAATAAAACATTTCTTGAAATTAGCCTAAATTCAACTAGTGAGATTGTGCATTATATTGTGTACACACCAGCAAACTATCTAACCTTTTCAATTCAGTATACACTTATATTTATTTTTTGCAGGATTTAGACATTACAAAACCAGACAGTCTCTTAGTGGTAAGAATATATTATATTAAAATCATGTATGTATATATACTTGCAATGTACATGTTTACAGGTTGACATTATGAATTAGTAAATTCACTGTCAGTGTGTGATTATGTAACTGACCATTGAGGATGACCACAATATTTTGGTTAGAAAGTACCAGGATGTGTGACATTTAGTTCAGAAAGTACCAGGATGTGTGACATTTAAGGTTAGAAAGTACCAGGATGTGTGACATTTAAGGTTAGAAAGTACCAAGATGTGTGACATTTAGGTTAGAAAGTACCAGGATGTGTGACATTTAGGTTAGAAAGTACCAGGATGTGTGACATTTAAGGTTAGAAAGTACCAGGATGTGTGACATTTAGGTTAGAAAGTACCAGGATGTGTGACCTTTAGGGTTAGAATGTAACAGGATGTGTGACCTTTAGGGTTAGAAAGTACCAGGATGTGATATGTAGGGTTAGAAAGTACCAGGATGTGTGACATTTTGGTTAGAAAGTACCAGGATGTGTGACATTTAAGGTTAGAAAGTACCAGGATGTGTGACATTTAGGGTTAGAAAGTACCAGGATGTGTGACATTCAAGGTTAGAAAGTACCAGGATAAGTGACATTTAGGGTTAGAAAGTACCAGGATGTGTGACATTTAGGTTAGAAAGTACCAGGATGTGTGACATTCAAGGTTAGAAAGTACCAGGATGTGTGACCTTTAGGGTTAGAAAGTACCAGGATGTGTGACATTTAGGTTAGAAAGTACCAGGATGTGTGACATTCAAGGTTAGAAAGTACCAGGATGTGTGACCTTTAGGGTTAGAAAGTACCAGGATGTGTGACATTTAGGGTTAGAAAGTACCAGGATGTGTGACATTTAGGTTAGAAAGTGCCAAGATGTGTGACCTTTAGGGTTAGAAAGTGCCAGGATGTGTGACCTTTAGGGTTAGAAAGTACCAGGATGTGTGACCTTTAGGGTTAGAAAGTACCAGGATGTGTGACCTTTAGGGTTAGAAAGTACCAGGATGTGTGACATTTAGGGTTGGAAAGTACCAGGATGTGTGTCATTTAGGTTAGAAAGTACCAGGATGTGACATTTAGGGTTAGAAAGTACCAGGATGTGACATTTAGGTTAGAAAGTACAAGGATGTGACATTTAGGTTAGAAAGTACCAGGATGTGTGACATTCAAGGTTAGAAAGTACCAGAATGTGTGACCTTTAGGGTTAGAAAGTACCAGGATGTGTGACATTTGGGTTAGAAAGTACCAGGATGTGTGACATGAGGTATGTAATGGCAATCTTGAGCTTCAACCTGAGCTTGCTCAGAGTCTACCTGAGCTCCACCCTGAGCTTCAACTTGAGCTCCACCCTGAGCTTCAACTTGAGCTTCAACCTGAGCTCCACCCAACTTGAGCTTGGGAAATTATTTAATATACTGATTAGTTTTTCATGCAAATTTATCTTAATTTATCATTTGAATAAAATATCTTTTTTGTCCAATACGTTTAGGATAGTATATCTAGTTTGGGTGAAAATCTATACAAATTAATACTGCATAATAATTTGGTAGATTTAATTTGGTTTAAATCACATGTGGATATTGCACAATTCTAAAGAACTTTTGGAAAAACTCTGATCTAGATCTTTATCTGAAATAAAGTCTATTAAAACATTCAATTTTAGATATTGATCATCAATCATTTTTTCATAAGAATGGTTCTCGGCGATATAAATATATTGTTCTAAACTACAATTCCACTTATTTCGTCAAGAATGAAACTAATGCCACCACTTTTTACAGTGAAGAAGACATTGTCCTCATGCTTGAATTTTTGATAAATAATATATTTGTTAAGTTTGGAGGACATATATTTAACTGTGCTCCCTTGCTGACCGACTTGGTTTTATTCTTGTATGAGACCGAGTTTCTTCAGAAACAAACAATTAAAAGAAGCTAAATCTTTTAATTTTACATTTAGATATATTGATGATGTCCTTTCCATCAACAATCCTAACTTTTGTGATTCGCTCCCATTGATATATCCCACAGAACTAGACATTAAAGAAACTACAGAATCAGCTTCTTCGGCCTCATACCTTTACATTTACCTCGAATTAGACAACAATGGTCATCTTTCTACCAGACTTTATGACAAAAGAGATGATTTGTAATATTGCTTTTTGACATTGATTGTTTGGATTATAGTTGGGTATTGTTGCTTGGATTTACAGCAGAAACTCAAAACGAATTTGGCGCACCGACACTGTGCTCCAACTTGAGCATCTGAGATCGAATCAGCTCGGTTTAAGTCACCCGTTAAAGCAAGCGAAAGAAACGCACTCACTAGCGAAAACGCACATATCTCTAAATATAGTTTAAACTTGTCATCGAAAATGATTGCACGGTTTGTAAAATGAAGTCTCCCATTGATGGTAGTTTTTTTTATTGAAATCAGCAAATATGGCAACAAAACTGAGCGACCTGGGCGTAGAAGCCAAAACGGGAAATAATTTTACCCCAGTATTAATAGTGGAAGATCATTACAATAACCATGGAAGAACCCCTTACTACCTTCCATGAAACCTGAGCGCTGCGCCACGCTGCGTTTTAACTTGAGCTTGGCATATTGTTTACAACGGAAGCTCAAACAAAGTTGGGGCGCCTACACAGAGCTCCAACCTGAGAGTCCCAGGTCACATCAGCTGTGTTGAAGCATGGAGGTAGAAAAGAGAAGTTAAATATTATGTTTCCAATTCTGTCATCGCCCAAGACTTTCTGATGGCACAATAAGAGCGAAATAAATTCTTGAAACATTATGTTGAAAATAAATCTCACCTTTCTGTCAAAATATTACTATGATACAGTGTATTTGTAGTTTTGTTGTGCTTTTAAGATGTTTTTGTCTCTAATATATTTTATCTTTTGTCTATTCATGGAGCTTTTTTTTAGCTCCATGGTCTTTTCGACCAGGGTTGTTTATGTTTGAACAATCTAAGGTAACAAATCACTAATAATCGGCTTTATCTGTCATTTACTCATCGAATCTTAGGGTACCAGTATAACAAATTAAAGTGCAACAACACAGAATAATTAGCAGCTTGTGTCTATTCACAGTATTGAGCTCCATCCTATATAGAAAGGCTGTGGTATATAGAATGAATAAAACAAATAATAATAATAACTTACTTTGTTGTTATCGAATCTCTGTTGAAATATAGATAAAATTACAATAAAGAAAAAAATCATAATAATAAAAAAGTAAAAACAGAAAATTCCGTTGAGACAAGCGTAAAATAAGTACACATCAAAAGTACACGTCAAATACAATACATTTATAAAGAACACATCAAAAGTCTGTTTTGGGGTGGAGAGGTGTTAGACCTAGCTTTGTTTATAATAATAATAATAACAATATTCATTAGACGCATAAAATCCTTAGGAAAGGATAAAAGGGTCTTACAGAAAGAAATTTAAAAACTATAATCTAAAAAGAAAAAGAAAAACCTATTCTAAAAATATAAAAAAAATCAAAAACAAATATGAATAAACAATCAAGACAATTTGCAACCAATGGTGAATACAGAATATAGAATGAACACAAAATGTAACCTAATACACTGATAGTTGTTGCTGTTTTGTTCCATAGCTGTTTTTTAGGAAGACAGCTAAGGCTGGTGCTAGAGTATGGTGGGCTGTACATTTCATTACAAAATGCTACTCATCCTCAATTATATTTTGGCTGCACAAATCACATGTTCTTTTATCCAGTACGTGGCACATTATTATGTCTGCCTTTCTCAATTTTAAGGTCATGGTTGCTTATCCTGAATTTTGCAATTAACCTCCTAAGACCATGGTTCTGCATATTCATTAAGTAATTTTCAATTTTTAAATCTTGTTTAAAAAGTCTGTATGTTCTTAGTTTGTTTTAGCCAAGGTTTGTTTTCTATTATCATTATGCATGTAAAAAATCCAAATGATTTTTTGATTTTTTTTTGAATAAATTTTTCTTATTTATCTTGAGTTTACAATGGTAATAACATCAATATCTTGCATGAGGGTTTCTACACTTGTAAACCATTTACTTTTTACATTCTTATTTACTAAGTAGGCTTCTCTTAATAATATGTTATCAGAGTTTGTTACTCGGTTGAATATATATATACTTAAGTCGTTGTTTCTTGATAAAACAGTCAATTGGGTACCTTCCTAGCTCACCATAAACAGCCATTTTTGGTGTGAATTTGGAGAGACCAAGAATGAACCGACAAAATGAAAGATGGACATCCTTGGTTTGGTCTTAATGTAGCTAAGCTTGTAATCAAACCATAGTACATCCATGATCAAACAAACCAGGGCATAGTCAAGCCTGGTTTTTACTCATCAAACTTTGCAAAATTTTGTTTTTTAATTCGGGTTAGATAATCAAATTTACTCAAATCCCCCTTCAAATACCAATATATGTACATATATCCCTGTGCTTATAAGTATGCTAATTTTTGTTACGAGGGTTAAAATGGCTGGACAACAGGAAGTGCTCTACCTGCTGCCAAGCTTCAAATTATGATATCACATATTTAAACAATGTTTTTATCAATACTTTTAATTTGTTTCCAGTTGACGTTTTTGATGAGCAGAAAAAAAAAACAAGCGGGTGACGGAACAATCTTTTCTGTTCTGCAGTTTTACTCAAGGAATTGTACCTAGTGTTTATTCTCTAAGACAGACCGGAAACGGAAACAAGACAGAAACAAAAGATTTTTCAAGTTAGCGTGGGGGAAATAACGTTGCTAAGTATTATCGTCAGGGAAAGCTATTGTTTAAGCTAGTCTGTGATTGGTTGCTGGCAATGTTTGGGGGATTTTGACCAGTTTGTGAAGTAGGCTTGTCTTAGAGAATGTGTATTGTTTATGTGTTAACGATGAAAGTGTTTTGTTCTGCCTATGTTATACCTCAGACTACTATAGAACAGACTAGCAACACCTATTGTATGTGTGAATTGGGGGGCATGTAAGAGAGGAGGTGTGAGCCATGGCTAATATGCTGGTAGTTAATTGACACGTCTTTACCCGAAGATCGCATGTTTTCGTAATGTCATTCTAGTGCATTGCACATATTTTCAGATCTAACTGAAATTCGAATCTGAGTTTTGAAATTAACAAATCTGAGAGAGGTCTACCCAAGGTACATATACAATGTACACCAAGTATCAAAGCATTAATTGTAAAACATTGACACGGACGACGACAGACAATCACTCGTATTATAAGCTCCGCTCGACAAAGTGGACAGCGGAGCTAATAAAACTGAAGATGAATTACATAATAAAACTGAAAATAAAAACAATTACTTTCAGGTACTTTTGTTTACTATTACCTTTATCTTATTATTAACCAACTCAACTTCCATTTATTACTTTATTGTTGTAGACTGATAGTAATATTAAATAAACATTATTATTATTTAAATAATTAGTCAATTTTTCCTTTTCAGAATAAAATAAAACTGTAACTGCAGAAATAAAGATTAGAATAAAAAAAGGAAAAATGTTTCATGTGTGTGAAACAACTGCTTTAATGTGTGACTCCAACACAACTGATTTGAATTTAGAGCTTCTGTTGTAAACAATTTCCAGGGTTCAAGTTGGGTGGAGCTCAGGTTGACTCTGAGGAAGCTCAGGTTGAAGCTCAGTGTGGAGCTCAGGTTGACTCTGAGCAAGCTCAGGTTGAAGCTCAGTGTGGAGCTCAGGTTGACTCTGAGCAAGCTCAGGTTGAAGCTCAAGATTGCCATTACATACCTGGTGACATTTAGGGTTGGAAAGTACCAGGATGTGTGTCATTTAGGGTTAGAAAGTACCAGGATGTGACATTTAGGGTTAGAATGTAACAGGATGTGTGACCTTTAGGGTTAGAAAGTACCAGGATGTGTGATATTTAGGTTAGAAAGTACCAGGATGTGTGACATTTAAGGTTAGAAAGTACCAGGATGTGTGACATTTAGGTTAGAAAGTACCAGGATGTGTGACATTTAGGGTTGGAAAGTACCAGGATGTGTGACATTCAGATTAGAAAGTACCAGGATGTGTGCCATTTAGATTAGAAAGTACCAGGATGTGTGTCATTTAGGATGAGAAAGTACCAGGATGTGACATTTAGGTTAGAAAGTACCAGGATGTGTGTCATTAAGGTTAGAAAGTACAAGGATGTGACATTTAGGTTAGAAAGTGCCAAGATGTGTGACGTTTAGGGTTAGAAAGTACCAGGATCTGTGACATTTAGGGTTAGAAAGTACCAGGATGTGTGACATTTAGGGTTAGAAAGTACCAGGATGTGTGACATTTAGGTTAGAAAGTACCAGGATGTGTGACATTCAGGGTTAGAAAGTACCAGGATGTGTGACATTTAGGGTTAGAAAGTACCAGGATCTGTGACATTTAGGTTAGAAAGTACCAGGATGTGTGACATTTAGGGTTAGAAAGTACCAAGATGTGTGACATTTAGGGTTAGAAAGTACCAGGATGTGTGACATTTAGGGTTAGAAAGTACCAGGATGTGACATTTAGGGTTAGAAAGTACCAGGATGTGTGACATTTAGGGTTAGAAAGTACCAAGATGTGTGACATTTAGGGTTAGAAAGTACCAGGATGTGTGACATTTAGGGTTAGAAAGTACCAGGATGTGTGACATTTAGGGTTAGAAAGTACCAGGATGTGTGACATTTAGGGTTAGGAAGTACCAGGATGTGTGACATTTAGGGTTAGGAAGTACCAGGATGTGTGACACTTAGGTTAGAAAGTACAAGGATGTGTGACATTTAGGTTAGAAAGTACCAGGATGTGTGACATTTAGGGTTAGAAAATACCAGGATGTGTGACACTTAGGTTAGAAAGTACCAGGATGTGTGACACTTAGGTTAGAAAGTACCAGGATGTGTGACACTTAGGTTAGAAAGTACCAGGATGTGTGACATTTAGGGTTAGAAAGTACCAGGATGTGTGACATTTAGGGTTAGAAAGTACCAGGATGTGTGACATTTAGGTTAGAAAGTACCAGGATGTGTGACATTTAGGGTTAGAAAGTACCAGGATGTGTGACACTTAGGTTAGAAAGTACCAAGATGTGTGACACTTAGGTTAGAAAGTACCAGGATGTGTGACATTTAGGGTTAGAAAGTACCAGGATGTGTGACACTTAGGTTAGAAAGTACCAGGATGTGTGACATTTAAGGTTAGAAAGTACCAGGATGTGTGACACTTAGGTTAGAAAGTACCAGGATGTGTGACATTTAGATTAGAAAGTACCAGGATGTGTGACATTCAGGGTTAGAAAGTACCAGGATGTGTGACATTTAGGGTTAGAAAGTACCAGGATGTGTGACATTTAGGGTTAGAAAGTACCAGGATGTGTGACATTTAGGGTTAGCAAGTACCAGGATGTGTGACATTTAGGGTTAGAAAGTACCAGGATGTGTGGCACTTAGGTTAGAAAGTACAAGGATGTGTGACATTTAGGGTTAGAAAGTACCAGGATGTGTGACATTTAGGGTTAGAAAGTACCAGGATGTGTGACATTTAGGGTTAGAAAGTACCAGGATGTGTAACACTTAGGTTAGAAAGTGCCAAGATGTGTGACCTTTAGGGTTAGAAAGTGCCAGGATGTGACATTTTGGTTAGAAAGTACCAGGATGTATAACATTTAGGGTTAGAAAATACCAGGATGTGTGACCTTTAGGGTTAGATAAGTACCAGGATGTGTGACATTTAGGGTTAGAAAGTACCAGGATCTGTGACATTTAGGGTTAGAAAGTACCAGGATGTGTGACATTTAGGGTTAGAAAGTACCAAGATGTGTGACATTTAGGTTAGAAAGTACCAGGATGTGTGACATTTAGGGTTAGAACGTACCAGGATGTGTGACATTTAGGGTTAGAAAGTACCAGGATGTGTGACACTTAGGTTAGAAAGTTCCAGGATGTGTGACATTTAGGGTTAGAAAGTACCAGGATGTGTGACATTTAGGGTTAGAAAGTACCAGGATGTGTGACACTTAGGTTAGAAAGTACAAGGATGTGTGACATTTTGGGTTAGAAAGTACCAGGATGTGTGACATTTAGGGTTAGAAAGTACAAGGATGTGTGACATTTAGGGTTAGAAAGTACAAGGATGTGTGACACTTAGGTTAGAAAGTACAAGGATGTGTGACATTTAGGTTAGAAAGTACCAGGATGTGTGACATTTAGGGTTAGAAAGTACCAGGATGTGTGACACTTAGGTTAGAAAGTACAAGGATGTGTGACATTTTGGGTTAGAAAGTACCAGGATGTGTGACATTTAGGGTTAGAAAGTACCAGGATGTGTGACATTTAGGGTTAGAAAGTACCAGGATGTGTGACACTTAGGTTAGAAAGTACCAGGATGTGTGACATTTAGGTTAGAAAGTACCAGGATGTGTGACATTTAGGGTTAGAAAGTACCAGGATGTGTGACACTTAGGTTAGAAAGTACCAGGATGTGTGACACTTAGGTTAGAAAGTACCAGGATGTGTGACATTTAGGTTAGAAAGTACAAGGATGTGTGACATTTAGGTTAGAAAGTACCAGGATGTGACATTTTGGTTAGAAAGTACCAGGATGTATAACATTTAGGGTTAGAAAATACCAGGATGTGTGACCTTTAGGGTTAGATAAGTACCAGGATGTGTGACATTTAGGGTTAGAAAGTACCAGGATGTGTGACCTTTAGGGTTAGATAAGTACCAGGATGTGTGACATTTAGGTTAGAAAATGTGGTATTTAAGGCTAGATGCTATTTGACAATTGCTATCTACATTTTACTTAATTAAGCCTGATTTTTGTCCACATTCAGGCAGCGACAAGTGGAGGAATTTCAGCAGAGAAAGCCCAGAAACTTGTAGAAAGAATTAAAGATAAGGATGTTAAAGATAAATTGAAAGCGAGAACAGAAACAGCATTAACTCATGGGGTATGTTTTAGGTCTTTGTGTAACAAAGTTTTCTCTGTGATCATATCTATGTTTGTGGTTTTGTAGAATAAAAACTCTCAATAGACTGAATGAATTGTAATAATGTAAAGCTAGCATGTATGTATTTCTCCCTCTCTTTCTAGGCATTTGGTGCACCCACTATTTTAGTTCATGTTGATGGCAAAGCACATATGTTCTTTGGATCTGATAGGATGCACTTGATAGCGCATTTAATGGGTATGTTATACTTGCTAAGATATACAGAGCCCTATTAAAAAACTGGGATTTAATTCGGAATGATCTGTTATTGTGTAACATTTTTCCAAATCCCCCCCTTATTGCATTTCGTAGAAATATCAACTTGAAAGATAAACTCACAAGTTCTACTCTACGTACTGACAAACTCGTGAAAAATGACACACCAAACGACGAAGAATTACTTTCCATTTTAACTAAATTGTATAATGAAAGTAATAACGTCAAACATTCTGAAAGCTAAATTAATCGAACGATTCGGTCAAGTACTGTTCCGACTGATGAAGGGTTCAACATAGAACCCGAAACAGCACCATCACACTAGTGACTAATCCAATTACGGATAAATTTGAGTGCTGTATCGACATAGGCTTTCTTCGTACTCAGTTTCGTATTCCATTATTGTTTTCGTGTTTACTTCTATCAGGATCACACCTGAAAAATATTTTAACACGGAATATTATATCTGTTACGTATTTAGTTAGCTAATGCAATACTGCCCTCAGTCGATGAAATGTTCGTCAATCCACCACCCCCATCAATAAGTGATTTTTTACATTCAATTAAATATAACCACATAAAGATAATCATATTTTACTGAGATATAATATAATACAATGTGATAGGCAAAGTGACACATAAAGCACATGACTAACTTCACATAAAATGCAAGGTGAAAATTATAAGGGTTGAGTTGTCTCCATTTCGTTGAAATTGTTCTCGTGATCGTAGATAATTATGATGCACAACATAAACTATTATGGGAAATGATTGACACATAAAATTATCAGTAAGAGGCTGTCAGATAGGGCTGAGCCTTTCAAGATGATGTCGCTCAGGGTCACCGGTAAGTTGTCATCTGGCAACAAAATCTCCAAAGTTTACTCAACAAACAGTTACAGCTATTGTCGCTTTAATCATATCAAGTTGTCTTAGACTACCTTTCCAGAAAGTAAACTTGATTGAAAATTGACACTAATTTCATGCATGGAAGAAGGGCACTTTTTTAAATTGCTTCAAATTAAAATTGGATCAAACATTGACCAGATGATCAAAGTTTCCAGTCGAAAGCTAAATATTGAATGTATCTATTTCATAAGGGTTCATTTTTAGTCCCCGTTCGGACGGAGTCCGAAAACGGGGACTTATAATTCGGTGTCTGTCCGTGCGTCTGTGTGTCCGTACGTACGTCCGTCCGGAGTTGTATCTCAGAATCTCTTGGACCGATTCCGTTCATTCTTTGCATGTACCTAGTAATTTATGTGGGACATATGCACATGCAGTGGTTTAGTGATTCGATTCAAAATGGCCGACTGGCAGCCATCTTGTTTTTTGAAAATGTTGTATTTTGGACATGCTTTGTCAGTTGTCATTCAAACAAGGTACATAGATTAAACATGTTAGGATACATGTCCATGACGATTTATTTTGCAATTGGATCAAAGATGGTCGACTAGAAGGCATCTTGTTTTGTTTTTTTATGCGGTATCTTGGACGTGCTCTGTCAGTTTTCATTCAAATTTGCACATACATGTACTTTATACATGTTAGGATGCATGTTCATGACAATTTATTTCAAAATCTGGTCAAGGATGGCCGATTGACAGCCATCTGACTTTTTGGCCTTACTACTATATTTCCACAATTTATGTACCATTTTCATTCGTATTTGGCACATACATCATACATATCAGTGTGTTTCATAATCAGATGAAAGATGGCCGAATAACGGCTGTTTTTATTTTTGGCCATATTACTACTACACGAAACACGTGTTTTGATGTAAATAATCAATCTGTTGTATACGCCACTTGGAACTCAATTTTCAAGGACATGCTCTCGACAACCCCTCCGCTTTAATATGACGAGCACAAAGAGAGATTTCAAAAATTTAACGAGGACTGTGTCATTTTCAATGACTTGCTTTTTATAATATCTATTTTTTATTTTTTAGGAGAAAAGTATGAAGGTCCTCTGAATGAACTTTCAGCTCTGAAGAAGTGAACAATTGAGTGGATTCAACAGGAATTCTGGCATTACAGGGGCTATGTCATCCAAACCGTCAAGTTGTATTGAGTGTGTACTGTAAACTCATTATTAATTATTTGCTTTTTTCACTAATGAGTCAAATCTGCTGTTAAAGCGAGGGAGTCGTCGCCTGCGCATGCGTCAGATGGCAATAGCCATTTACAAACAAATGTCTACCCATGAGCCTTTGCGTTCTTAGCATGTGTTGTTATCATCGCTTGGGACTCAATTCCCACGTGTGCGCAGGTGACGACCCTCCCGCTTTCACTTCACATAAAACAGTGAAATTAAATACTGTGAAAATTAATGATTTTACAGTACCAGTATTAATAGTTCCTTTTGCACTCCACCCCCTAACCGTAACTCTAACTGTCTCTCCAGATAACTGTTGGTGTCCTTAGACATATATAAAATTAATTTGGGTAGCGCTGGAGAGAAGGGGTTGGGGTGGTGGTTGTGCAAAAGGAACTTTTTCTATTTTGGTGCATGTCATAACAATAATGTATGTTTGATCAATTTCAAACACATAATCCACTATTTCTCATTTTTGAAAATGGGAACATGCTTGTGATAAATATATATTATGATTATACTGCATGTATTGTCAGTTTTTGCATATGGATTGGATTGGTAAAGATTGGATTGGATTAGTATAATATACCGATGGATGGTTAGAGATGTGAATGATACACACAGATGAGTTTCAACTATTTATTCAGTGGGCAGCCATTACTGGTTGCTAACTCTAAAGGTACAATGCATCATGGGTAGAGAGGGCAAAGGTCAGCAAAGGTCACAACCTCTGCAATACAGAATACTACAATTATGTATAATAATGCATGTAATCCCACTTTTTCAAATTATAGAATTTATTATGACTTGATAAATTGTTTGATTTTTGTTTCAAAATTTCTTTTGGAAAATTAAAGTGGTTGACAGTAATCTTTGATTAGGCTAAAAAAAATGTGTTGTTTTTGTCTCAGGGAAAATAAAAAAAATGATGCGGATTTACTTCTGGGATTTATGTACAGCGATTAACATTTCTTAAATAATGCTTTGGGATTGACAAACAAAAACATCTACCCATTCTACTGTACTAGTATATGTCACACTACAACAGGATGTGGAATTGCAAAAATATGTCAGGCACTGGTTTTTTGATAGGCTTTGTTTGAAAATGCTCCCATATTTTGTTTTCCAGTCTTACCGTATATCTTTTAACTGAATTAAAACATAGATTGTATATAATCAAAGTGTATATATTGACTGCTTTGTTACAACAGTTTAAGTTGTTAATAAAACTACTCATGAAGTTTGTCTTTTTTCTCAAAAAAATGATTTCATCGTGTTTTATTTAGACCGTTTGAAGTCAAGACAATGTTAAAGTACATATGCGCTGATAATTAGATCAGGATTATGGAATCTACAAGTGTATGACAGGAAAAACTGACAGGGAGGGTCTTTGAAGTTTCACTTTCAGATCATTTCTAGTACTTTATTAGGGTCACATGAACAATATTGTGAAATATTTATTGATCTGAATTAGAATAAAAGTTGCCCTTATTCTGAACTATGGGAGACAAAGTAATTCATGCTATATGGAAATATGTGTAATTTCACACACACAGGAAGACCTATTGAATAGCAGTAACTAGAAAACATGTGACCTTATGGGAAAACAAAACTGTTGCCAATCATTGAAATTCAAACTTAAATTTCTTCCTTGCCTGCATTACAGTTTTGTGTTACAGTGCCATCATTCGGTTTCTGTGTGAAAACAAGGGGTTGATTCCTAGCTCATCCAATAGACCATTTTCTGTTCACTGCGAGAATCGCGCGTTATGCGTGAAATCGAACGTAAAAACAGGACAAACAAAGGTCATAGCGTCGTAGTCGCGTCAAACATCGTGTGGGATTCGACAAACGCGAAAGTATTTCGGGGACATTTCCATGCTTAATAATGTGCTGTCCACATTTGATGATAGGCAATTTCGATTAAGTAAGGGTATTCGGAAGCAATATTCCTCTGTCGAAGATCGGCCAGTCAATGTAAGCTACGAAATAAAGAAATTCTAGTTCAAAATCAAATCGTTCGATTTTTGCGACAGACGTTCGACTTGCGTCTTTCATGCATCTCGCGAGATCTCGCAATTGTACAGAAAATCACCTATTGTTTCCCGGTATCCCAGGTTCGTCGTATTCTAATGAGTTAGCAAACATTTGGGTGGGGAAATCACCCCCTCTATGCAGACAAATTTGGAACATTTTGGAGCAAGTGCACAAGTTTGTAAGCTATTGCCGCAGCTCAAAACTTGTCTAATCACAAAATACTTCCTATGATTTTGATTCTTTTTAGCCCAAAGACTGAATATGCTACACATGATCACAGGGACTGTGACATGATTGATACAGAATGAAGCTGTTATACTTTTTACATGTTATGGTATGAATTATATAATGTACCTGGTACATGTTCACATAAAATAAAAGTTTTCTGAAATTTAAACATATTGTGATACATGCGTATATGCAGTTATAATAAGTAACATTAAAGGTATAATGGATTATACGAGTTTTTATATCAAAATAAGTTCACTATAGATGCCATTAAAAATATCTGCTATGACAGATTTGATATTGATGTTTCAGGTTTCATATCTGTAACAATATGTTTTGTGTGTAATAACCTGGATTAGTATGGTTTCACTTGTTCAATATGTAATGGTGTTTACAACATTATGTAATATTTTTTTGTTTTGTTTTTTCTTGAAATTGGTTTAATTTTTAAGAGAAATTATTTAGGCAAGTGTGAACAGTTTTAGATTTGTGTGATCTGAATCCTGCGAAAAGCTGTAATGGAAACATTGCAGCATTGAGATGTATTTGAGTGATATATACAAGTGTTAAAACAAAATAAGGGAGGTTTACAGTAGTCATTCACATACCCCTGGATGTTTATACTTATAAATTTAAATATTTATAAACCTATTTGTTTTCAGTCTCTGCAGTCATATCAAACTAAAATAACTGGATAATCCAGGACCTTAAGTTGAATTTTATATTCAACTTATTGTGGCAAAATCACGATGTTCTGCTGTGACACCCCCCCCCCCCCCATGATCGTGGTCCCTTCCAAATTCAATTTATTTGTTGTGTAAGTCAACAATAGCGACCTCTAGTGGCAGATAGGATATGGATATTATTCTGGAGGGTCGGGTCAGAGTTCAATTTAAGATGGCGACTCCAGCCAAAAGAACGGTAGAATTCTTCTATGATGTAATTTCTCCGTATTCTTGGATAGCATTCGAAGTAAGTTTATTTTATATTAAGTTTACGTTCGCAGTGCATAACTATGAATTTCAGTCACAAGGATTAAGTGTAATGTTGCAGTGCCGCCATGTGCAGAATATGTCATCCGCGGTAAGCGATTTAGCGATGTTTACACTGTTGGTCGTTCCCGACGTTCCAGAGAATGGCAATGCTTGGTGCGTCATGACACTTGAGACGGAAACCAGCCAATGTTATATCTCTGGTCTGGCCTTAAATTGAAGTCACTTTTTGAGCATGCAGTGCAATAATTATTTAAGTGGCCTGAGAATAAAGGTAACATTTGTAAACAAGATGCCCGTCTGTTACGACTCTGCAGCAGACGACGCTGCATCAATACAAGACCGGTAGTCATTGCGCCGCGTCGTGTTTGATATGGTAGCATAGCGACGTAACAACTCATGTAAAATCAGAGGCTCAATTTTGAAATCTAAACCCTCTGAAATGCTATTTCCTGCATTTTGAGAGGCAAATTTTGCTGACATACAAGGCAACCCCCCCATAGTTTTTCGTGCCCCCCATTTTTTTACATCAAATTCGAACACGCTTTGCCTTTTAGGGTAGAAGAAAATTTTCATTGGTTTATTATGTAAAATTATGAAGATATTGTCTCCTGGTACTGTGAAATAGCATTCTTTTGTGCGTTACAGATGTATTTTGCGAAACTTTAAAATTTTTCAAAAATCACTATTTTTAAAACAAACAATTTTTTGTCACTTTTTAAAATCCAGATTTTTTAAATAGTTGAGAACAACAAAATATACCCAATCATTCACAATATATAATTTTTTTTCAGTTTTTGTCACCAGCTTACAATTTAAGATATGACATAATATCTCCGCAATAGGAACCTATAGTAAAAACACTATTATAATAATATTGCCAAAATGCCACTATCCACCAATAGACAACCATTATTTTCTTGACAATTAAGCTGGTGACTCCCAACTTTTTTTTAAATCAATATCCTTATGTTGCCTGGAAGTACAATTTATTGGAAAATGAATAAATTCTGGGTATTTGAAATCATGAGTACATGTAGGCTTCCACCTTAAGGTCGTTCGCGTGTACTAGACCTATTTTAGTATTTAATAAGGTGAACTTTTTATACATTATTATTTTGTTTCCAAAGTGCTAGCTTACATAAGTATAGATTTTTACATACTTTAAAATGATTATTTTTCACTGGGTTTATATTTTGCTGATTTACCATTTCAGGCATATTCAGTGGGTTTTAAATTCACGGTTTTATCATTTAGGTAATGTGTTCTATGCTAAATTTTACATATTCACTGGGTTTTAATATAGCGCATTTTCCAGTCAGTTAAATAAACAAAATTAAAACACAGTGAATAATTAACCCTTTTACAATATATCATAGCCTTTATCATGTGTTACCTAGTGCCATAAATGTAAATTTTTAGAACAATTCCCATAGAAATCATTGTAAAAGTGTGTATTATCAATGTATCTAAAATACCACATCTATTTAATAGCTTTTATTGACGACACCTATCTGACATTAATTATAATGTTTAATTCTTTTCAGCAAATATGTAAATATCGTGGAAGATGGGGTATTGACCTCAAGTTCAAACCATTTCTGTTAGGAGGTGTCTTCAAAGCATCAGGTAATCAAATAGTTGTTTGAACATTATCTCTGGACCGCCACTGTGCCCTGTTAGCTGTTACGGCGTGCCACTAAATCAAAGAGATTTTAATACTGTGATGCAAATAGTTGTGCTATAGTTCACTTGTGCATTATTGTTTGTGACTCAAATGAGTCAAGTAATAAGCAAGCTGACTTAATTAGTTTGTTTTGCAGGTTTACTACTAAATAAGTGGACCACATACTACAGTTAGCAAAATAAAAGATGCAAGCTGCTGCTAAAAAACACAAAAAAATTCAATTATAGCTCAGAGTTTTGTTGTTTATTGAACCTAGAGGTAAATTTGGGCGTAGTTTCATAAAAGTTGGTGTGGTTTCTAAAACATGGGTGTAACTCAATGATTTTGTAAATTTATGTTTGCATAACTTGATGTCCTTAACTGGAACAATTATATAAGCATCTCGTCCAAGACTGACTGTGCCATGTCTTGTTTGATATATTGAAAGCCACTCGGTAATCCCATTATTATGAGTCTTTTGCATCTTTCTTTGAATCATATTGGCAAATGAACCATTTTTCGTTCACTGCAAGATTGCATGTTATGCGTAAAATCAAACGTAAAAACAGGACAAACAAAGGTCATAGCATTGTAGTGGCGTCAAACATCGTGTGGGATTCGAAAAACGCAAAAGTATTTGGGGAGATATTTCCATGCTTAATAATAATAATAACTTTATTACACTACTAAAAACCTTCAGAGGGTTTTTGTTTGGTAAGGAACATAAATACATGTACATACAATACATAAGAGATAAAAATAAAATGTTAGTAAAATAAAAGAAAAAAATAAATAAATTAATTACTTTCTGTGGTTCTAAAAATTGTGCTCTTTAAGTATTTTGCTAAAGCTATATTATTCTCCATAATCTTTTTAAATATGGAATTCACATCCATTGTGTAAATATTTATTGAACACTCATCAAACAGTTTTTTTTCTTTGTTCTATATAGCCAGTACAAAATAGCAGGAAATGTTTTTCATCTCCTAATGCTTTAGTGTTACATTTATTACAGTGTCTATTTTCTAATTCTATTTTGGGCTTTGTTCTTCTACCTAATTCTATTTCTAAGTTGTGGTCACTCAGATGGAATTTTGAAAGCATTTTCCTGAGGCTGAAATTTGAAATGTTTTGCAAATAATTTTCCATATTATAGCTTACTTTGAATAGTTTGTATGTTCTCAGTTTTGTTCCCCTATTTTCATTGGTTTCACTAAAATTTAGTTCTTCTCTCCATCTTTGAATATAAATCTCAGATAGTCTGAGTTTTACATTTTTTAGTATTTGATTCCAATTTTCCATATTGTGATCATTTTTTATTTTAATTAGATATGTCCCAGTGTAGCATTAATAGTCCTTACCCAGTTTGAATTAATTTTTATCATTTCATCCAGGGCTAATTTTAAAATGTGATTATCTGGCAGACTATATAGTCTATGGCAGTATTTAATTTGAGCCAAATTAATTAAATCAATTTTTAATTTTACTGGTAACCTACCAAGTTCTGCTTTCAATGTGCCGTACACACTTGATGATGGTGAATTTTGATAAATAAGGGTATTCAAACACAATATTCCCCTGTCAAAGATCAGCTATTCGATGTGAGTGACAAAATAAAGAAATTCAAGTTCAAAATCAAATCGCTCGTTCGGCGCATATCTTTCAGGCAACTCACAAGATCTTGCAGTTGAACAAAAAATCACTTATTTACTGCCATATAGTCTGAAAGATGTTATGATTGGTCAATTTGTTTTCAATTTACATCACATTTAACATTTTTAAAAATATTTATAAATACTTCACATGAGGAAAAAATTCATGCCTTCACGAAATTCACTGACTGAACGATTTGAACTTATTCTGATGGAGTAATACTATAGGTACATTTTTGACATGTGTGCATAATGTAGCACATACACCAGTTACTATATTTTGTATTAAACTTCTGTAATCTGTAATTAATCTTTTTAGTATTATAGTTGTAAAACAATTACCGTACTGTGTTTATACATGTACTTTTTGTTGTTCACTGTCAGTCTGTGTTTTTGAGATACATTGCAAAAATATGTGTAGAAAATCATTTGACAGCAAATTCCATGCCATAAATACAACAAATTTAAATTTTATATAACCATCTAAAAAAAATGCCAGTAATAAGCTATATTTTAGTGACATAAACTTTATGTCATTTGTCTTGTATTATTTTTCATCTATACATGTATATTACTGAGCATACTTTTGTGGTATATCTTCGCCATATGGTAACTTACCACTGGTTATAATTGGCATAAAAACGGACAAAATTTTCACTCATATTTTACCATGTTTTTCTTCAAATGTGTTGACCCCTATATTTGCTCATAGGCCCCACTCGAGTAAAGTCCAAAACAGCTAGGAACATACGTTTTAGTCTTGATCTGTACATAATAATAATAATAATAATAATAATAATAATAATAATAATGTCTATGTGTCATGTTTCTTGAAACAAAGTTTTAAGTATTTAGTCACATGCTTGATTAATTTACGTTTATTTGTATTAATAATAGTTTTGAATTTGTTTATATTGTTTTCTGACTGTGTTTATGAATTTTGTATAAAGTATTTCTCTTTCAGGATTATATTATTATAAAAATATGCACGTGTAGCTGTCTTGATAGTATCTTAGACATCCATGGACATGCATCTCTTTTTAAATTTTACACATACAATATAGCTATATATACTATATATGTAGTACACTATCTGATACATAATGTATGTTTGTTGATTCAAGATCTGATAAAAGATGACTGCATACCTGGCATTTTGGATTTAATGCAATAACTTTTTCCGGACACATAGTCCAAGTAGTAGTCCATGTATGTCCATCTTTATTTTCCACCAAAAGGGGGTAATGTATGACATCATAGTCAGTGTTGTAATATAATAAGAAAATGACCCATAATCCTTTGCTGGAGAATAAAAATGATTGACTACATGAAAAGTTGAATATTGAGAGAATGAAAAGTGATATAAAAACTGTAATTGAAATTGCATTCTCCCACCTATATTTATCTCTTTCATCTGGGAGTTATATGTTGCTTGCCCTGCCTTCACCTTTAAGCAATTATGAGGTGGTGGCCGTCGCGCAGAGCTAGTTCAAATTTTATGTAAACAAGCATTTATTTTACACACATTGTATACATTGCTAAGAGTCCCATATCACACAGAATGCAGCGCGATGACCACGGCTTTTTAATTAATATCAACTTCTATATGGTTACAATAAATCAACACTGCATGTCTTTGTGAAAGCATGTATAAAAGCTCTATATACAGTTCTTTGAAATTAAACAATTCTCATGAAGGGCAAGGCAACCATGATGTAATTATGTTCTATTTTTTACCCTAGGAAATGATACACCCTCTACAAATCCCCAAAAATTGAAATATATAGTGCTTGATATGAATCGGTTGGCAGAATTTTATAAGGTACCATTTCAGAATCCCCCAAATATGATGGAAATGATCATGAAAGGTTAGTGGTTTCATATCCTTATATCTAGCTCTTCTATTTAAATACTCATTGTCTGGTTTTATCATATCAACATTCACATTTCAAATCAATCGGTATCATACACCCACCCATGGCACCCACTTCACCAGCCCAATGGGAGTCTTTGCTGTTAGTGCATGTATGTGTATGTGTCTGTCTGTTCCACTGATATCTCAATTTAAAATCGTATGTTGGTTTTTGATGTAAATTGCCTGATTTCTCTGATTAGGTTTTGGTTTAAATCCATGCATATTAATTACCTAATTTGCATGATAATTTACTAATTTTTAGCTGTTTTCATGATTGTTCCATTGATATTTAAGAAAAAGTCTGAGTGGTTGAAAGCACATTGTTTTGGCTTTAATAATGAAATATTCTACATTCTATTCCCTCTTGCAGTTCGATCTGCGTGTTGTAAATTTTCACGGTTTTCGGCTTTTTTTGCAGGGGGATGCCCGGGCAAACACCCACCCCTTTTTTTTTATCAATTTTCCATGTTCAGGACCCTTGGCGCTTACCTGCATAAATACGGTACTTAATTTGCATAATAATTACCCATTATTGCATTTTAATAAGTCTTGGTATACAAGTGTCTGGGAACAATGCAATCCAATCAAACAATTACTTTGATTGAAATTAAAGCATACTAATTGCATAATAATCAAATTGCATTGAAATTTGATGCATAGATGCTCTGGGGTAATTTCCATGAAGAACATGCCTATTGGGTATCTAATTATTATTAGCCAACTTCTGGTATCTTAAAAAATAAGATTTAAATTAAACTTGTAGTGGAGGTACTCTGGAATGAACAAGACTAAAAACCACAGATGTAAAATTAAATGTATTTTCTGTAAGTATTATAAAGTTATTATAAACGGTAATGTGATCACATTGTTTTCATGTTGTACATCTCAAATAGCAGACAAAGATTGATTTTTAACATGTCTCCAGTACTCTCAGCACACTGGCATTATACTGTATACATAGATCATTGATTGGTGTTAGAAATAATTGCCCATCTGTGATGGTAACTTAATTTTAAGTCTTTGTCCTTAAGGAGGGTAGCTACTAAGGGTAATGTTACACAGTAATTTTCTGACACTCTCTACAGTAGCAGAACTAAGTTTGGAGTATTCAAGAACAAAAAAAAAATGTATGGTCACCGGTCAATTTTTGGAGATGTGGCTGCTACAACAGTCAAATAATATGAGGTTATTATGAGAATACATGTACCTCAAAGTATGCACGAAGACAGTACAGCGGAAGTATCGACCAACACGCAGGTGAGGTCGTTGTGTGGCGTACAGTCTGAGTGCATTCTTTTGGGTATCCTTGTAATAAACTTATTATTATACATCTTTTACTTCCAAGGATATGTCATGGGAATAGCGAAATCCAAAAAGTTTAGAACAGAATCAGCGAACTTCTTTGTGTAGAGTCCGGTCAAACTCTGGTGGCAGCCATGTTTGATTTTATTATTAGAGGACACTTACATGCGTAATTATTCCATATTTGGAATTAGCATTTCCCTATATGGCAGGATGAAAATACCTCGTAAAATACCTCAAAATTGCGGCACAGTGTAACTTACGTCGTTACGGTGACATGTATAATAAGATTTATGGGACATATTACAAACGCATCATTATAATACATTGTGTACAATGTATACACTATACCCATATTTTTGTAGGAACTTTTAGCTTCCATTTATACATGTACATTACCTAATAACAGGTTGTGATTTGTTTTTCAGGAACGCTGTCAGCTCAAAGATTCATAGTGGCAGCTAGCATGGATTTACATGATAAAGCAACTGAAAATATCAGTAGACAACTGTGGATGCGCTTATGGTCTAAGGTATGTGAGGATCGAAGTGGCTTAAAGGGGAACCGATACTATAAATAGGGGCAAGATGGCCACCGCAATTAGTATGCTAATCTGAACCAAGCCTCTCACATCGTGGCGTAAGCTCCGGGAAATGTGCCAATTACGATGTTTAGAGATCAAGCTGTGATTCCAAATACATATCTACGGGGGCATGATGATGTACGCAGCGATTACACTCGTCTGATTGGGCTTTTGATGTACAAAAGTTGTTGTTTTCAATCAAAACGTGCCACGACAAGTAAAAATCATTAGTTTAAAATGGCGGCTAATGTATGCAAAATGCCTGTCAATCACAGTTTGAGTAAGCGAGCATAATAAGCATTCATTTACTTAGTGGACGAGTCAGAGTTAATTACCCATGAGCATATGGTGCAATCCATGGGATTGAGTGACTCCCCTTTAAGTCTGGAGGTTGCTGATCAGTTTCCTTATAACAATCCTTCAAAGAAAAAACTTAGACTGGAGTGTATTTGGAGGCAACTCCATGAACATTTACAATGAACATAATATACTGATTGATCATCATGTTAATTTCAATTAATTTTTAATGAAGTTGTGTCAAAGGTCATATTGGCTAATTATTGTGTGGTGCAAAAAATGTTAAAAACATGAAAAAACAATTGTGGTGTCTCTCGAGTGCCAATGTCAACTTTATTCACCATTTACAAAATAAAAACCTACATCATTTTACTCGTACTATTTTTCAAATCTTTGAACAAGATTTACAACTAATACCAAATTATTTTCTTTTGGTCAAAATTTATAAAAAAAAAACTACAAAAATACTTAAAATATAATTAAAATATTACACAAAAATGTTGGCAGGAAAAATTATGGCATGTATAAGGTTAATCCATTTAACTTGATCTGCTAACGGACAACATCAAAAGTTCAATGTAGGATATAAGAAACTTATTATAATTCCTTTAGTTTTTTTCTCAAACTCCCCCACCCTCCACTGAAACCTAATTGATAAATATTGATCATGGCATCAGACTACATTCACCATTAAATACAAATTGATAATCGGGTTCTAGGTCCATGCCCTGCAATTGACCTCATTTGACGTACATATCGTCTTGGATGTTTGTTTTTTTCATTTTCTGTTACTTTTGTGCATGATTGAATAGAAAAAAAAAACGAACTACAAGATTTTTTTGCTTCATTAAAAAATTAAATCGTTTTGTAGGATGGAAACATTTTGAGGTCAAACCCCCACCCCCAAACTAAAGCAAATAATTCTTTTATCCAACATTGATCTTTTGACATCGTCCCTAAGCAGTTTAAAAAAAAATTTAATTTATTAGTCACTGAAAATGCTAAATATTTGCAGCATTTGTTGAAAACTATACAACTTTTAAAAATTGATACCAATCATCGTTTTTTGGGTTTACAACAAAAGTTGTCTACTTTTAATAAGAAAGATGCTTGATCTTATTTGGGCAAATTCTCTTCCTGTTTTCTCAATATATGCATTATTGTTCTTTTGTTGTCAGAATCAAGATGCTACCACTCCAGAAAGCTTATTTGAAGTAAGTCCATTGATACCTGTAGGTTTATTCACTAGATGTAATACATTTCCCACTACTTTAGTAAAGAAGTTCAAAATTTTGTGCAAGTTATTTTCATTGAAGAGTCAAAAGAAGCATTATTGAGCAGTCTAATTTGCATGGTTCTATAAAATTATTAGAAATGGATGTCTTGTTAACAGACTTTATTTTCATGATTAACAACAATTATTTTATGTACTAGTACAATGGATATATAGAGTGTTTGAGAGATTTTGTATGAAATGCATGCAATACAGTGAAAAAAAAAAGCAAAATGCAGCTTCAAACTTGTTTTAACCCTACTTTGTTCATTTTTTTTTTTTTTATCAAATTTAATATAAACACCATGGTACTGTGTATGTACTTTTTTTCTACGTTATGATTCAAAATGGCCATTTTGTGATTTTACACCTACTGAGTTTATTGTTTTTTCCAGTCTAATTGTTTTTGAATAAATGGCTGAATTTAAAATGATGTCTAATTATAATTGCATTAATTTATACTTTTTAAAAAACATACTTACTATACAGAGTTACTATACAGGGATTCACTGAAGGAATGATACAGTGAAAAAATCCAGCAAATATACTTTTTTTTTCTATATTTTACATTAAACTTGTCAAAAATCAGTGAAAATAAATTCCATTCAAAATACACAAAAAAAGTATATTCAGCGAAAATTAAATCCAGCTAAAAGAAAGTATTTTACAGTACTTCTAGAATATCTACTTTTTAGATGAATAGTAGTCATTTTTATTTTGTGAAACATTTGTACAATCTATATACTGTAGAATACTTTATTTTCGCTTGGAATTTATTTTCGCTATTTTCGCTGAAGGGATGATTCCGTGAAAATAAAATCCAGTGAATATACTTTTTTTCCTATATTTCACATTCAATTAATCAAAAATCAGTGAAAATAAATTCCATAAAGAAACGCCCAAAAAGCCTTTTCAGCGAAAATTAATTCCAGCGAAAATAAAGTATTCCACAGTATTCAAATTGAGTTGCATTGTGTGCATACAGGCAGCCAGACTTGCAGGGGTGGATGAGAACCAGGCAAATAAACTTCTCACTAGAATGAAAGACAGTGATGTAAAAGATGGGCTGAAACAAAACACAGAGCGTGCTCTAAAGAATGGGGTAGGTATTCTCAAGCCAACCGTTCATCTTGTGCATTATACAGTTGCTGATTTTCTCTCCTAGTGTGGATTAAAATCGGCCAGGCTTGGATATTTTGAATATATGTCAACTGATTACTCCCCAGTGTAGGTATTCTCAAGTCAACCGTTCATCTTGTGCATTATACGGTTGCTGATTTCCTCTCCTAGTGTGGATTAAAATCGGCCAGGCTTGAATAGTTTGAATATATGTCAACTGATTACTCCCCAGTGTAGATATTCTCAAGCCAACCGTTCATCTTGTGCATTATACAGTTGCTGATTTCCTCTCCTAGTGTGGATTAAAATCGGCCAGGCTTGAATAGTTTGAATATATGTCAACTGATTACTCCCCAGTGTAGATATTCTCAAGCCAACCGTTCATCTTGTGCATTATACAGTTGCTGATTTCCTCTCCTAGTGTGGATTAAAATCGGCCAGGCTTGAATAGTTTGAATATATGTCAACTAATTACTCCCCAGTGTAGGTGTTCTGAAGTCAACCGTTCATCTTGTGCATTATACGGTTGCTGATTTCCTCTCCTAGTGTGCATGAAAATCGGCCAGGCTTGAATAGTTTGAATATATGTCAACTGATTACTCCCCAGTGTAGATATTCTCAAGCCAACCGTTCATCTTGTGCATTATACAGTTGCTGATTTTCTCTCCTAGTGTGCATGAAAATCAGCCAGGCTTGAATAGTTTGAATATATGTCAACTGATTACTCCCCAGTGTAGGTATTCTCAAGCCAACCGTTCATCTTGTGCATTATACAGTTGCTGATTTCCTCTCCTAGTGTGCATGAAAATCGGCCAGGCTTGGATATAGTTTGAATATATGTCAACTGATTACTCCCCAGTGTAGGTATTCTCAAACCAACCGTTCATCTTGTGCATTATATGGTTGCTGATTTCCTCTTCTAGTGTGAATGAAAATCTGCCAGGCTTGGATAGTTTGAATATATGTCAACTGATTACTCCCCAGTGTAAATATTCTCAAACCAACCGTTCATCTTGTGCATTATACAGTTGCTGATTTCCTCTCCTAGTGTGCATGAAAATCGGCCAGGCTTGAATAGTTTGAATATATGTCAACTGATTACTCCCAAGTTCACAAGAGATTGCTATTTTTAATGTGTACCTATAAAAGCCAAGTATAAATCTGCAGAATGAGAGATGAATATCCTCATTTGTCAATTTCATAGTACAGTGTACTTTCATCGCCCCAAACATCACTGCAATGTGTAATAACTGCATGGTCTTATAAGCTTATCAAAAACTGTAATTTTCACATGCTGATATATGCATGAGTGTTCTTAAGTTGAATGACTGAATTTTGTATTTGTTTTTGTTTTATAGCTACCATTATTATTCCTATAATCAATATTGTTTTCATGCAGGCCTTTGGTTCCCCTACTATTCTAGTTCACATAGATGGCAAATCACACATGTTCTTTGGATCCGATAGATTTCATATAATTGCACATATCATGGGTAAGCATGGAATTATATTTTAATCTTTGTCATTCACCGATTTATATGCACATACTTTTTTCATAATTTTTCCAAAAGTTGTAGCCAATAGGAAATTATGTATATTTGGTCCACAATGCTGGAAAATAAATAATTTGATTTTTTTATTCAAATTTGACTGATCATGTTGGTCAATGCAGAGCCTAGCTTGAACATGCATACTGTAATACTGCATGGCCAGAAACATAAATTCAATGTAATTGCAATGGCTGCTAGTTTTGAGTTTTAAAAGACTGTCTTAAGGTAGAAGCCTAGTCATAATTTTTGACAAAATTGGTCATAAGTCGCATGACAATGTTCATTAGTTTGTTATATACAATCATGAAGGTATTGTCCCATGGTACAATGAAATGGCATTATTTTGTGTGTTACAGTTGAGCTTTTTGAGAAATGTGTCCTAATATTTCTTGAAAATTGCTATTTTTAGAAGAATTCCATAGAACAAATTGTTAAAGAGAAATTGTATTTTTTGACACTTTTTAAAACCCAGATTTGTTGAATAATTGAGAACAACAAAACATACTCCATCATTAACAATATATAATTTTTTCAGCCTATGTCACCAGGCTAGACACCATCTACAAAATGATTTTGTATAGTCTGCTCTTCCCCCACATGAAAAATTGACAAAATTTTTGATCAAAAACTAAAAGCAATATGTGCCACTGTCTGCATTTCCAAATGGTTTGAAAATATTTGAATATCACAACAAGTGTAAAATACATGTTTGTTTAATATATAAAAGTTGTGATAACTTACTCTTTGAAGTGCCATAATCTTCCTACAGCATCATATTTAATATATGTGACAAATCTGAATCGCCTATAATTTACATTATTTCCTGCTATTTTGGGTTCGTTCCGGCCGTACGTACGTACGTACGTCTGTCCGGAGCTATATCTCGGACACCCAATGAGGGATTTCATTCAAACTTCACATGAAGACAATAAATAAGGTCTTGCATATGCACGTCAAGTTACTTTATGATCGGAGAAAAAATGGTCAACTGGCAGCCATTTTGGATGTAAAATTTGGTATTTCTGATACCTAAACGTGTCCGCAGCAGTTTCTCGGAGATGACTGGGCCGATTTGATGGTGTGATGATCATACATATTGGGTTGTAGGTGCAGGTCATTTTTTTTTCGTGATTCAAACAAATATGGCCAACTGGTGGCCATCTTGTTTTTCATGGTATCCATGCCTACTTTCCCATGAATGCAATGAACATTTCTGTTTAAATTTTGTACAAAGACAGTATACCAATAGATACATCAACATGTACATTATTTTTCTAATTTGATTCAATATGACTGCCCAATGTCCAATTCTTGTGTAAAAGCACTAAATCATATTTTTTTACAAATCCATCTCCTATTAATAGTTTCAATCTAATTTCATTGACTTCATCATCATCGCATTGATATGTCAGATCACAAAATTTGGGACGGGGACTGTTTCATTAACAATGACTTGTCCCTTTTAATTTTATATCTTTTGAATTTTTTGTATTTATACTTATATTCTTTACCATACTAAAACGCTCTAAAGGTTTTTAGTAGTGTAATAAAGTTATTATTATTCACATGACATTATAGTCTCTTATTTTATTGCAGGTGTCAAATATGAAGGTCCATTGTGATCTTGCACCAGTGTTGATTAATTCCAACCTAATCCTTCAATGAAGTGTAGAGTACAAATCTAAAGTCACAGTCAAAGAGAAAAAACAAATGGAAAACGAAGTAACGTTCAAACTTTTGGGGTGTCTTTAAAACAAAAACCAAAGAAAATTGTATGGTTTAAGTATGGTACAAATTTTAGTTTCTGAATTAATTTGGATGTTTACACCTCATTCTTTTGTATATTTGTGTTTCAGATCTTTAAATCGAAGTACAAAGCTTACTAACGTATTCCATCATTTAAAGGGTGGTAGTCATCGCGCCGCGCATGCGCGAGATGTATGGGTCTCTCATCTAAACAAAGATGGCGACTTTGGCTGTTGCGCAGATCAACGAGTAGAAACTGAGAAATTACAAAACTTTAATTAGGTATTTTTTAGATGATTGGGAGGCATTGAAAGAGTCAACAGTGGTAATTAGTGCAAGTCATGCCCAGGTCAAACTTTATATACTTCTATTATAAGAACATTGGCTTGTGGGAAAATCAATGTTTATCAATACAAATGTCACACATGCGCAACGCGAGAACTGCTGCTCTTTAAAGTGATGCCATAAAAGCTGTGTCAGTTGCATCATGTATTATATTATTTCTTAATTCTAAAGAAATCCCCCCCCCATCAATTCTTTAAAATGAAGGACATAGATAATGAGGTTATTATGAGGATACATTAAAGTATGCATGAAGTAACAGTACAGTGTGAGTATCAACCGACACGCAGTGGAGGACCACGCGACTGCGTGCTCTCTGAGTCCATACTTTGCAGTATACTCTTACTAATCTTATTATTATATATACATGTTTTCCCCCGTGGAATACATCATGGGAATGCCGAAATCCAGAACATTTAGAACATATATAGCAAAATTTTTTGTGTCGGGTCAGGTCTAACCCTGGGGGCAACCATGTTTGTTTTTATTATTATTGAACAACGCTTGTGTGTGTCATCATTCTTTATTTTGATTTCATGTTTCCTAATATGGTAGGATGAAAATACCCAGTGCAATACCGCAAAATTACGACATTGCGATGATAGATGTATAATAATATACGTTACAATATTTACTTTAAGATTCTATATATTAACTGTTTCTATGTTGAACAATATAATATTATGATAAACCAAAATATTGAATTTCTACCCATGGTTAGCAAGCGTCTGATTTATTGACATTTTCTCATTTTTAATCTCTGATTTAAAATTAATCATACTTTATGCATATAATGTATTTCATGCCATAGTAATCACCGTATTGTTCGCTCTTTGTCTTAGAGAGATTCTCCATCAAATGAAAAACAGTCTTTCTTCTTCACTCTCAAGGCAGCAGTCAGATTTGTTGGAGAACTGAAATCATCCTTCAACTCTAAGGTCATTCATTGTCAATTTGTCAATTGGCTCAGTTTTTGAGGATAAGGCATTCCTGTGCAAAGGATTTTGTCACACAAAAATGTATTATAGTTGGCTAAAAATTACCATAAGTGATTGTTCGGCTGGAAAAGATCGGAATTTTTGTTCAGTTTTGTAAAAATAAAAAAAACACATTCATAACTAAAGTTTTTCAATGATCAACGAGGATTCAAGATGGTCACTTCTATATATATGTACATTCAGTAAACGCCAACAAATTAATTAGTCCTCGTTCGGACGCAGTCTGATAACAGGTACTTGTGTTTTGACTTGTGTGCGTCGGTGCTTCTGTTCGTCCATGCTTGCGTCTGGACCTGTATCTTAGGAATGCCTGGACCAATCACATTCAAACCTCACACATACATCATACATGATATTATACATATGCACGCCAATTGGATTTTGTTCAAACTTGGTATATATGTTGGACATTATAGAACCTTGATGCACATCATTTTGTTTTCAGATAAGATTTAAAATGGCTGACTGGCGGCCATTTTTTTTTTTAATAAATGTGGTTCTAGTGCCATATCTCTGACTTGCTGTGACTGATTATGTTCAAATTTTAAATATTCATTACACATCATGTCATAGATATACAGATATATTGGTGTGACGATCTGATTTAAAATGGCTGAAAGGTGACCATTTTTGTACTAAAAAATTATCAAAATCAAACATTTCTTGGCTGTTTACAGATGGATTTTGTTTAAACTTGGTATATATGTTGGACATTATAGGACCTTGATGCACATCATTTTGTTTTTCAGATAAGATTCAAAATGACCAACTGCAGCCATTTTGTTTTAATGAATGTGGTTCTAGTGCCATATCTCTGACTTGCTGTGACTGATTATGTTCAAATTAATATATGTATAATGAATATTTAAAATTTGAACATAATCATAATTTGAATAAAATCAGTCAAAGCATGTCAGAAACATGACACTAGAACCACATTCATTAAAATAAAATGACTGCCAGTCGGCCATTTTGAATCTCATCTGAAAAACAAAATTACGTGCATCAATGTCCAGTGTATGTACCCTGTTTGAACAAAATCCTTCTGTAAACAGCCAAGAAATGCTTGATTTTGATGATTTTTCAGTAGAAAAGTGGCTGTCATTCCACCATCTTGAATGAGATCGTGAAACAAATAGATGTGCACATGTATAATATTATGTATGATGTATGTGTGAAGTTTGAATATAATTGGTCCAGGAATGTTTAAGATAAAGGTAGGTCCGCACACACGCGCAAGGACATGTGGATGCACAGAGGTCAATCCATAAGTCCCTGTTTTCAGACTGCGTTCGAACAGGGATTAATAAATTTTATAGCATATAGAAACTCAGTGTAATTAAAATTGCATCTCCTAATATAATTATGATGCATCAGTGGGTAGTCAACAATATTTCCTAATATAGATATGATGCATCAGTGGGTAGTCAACAATATTTCCTAATATGGATATGATGCATCAGTGGGTAGTCAACAATATTTCCTAATATAGATATGATGCATCAGTGGGTATTCCAGAATATTTCCTAATATAGATATGATGCATCGGTGGGTAGTCCTCAATATTTCCTAATATGGATATGATGCATCAGTGGGTAGTCCTCAATATTTCCTAATATGGATATGATGCATCAGTGGGTAGTCAACAATATTTCTTAATATAGATATGATGCATCAGTGGGTAGTCCACAATATTTCCTAATATAGATATGATGCATCGGAGGGTAGTCAATAATATTTCCTAATATGGATATGATGCATCAGTGGGTAGTCAACAATATTTCCTAATATGGATATGATGCATCAGTGGGTAGTCAACAATATTTCCTAATATGGATATGATGCATCAGTGGGTAGTCAACAATATTTCCTAATATGGATATGATGCATCAGTGGGTAGTCAACAATATTTCCTAATATAGATATGATGTATCAGTGGGTAGTCAACAATATTTCCTAATATAGATATGATGCATCAGTGGGTAGTCCCCAATATTTCCTAATATAGATATGATGCATCAGTGGGTAGTCAACAATATTTCCTAATATGGATATGATGCATCAGTGGGTAGTCAACAATATTTCCTAATATAGATATGATGCATCAGTGGGTAGTCAACAATATTTCTTAATATAGATATGATGCATCAGTGGGTAGTCCCCAATATTTCTTAATATAGATATGATGCATCAGTGGGTAGTCAACAATATTTCCTAATATGGATATGATGCATCAGTGGGTAGTCAACAATATTTCCTAATATAGATATGATGCATCAGTGGGTAGTCAACAATATTTCCTAATATGGATATGATGCATCAGTGGGTAGTCAACAATATTTCTTAATATAGATATGATGCATCAGTAGGTAGTCCACAATATTTCCTAATATAGATATGATGCATCAGTGGGTAGTCAACAATATTTCCTAATATGGATATGATGCATCAGTGGGTAGTCAACAATATTTCCTAATATGGATATGATGCATCAGTGGGTAGTCAACAATATTTCCTAATATAGATATGATGCATCAGTGGGTAGTCAACAATATTTCCTAATATGGATATGATGCATCAGTGGGTAGTCAACAATATTTCCTAATATAGATGTGATGAATCAGTGGGTAGTCAACAATATTTCCTAATATGGATATGATGCATCAGTGGGTAGTCAACAATATTTCCTAATATGGATATGATGCATCAGTGGGTAGTCAACAATATTTCCTAATATGGATATGATGCATCAGTGGGTAGTCAACAATATTTCCTAATATAGATATGATGCATCAGTGGGTAGTCAACAATATTTCCTAATATAGATATGATGTATCAGTGGGTAGTCAACAATATTTCCTAATATAGATATGATGCATCAGTGGGTAGTCAACAATATATCCTAATATGGATATGATGCATCAGTGGGTAGTCAACAATATTTCCTAATATGGATATGATGCATCAGTGGGTAGTCAACAATATTTCCTAATATAGATATGATGCATCAGTGGGTAGTCAACAATATTTCCTAATATGGATATGATGCATCAGTGGGTAGTCAACAATATTTCCTAATATAGATATGATGCATCAGTGGGTAGTCAACAATATTTCCTAATATAGATATGATGCATCAGTGGGTAGTCAACAATATATCCTAATATGGATATGATGCATCAGTGGGTAGTCAACAATATTTCCTAATATGGATATGATGCATCAGTGGGTAGTCAACAATATTTCCTAATATAGATATGATGCATCAGTGGGTAGTCAACAATATTTCCTAATATAGATATGATGTATCAGTGGGTAGTCAACAATATTTCCTAATATAGATATGATGCATCAGTGGGTAGTCAACAATATATCCTAATATGGATATGATGCATCAGTGGGTAGTCAACAATATTTCCTAATATGGATATGATGCATCAGTGGGTAGTCAACAATATTTCCTAATATGGATATGATGCATCAGTGGGTAGTCAACAATATTTCCTAATATGGATATGATGCATCAGTGGGTAGTCAACAATATTTCCTAATATAGATATGATGTATCAGTGGGTAGTCAACAATATTTCCTAATATAGATATGATGCATCAGTGGGTAGTCAACAATATTTCCTAATATGGATATGATGCATCAGTGGGTAGTCAACAATATTTCCTAATATAGATGTGATGAATCAGTGGGTAGTCAACAATATTTCCTAATATGGATATGATGCATCAGTGGGTAGTCAACAATATTTCCTAATATGGATATGATGCATCAGTGGGTAGTCAACAATATTTCCTAATATAGATGTGATGAATCAGTGGGTAGTCAACAATATTTCCTAATATGGATATGATGCATCAGTGGGTAGTCAACAATATTTCCTAATATGGATATGATGCATCAGTGGGTAGTCAACAATATTTCCTAATATGGATATGATGCATCAGTGGGTAGTCAACAATATTTCCTAATATGGATATGATGCATCAGTGGGTAGTCAACAATATTTCCTAATATGGATATGATGCATCAGTGGGTAGTCAACAATATTTCCTAATATGGATATGATGCATCAGTGGGTAGTCAACAATATTTCCTAATATGGATATGATGCATCAGTGGGTAGTCAACAATATTTCCTAATATAGATATGATGCATCGGTGGGTAGTCAACAATATTTCCTAATATGGATATGATGCATCAGTGGGTAGTCCACAATATTTCTTAATATAGATATGATGCATCAGTGGGTAGTCCACAATATTTCCTAATATAGATATGATGCATCGGTGGGTAGTCAACAATATTTCCTAATATGGATATGATGCATCAGTGGGTAGTCAACAATATTTCTTAATATAGATATGATGCATCAGTGGGTAGTCAACAATATTTCCTAATATGGATATGATGCATCAGTGGGTAGTCAACAATATTTCTTAATATAGATATGATGCATCAGTGGGTAGTCCACAATATTTCCTAATATAGATATGATGCATCGGTGGGTAGTCAACAATATTTCCTAATATGGATATGATGCATCAGTGGGTAGTCAACAATATTTCTTAATATAGATATGATGCATCAGTGGGTAGTCAACAATATTTCCTAATATGGATATGATGCATCAGTGGGTAGTCCCCAATATTTCTTAATATAGATATGATGCATCAGTGGGTAGTCCCCAATATTTCCTAATATAGATATGATGCATCAGTGGGTAGTCCCCAATATTTCCTAATATAGATATGATGCATCAGTGGGTAGTCCACAATATTTCTTAATATAGATATGATGCATCAGTGGGTAGTCCACAATATTTCTTAATATAGATATGATGCATCAGTGGGTAGTCCAAAATATTTCTTAATATAGATATGATGCATCAGTGGGTAGTCAACAATATTTCCTAATATGGATATGATGCATCAGTGGGTAGTCAACAATATTTCCTAATATGGATATGATGCATCAGTGGGTAGTCAACAATATTTCCTAATATGGATATGATGCATCAGTGGGTAGTCAACAATATTTCCTAATATGGATATGATGCATCAGTGGGTAGTCAACAATATTTCCTAATATGGATATGATGCATCAGTGGGTAGTCCACAATATTTCCTAATATAGATATGATGCATCATTCGATAGCCCAGGATATTTCTTAATATGGATACGATGCATGTGTTGCTAGACCACATCTATTTCCTTTATTTCTAGCAAGAAGTATATATCCCTGCATACCCCATGATACACCTGTGAATAAATCAATGAATAGAAGATGATAATGTTGAATAACAAGTCATGGATTTGATTGGCACCAATGTGAAGGGGGATCAAACTGATGTACTCCACCATTCTGAAGAAGTTCTTCAAAAAGTTTGCCAGTATAAATTAGCCAATCACTGGTTGGTATAATTTCTTCAAGTTTCTGGTGATTTGTTATATTGTCCATCTTGCACTTGCAAATTACGTGTTGAGAACAAATTAATACATAATGATAATTTTCAACAGTGACAGAATATTTTCGGAGTAAGCTGATTTAAAAAAAAAGCTTAGATCACAGCATTTTCTTGCATTCAATACAAAATTCAAAACAATCAGATCAAGAATTTTCTTAAAACTCGGATCAAGCTGATAGTTTTTTGTTCCCACCTAGTTTGCTAAAACATGGCGCCCTCTGTTGACCAATTAATGAAACCTGCAAAATTTGTGGGCCAACAAATATTGAGCAAATAAAATGCTAAAAAATACCCCTTGCATGAAATATTTTTTTTGTGAGATTGTGATGTTGAAAAAAAGATTCACATTTTTGAGAAAAGCTGTGCAAATAAATAAACGTACATACCCCACGAATTCTGGCAAATCCAATATTCTTCTCCCTCATCTGAAGTGCCAAAACCTACAACCAACAAAACATGGTCTAATACGGTTTGGGAACAATCCGGGTCGTCATAGATACCAGATGTATAGAACTGAAATGATGGATGACTAGCATCAACCAGTGCAAATACTGGTGTCATGGAAACTGCAACAGCAAGAGCTGACTCGTCTCCTGAGGGTACAACAAACTTACTTCCATGTGGAACCTGCAAAATTGTTGAAACATTTTATTACAAAACGTGTGCAGTGCACTTTTGTATTTCACATAATTGTATTTTACATTGTGTTGTATATATCATTAATGGGAGTCAAACAGCATGACTGTGGTGCTTTAAGTATTACTCTTTACCAGGTGGAAATATGCAATAGAAAAATTGTGATGTATGTAGAAAGAAAAAACTTCACTATTCTAACTTCTAACATCTTGATTTGAAGACAATTTTTTGTTTGCATGGTGTAATGATATCATGAATGAAAATGGTCATTCAACAGTCTAACTGGCTGCGAGTTTGATTGAACACAGGTAAAAACATGTGAAATTGTCAAGAAATTTATTTGTACCTTTGCAACTACAGCACAGCTGTCATTAAGACACTTTCCAGATGGATCTGGTTTATAACTTGTCTTCTCACATAATCCACTTATATTATGAATACACGAGAAAACTTCATCAACAATCTGAGGAACACTTAATTTACTGGTGTATTGTAGCCTTTTATTCAATGACCACGAACAGCAATCAATAACCTCCTGGTTACTCAATAGATTTAGGGTACCAGTATGGATGGCATGGTAACTTGCAACAGCATCTGAGGTAAATAGAAACAATTGTTTTTTTCAAATTCATGCATACGTTTAGTATAAGGTTTTGAAGCAGTGTGTTATTGGTAGACTTAAAAAAAAGAGGCAATGGTTGTTGCATGCAACAGTACTGTGGATTACCATTACCCTTGGCTGTGGCTGCTATGGCAGCAGCACTACTGTCCTTACTGCTTACCTGCAGCAACCGTTGCAGCAGCTCGACTGTCCTTACTGCAGCTAACATTGCAGCAGCACCAATTTCCTTACTGCTTACCTGCAGATACCATTGCAGCAGCACTACTGTCCTTGCTGCTTACCTGCAGCTACCATTGCAGCAGCACTACTGTCCTTACTGCTTACCTGCATATACCATTGCAGCAGCACTACTGTCCTTACTGCTTACCTGTAGCTACCATTGCAGCAGCACTACTGTCCTCACTGCAGTGACCATTGCATCAGCATTACTGTCATTACTGCAGCTAACATTGCAGCAGCACCAATTTCATTACTGCTTACCTGCAGATACCATTGCAGCAGCACTACTGTCCTCACTGCAGTGACCATTGCAGCAGCATTACTGTCATTACTGCAGATACCATTGCAGCAGCTCTACTGTCCTTACTGCTTACCTGTAGCTACCATTGCAGCAGCACTACTGTCCTTATTGCTTACCTGCAGATACCATTGCAGCAGCACTACTGCCCTTACTGCTTACCTGCAGATACCATTGCAGCAGCACTACTGTCCTTACTGCTTACCTGCAGATACCATTGCAGCAGCACTACTGTCCTTACTGCTTACCTGGAGATATCATTGCAGCAGCACTACTGTCCTCATTGCTTACCTGCAGATACCATTGCAGCAGCACTACTGTCCTTACTGCTTACCTGCAGATACCATTGCAGCAGCACTACTGTCCTTACTGCTTACCTGCAGATACCATTGCAGCAGCACTACTGTCCTTACTGCTTACCTGCAGATACTGTTGCAGCAGCACTACTGTCCTCACTGCTTACCTACAGATACCATTGCAGCAGCAATACTGTCCTTACTGCTTACCTGCAGCAACCGTTGCAGCAGCACTACTGTCGTTACTGCTTACCTGCAGATACCAATGCAGCAGCACTACTGTCTTTACTGCTTACCTACAGATATCATTGCAGCAGCTCTACTGTCCTTACTGCTTACCTGCAGCAACCGTTGCAGCAGCACTACTGTCGTTACTGCTTACCTGCAGATACCAATGCAGCAGCACTACTGTTCTTACTGCTTACCTGTAGATACCATTGCAGCAGCACTACTGTCTTTACTGCTTACCTGCAGATACCATTGCAGCAGCACTACTGTCTTTACTGCTTACCTGCAGATGCCATTATAGCAGCACTACTCTCCTTACTGCTTACCTGTAGCTACTATTGCAGCAGCACTACTGTCCTCACTTCAGCGACCATTGCAGCAGCATTACTGCAGCTAACATTGCAGCAGCACCAATTTCATTACTGCTTACCTGCAGCTACCATTGCAGCAGCACTACTGTTCTTACTGCTTACCTGTAGCTACCATTGCAGCAGCACTACTGTCCTCACTGCAGCGACAATTGCAGCAGCATTACTGCAGCTAACATTGCAGCAGCACCAATTTCATTACTGCTTACCTGCAGCTACCATTGCAGCAGCACTACTGTTCTTACTGCTTACCTGCAGATACCATTGCAGCAGCACTACTGTCCTTGCTGCTTACCTGTAGCTACCATTGCAGCACTACTGTCCTCACTGCAGTGACCATTGCAGCAGCATTACTGTCATTACTGCAGCTAATATTGCAGCAGCACCAATTTCATTACTGCTTACCTGCAGCTACCATTGCAGCAGCACTACTGTCCTTGCTGCTTACCTGTAGCTACCATTGCAGCAGCACTACTGTCCTCACTGCAGTGACCATTGCAGCAGCATTACTGTCATTACTGCAGCTAACATTGCAGCAGCACCAATTTCATTACTGCTTACCTGCAGATACCATTGCAGCAGCACTACTGTTCTTACTGCTTACCTGTAGCTACCATTGCAGCAGCTCTACTGTCCTTGCTACTTACCTGCAGATACCATTGCAGCAGCACTACTGTCCTTGCTGCTTACCTGTAGCTACCATTGCAGCAGCACTACTGTCCTCACTGCAGTGACCATTGCAGCAGCATTACTGTCATTACTGCAGCTAACATTGCAGCAGCACCAATTTCATTACTGCTTACCTGCAGCTACCATTGCAGCAGCACTACTGTCCTTGCTGCTTACATGTAGCTACTATTGCAGCAGCACTACTTTCCTCACTGCAGCGACCATTGCAGCAGCATTACTGTCATCACTGCAGCTAACATTGCAGCAGCACCAATTTCATTACTGCTTACCTGCAGCTACCATTGCAGCAGCACTACTGTCCTTGCTGCTTACCTGTAGCTACTATTGCAGCAGCTCTACTGTCCTAACTTCAGCGACCATTGCAGCAGCACTACTGTCCTTGCTGCTAACCTGTAGCTACTATTGTAGCAGCTCTACTGTCCTCACTTCAGCGACCATTGCAGCAGCACTACTGTCATTACTGCAGCTAACATTGCAGCAGCACCAATTTCATTACTGCTTACCTGCAGCTACCATTGCAGTAGCACTACTGTCCTTGCTGCTTACATGTAGCTACCATTGCAGCAGCACTATTGTCCTCACTGCAGTGACCATTGCAGCAGCATTACTGTCATTACTGGAGCTAACATTGCAGCAGCACCAATTTCATTACTGCTTACCTGCAGCTACCATTGCAGCAGCACTACTGTCCTTGCTGCTTACATGTAGCTACCATTGCAGCAGCACTACTGTCCTCACTGCAGTGACCATTGCAGTAGCATTACTGTCATTACTGGAGCTAACATTGCAGCAGCACCAATTTCATTACTGCTTACCTGCAGCTACCATTGCAGCAGCCCTACTGCCTTACTGCTTACCTGCATATACCATTGCAGCAGCACTACTGTCCTTATTGCTTACCTGCAGATACCATTGCAGCATCACTACTGTCCTCACTACAGTGACCATTGCAGCAGCATTACTGTCATTACTGCAGCTAACATTGCAGCAGCACCAATTTCATTACTGCTTACCTGCAGCTACCATTGCAGCAGCACTACTGTCCTTGCTGCTTACATGTAGCTACTATTGCAGCAGCACTACTTTCCTCACTGCAGCGACCATTGCAGCAGCATTACTGTCATCACTGCAGCTAACATTGCAGCAGCACCAATTTCATTACTGCTTACCTGCAGCTACCATTGCAGCAGCACTACTGTCCTTGCTGCTTACCTGTAGCTACTATTGCAGCAGCTCTACTGTCCTCACTTCAGCGACCATTGCAGCAGCACTACTGTCTTTGCTGCTAACCTGTAGCTACTATTGTAGCAGCTCTACTGTCCTCACTTCAGCGACCATTGCAGCAGCACTACTGTCATTACTGCAGCTAACATTGCAGCAGCACCAATTTCATTACTGCTTACCTGCAGCTACCATTGCAGTAGCACTACTGTCCTTGCTGCTTACATGTAGCTACCATTGCAGCAGCACTATTGTCCTCACTGCAGTGACCATTGCAGCAGCATTACTGTCATTACTGGAGCTAACATTGCAGCAGCACCAATTTCATTACTGCTTACCTGCAGCTACCATTGCAGCAGCACTACTGTCCTTGCTGCTTACATGTAGCTACCATTGCAGCAGCACTACTGTCCTCACTGCAGTGACCATTGCAGTAGCATTACTGTCATTACTGGAGCTAACATTGCAGCAGCACCAATTTCATTACTGCTTACCTGCAGCTACCATTGCATCAGCCCTACTGCCTTACTGCTTACCTGCATATACCATTGCAGCAGCACTACTGTCCTTACTGCTTACCTGCAGATACCATTGCAGCAGCACTACTGTCCTTGCTGCTTACCTGTAGCTACTATTGCAGCAGCACTACTGTCCTCACTTCAGCAACCATTACTGCAGCTAACATTGCAGCAGCATCAATTTCATTACTGCTTACCTGCAGCTACCATTGCAGCAGCTCTACTGTCCTTACTGCTTACCTGCAGCTACCATTGTAGCAGCACTACTGTCCTCACTGCAGTGACCATTGCAGCAGCATTACTGTCATTACTGCAGCTAACATTGCAGCAGCATCAATTTCATTACTGCTTACCTGCAGCTACCATTGCAGCAGCACTACTGTCTTTGATGTTTACCTGCAGATACCATTGCAGCAGCACTACTGTTCTTACTCCTACCTGCAGATACCATTGCAGCAGAACTACTGTCCTTAATGCTTACCTGCAGCTACCATTGCAGCAGCACTACTGTCTTTACTGCTTACTTGCAGATACCATTGTAGCAGCACTACTGTCTTTACTGCTTACTTGCAGATACCATTGCAGCAGCACTACTGTTCTTACTCCTACCTGCAGATACCATTGCAGCAGAACTACTGTCCTTAATGCTTACCTGCAGCTACCATTGCAGCAGCACTACTGTCTTTACTGCTTACTTGCAGATACCATTGTAGCAGCACTACTGTCCTTACTGCTCACCTGTAGCTACCATTGCAGCAGCACTACTGTCCTCACTGCAGTGACTATTGCAGCAGCATTACTGTCATTACTGCAGCTAACATTGCAGCAGCACCGATTTCATTACTGCTTACCTGCAGCTACCATTGCAGCAGCACTACTGTCCTTGCTGCTTACATGTAGCTACCATTGTAGCAGCACTACTGTCTTTGATGTTTACCTGCAGATACCATTGCAGCAGCACTACTGTTCTTACTCCTACCTGCAGATACCATTGCAGCAGAACTACTGTCCTTAATGCTTACCTGCAGCTACCATTGCAGCAGCACTGCCTAGCTGCCCTTGGTTTCGCACAGGATTTACCACTCCTTTTGTTCTCCAGTCAACATTCTTTGCTATTCTGTTATTCAAGTGCAAATCACCAGTGATGTTTTCTTTAGATCCATCAGATAACTGGAATATGGGCCTTTTGTTCTAGAATGACAATGGCATTTTATTTCTCTTACAAAAACGTTGTGTCAGAGTCCTTGGTTGTCTAAAATCAAGGACTAGCTTAGCACAGAGACAATATAAATCATCACATTAATGCACATCAATTTTCTTCACTATTTGATAAAATACGTCTGACTGGTGGCCATTTTAGAATTTGCTAAATTCTAAAATTTCTCGAAAGTTTCTCAATGATGAATAAGGTGATTTCATATAAAGGTGCACATATACAGTTTGTCAGTTTTAAGAAAACCGGGAAGGACTCTATATGATACACAAAAGAAAGAAGCCCAGCAATGCATAATTGTTCTGGTAGCGGTTACAAATACCAGCTATCATGTACTACATTTTTGTTACAAAATATTTATCTGAAAGTTGCAAGCCAATGGTGTGAATGTATTGTAGAAATCTGTAAACTCGTCAGATCACCAAACGCGTTTTTTTTTTGACATGAACAAATAGCCAGTTGTTAAGACACGGGCGCTTATTACGTTGCCTGTATGTGTATTACACTCGCATAATAATAATAAATCATTTATTATATGCGTGTATGTACATAATCTCGTTCTTACACATACAGACAACTGATTAAGAAATGTGACAATCACCTGTGGTTGCTAACACTGTTTATATATAGTCTGTATATTCTCAAAGACGGACCGGAACGGGAAGACAACAGATTTTTTCGTTAACGGGGAGGGGGGGGGGGTAGCGTGATCGGTCCTGGCAAGGTTTGAGGGATCGTGACGTAGTTCCGCCTTTGAGAATTGCTTTGCCATACTTGCATTCTCATTGCTTCTTTGTCAGTTTTCTCATATTGTTTTGCGTACCTGATTCCACGTTTCCCATTCTGTGTCCCGGTTGGGCATAAATCCATGCGTGGGAGAACCATGATTTTCGTGAAACACAGAGGTAATCGCTATAAAGGCTGAAATAAATAAATACGATGTCATGATGAAGCACGTCTTTCAGCAGGTGAAGCTACATCACAGTCAGGTGAATTGTTGAGAACCCTATCCGCGACTGCAAAACATTGACTTGTTGAACTCGAATGTTTACATTTCCGCGTTTTCTCCAGACGGCCAGATGAGGGCGCCAATTGTTAGGCATCGGTTATAACCAGGACCACGAGAATGCTTTGATGTTTTGATATAGATATCTAGTATCTAAGAAGTGTTTACAGTTAAATAGTTGTCTAATAATCCAATTGTGTGTACCTGTAATAAAGTCGTGAATCAATGGCAACCATGTAAAAAAAATAAGAACAGAATTCTGTATATTTCTGTACAGGCATAACTCGTTAAATATCCTTTATATAAACACGTTTGTTGTTAAAAATCCAATTTTTTCTCAACTATTAGTGCAAAATGTTTGTGTTTCGACTGCACAAGAGGAATGGGAATAATTCCTGGATAAAAAAAACTCACGATAAAAACAGGGCAGGGATAACCAGCGTACGATAATCTGCTTAAATATTGAAGCTGGCACATTTTGCAATAGGAATTAAAGCGGGAGGGTCATCGCCTGCGCACGCACGGGAATTAAGTTCCGAGCGATGATAACAACACACGCTAAAAGCGTAAAGGCTCATGGTTAGACGCTTGTTTGTGACACGCTCTGGCCATTTGACGCATGCGCAGGTGACGACTCCTCTGCTTTAAGTGAAAGCAATGAATGACTGGTACATAACACTGGGAGATGTCGAATTGTTCGAGTTACGGACATCGAGTTACAGAAATTACCACGCCAATATTTTTGAAACCACGCCTACTTTTGTGAAACCACGCTCAAATTGTAACTCGATGTTCAATTAACAGTTAACAGAACTTCGAGTTACGGGCAACATATATTTTGTTTTTTGTTGAACGTCCACATTCTGTAACTCGAAGTTCAAATAACAGTTAACCAAACTTCGAGTTACGGGCAACATATATTTTTTGTTTTGTTCAACCTTCAAATTCTGTAATTCGAGCTTTAATCAGCAGTTATTCAAACTTCGAGTTGTTAACTCGAAATTTAATTAACAGTTAACATAACTTCGAGTTACGGCAACGTAGATTTTTGTTATTGTTCAACCATCCTTACACCGTCTTTCTTTTTTGACCACGCATTAAGCTTGCTTGTTTCAACTTTTGGGTTAGTCACCTGTACTACATCTTCACAACTTCTTGTCTACGTCTTGCTGGAGCCTGGAAACCACCACAGACCGCTTACAGAAACCGGAGTCGTGATACTTCCTCGTCGGCGGCATTCCATCGTTTCTTCATCTCTAACTCGCTCGCTTTTATCACATGACGATTCATTGTAAATTGTAAAACGCACAACTTTCGTTCGTGTCACTGGATCAACGCGTGAAATCAGATTCTCAAATCTTCACATTAATAGTAAATTCTGGCGCGGCGTTGTGTTGCAATAATAACAGTAACATTGTTGTGACATTACAAACGCGCACAGCGACTAAGCCCAAAAGTTGAAACAAGCAAGCCTATTGCGTGGTCAAAAATGAAAGGCGGTATGTAGATGTGAATGTTTGAACAATAACAAGTCTACGTTGGGTCCGTGGCTAGTGACGGTCAAGTAAATCTCTAATATTTTCTGGAATCTGACATTTTTTTGACGTAATTTCAATTTATTAATTCGCGGTATGTAATCACAATTTAGATTTTAGCTGCGGTGGCGACATTTAGTTTTCAACAATAGGATTCCGAAATGAACGACGAAAATCAAAATCCTATTTTCAATTTGGAATGTTTCATTTTATTGATTTGCTAGGGAGCTTTTTCGGTTATTTGCACATTTTCAGTCGATGGCGAACCCAGCAACGCGCATGCTACAAATTTACCAGTCAGCTCTGTTTTGACGCCTACTTTTTAACATTCATATTGATAGACACGTGCTTGTTTCGTACGTGACGTCATTATATTCTAGAACTAAGCCACGCTAACCGATTCGTGGTCTTGCTAAATTGAAATGGAGATCGAAAAAATTGTTGACATTGAGTATATGAGTTTTCTTGTCAAACAGGGGACTTCTCACGACGGGATGACGGTTGGCCCTCAATATCCGAGCATAGAGGAATTACTGAAATGATTCTGTAATCATCGTGGTGTACACCCTCTAATAAGTGGATTGCATTGTAAATGAAGCTGTATGTGAACAAAATTACGGGACTAAAACATTGCACGATACATTGAATACATTGTTGATTCCGCTAGCCTTTGATCTATTATCGTTGGACCGCGCGACAGTACCCCCCCCCCCCCCGAGCGCGTCAATGTTAAAGAAAAGCCTCAAATTAAAAATAGCATTTTGATTTTCGCTGTTCATTTCAAAATCTTATTTTCTAAAAGGCGATGTTGCCACCACAAGGACAACTTTGAAAACTACAGCTAAACTTTAAATTGTGATTTCTTGCCGCCAATTCATCAGTTGAAATTACGCCAATGTCACGGTTAGATTCCAGAAAATATTAGAAATTCACTTGGCCGTCATTAGCCATGGACCACGTTGCCGTAACCCGAAGTTATGATAACTGTTAATTAAAATTTGAGTTACTGAATATGGACATTAAACAACAACAACAGTTTTTATGTTGTCCGTAACTCGAACTTCGGTTAACTGTTAATTAAATTTCGAGTTAATAACTCGAATTACAAAATTTTAATCTTGAACAAAACAAAAAATATATGTTACCCGTAACTCGAAGTTCTGTTAACTGTTAATTAAACATCGAGTTATAATTTGGGCGTGGTTTCACAAAAGTGGGCGTGGTTTCAAAAATATGGTCTCGGAGGGAACTAACAGGGTACATATTATTTTGATCTAGGTAGTTTTCCAAAAATTATTAATGTTTTTTCAAGAGATTTGATATATATTGACATGAAATTATTGACAAACAATGGTTATCAACACATCATTTTAATGACTACATTTTATTAAGAATCATCATGAACCATAAACGATGTTCTAACAACATACAAATAATTATTTCTTTACTGAAATAATTACTATATTATGCTGAGTATTACAAGTACATTATTATATATTCCTACAATGTAAATGTAAGAATTTGTAAATAGTGTGGTTAAAAATCTGCGGAGTACAAAAGTCTTCTAAGCTTTTGTAAGTGATTGTGACGACTGGAATATAGTGACTTACGTACAAATGTATTTATGTTAAATATCGAATGAAACGCGTGATTTAGTCAATTGTGTTAAAGAGCAGTGGTCGTCGCGCTTCGCGTGTGCGACATTTGTGTTCAACATTGATTTTCCCACAATTCAATGCGCTCTTCTAATGGAAATCATACGTATGAGGTTTGTCCTGGGCGCGACTTGCACTAACTACCGCTGGCGATTCTTTCGATACTTTCCAATCATCTAAAAAAATACCTAATTAAAGCTTGGTAGTCTTAGAATCTGCGCAGAACAGTCAAAGTCGCCATCTTTGTTGTATGAGACCCATATCTTGCGCATGCGTGACGCGAAGACCACCGCGCTTTGATTGTCGAGGTGTCTTTTGGGCTGGACAGCTCTTGGAGCTGCAAGTCGCTATAATAAAATATTACATGTTATTTTTTTTTTTTCATGTAGTTGATTACTGGCATGTTGATTTCCTATTTTTGAACCATGTTTTCAACTTTGTTTATCATTTTCATATGGCAATCTCGTCATATGTTAACATTGTCGTCTAGAGAGTTTTAATTAGTGGTATGAGCCCTACACAAGGGTAGTCTGGTTCAGGTCACTGTGTCAGGTCGCGGTGTAATCGCTTTGGAGATATCAATTCCCAAGATGCAACAGACGTGAATGATCGATTTCGTTATCTATATGCATATGGACTTCGGACTCGTTGTCGAAACGTTAAGCGGATACGTCTCTGTACAATTGCTGAAGCATCATCGTCACACTGTTTGGTAAGTTTCATCTCCGAGATGCCGAATATAAAGATATTCGGCGGTAGTTCCCATAAGGGCCTGGCAGAGTTAATTGCGGAGCGACTTGGTGTTAATCTCGGCAAAGTAGTGACAAGAAAATTCAGCAACAATGAAACCAGGGTGGAGATTGGGGAAAGCGTCCGTGGCGAGGACGTTTACATTATACAGAGCGGATGCGGCGATATTAATGATAATATAATGGAACTTTTAATCATGATTAACGCGTGTAAGATTGCGTCTGCTGCTCGAGTGACTGCTGTTATACCTCTGTTTCCATATGCTAGACAAGACCGGAAAGACAAGAGCCGTGCCCCTATAACCGCGAAGCTGGTAGCCAACATGCTGTCTGTGTCAGGTGCTGACCACATCATCACGATGGATCTGCACGCCTCACAGATACAAGGGTTCTTCGATATCCCCGTGGACAATATCTACGCAGAACCAGCAGTGGCAAGGTGGATCAAAGAAAACGTCCCCGAATGGAAAAACTGCTGCATCGTGTCACCTGATGCAGGTGGTGCCAAGCGAGTAACTGCGATGGCGGACAGGCTTAACGTGGACTTTGCTCTCATCCACAAAGAGCGTAAAATGTCGAACGAAGTAGCATCAATGGTGCTGGTTGGTGACGTCACGGGCCGTGTTGTCATTCTTGTCGATGATATGGCGGATACGTGCGGTACTATCTGTCTTGCTACGCATAAACTAATCGGATCCGGAGCGTCGGCCGTTTATGCAATCTTGACGCATGGTATATTTTCTGGTTCCTCCATCTCACGTATCAAGGATAGCCAGATGCAGAGGGTTGTGGTGACTAATACCGTACCGCAAGAGAAAAACGCAGATGACTGCAGCAAGATCGCAATTGTTGACATATCTTCGATTTTAGCCGAAGCCATTCGACGAACACACAACGGCGAATCAGTGTCTTACTTGTTTAGTCACGTGCCTTTGTAGCCTATGCAAACAGTTCAACGGAAATTTGCACCCAGTACCGTTTGCAAGATAAAAAAAAATGTATCTCAAATGCACCATCGCTGCATTCTAACAAATATTTTCCCGCCAAAATGTGTATGCCAGTGCTATTTTTGGTCCAAACTGATGAAACATAATTGCTTTTACAGATGTGGCAATATACCATGAATATACTGTAAAACATGTCTTATTAGCTAGCATGCTATTTTAGCTAATCAAAGATTCAAGATGTAGCTATTTTAACGGAAAGTATTTTCTCACAGGGGGATAGTTGACATTTTAGCTAAATTAAGATTCTGTAAATTCATGCGAAAAGTCAATTCCGCGAAAATTGCATGTAGCTATTTCAGTGTGTTTCATAGTACGTTTCCGTGGTGCGCACCGTTACGCTGAGCAAAAACACACATTTTTTTAAGCCTTAGCTGTCATATTACAGCATTCATGAGAGCTATATTTAAAGCGGAAGGGTCGTCACCTGCGCACGCGCGGGAATTGAGTACCAAACGATGATAACAACACACGCTATAAACAATGACATGCTATGGCCATCTGACGCATGCGCAGGTGACGACACCCCCGATTTAAAATTATGTCTTTAGTAAACTGCTATCAGCACAAAATTAAGAGTTTCTTTAATATTAGTCGTCGCGAAACATACTTTAATCTGTTCATGTATTCGCCAAACGACGCAATATTTTTGTTTCGACCATGATTTTTATACAATATTTTATTGCTTTCGGCTCAAGAAATGCATTCTTTTCATCAATACGGGTATTTATAAATTCCACAATCCAAACTGAACGAGAGATTTCTATTGGCCGATTGAATAGTATTGGAACGTTTTCAAATGAAGTCGTCAGGCACTGTGCTCGTTGATTGGCTGGTTTGAATCAACAGCCATTGAAATTTAAAAATATTTATAGAGATGAATAAAATGCTATTGTTGGCACAAGAGTAATATTTGAACACTCCGTAAATAAGTTATGGGAATATTTGTGTAGAAAGATATATATGTAATATATATTAAATTCAGTTTTCACAAAGCAAAAATAAATTCATTTGTTTTACAATACTCGTTGGTTCACATGTGCTGTTTTTGTAGTTACACATGTTTAACAATATCCTAGCAATCAGGCTATTAGTTTTAAAGAAGAATGTTGAAAATATTATTTCTTAATTAAAATTACCAAACAAATGGCTAACAATAGGGTATTAATGATTTCATCATTATATGAACAATTCTGCCAGAAGTCCACCCAAGCTATCTACATATTTTAAAAGTAACAAAACAATGGCTGAACTTGAAGAAGCAAGGTGAAGTTGAAAACACCATTTTGTAACTCTAAAAATACAGTATCAATAATGTTAACTAAAAATAACAAAGTGAGATTTGGAGTCGCATGGTATTTTCGCATTAGAAACTTGACAAATAGAACCTACGCGAGTTTTTATACTTATGAACGATATAACAAACTTTGACATTGTTTGGACGGCAACAACAGTAACAACACCGATAGACTAAAGTTCCCTTATATATCTCACCCTTCTTTAACGTTACAGGCAAAGCAAAAAAAATCGCTGTTACTATCCAATTATCAAATCGAATTGATTGTTGCTGTAATTCTTTCTCGACAGATTACGGGAATGGATTAATATATGACCTTTTACGTAACGTCAAACTGATTCTTTGCAATCCCAATCACGATATGATTGGCAGTATAAATTACTGTACCTCTGGGGTATTTGAAATTATGGGGGGGGGGGGTTAGAGTGACAAAAATTATAAATTATTCAGAAATAGTAATTAGCTCAAAATTTAAAGTCGACATGTTAAACAAGAAGCGTAAGGAGGGGAACACGTTATTGTCGCCGATAAATTTGGATGTAAAACAAAACTTAATTATAAACCTTCCTGTTTTGACAAAATTATTTACCCAATTTTGGTCTATGGTAGTGACATCTTTGGACATGAGATTCAATCAAACAGGTTCAACTCAAATACAGTTGTTTTGTGTCTCTAGAAACACTCCTACAATGGAAATCTATGGAGAATGTCCTATAATAGAAGTCTTCATTGAAAAACAATGATCAAATATTACAACTGTGTATTGATTTCTAACAACACTCTTCTAAGTGAAACAGATCACATAAACAGACGATAAATAGTAAAAGGTTTCAAGCACAACCACAGTTAACACAAACCAATTAAATTTGGAAAATGAAATGTATAATGAAAATGAGAAATGGTAGACAAATAGCTGCCCAAAATAAACTTAAATTGAAAGATTTATCATTTATTCATCATTGAAAATGTCATTTTCGGGTAACTAAACACTGTCTAGAAATAGAGACGGCATGTTACACATGTACATTTTCAAGAACCCAGTTGCGTGCAGAAACTCTGTGCATTATAATAAAAATGAAATTAAAGACGAATTACATTTCACGATATCATGCACATTCAGCAATAAACAAAGATGTTTTCTGCTCAGGGAAACAAACAAACATATTGATTTCGCCAACACGCGGAATGATAACAAAGCTTTTATGAGCACTAAGTGTTTAGCTATTACAAATTTATACAGAACAGCTTCAGTACCAGATAACAACTTCCACTAATTCACATTATATGCTTTTACTTTTAATTTAGTATTATCCTACGACTGCCTTCTTATCATTTTGCCTTTTCATTTTCTTTACTTTGCAATTTATGTTTTTTCTTAATTTATTTGAGACCTTGCTGCTGTATTTTCAATACATTTAAATCATCGTTGACAAGAAGCTGAAATAATAAGTAGTTAGAGACGTTTTATGCAGCTATTATCCTGTCTATCTAAAGTGACCATTATTCAACTTTGACGTTCTTGTCCGATCTGTGACAATTTCTAATTTTGTTTTACCTCAAGCTATTAAATATAGGATCGTTATTACCAGAAATAAGGCCATCGCCCCCAAAAGGGTTAGTACATATCACAAGTTACTTCAGTGGCATCTCTTCTAAACTTGAACGACTGGTACACAAAAACCATAACACGTTGTAAAAGTGACTCGTTTCTAGTTGTAAGCAAAGTGATAAATTTAATATCAGTCGGTGGAGTAAGATAGAAATGAGGTATATAACGGTTTCTGATTTCTTGGTAGAAATTACATACAAACTATTAAACTATTACATTACTTTTCAATTAATTTATACCAATATTGATCGAATGTCGAATATATGTCGAATTCGTGATCGCGACTGTTCTTTTTTTATTCAGCACAGTTTTCCATATGCAGATTGTAATCGACACTTTTTGTGTTTGTACAAATGCACCATTCCACGGACTGCAATGTGTATTCAAATTGACAGTCTGATATGTCTGCTATCACAACTTTTGACTTTACCACAATTTATACTACTATACCACATAACACATACAATTATACAAGAAAGATATCTTCCATCAATGGTTCACCGTGTTACAAGTACACCGTATCAGTACCGACTATTTTATTACTGATAAATCTAATACCAACACGTTTTATACACAAAGTAGCATCGTCAGTATGCTTGAATATTTGATTGACAAACTATTTGTGAAGTTTAGTGGCCATCTCTTTCAATAAAGCATTGAATTAATTAGGAATTAGATGTTGTGATCAAGTCTTTTGCCTTTATATCTTGATGTTCCCCTTCAAGTTGATTCTAAAAGTAACCAGAAGTAAACAGAGTTACCAACTGAAAGGGCCATGAACTGCATGGTTGAATATTAATCACATTGTTTAAAGGATAATAAAAAATCGCCCAAATTCGAAAAAACGAGGTGATATTCAGATAACTCATACTTGATTGTATATTGATTTTTTTTAATAATATACTTATTAATTACAACAATATTACTGAAAATATTCACTACTTTTCAAATATATCTATAGTTTTTCACGAAATATCCCTGAAATATAAAATTCATTAAAGAACCTTGAGTTCCAATAAGTACTGCCATAACAGTGATCTACTTTATAGTCTGCCAAATGATTGGTTAATTCTGCGTTTTATTCATATACAAATGTTGACAGACGCGCTCTTGTCGCTGTGTTTTAGTGAGAACAACAAAAATGCCAACCGATAAAAGAAACAAACGGAGTAAAATTCAGAATGCCTTTTTAAAATCAAATAAAACTAATACAATACAACGGTTGGATATTTCTTGGGACATAGGGCGACTTCATACATCGATATAGAAGAATATAGACTATATATGTCATTGCGCCGGTGACTATTTTCAAACGTTTTGATTCATTTTTTATCCAGGTTTTCGATGCTTTAAAAGCTACGCGATTCGTTTTTATTCTGGTCATTATAAAAACAACATTTTGATTTATTGCTCAATCTCAGGAGAAAACTAACAAAATACTTTTAGCAGTGGCACATCACTTTGGTTTTGACATTTTTTTAGTTTGAGCTGTACTGTACTAGATTATGAAGGCGGCTAATTTGCATAATTTACCGTGAAAATACCGACATTATTATTACATAGGCACGTGACTAATTTGCATAGTCTAATTTTTGATCTACGCAAAAGATTATTGTTTTTATCACTCAATAACTACCAACACTAAACAATTAAAGATAATTTTCGTAAATGCACAACTTTAGAAGGGACTATTTTATCTCGTTTGCATATTTTTTTCAGTTAATACCAATGTTATTTTATATTATTCTGTATTTATTTTAGAGTAGTTAGACATAACAAATATTTATTGTAATTACACAAAATCAAAGAAGAAAGGTGTTTAATCAGTGGGTTCAGGAGCCAACCCATATTCGCGGTCATATTTTGGACTTACTCACTCTGATGTGATAGATTCAATATCTATTGATAGTTTGAACCTCTTCGAACATATTCCACTTGCATATATACAACTTCAAATGGCTTTATTCTGTAGACACCAAGTTATATATCGTTGTTTAACTTCTATTTCTACATCTGAATTGACATTGACTCAAATAAGTACTTGCATCAGCTGGCTTAAAATTTACACTCAGCCATTACAACATACAATTCGGCACTCTCTGGTTTCCTGATAAGCATGCACCCATCAATAAATGCATTATAATAGTTCGTCTAGATACTAACTGGTATACTACCCATGTACTTACGGCCAAAAACCATCGTTGGGCTGTAGAAAGAAAATGTCGTGGAACCAGACTTGAAATCCACCATCAAGTTTACAAAGATGCCTGCTGCAATGTTACTAAGTTAATTTGTGAGGTCAAGTCGAGTTACTATACGAATGCCACTATGAAAATGCCATTTCAGTTATTTTAGACTGTATCTAGCTTGTTCGCCATACCAATCTCTTTTGCAACTCATTCTTCAAGTTCTGAATTAGCAAACTGATTCAGTCAATATTTTACGACAAAGATAGAAGATATCCGATGCCTCCGGGATACCAGTGAGACAACCACGGATTTCGCTAATCTGGAAATTCACAGTACATTCACATTAACCTTATTTCACTCAATCAGTCGGTCAGATATTGAGAATCTCGTCAAGAAATCACCCACAAAGTAATGTCCTCTGGACCCTATTCCAACATCACTACTTAAGATTTGTATCGATTCACTACCCTCAATTATATCAACTATTGTGGATCTTTGCCATCAATCCGGCGAGGTGCAGCCACTATTAAAATCTGCAATCGTCAAGTCTCTATTGAAGAAGCCAACTCTCGATCACAATGCACTTCATAACTACCATCCTGTTTTAACTTACCCTACTTTCTAAAGGATTGTTTCTACGTACACACAGACGTGCAGAGGAGATAATTATGGCACTCGCTGTACACAAGCATGAGTTTAAGCTGTAGTGCAACTCTTTCACCAGTATGATAAACAGATAGGAAGGAGCCGATCTACGTAGCTGTTTGACGAGAGCGTATATTTCCTTTTTAGTATCGATCAATTATTTTAATTACATGTATTTACTGTATATACTCCAAGCCCACCCAGTCTAAGTGACTAGCACCCTCTAGTGTTCACTTATTAAATAAGAGTTCCTTTATGTATTGTGATGTTCTCAAATATTTTATGCATTACTCGGTACATTTCCCTTCTTACACTGTTGTCACTCCGTGGCAATGGTAGAACTGAAGAGGGGTGAAGACGTGTATGATTAGCAGGCTACCAGAGAAGTTCATTATTAGACCTGTACTGAAGATAAGCTCACAGCTCACAAATACAGAGTAGTCCAACACAAAGCCCTTCCTTTACGTCACAATATTTAGAAGCGAATTTCAATATACGTGATTGAAATGATATTATCTTTTAATATTTACAAAGATGTCATTCCTTTATTCATTTCTGTAACGAATGCATGCACTGTATTAAAAGACGTGTTAAAGCGGGAGGGGCGTCACATGCGCACGCGCGGGAATTGATTCCCAAGCGATGATAACAACACACGCTAAAACGAAAATCCTCATGGGTAGACGCTTGTTTGTAAACCATGACACGCCATGGTCATCTGACTCATGCGCAGGTGACGACTCCCCCGCTTTAAGCTAGTTCGCTACCTTAAAAAAACATACTCAGAAATCTTCGAAAGTCAGCAAGGGGGATTGGGGTACTCTTATGTTCTGAATTCTGAAATAAAAATGTCTGGTCACTGAACTAAGTTATCTACAACACGAATCCAACAATAAGAAAAAATGCGTGTTTTCAGTAGTTTACAATTGGTTCCTATTGCACAAACATTCCATCACGTCTCAAAATCTCGTTGTGTGACCTATGCTATAAAAGTGACATGTTACGAGGGCTATTTAGGCTGTCCCGAAAAATTAGAGAATTTTAAATTTGAAGCTATCTACAGAATAATGAGTTTATATGGAATCCTATTGGAAATGTCCCCGGTTATATTGCATATGTTTTCTAAAGACGCATCCTTCTTTCTTTGTAAAAAACTTCAAATGTGAATAACTGGAATGTATGTAAACCATAACACAACAATTTTTGAATGATTTACTGTGATCAATTGTGTCTATTGTAGCGAAATCGAACTACCTTAAATATTCCAATCATCTCCCTTGGTTTTCAACATATATTGTATATTCGATTAGCAAAAGCCTGAAACGCCCAAGTAAGACAAGAAATGTCAGCTAAATCAGCTGGTGTCTGGGCGAAGTATAAAACAATATTGATTCTGATATACACTGTGAAACTAATAATAAATAATTGGACACATTCTTGTCCCCACTTTATAATCACTTGTTTTATAATTAAACACATGGGATGTTTTCCTTGAAATTGAATTCGGTTATAATACAACATTACATTTTTAAAATATTTTTTTTTTACTCTTTTGGGGTAAAACATTTAAAGTGGTTATAAGCTTATCCCACTTTCTTTATAACAACTGCCTTTTGAAAATGCCTTTTTCTAGACACACATTTTGAAAAGTGTTACCACCATGAACATGTATTAAACAATGCTTATTACATTGTATTACAATACTTTTACTAGACATACGTATTATATTATATATTATAAAGTGTTCCTGATCACGACACATGGAATAGTGTCTCAATAAGGGATATGTTTGATTCTATCAAAACACTTTAAAGTTATTTTACCAAATACACATTTAGAAAAGTGTTTCCGCCAAAGACACGTATTGGAAAGTGTTTATTATCACAAAACAATCTGAATTTTGAGAAGTATTTGTTTCAGAGACACATTTCCACTAATAACATGGTTACACAAATAATTATCAATACACCTGTGTATGACAAGTATCAGCATTCGATATACATTTTGGAAAGTGTTTATGAGTGAAATATATCAAATAATGTGATTCGCGATTAAGCATATAAATTAAACATATAAATTCACGGTAATTGTGATATACGATAAACAAAACGCCTCCAGTAAATATTCATTATATATAATTACTAAATATAAATATTAGCGATGAGTTTGTGTATATTGTTAACAAGAAATGGAAAGTGTTAGTGAAAAATAATAACAATCACCTTGAAAACAGAGTTACATTACTTATCTTATTTCTTATTTCAGATCATGTCTTTAAAGGATGTCGGCGAGAAATAAATGAATTCTATGGTCCCGTGAATGCATGGATATAAGTTAAATCATTTAGCATACATAATGAGAGAAACAGAAAGCGCACGACACAAGTTACTCGTTACTCGAACACGCATGCGCAATACATAAAATAAGTAACAATTAATCTAAATTAATATGTCAATACTAGTTTGATATTGTATTGTATTGTTGGAATTTCTAAATAATCGTGACACGGTTATGTATTATAAGAGACTTGAGTAGGCTTTTTTAGATCATAATCAAATTCGCACAGGTGTGTAGTATATTAGATGGCATACATCATTGAGGCTCGCTCTGCCAAATATTGATTAGGTCATCACAGACAATTAGAGCTGCGTCATACAGTTAACACACTTGAGTATTGATACCAACTTGAGCTCCGTGCATGTTGAATTTCGTCTGTTACTGAGCTTATAACAGGTACACAGTATATCACACGCGCAAAATACAGGTATATATACGTGTATTAAAAATGTCACGTTCACAATATATGAAAGTAGTGTACATGTACAGTCAAGTATTTATGTTTTTGAAACATTGCATAAACTAAAACAAAATGTACAGCATACTATTGATATTTACAACTAGTCACACTGCAGAAATAAACTATATTATATATTGTCGTATCACATCATATTAAGCACAACGTTTATTGCTAAATGGAGTAAAACGGTCGTTCGAGAACTTGTATGAACTCGTGTACGTGCTGCTTACATAAACACTTATAAATTGTGTACAGTCTGGTGTTTTAGCTTGAAACATTTACGTGACGTGTGTTTGTTTTCTGAAATAGTTCAACATGAACAAAAATTGGTCTTCACTTTGTGAAACATTTAAAGTCTGGTGTGGATCCTTTTGTTTTTGAAGTGCTTGAAATTAAACAGTTTTCGGGAAAAAATATTCAAATAACCACGTCACAATGCTCTTTTGTGATTCAAAACACTTCCACCGTTCATCAAACTCCATTTAACCATGAGGTATTCGCATATAGTATACATGCAATTAATTCTTCCAAAACCTTGTGCTTGAGATTTTTATAATTTAATCATTTAAAGTCGGAACATCATAAAAATAAAAATATTTCTTGAATGAGGTGATTTCATGGCCTTCCCATCATGCATTTAATTTCATCACCCTAGGTGGTTGTCTCGTTACGTCCGTCGCATATATATCATAATGTTTACTCACCGCATTCTAGTTCAAAACTATAGTATACTTTTGCATAATGTTGGTTGCGTTCATCCAAAAATGGCATATCAATAAACAGTTTAATGACAGATTTATGACTCCAAAACACTTTTTTTATTTTGAAAAAAGTGTATTTTTGTGTATTTAATTTTCATTAAAAACGTATTTTAATTACTCCAACAAACATTTGCTCGAAAATACTAAAACACTCTTTGGTAAACATATAGATGTTTTATAATATGATGATTGTGTTTTCAGTTTAAACTGTGTGTTTTAATAAAAACACAAAAGTATTCTCAAGCTTTACAGATTTAAGTTCCTACCCGACACTGATTCAGACTAACCGAGTTTTTAGTATTTCCAAAGTATCAAAATCGTTTGTTTATAGTCAAAATTCTTCTTTGGTTACAAGAAAACCGTCAGATACTGATGACATTATTTCTGTTGTTGTTAAACCTTGCTAGCCATACGATCGTTAGGTCGATCACCATTTTGTTTAATTGTGAAATTGTTGAAAAGAGCATTTTGTCTGAGAGTTTAAAAACTGTCCGAGTTCTTCCATTCCTCTTCAAGAAGGGTCCTGAATTCTGGCACGAACATCTAAGATCTGAAATTGGCCATTTTGGTTAACTGTTACTGCGACATATTGTAGTGTTTAATATTTTGACTCTGTCCGTCAAATCTAATTCATGCTATTTGCCTAAGCACTGTATACTCCGAATGTTACATATTATAGTAAACTCGTGATTTTTTTTATTTTTGCTGTAACACACAAAATCATTAACTATCGATTCTTTTAATAATATTCATTTTGACGAAGACGAGCAGGTCCAGAGCCATGGTAGCAAAGCTCGGGTCATGCTTGCGTATACTAGTACGTTTATTTGCTCAACTTATCTTGATAGACATGCCATGTACCATAAACTGTCGTTGTTGGCGCTGTCGTAATCTCCCCATTTACCATTATTCACAATACAATTGACCGACCTTTCAACAGACGGGGCATGCAACTTTACGCATACCGTGTGGACTATTGAATGACACCTCGTGTCATGTAAGTGGCGATTGAAGATTATCAAGACATCGGCGATTCGGGATTTTTTTTGTGTTTACTGGCTGATCAAACGGGTGGTTGTCGTACTATACACCAGCGATCTTCCACCACACCGAACAAGCTGATCAGTTTATTCCGAGGTATGTCGCTTACTATTGCGTAATACCAGACGCTAGATCAGCCACGAATATTGGTGTGGTTGATCAGCGATGATGGGTACTATTTCATGGGTACTATTTTAGTTCTGTGTATGTGTATGTATGCTTATTATCTACAACAGATACTATGTACATATTTATGTAGGGTCGTATCACCTCATATTATGCACACCGTTTATTCCTAACACGACGTCCAATATTTTCTCAACAATAGAAAAGAACACGCATCATTAATTTCAACTTAAATATCTGTCTTTTTTCGGATCTTTTTATAATCATAAATTTATGGGGGAAAATATGGTGCATATATACCGGAAATGAACAGACAACCCACTACAGAAACATGTCAGAGCTTGCATTGTAAGAAAATTAACAAATCTTCATAGCTGTCGAATCCCAATATATGGGGTTACGTTGTAAGTTACGTTCTCCTATGCAGAACAACTTATACAGACACGTGCTTATGGTAATACAACACAAGGCCGATACGTATTATGAATAGTTGACCTTACATGATCCTGGCGATAGTGAGATAAGTAGATTCATCACGTGACAGCTCAGTGTCCACAGTCTACAGGTTAAAGTCCAATAATAACTGATAACCACCGAGTCAGTACGCAACATCTGAAAAGCAGTTTAATATTACATTAAAATCACCAGCCCGTGGGATTCTGTAAACACCGTTTTCGCTAAATCATTCGACTAGGGAACGGTCAATTATTTTAGTCAGCGGTGGGTGCGGTGAAAATCATTTCCCGGTCACAAAAATGAAGTGACCCGCCCCTCTAATAAAGAAAAAAGTAAATGACCCACCCCCTTATAACTATGAAGTGTACCCCCAAATTAGCGTTTTTTTGTTGTTGAGCTAAATCATGCTTTCTGAAACTTCTAATTGTTACTGCATACAGCTAGTTACTGCAAAACACTTTGCAATTAGCTACACGCTATTTTAGTGAATTGGCTAAAACGCCAACAATCTCATTTTGAAAATATTCTCCTTTTTTTAAATAATTTTATATTAGCTACTACTAGAAATAGCAAATAATGTATTACATTATTTGTAATGAATAAATTCTACAGTTTAAGCATGGCTATTCCGGTTTGCAGATATTTTACTGTAGTTTCGATGTGACTTTCAATACTATTCAATCTACTAGTATGTTACACCGTTATTGATAATTTTACAGTCACATTAAAGCGGTGAAATTGAAGATTGGAAATCCGAGAAAGGATATTCTATGTTAAGTTATAGAACTACAAATGTGCAGTTAGTACTATACCTATACAATTGTTTTAAACATTTTCTTTAAAAAAAATGTGGTATGTGTGGAACCATTTTTTAATCTTAACAGTCGATGAGTGTCAAGTTCTGTCACGATGTGCTATTTTATCTTACTAGATTGTGCGATTACTTCTGTCTTACAAATACTCCATATATAAACAAGTTTCACCAGAAACAGTACGCACTTATATTTTCCATACGCATTTCGCATGTACGGTACATTGACTCGAGACATTAGTCACATTTGTAGAGCGTATAACTACATGTGTGTATTTCATCAGCCGACCATTTAAGTGTATAGTAACGATCGTTTCACTTAACCTTCGGACAGTGACATTTCCGTTAATAAAAAAAAAATATTTCGCAATATCATATATAAATTGAAGCAATAAATTATAAGTTGATGTATTCGTGATTATAACACAATGACGTATTTAGCTTTCCTCTGTAAATAAATTGCATTTCAGAACTAATATGCTCAACCACTGGGACAGTAGCGTACGCGACATTTTAAGGGTATTGAGATTGATGAAATTTACGTTGTTATAGCCCGATTGTTACTCACAATGTAGGATGCAACATAAATGGAAACTCCCTTTCCGGATTCGCGAGAAACTGCATGGGACACCATTCACACCTCCTTATTCTGTTTCAGTAGGAAATGTTTTATTCAAAACAGCGAGAACAGTTGAGAAAAATTGGTAGAAATATTTACTTGTGTCCTTTTATTTTACATACTTAATCAAAGGTTCAATAGTTTCTATATTTAATCAACTCAGATCTATGAAAACAAGAGAATTTCCCGGAGAACGTTTTTATTAGATGACGAAAATGACTTACAATGTATGTAGTTTCATTGCCTCTTATTTATTAGCTTATGATAAACTTTCGTATTTCAAATTTTTGAAAGTTTTCCAAAATTGAAATTAAAATAGAATTTGTAAAAAAAAGAGGGCTATTGCAATTAAAGTTGATCTATCGAAGGATTCCTCGGTAAAGAAGTCGTGGATACAAGGTAATAGACTTACTAAAAGTAACCTGCGAAATTGTTCATATGATTATAGTAAATATTTTCCGTTCAAGTTTTAAAGCAGGGTTGTACAATCACTGGGATTGCACCAATGCGTAATGGGAAATACCATTTGAATTGCTCTATCCCTTCGTTTATTATACAAGTACTTCGTTACTGGACTGTTGTTAATGATGAGTGTGGACATACTACGCACGCGCGAGAATTGAGTCCCAAACGACGATAACAGCACACGCTAAAAACGCTAAAGACTCATTGGTAGACGCTTGTTTGTAAACACTGACACGTCATTCCCATCTGACGCATGCGCAGGTGACGACTCCCCCGCTTAAATGTAAATACCTGCTCGTGAATGATACACCACAGAATTTATTTTTTTTACAATGAATTGTATATTAAGGCAATATAGGGATATTGCCTTAGAAAAGTTAGGGTCACCATCTTTATTTTCCAGAAAATGCTGGTTTTATTTTAGTGGATATTGTCACGCTTCTACGATAGATTCTTATGGCTGCGATATTAAGCCATATTTCATATTGCAGGATAGTGATATGGGCGTAAAAAAATCACATATTGTTAATGACGCGGTATTTTTTGTTTTCCCGAATTATTTTGAATATCTGGGTTTTAAAAAGTGTCAAAAATGCAATGTTACTTTGTGTTCTATGGAATTGTTCTAAAAATAGCGATTTTTGAAAAAAAATATTCGAACAAGTTATTCAAAAAACGTAACTGTATCACAAAAAATAATACTAGTTGATTGTGCCATAGTTCTATGACTGTTCATAATGAACCAATTAATGGTAACTGTAAACTTTAAAGCTGGGGAGTCGTCAACTGCGCATGTCTTTGTTTACAAACAAGCGTCTACCCATGATCCTTTGCGTTTTAGCGTGTGTTGTTATCGTCGCCTGGGACTCAATTTCCGCGCGTGCGCAGGTGGCAAGCACCCCGCTTTAAGTCCAGCTTTCTCAAAAAGTCAATTCTTCCCATTGTTCACTGTGATGTGAATGGTTTGAACGCGTCTTATTGATGCGTGCATAGAATAATCTCCATCGCATAATACCGTGAATGGTTTTCCATATCACCAAACGGTGTTTAACACTTTATTTCCTTTTTTTTATTCTGTCCTACAAAACCACCGAAACAATCAAGGTATTCAATAATTTGTTATGTTAATATTAGAACTATTGGTTTATATAGATGAATATTTTTGTAGATAGCTTGGGCATATCACGTCTGATATTATACGTATTGTATAATATACACCATATTGCCCGGCCTCGTAACGCTGTAAGATACCTAATGAGCGAGCCGTGTAAACATTTTCAATATTACGACCATATTTTTGAAAACATATTCCTTTCCCAGATTCAGAGCAGCGCGCTCTCCGAACTGATTTTAGCCAGTTACCAGCGTTTCGCGATGCCGCAGATGTAAATAATAACTAGTTTGTATTGATCGATTACAGAATGGTCCCGTTATGTTAAGATATTTAGAACTGAATTATAACAACACCAGAAGTTCGAACAAATTGAATTTATTTTCAATGGCTTAAATAAAGTTTATGATAACACAATTATGGACTGGATATGTCCTTTGCGACGTCGCAAGTTAGGGTGCCCTCGTCACTTGACCCCAGGCCACAAAAGCCGTATCCAGGCCGTAAAAATTCATAAATCCACAAACAAAAATCCCAGTATCGGTCGTTAATGACGCTAAACTGTGTGATTACTTTTATACTTGCCGACAGTTATCTTGACTATAGGAGTTCATGAAATTTCATCTTGAATGCGAATATAATATACTGCATTAATTAATATACATTGACAATTATTGTGACGGGGTCATTGGATGTCATCAGATAACAATACGCTGTATATTTGACTTAATGACCCAAGATATTAACTTTTTATAACATAGTTTCCATTATTTCTTCTCCGCCACCCTTCGATGGTTCAGATCATTTGGTTGAATATATCACTTAAAGATGGCATCGCCGACGATTAGTAGTTCACCATCAAGTCATTCACGGCCAATTCCTAGCCGCCGTCTATCTAATGTCGTGTCACCGCATGGTACCTACAACACATCGTACGGAAGTTATTCCAGTTCCTTAACCATGTCGATGAAGGGGCCGTACCTGAGGCCAAGGCGAATATCGGCTCGTCAAGAGGAACACGGGGGCGATACCCCGGACATATATCGCAGACGCACGGGACGACATAGTTCAATTCGGACGTCATTTTCACACCCGCCACATGACATCACCCCGATCGAGAAAGTGCCTTCTCATGTTACGTATGAGCAGTTTACACCACATGAACCACCACACCGCTCTTTCTGGAAGTTGGTTTGCCTCAGCGCCATTGTCTTTGGCACACAGTATTGCTTCGCGACCGAGACGGCGTTAGCCACTCCAATTCTATTGAAGATCGGTCTACCGAAACAGCTATACAGTTTGAACTGGTTTATCGGGCCTGTTTTAGGGCTCATTTTCCAACCACTGCTAGGATCATTGAGTGATCGGTGTAGATGCAACTGGGGTCGTCGAAGACCATTTATACTTGCGCTGTGTATCGGTGTACTTATTGGACTCACGTTGGTTCTCAATGGAGCAGTTATAGGAAAGTTGGTGGAACATTCAGGTGAGTTCACTTTTTAAAATACCGTTTATAATAGTATCTATGGTTACACGTGCATGGCATAGCAATATCTACGCCCACGTGAAATAAAATGGTGCCTCTGCAGCGCGTGGCTGTAGTTTCGTAGCTCCGTGCTTTGATGCAGTTCGTTTCGTTTATCATCACTAGGTAAAATTAATTTCCCGTCTATGATGATTCTCTAAAAATTGGCAATTACTACACGGGAAACAGTGAAATGCTGATAAAGATTATTGGTTTCGGCAAGATGATAGTCGGCATCTTGAATGTGACGTCATAATTCGTAACTTTCGAAAAGTTTGTATATTACAATACGTGACAACTTTCTTTAAAATAATACAATGATAATTTTTTTTTACGAAAAAGTTTCAGTTTGCTCAGCATGGGACTTGTATGAGTTTGTACTGTATTTTCTACAACACTGCAGCCACCTCATAATATCATATAGAAGGCAAATTTTCAAAATACGTGGTATGTATTGTTTTTATGTGCACTTGACCGTATTTCTAACATATTAACCTTTAATTATTTTTCTAGACACTTATACCACATGGAGCATCGTTTTTACTATTATTGGTGTTGTCATACTGGATTTTAGCGCAGATAGTGTCGACTGCCCCCACCGAGCGTACATTGTAGATTCGTGCAATGCTGATGATATTGAACGTGGTATGAACATCCGGGCATTGTTGACAGGTCAGAATCACTTGTTGAATGAATTTAATTTAAATAATAACCATCATTAATATGTATAATCCGCAAAACAAATATAATAAAGAGTGGTGGCGCCGCGTACCAGCACACATCGCAATATCGGGGGGGGGGGAACTCAATGTTTTTAAAGCTGTTATCGATTATATTGTGTTTCAGTTTTGACATCACAAAATGCATAATGGCGCCACATTCATAAATTTGGAATATTTATTGCATGGTTAAAATAATGTTAGTTGAATTACTGAATACATTAAAGCGGGGGAGTCGTCACCTGCGCATGCGTCAGATGGCCATAACGTGTCATTACATTTATTTATAAACAATCGTCTACCCATGAGCCTTTGCGTTTTAGCGTGTGTTGTTACCATCGCTTGGGACTCAATTCCCACGCGTGCGCAGGCGACGACCCTCCAGCTTTAAAATGAATACATCAAATTATAATTAAATTATGGTGCACCATATTACACTTTTTGTGAGTTATTTTGTTAATTTTAGACCTAGGCGATATAATTGCACATTGACTGTAAAAACAAGGTGAAATGTAACGCAAGTTTGATTTGACGATCACAATGTTAACCATACTATTGCCTTACTTATATATTAATCAAAGGACTCGGTGGTGGATTGGGATACATCATGGGTGGTATTGACTGGGACAGCACATTCTTCGGAGGGTGGTTTGGCTACAATGCACACATACGCGTCGTCTACATCTTCAACATGGCCGTGTGTGTCATCACATTCACCCTCACTCTATTCTCTGTGAAGGAAATCCCACTTTCCCAGGTATTATCACAGCACCTCGACAATAATATGACGGACGACGAACGGCCATTGCTGAGTGGTGGAGATCCAGGCAACATTCAAGATGGCGGATGCATACGTCCATATGGGAGTTTTTCGAATGGCGAGATATCCAAACAAACGGGTGATCATTCCAAGCAATCAAACCGTGACCATGCATCGATGATATCAACCCCCTTTGAAGATAAACTCATACAAGACGAACCGTTTACAGATACCTCAATATTGACTTTGCTGAAATCAATCGTGAAAATGCCAAGGGAACTTTTTATTCTATGCTGTAACCACTTTTTGAGTGAAATTGCATACCTGACGGTTTTGCTCTTCTTCACAGATTACATGGCCCAGCAGGTTTACAAAGGTAAGAACAGTGTATTCATGGTAAATGTTGCCATGGTACAAAATCTTCATCAACGCTCAAAAATAAGTTCTATTGGAGTAAAGTGGCATAGAGAATACCTAGCCAAATTTAGGACATGTGTGAGTGAAAAAACTACATTCTGAGCCCCAAACGGTTTTGGGGGCCTAAGTGGTCTTGCTACATTTCAAGAATGTGTTTGTTCGTTCTTGCACAATTATATAAAGAGTATAGCCAATTGAATTTGACTTTGTATTGTAATAGGTGACCCGACAGCTCCAGAAGGTTCACCAGAACACCAGGCGTACGATGATGGTGTAAAGATGGGCTGTTGGGGCATGTGTATTTTTGCCTTCTCCGCAGCAATCTATTCAGGTAAGCTGTAACACTAGATGATTTCCAATGACAACCTCCGGTTGCCAAGTAACAAAATGATCGCCAATCTCCGTGATTATGACTATTATTTTTTTTAACCACCTTTGAACAAAATTGCTCCAGACATGTCTTAGAAATAACATCGGAATGGCAAACACACGGACAAATAATACATACGAACCCTTTACCATAATCCTAAAGCCAAATCTCAAATATCAAATTGCCCTGTTTTATGCAATGTACTAAGGTTAATAATCTCGTACACACCAGAAACGCTATTGTTCAATTATGTTGTGACACAAAATACGAGCTTTCTTCTAACTGTTACGTCATTTCTGTGGATTTGCTTATAGTAATTTTGGACAGACTGATAGGCCGACTCAGTTTACGAACACTATATGTCGGAGGTGAACTTATATTCGCCGTCGGCACCGGTCTTCAAGCGATCTTTCATAACAGCGTAGCAGCTACGTTAGTATTATGCTCCACCTTTGGCGTCATGTACACCACCATAGCAACGCTGCCATTTATAATTTTAGCTCGGTTTCATGAGAGTGAAGACGTAAGTAATCGAATCAATAATAAACAAAAACAATCACTCACTGCGGCAATTGACTTGTTGACTTTTCCGATAAATATCGCCCTCTTGCGAGAAAGCGCTTGTGTGACGTGAACTGTCAAAGGTGGGTGTAACTAACTCCAATCTTTTTATTTTTCAGTATGTAAATAGAGGCCGTGTTCAACGTGGACTAGCAACGGACACAGCGTGTTTGCAATGTCAGTTGTTCCTGGCACAGATTATTCTATCCGCCATCTTGGGACCAATATCCAATGCTGCCGGCACCCATCTTGTTACAGTTCTCACGGCTTCTGCAGCTGCATTCTGTGCAGCGTTCTTCTCGGCTCTGTTCGTCGTCTACGAAATCAACCCGAAGCCATCCGAACATTCGCAAAGTGTTCAGGGCTAATAATGTACGACGGCAGAAACGAAACAGTCGATGACCACACACTGGTGGTCGTCGCGCCGCGCATGCGTAGGAATTGTGAGTACAGTACTGCCAACAAAGATGGCGACGTCGAATGTTGTGCAAATCAACGCGTACAAAAGGAAACATTACCTAGGTTTAACTAGGTTATACATCAAATTTTTTAAAACGCATTCTAAGCAGTTAAAGCAAATGTTATATATAATCCATCTCTCTATATTCAATATGAACTTCATCCATACTAAATTTAACATCATAATAGTGACTGTATACATATTCGAAATTATGTATATTTTACGAAATCACACACACAATAAGACAGCGGTACATAATTTTATACACTTATACAAATACTACATGACAGTTCTTGTTTATTCGTGATGCATATATATTTCCGGTTTGTCTATTTCACTTTTTGTGAAATACAAGTACAGTTTACATTTGTGGCATCATATCATTAATAATCGCTGTCACGTACTTGGAACTATGTAGAGACCAGCTCGACTTAAAACGAACTGGTCTTCATTGTTTGAGCTCCATTATATACCATACATAATCTTTGATTGTATAATCGTTGTATACTAGAAATGTATGGAATTTTACTCTGAAACAAACAAAAATATGCTCTCATGCACCATTACGCATAGAATGTACAATAATATTATATAATGTGTTCCAATTATGGAATACGTTTAGGACTTATACTAATATTATACATGAAATACATCGAGCGTTTCTGTAATTTTGAACCAAAAATACCAGATGGTTCATTATGCGCCATGTCAGCAACGACATAATAATTTATGCACGAAATATGTGATAATGTAGTATTGTGGTGATAATAAAGCAGGAAAACGTATTATCGTGGGATATGCATGCGTTTTCCTGCTATATTATCATCACAATACTACATTATCACACATTTCGTGCATAAATGAAATAAACATGGACAAAATAATTCCATTTTGAAAAAATAAAGTGTTTTTACAGAAGGATTTCATCTCAGCGTGTTTTATTAACGTTTGGGGCCTTGTTCTCGACACATAAAACTATGATATATCAGGTTTTTTAGACCGGCTTCCATAATTAAATCTACCTCAGTCTACTCCAATCACAATCGTGCAATTACAGACATGACACGCTGATCGGTAGTCGTCCATCTAAATAATAAACATTCTGTTTTTGAGGGATTTTACTATTCTAGATGACGAACTATTACACAACCACGTTACGTCATTGTGACGTCACATATTTCCTTCCTTCATATGGACTTGACGTTGAGGCTGACATAAGTTAGAATCCTCGTGCCTAGTCTGACTTGGTGTGTAATACATGTACGTCACAAATAACATTTGCCATCTGCAAACATACTCTTTCTGTTTCACCTGTACATTTAGTCTAACATATATGCGTGAGTGGCGCCCTCGCCGGTTGAACGGCATCATACCCCACTAACGCCTGACAGAGTAGTCTATGTCTCGTTAGCCTGACGTGTAGGCGAGAGTAGCGCCTTCGCTGGCCGAATGGCATCAGCCCAACTGCTGTGTGTTGTGTTAGGAGCACCGAGAAGGGTGCAACTCACGCGACCTTGTCAGGCTCTTGTACATTCGTTCAGGCGTAAATCTCATGAAAAGACAAATGGATTACCGTCAATTGAAATAATTCAGCAGAGACCAACGCTGTTTTAAATTCATTTATTAATTATTAGTTAAGTATAAGAAGACCGCATGATTATATACACCAAATTGTGACGTCATTCATCGCATGATACACCAGCCATCAATAAACCTCTTCAAAATGAACAGGAATAACCTGACAAAAACAAACAAAAACAACGTAATTAGGGAAGTGGTAGGCTCGTTCGTATATTTCGTCCGTTTGTGATCGAATCGAAAACGGCCGTGCAACTATCTTGACGTGGAAACGAGGTTATCCACTGGTGGATTTAGAGGCACAGGGAGCGCGTGGGGTTCGTTTACTCATACATGTTTGGGGGGGGGGGTACTCACGTTGGAGTGCTATATGTATATGTGCCGCCAAAAGGGGTCCCAAATTCACCACTTCTGTCTGAAAAGTGGTATGTTATTTTACCCTGTCTGAAAAGGGATATCCTTTTTTCATTTTTTCTGTCTGAAAAGGGGTGAATATTTTCCAAAGACTATCTCTAGGGCTTGAATGATCCAACAATCATGAGAATGAAGCTGATTTTTTCTGTAACTTGATTTCGATCGTCGAAGTCCATCCCCGGGAGTACACCTGCTTTTTCCTTGGTACCATTTATGCTTACTGTCTAGAAAGGGGTGTCAAATATCCACAGTTTGTCTGAAAAGGGGTAGGCAGTTTGAGTTTATTTCTGTCTGATAAGGGGTAGGGGTTTCAAACAACTAGCTACACACCCCTGTCAGTATTTTTTTGCAAGCACTCCCCCCGCCGAGTATGTACCACAATGCAATGCGGCAATGATGTTGCTGTAAGCGTGCGCCCTTCTTTATACTGAACATGGTGCATCCGCCACTGCTGTCACCGTATTAAAAAAAAATACAAGACATCACAAAGACATTAAAACAAATCATCACAAAACCAATATTCGAAATTAGGTTCCTCACTTCAGAATTTACAGAACGACTATTTCACTCGCGTTACTTCTGCATCCGACCGAACACCGAACATTACGTACTTTCTAAGTTAGACATGTTTGAGTACACTCGAAATATAAATAGTTAAACATCAAAATCAATAGAAAATACGTCGACGATAAACGGTGAATTAGTATCAATCACGAACGCCGTTTCTTTCGTGTTTTTGTTTTGTTTTTTGCAGGGGTGAGCGTAAGTTATTCTACAAATGATCATAAAAACGTTTCCACTTTGGAACACAGCGGGCGCTTGGCATTTTACGCGTTCTTGTAGAGTAAACAAACAATGTATATCACATGCGTTATTCATTGTACCATTTTAGTTATTAGATGATTCAGAAATACACGCCCATGAGTATATTTTATCTACAAGTTTCTGAGATATTTTTGATCGTTATAGGTGTTTTAGTAAATTGAAATATAATTACTTTGTTGCATGGCCGTGGTTAATTCGTAGTAGTGACATTTAGTGTGAAACATTACTGGTATTTTACACTAAACGTGGGTATATGCACACTGAACTTAAAAAGTCTGTATGTGTTGGAACATTACGTAGTGTTTTAACGGCATTCCTTTTATCGCTGCAATAACAAAACAATAAGTCGAATGGTGTAATGGCAATGACACATAATGACGAAAAAAAGTTTATAATTAGCATAAATTATATCACTTATTTGCAGAACTGGTTGATACTTGGTCCATGACGTCACTCGTATCAATCAGCTCTACAAACAAGCAAGGTGGCTTTATAAGATGTTATTGTGAGATATGCGAGTTACTTTTATCTTATAAGTACTCAAGTTATATCAGGTGATAACCTCATAAAATTGCAAATAAATATGTGTGAAGTCGTCCATTAACGAACAATCATACAATATGTTGACCCATGAAATACGTAAATATTAAGAAAACACAGTGACTTACAGGACACTGATGGACAGTCCCCTTGAGAAAAGAAGCATTTAAAGCAGTTGCATTCTGCAGCGGATGGACCAAGATTCATTGACTGAAGCACCATTTCAGAGTCACTGCTGTCCAAATTCAGGTTCACGTTCAGCCGATGGACGGTAATTCCTATGATTTGAACAATAACAATCCATTTTCAGTTTTGTAAGATTACATTTTAGAAATCTGCGAATGTTTCAGTTTATGTAAAATAAACACAAATCGTCGTTGAAAGCCAACCACAACTCCATAGCGAATGGACACCATCCGTATACACACTTTACAACGGTCGGTGTGGTTTTGCTCACGTATGTTTTACAATTTTAAAATACGAATAATGATGAAATTGACGCCCATCTCTGAGCGGAATAGTCAGCGTGTACACAAAGTAACGTGGGAACCACACACTCAAAACTATTACACATAGGTGGATTTGTGGATGAATTGATTTTTACCTTGAGCTCTTTCTACGAAAGCGACAAAGGCTATCAACAGACAAAGCAGCTTCATGGTGTCAACTGTGTACAGAGAAAATACGTTAAACTTTATATTAGCATATATATATATATAAATATAAATATATATTGAACATAATCCACCACATCTCAATAAACTTCGTCAACTTCTGGTCTTCTATTATGTATGTTCTAAGTTGGAATTTCCAGTTTCTACTCAAGACAAATCACCACAGAGCACTAACCTGAACAGCATTCAGCTGAATTTATTTGAGAAATTTTCCTGTCGTTGTTCAATACTCAAGTTATGAAACGAAATACATAGCCCTGAATACCGCAACTATCTAAATACAAGTGGATACTCTGAATTGTATTATAGTATCACTGGGAAAAAGAAACTTGTCCAGGCCTCATGGAGGCAAATGAAAAATAAATACACACAAACTGTTAAAATGAAATCGACAAATTAAACGACATCCACCCCCAATTAAAGAACACCGCATTCGAATAAATCCGAAATAGGAACACGATGACCATTGATGACTAAAATGAAACAAATGTGTGTATGCATCAACTCACAAAACAGAACTGACGAACATCGCTAACCCATCATATGTGATATTCACACAAAGTTAGCAGACATTTAAAATTTTAAAATCAGTGAAATTATATCAAAATCCAAAAATAACCACTATTTCTTGTCTCTGTGTCAAATATGAAGAAAATCTGCAAATATCCATGTGAGTAATCGATAAAATACTTCGGAAGAAAATTGGTGAAATCGGCCATTTTGTATTAAATCGCGAAATAAAAATACATGTATAAGTCAATATTAAGTTTGAATGTTTGCGACAAAAACATTTCCGAGAAACAGTTAATGTTAAAATGTTAAAATGTTGATTGTAGGTGTATTTTTATCAGACAAAACAGATCGCTAGTCGCCGTTAAATAAAAACTCATATGGGTACTTCGCTCACTAAAGTATACAATATTGTGTCTTTACTCTATACTAGTATCGAGCTTTGTACTAATGAGAAACTTTTCAAGTGCCACCCCGCAAAAAAAATCAAATCTCAAATGTTTCTCAAGTACCACTCTACAAAAATCTCAACCCTGCCTAAACGTTTTGTTTAAAAAAAACACTGTTATATCGAAAAGATAACCTTGGTCCAGTAATTAAGTTCAAAATCTAAACATAACAACTTGAACGAGAATTCGTATGAAATATTCTTATTGCAAATACGGCCATTGTTAGTATTTGTTTTTAAAACGCGAGTTTGCTGGGATAGCTGTCACAGTAGATCAGCCATATATTCAAATACAAATAATACAAATCTGCTATGGATGGATGGAAGAAAATGATATGAGAAACACACTTAAGTATAGTGTTAAAATAGGTACAGCACTAGAACGCTGAAAGTTCAATTGCTGTAACATTAATCACACTGAAATAGATTTGCCGAGAAAACAACATAGGTACACTTACTGATCGGGCTGATGAGTGAGTAGCGCCAAATCACATGGAATAATGACACCAGTAATCTAATACGTATTTATACACATAAAACGCGTGACATTATTGTACTGTCGTGTGAGTTTGTGATTTGCTTCAATAACCAAATGCTTAATTACAAAAGTAACAATGGTTTCAAGACACTCCGTGCTAGCACTTTCAGCTTCACATAAATTGGTCAAATGGAGGGCATACTTAAATTAATATAGAAACGAAGCTCATATTTTAATCCCATAATTTCTCTCGTAAAAAAACTAAATATAATAGCTGTTTATACTGATGTTTGCATACTGATGAATACATTATAGTGTATCACGAACTAAACACGTTGTTCTTGAACCTCTAATTCAAGTATGCGTTTTACTCTAAAGCTAGCGCTTCCAAACTTTGCGCACATGTTTCATAGTTTCGCGCAATGCCTGGTTTTCATAACAAAATATCAAGGCCACTTTATGTCTGTATGTGTGTTCGTTATGTAACTCCTACAGTAAATAATTAGATTCAAGTATTGCATATTCCCGGTATGACCCTATTACATTCAAAGGTCAACGGGATATGTTAAAGATAAAAATGCGATTCCGACTACAACTACTCAGCCATATGGACGAAAATTATCGCTTTGAGAGTTAGTATGGATATTGATATTGAAAAAATCTGGCGCACGTTCACATCTCATCAGAGTGCTGTCTAGTTTAATGTGTTAAATATGCTTTTGCTAACAATTCAATGCGCATTACCTACGTAATGTTTTAATTCAAACGATCAATCATTCATGACAAGACGTTGATTGTAAATATGTCATTGAGATTTTTTTAAGTGATTGTTTAGTAATTGTCTTCGATGATAAGGTTAACTAAATTTAATTAAGAAGATGACATAACACATGTTTGTGAGGGTGATATCACGATTTGTTGTCTGCCCAAGGGATGGTGGTCATGAACATAATATAGATGATGCTTCATTAATATTATGGCCATGACCAATAGCCCCAGGACAGACAACATATAGTGATATTGCCCGAACGACCATGTGTTATTTATTTTATCACATCGAACAGACATCGACATGCGCAGTTACACTGCCGTACAACTCTCACACTCGCTCTCCCACAAAATAACAACACTTATATTTGAATTATGCAATATTTTATTTAATGTATTATAACAATTGTATACATTATATACATTGCTTACTGAAAAATATACAGTAACTGTAACACGAATATTAGTCATCCATGTGATAAACCCATGTAATATCCACTTGGCGGGCAATATACTATGTAATATCCGTTTTTTATTCAATGTCATGTGACCGAGTTTCAACCAATCATAGCAGGCGTAACATCAGTGAGATGTGATATTATTTATATATAATATAGTACAGTAAAGTGTGTGCTGTTCTGTGCGTTGATAAGTTCATACCACGTGATTTCGACAAAGATCAATTACACTCATGAAAGGACATTTACGTTATGCGGTTCATTTTATTATCTTTTATAAAAGAATACAATCTTTTTTTTACATCATAAAGCCAAATTGGAACTACGCTCATACCAAAGTATAACACGTTTTGGCTACATACGAACAATAATAGATGAATGATATGTTTCTTTTGAAGGAGTGTGTATAATTACGTGTTTAATCGTTTTCTTTCTAACGCCGACAAATGGAAAACCTTTCCCGAGCGAGGGGAGCAGTGTAATCTATCCACATGAAGACTGAGCGCCTGAACGATGTAAAAATATTCATTCAAAATTAAGAAAACCACGATTTATATACGTTTTGTTCAATTTTGGGACTTCGAGCTAGTTACATACTGCGTAAAGAGTTCATTATTTATATAACATACCACCTTTATTATCGGGTGGTCGTTGCTCGGCGTCTAATCGAATTGTATTTAAACACGTTGTATGCGTCACAGTATGTGTGGGTGGATAGTTTAAATAGTGTGCAAATAACTTGGCGAACAAATTAGATTTGATCTGGAATTATTTTCATAATTAGGAAACAGGTAAAAGGACCCACACTTTCAACTAAATAGGGGTTGGTAGAATACAAAAAATACAATATAATATTTATATTTAAAATTAGGTGAGTTCAATATCGAGAAATCAAATGTTATTATAAGTTTATGAACACATGTATACGTGACAATATTTTTCACCGATGTTCACTTGTCAATTTTACACAACTGAGCATATATGCAATGCATTATGGGAGATAATTTCCCAGTGTAAATATTGGAAAACTAGCGTCACCATGGAAACTCACTTAATTGTATGTCATGAATTTATATGAAATGATCGAGCACTATTGGCGAAGCGAATGGAAATTTGTAATATGTGTTTTAAAATCTGAAAATGCAGTTATCCGAATGTTTATGAAAAAAATAAATTTTATTTGTTTGCGTTCCTAATAATAAAAACTACAGCGTCAACCACACGTGGGTTGGAACAGTGTGTGGTCAGGGTTTAAATATCAGTTCTGTATTCGCATACTTGGTTACTTTTTTGGACAACAACATTTCAATCAGCTGCCGTGACGTTACCAGGAAACATTGATGTACAACTTAGACATTATAGATGAACTGTGGTACGGTACTGGAGAACGCTTTGTGTTCCAATTTAATGTCTTTTTAACTTTTAAATAATCGAAAACAAACTTTTGCTATTTTTTGAGACAAGTAACAACTTGATTCATTGATTTTACAAGAGTTCGGCCCCTCTTCTCGTGCATCAATTTCGTTGTGATCGTATTTCTGTAATTTCGCCTATGGTGACTCAAGTACAACTGTTATTTGTGAATGAGAAATTTAACACCACTGTTTCCCCTGGAGTGAGATGTGTTATGCAAATCTTTATGCTAATGATAGTGGTTGGAGAAGTGCTTCGTAAGATGTCTGAGTCGGAAATCTGATAGTCTGAGTGGTGGAGATGAGTACGCATTGCAGCGATGGACTGTAACGTTGAGGTGGGCAATACCTATAGTGCAAGCAAAAAATATGCCAGTATGCTTCAGTAAATGTGCATATGTCCACAGCACAGATAGGTAATTTGGACATTTATGTAGTGTGCCATATTGTTATACTTTATGGGCATTATGTGGTACTATCCTGGTCCATAAAATGCAGTAAAAAAATTACCTGTCTGTTTTAGCACAGTTTTGACATCTTTTGGTGTCATTTACACTCTAGCTCAGGATCACATTGTACACATTTATGGGGAGGCGCCAGGTGCCCCTCCTTCAGACCGCAAACAAATACAATTGAAAAATCAATTGACAAACACACCCCCTTACCGAATTTCTGGATACGCCAGTGCATTGGAAGTTGTATTGGAGTATAATTGTTTATCATTTTTGTGGTAAAACCCCTAATTCATGGACATCCTCTGTTTAGTACTGGTGGAAAACCACGTAATGTCGCGTGCGGGCGTTTACAGGCATTAAAAGTACTCACGCCTCCAGCCTTTGCTGAAATACCTGTGGCATTTCATGCAAACAAATTAGGCGTGAGTACTGTCGGCAGTCTACTTAATTCATCTATTCTAACCCTTGTTATTGACACCATTCAGTTTCATGTTGATGCAACGAATTTATTGCCAGCTAGTTGACACTACATCACTATTTCCTACAACTGTACAAATGTTGTATTAAATTACAGGTGGATTCATTGTGGTTTGTTGATATCACTGCTGAAGTATATTACAATAAATAAATAAATATACTGTTTCTGAAAATTTATATCCCCGTCTCTGTCTGTGATTTGTAGCAATCTGATTAAAATAAGATTCTAGTTTGGGCTTTTTAAAATTTGTGTTTAATTATTTATTTTCTTTATACATTTTCCTTTACTTTATTTTATTTTAATTTATTTTTCATTTGCTGGCAAAAGCCCACAAGGATCTGACCCAATGCCTGTATAAATCCCGTTCAAATCTCGTATAAGCTACATCCAATCACAGCTGGCCTGTTATATTGACCGATGGCGTACTCTTTGGAGAAAATAGTTAACAAACAATTACAATGTACAGGAATAAAAGATCTTGGTGTCAATTATCTCATCTCAATCATTAAGGTTGGCCAGGGAAAATACCCGTAAAGGTGGTTTGATACCGGGTTAATTTTTTTTTCAATAGCCATTGAATGCTAAAAAATAATGTGCAGTCGCCTACTGCGACGAACAATTTATTTAAAATGGCGTTGCAGAGAAAAATGCATTAGAGGTGGAATTTCACTTTTTTTACTTTTTATATAGCAAAAAACGTCCTTGTTCTTGAGTGAAAATTTCAAAATTCTATTGTGAGTAGAACACCTAATAAACTAGGTTTAAATTATAAAAAACAAACACATGTACCCTGGTCTTACTTTAACTGTTCAATTTGCATAAATCTTGCTTAATTAATGTTGATTGATCGCTGGAGCCTAACAGTAGTATGCAAATCATTTTTCGGGAAGTCAGTTTCGTTTCCTGTGTACTTCTTTCACCATGGAGCTACCTCCATGATATCACAAACGCCGTTCGTACGCAACACATCAGCTATTTTATATCCCTAGATTGATTTATTATATACAACAATGCCACGCGGAGTAAAAAGGAGAACAGGTCCTGAAAAAGAATGACGGACACTATGTTAGAGGAAAAAAGAGAGTTACAGAAGGAATCAGACCGTGGTTCTTATCATAACCAAAGAGAAGACGCAATTTTTAATGCATACTGTACCGAAAGTGACAGCACCCAAGAGAGTCCGAATCGGAGTATGAAACAAACGCGAGATCATACATCTGTACAACAGAAGAAACAGATATGCCTCGCCGAAAAAAAGTGACAATATAATGGAAGAAGATTCTGAAGTCCTGGGAATAATCGATCTAACGTCCCTGAACGCATGCTTGGAGAAAGCCGCGACCTGTGCATTCTGTGGGAAAGGAACTTTGACCCTGCATGAAAAGACGCGACAACTTGAAGGCTGGTTTTCTCGAGTTGAGATGTTTGAATGGCGACTGTCGTCGAGCTGTGGAAATGACTTCATCAAAACAAAATGGAAAACATTTCGAGATTAAGAGAAAGAAAATTCTGGGAATAACACTGAGGAATCGGCAAAGGAAGACAGGCGCTCATCAAATTGTCAAGTTTCGTTGGACTTCCGCCACCAATTTAGTATGCTCAAGGTCCATGTACATGAGTGCTTCTGTGACATATACAATTTGCGAAGAATTTCATCGTGTGTTCAGTAAATTGGATTGGTTGATAAACGAATCAAACTCGCATCATACTTCATGTATAAGTGGTCTAATTTATTCCAGTGTATACAACGCGCGTTGAAGACAGGCTGATATCGATTTGAATGTTTACACGGACAACACGATGCGACAGAGTGAAAATCATTAAACAGTTGGTTAGCAAATCAGACAACATTCACTGGATCATACAACTGAGTAGCTGTGACTGCAGTAGAGACTTTATTATCTGTATTAATGGTCTCTCATGCAACCAACCGTTGTGTGTCAGAACCAATCCTACCAGTGAGGGCGTCCATCGATGACCAAGTTAACTTTGGGCATGAATTACTGATCTTTTCCATTTTTGTCTGGTATTGATTTGGCAGTGACTATTTTACATTCAAGTAGGGTCAGGGTTGCAGTGTTGTAAATTACTTGTTGTGCAACCAACGGTGTTTAACGGATTGAAACACGAGTTGAGTAAGATAACTTTCCAATTTCTATTGAGTTAAAGTACTGACATTCAAAATGTATCAATAGCACGTTTTTTGATGTTTTTTTTGGAAATAATCTGAGGTAGTGAAAATGAGGAACATAAACCAATGTTAGCCAACCGTCGGTGTACGTTTATGAGCACATCTGCTGATCCTCTGTTTATATATAGTCCTTCGAAGGTAGTCCTTCGGTATTCCGAACGAGTGTGACGTCATCGCGGACGAGTGATTCCCCGTATAGCGGCCGTTTCCCTCCGACCCACATACGTCACACGAGTGAAGATACCGGGGGATTGTATAGCTACATTCGTAGACACAGATCGCAAAGTGTAGACACGTTTGTAGAACCTTTATCGAATAGTTGATAGAACTATTTTATTTATTAATATGTAACATAATTCACCGGGAATGTGTTGCTATTAATTACACAACTTGATGTCTTTATTTACAATGCAATGTAACATATTAAAACAAATATTTTAAATGTATTACCGTTCTATGCGTTAACAGCAACTGGGTAGTGCAAGACTGTTCGTCCGAAACGTATTGCACCGTACGTTAACGAATTAACTAAATAGGGAATAATAAAATAGAACTTCCAATAACATATCAGGGGTAAAATTCTCTCTCTCGGAGTTCTCCACACGTGTCAGGGGGGGGGGGGGAAATCTCGTCTCGTCTCTTTATCGCGTCCCCTTGAGGTACGGGATCAGGAAAGTCACTTAAGCTTTACAGTCAAATAAGACACACACAACGAAATACGTTTCAACTCTCGTCTTAGTCGGTCAATCGAGCACTCTATAAGACACAGCGCAAGACTATCGCAAGGCTGACCCAAGACTCTCTTAGACTACGTCAACACTCGCCCCGAGGCTCTCCAGGACTCACTCTCGACTGCGTCTCTCGTGCTGTGCTCCCCAAGACCAACTCAAACTCTCTTTATTCATTTTCAAAACTCTAACCAATTACAAAGCAGAAAAAAGACTCTAGGGCGTAACCTTCAATCATAAAGCCAATCACACTAAGTACTGAATACGTCATATCTTTTGATTAATCGTTCACTACATTAATAACTATGAATACCAACTGTCAGAATCGATAGTCAGAATAGCGACGGTTATCTCGTAATTAGTTCCAAATCACTGAGCCAAGTTCCGTCCAAAACTTCAAAAAGGCCTAACCGATGACAGACATAACACAGCAAATCGCTCGTAATCAAGCTAATTAAGTCGGTCAACAGATACGCGTAAACAAATTCATGACAAACACATCAACATGTAGTCTTCAAGTTGTCTATGTAAGCGAACTGACGACACACGCTGGGGATTGTAAATATATCAATAGCCTTTTGCAGACTGGGGTGTATCCTACATTTTGTTCTTTTTTCTTCTTCAAAATACTACAATTAAAACAGCAACGGAAAACCTGACCATGTAAAAGTTTTCCGGAACCATATCACACGCATGCACTGATATGGAACCTAGGTGACATTGTGTCGACATGTATAATAAGTGATATTATTCGTAATTGTGCCTCATTCACGGTCACGGTCACCAGGGCCAGTCCTGTAAAATTGAAACCAAGTTGTGTTCTGATTATCAGAACAAGGAGAAAACGACTGCCAGAGTCGTGCTGCCAACCTACAAAACTGCCTTGCCTGAATAAAGAATATTCTGAACAAGTGAAAACATTGCTGTCGCATACGACTTATTTACTACTTCCGTGTCACTGAGAATGTTCTAAAACCGTACTGTGTCTGGGTGGAATATTCTAGATTTTTGTTAGAGACTGGTTGAATAGGTAATATAACACTGTAGGAGGCAATAGAAGGTAATGGAACATTCTAGAAATTTGTAGTAAGTTCCAGACTCATTATGTATGCTGATGTAATGGTCTATTTATAGACAGTGGGGGTATATATAGGGGAGTTGTTCAGCACTGAGTTCAGATCGGAGATCTCGTTGAATTTTGTTGGAGTTTAAGTATCTAGTTATTGGAGTAGTGGAGTTTTACTGCGTTATTGTACTTGGTGTTTGCAGAGTATAATAATACCAGTACCAGTTGAAACCTCATCTGTTGGCTCCGTGTTCGTATTTTATCATCGCCGCCAGGGAAGTCTTTCTGTTACTGTTGCCATTTTGGTATTTGAACCATCACACCTGTACTATACCAATTACGGTAATATTACGTTGCGTGTGATAATTGCTGATAATCTGGATGACGACATTGATAATTTTCTAATTCATGTGAATGAAATCATCAGTTGTATTATTTCGTTGCAAACTGGCAACGCATCGAGTAATGAGGAAATTTTGATGGAGTTCCTCAATCGTTTCAATAATTTACTCAATTCAGGTAATTTTCTTCGCTGTGGACAATTACGCAATTCATGAAAAAAGGGTCCAAAATACAACGCACAATTATAGAGGCAATCCTATTCTTGTATTCTTGTTACAATTGTTGTGAGCATAGTTAGCAAACGTTTTCGAAGCTTGTTTAATGATAATTAAACACATGTAGAGGCACAGGTTACGACAAGGGAAATCGATAGTGTTTTTGCTTATTCGACCATAATTACCAGCTATTTTTCCTACCCACGGGCCGTTCATTGACTTGAACACGTCTTTGATATGTTAGGTCACTATTACCCACCTAACAAACTAGCTAGCGGTATGCATAGCAAAATTTTGAAGATTCTTAAGTATATGTTCAGTTCTTTTAATGCATGCGAATTAACGCCTCTGGGTATGACTATATGTATCTCCTACTATCTGGGTCTGTAACAAGAATTCATAACATATCAAACTTGCTTTAGCAATAAAACTGAATGTTTTTCTTGGGTTCATTTTGGGTTAGTGCCTTTTAATTAATTTCTCTTTCTGAACAGTTTTTAGTTTCATCGCTTGTTAGCAGAATTTCTGACTATTATTTAATTTGGATGCTGCGTTTAAATCTAGATAAAATTAATTGTTTGCAGATGTGGTGGCCATCAAGACACTATGAAACTTGGTGATTAGATACGGAAAGTTTAAAAGTAGTTCCATCATAAACATGTGGTTTCATAGTCGCCACAGGGGGCGCTTGGTACACAGTACTTGCAAACCATGGTTATAAAGCTATATATTCATTAAAGCAGGATGGGTATAGTTATAGGGATATATGCAGTCATAATTTGATCAGTATATCCGATACAAAAATACTCCCAGTATATTGAATGTGGGGCTTTCACAACCATTGGACATCGAGCAAGGTCATACATTTTGCCTTTACGTTTGATGCCTTTATAATAATTCTTCACTGTAAATTTTAGTATATACGTTGCTATCATGAAATAGTGGTTGTGCATTCTCAGAATGAACCAATCCAGATTCATCTATTTGTTGTCGTGTAGATTTCAATTTCACAAAGCAGAACATAATAACTTTTGACTTTTAAATTAAAAACTTATTTGTTTCCATTTGGTCTGGAAAAATCGAGTTTCAATAGACTATTTTCTGTTCTCTGCGAGATTCCGCGTTATGCCTGAAATCGAATGTAAAACTGGACAAATAAAGGTCATAGCGTCGTAGGAATGCCAGTGATCATGTACGAACGTTTTCTTTCGCAGATTACAATTTTAAATATCACATTACTTGTTGTAAATGTATTTTATATGATTACTTACACATGTGTCTGTATTTTCTTAAACACTTGATCCAATGTGAGGACTGAAACAAATTAACGTTCTGGTGATAAACTTCTTTTTATTGTCTGTTTATATACCGTTTTCTGTATTCACTTATAGAGAGTCTTGTCATTTAATCAGTCAGTCAATTAACACTGTGAGTTTGAGTACATACCACCACAGTTCATCTATGCCTAAACAGACTAATATTATTAATATTTCTGCTATATTTAATAATTTAGGCAGCTGCTATTTAGTTAAACTGCACGCCCTTGATTCAAAAGGGTTACATACAATATATCCTGATATTGCCACAAAAACATAAACACTTCTATGTATTCGAACGCTTGGATGTAGCGGGGATATAAAGGCAAATTTCAGGAATGGCTCGAGTGAAAATTGATTGAAATACGTCCTCGCGATGCCTCGAACAATTAAGCCTGCATGGGTGTGTTAATTTTGGTTATTCAAGCACGTTTACAACCAACTTACCTCAGAGAGAGACTTAACAACACAATCCACGGATTGGCATTGGTGGACGTGCTGTTCTTTTCGTAACTCGGTAAAAGTGAGTACAGAGCACTTAGTTGTTTTTTTGCTAAAACAAATTAGGCGGCTGTTTGAAAAAAACAAAAACATCTGCAGTTAGCATACCGATTACAACTTGCTTTGTTTAAATTTAATACAACCGCTAAATTTTGAATGGTACTGTGTCATTGACTATTATATTATCAACAATTTATTGGGTCTAGTGACCAAATTACTGAGCATTATGTTTTTTAAAACTACTTTACTATTGCTGATTAATTGCATGACATGTGCTTTCATGTGTTTCACCACAATCGTCAACGTTCCATCCTCTCATTTTATTAAATGTTTTAATGTTAATATGGTTCAATGCATGTAGTAATTAGTTTTACAAAAATAACATTTTATTGAATACCCGCATATACTTGCATCACGAGTTGATAACTTGCGTCATCTGATGTTTTAGGTAAATTCACCATAATTTTACGCATTGATAGAATAGAATTTAGAATATATGTCGAAGCCTTATCAGTTGTGAATATAACATAAACAGTTAACAATCGAAAAGCAACAGGTAGTAAAACAAACGAAATCCTTTATACCAATGAACTGGTACCCGGTGTTGCGCAATAATCGCTGTATAGGATTCTCATTTAAGCCAGTATTTGAAAGTAAGAGCAAGAAGGCTTGGTTTTACTACGATATCGACATCTAAACCACGGCATAAGAGATTGGAATAGTATAGTAGAATAAACGGTTCAAGTGGCTAGTGTATCATTACTGGCGAATTTCATCATCGCTCACCTTAGAGGGCAGATCTGGCTGGATGGATTTCACTATATTGATGGAGTTTATTACCTGTATCGTATCCTTTGTCGGCCTAATTGACTGGGTGTAATGTCACATAATGAAAGTTTAATGTTTTTTTTATTCCAGTCACTTGTTAAATAAAGGGAATAAAATATTTATTCGGTTGCCTGACTTTCGATTGTCACTTACTGAAAATAACAGTCATATAGGGTTTAAACATATAGAGTTTAATTCTAGAAACTGATTATTGTCCTATTTTGGCTTTTGTAATAAACCCAGCCCATATAATGGTATTTGTGTGCTTTTCCATAAAGCCATTATGACTGCACATCACACAAGTTTCCACTCGACCCATCGCTTAGCTTTGTCTTTGTATCCCTGCTACAGATTTGACTACAGGAATGCCATGTTTGAATACATAGTAATGTTTATGTTTTTGTGGGAATATCAGAATTTATTTTATGTAACTCTTTCGAGTCAAGGACTTGGGGTTTAAATTAAAATCAGCTGCATAAATTATTAAATGTAGTAGAAATATTAATAATATTAATCTGTTGAGGCATAGTACCTCTGTAGAGTAACTGTGGTATATCTTCCAAACTCATGGTGTTATTGACTGACTGATTAAATGTCAAGACTCGGTATAAAAAAGTTTATTTACTATCAGTATCACCAGAGCGTTTACTTTTTGTCAGTCCTCACATTGGATCAAGTGTTTCAAGAAATACAAACATATGTGTCAGTAAACATATCAAATATATTTATCCTACAACAAGTAATATACTATTGTATATATAATATATGCGATATTTTGAGATAAGTGATACAGGCTTCAATCATCATTCTGTGAGACTTGTATAAACTGCTCTACAATTTCCTGCTATCAGCAGTGCCCTCCAGAAGAACAGCGTTCCTGTGCAGGCAAGACCTCTGTAACGTCGTCGTTGTGTTTTAGAAGCCACTGACTCTCATCAATTTCCACATCCCAATGCACACGTCTCTATGCAATCCCCTATTTTATTTTATTTTATTTATTCATTGCATTTTTCTGTACTTTTATTTTGGGAGCTATTAAAAACAGGAGCTTTAACGTGATATTTTGGTGTATATGTACTTCATGTCCAGTAATATTGTCTTGTCTACCCCATTCTGTCCAGTTTGAGTTCTGTGGGTGCCCTTCTCAATAGTAATAATCAGACATTACACTGTGACAGAGAAGTGGGTCCGAACTTTTGTAAATGAATCAAGTTGTTATTTGTCTAAAAAATGGGAGAATTCTTTCTCGATTATTTAAAAGTCAATAGACAATAAATTGGAACTCGAAGCGTTCTCTAGAACCATGTCACTGTTCAACTATAATGTCTAAGCTGATTGAAGTATACAACTGATATTTACCAACGAGTTGTGTTCTTTGAGTCACATATAATACAGAATACTAAACCAATGGCCGAACATGAGTATGCAAATCAGACGACCTGATCAGGATCGGGCGAGAAGAAAGTCAACTAAGTTAATCGACTGGATGCGCGCTGGTACAGAATCTTTCGATTGAAACGCCCGGTAGTCGTCCGGACCAGACCAGCCAAAATGTGCGTTAATCGGTCTGACTAATCTGTCAATGAATCTTATAATCTTTTGGTAAAATGGCGAGTGTCAAGCAGTGTTTCTGTATTGTTACTTTCTAAATTTTGTAAAATTTTAACTGATTTTACATTCGGGAATTTAAGAACTTTTAAATCCTTAGAATAAATAAACAAGATATAATGTTCCATATTCACCCCCCCCCCCCATTAAGAAAATCTTATCACACACATCTCCAACCCACGTGTGGTTGACGCTGTAGTTTTTACGATTTGGAACGTAATCAAACATAATTTATTTTTTTCATAAATATTCGAATAAGTAAAACACATATTACAAATTTCAATTTGTATTGCCAATAGCGCTCAAAGTGAACAATTCATATAAATTATGTATGCGTGACTTCATGCCTTCTCAACTGCGTCGCAGATATAGCTTGTGAGTCAAATCCACAAGATGTTTTTGAGATTTTAGAAAACAAATGGATATTTTCGTGGATTGTACCACACCATGTCCCATTTATCTAACACTTTTTTGATTTATGAAAAGTTACGGTGAAATCCCATTCATTTTCGTTTCGTTTTGTTACCATCCTGTTTTTACGCGTGGGCACACCAACAACAAAGCGCCGCATTACAAAATAACAAAACAAAAGTACATTTCTAAAAAATGCTAATATGCATACTCAGAGAAAGAAAGGCTCGTTATACACCATTATTAATATATATGCAATATAACATTGTGAACATTATTCGAACAAAATGACATATAATTAAGTGAGTTTCCAGGGTGACGCTAGTTTTCCAATATTTACAGCGGGAAATTAACTTCCATAATGCATTGCATATATGTTCAGTTGTGCAAAATTTGACAATTGAACATCGGTGAAAAATATTGTCACGTATACATGTGTTCATAAACTTATAATAACGTTTGTTTTCTCGATATTGAACTCACCTAATTTTAAATATTAATATTATTTAGCTGCTTTCTATTCTACCAACCCCTATTTTAGTGGAAAGTGTGGACCATTTACCTGTGTTCCTGAGTACGAAAATAATTACTTGTCTGATCTAATAAAATTTGTTCGTCAAATTGTTTGCTCAATATTTAAACTAGTCATCAACACACACTACGACGTATACTGTAAATCTAGATGTTTTAAAATATGACACTTTTTTGACCCCACTTTAAAAACACTTTGAGTGTTGTTTTTTTTAAATTGCAAATGAGTTATTTTTTAAAATAAAACATTTTTATTGTTTTGTGGTAAAACATTTAATGTGTTGATAAGCTTGTCCCCACTTTAAACACATTGTGTGTTTGTAATCTGTATAATTGCGGGAAGTCAATATTAAGAAAAAAACTTGCAGTTAGTGTTTTTATTGCAACGTTTCAAAGAAGGTTTTGATTAATATGTAAAATGTTTCCATTAGAAACACGTTTTGAAAAGTGTTTTCACCAGAAACATGTATGAAAAGTGCTTATTATCACAACACTTTTGAAAGTGCTTTTACGAGACACACATTTTGTAAACTGTTTCCAACGGGACCTTTTTAAAAGTGCTTTCACTAAACAGCTTTCACTAAATTGTTTATAATCACGACTTGTAAAAAAGTGTCTCAACCGAAGACATGTTTTAACGAAGTGTTAACTATCACAAAAGTGATTTTACTAGAAACACCAGTTCCCACCAGAAATATGTATTGAAAAAGTTGATAACACTGATAACATTGTAAAAAAATTATTAAGATTATCATTTTGAAAAACAAAATATATCAAATGATGCTTTTCATAATCAAAAACTCTGCACTACTGTACAGAGATCATAACAACGATAAACAAATCACATAATCAAACATGTATTCATTCCTAAATATAAACATTAATAAGTATTAATTAATAAGTATCGAGTATTACATTTAAAACAATCTTTGAACCCATTCCTCACTGACAAAAATGAAAGGGCCCACTCTTTTTTCCATATGGTATTGTTGTTTCGAATGCAGAATTTCCGGGCACATTAAATTCCCGAGGGGAAAATAGTTGGACAAATAAAAAAAATCATTAATTTTCGTTATAATTCGAGTTGAGTTTATTCAATTATCTCGCACATAAAGAAATGAATGGAGGCCGCTGCAAATATTAATGTAGTACACAAATTCCGAAGCTGGCTCTATCAATAACACTTTCCACATGCTTCGTAACGGAGTAACAATATCACCATACCTTTCGGTTTGTTTAAGATAACTTCCGGTTTCGCAATGTGTAACAAGGTCCCAAAATTGAACAAAACTTTTGAATGAATGTTTTTCATCGTTCAGGGCTCACTCTTCATGTGTGTAGATTAAACTGCTTCCCTCGCACGGGTACAGTTTACCATTTGTTGGCGTTTCAAAGAAAATATTTAGGTTCGAAATTTAAATATGAACTTAATATACACACTCCTTTAAAAGAAACACACCATTCACTTTATTCTTGTTTGTATGCAGCCTGACGTGTTACTTTGGTGTGAGCGTAGTTTCAATTTGGCTTTATGATGTAAAAAAAGATTGTATTCTTTTGTAAAGGATAATAAAATGAACCGCATAACGTAAATGTCTTTCATGCGCGTAATTATTGATCTTTGTCGAAATCCGATGTTTTAACGTGGTATGAACATATTAACGCACAGAACAGCACACACTTTCCGTCTGTATTATATATATATTTATTTGTTGTCGTGAATATATATTCTGCTAGCTAAGAAAAAGTATGTTACCAAGTATGTTATAATGTTCGTAGAAACATTTACTAGTATACGATATAATTCTGGAAATACCGTGACGTTGGAGGGCCTTTTAAAATTTACAATATATTCAGAGTAATACATGCATAAAGTGGAGACGACAGTAATTCTGATGGGTTCTGAGTTTCTCCATTAAAATATAAACATTGACTTCGTCTTTCATTTGAACTTAATGTTATATATACATAGTATAGAAGGTCTACAATGCACTGAAATTATTATGTGAGAATCATTATAGTTGTCAAATTCGTGTAGAAGTCTTATGTCATCTTCTTAATTTTAAATTTAGATCACCTCATCATCGGAAGGCAATTACTCAGGCCCGTAGTTTGGGGGGTTCGGGGGGGGGGGATCGGTCGAACCCCCAAAATTTGTGAATAGATTTATGATCGTCGATTAGAACATAATAAAACAAACAGTATTAATTAAAATAATTATCATCACTTGACTCAGTGAGGTAACTATCAGGCTCAGCCAAAATTGCATAGTAATGAGCATTTTGGTGGCAATGAGCTTTAAATCTCAATCGTAAAGTTACGCCGTCTCAGCTCAACAGCAGCAAATCAAAATAAAGTTGTTATTCCGTGATTCCGCGATGGTGTAATAAAGATCGCGTTCAAGCAGCTGATGTTAAATATTAAAACAACATTGAAACAATAATGTAATGGTTCATTAGTTTTCATGGCATATATACTGTTTTGTTCCAAGTGTATCAGCCAAATGTAGTCAACTCATTGTATTAGTACGTATAGCCTGTGTTATTGGACAACAGTGTACAGCTAAGATTTATCATCACGAGTTGTATAGGTCGAAGAGCTTACTGCAGCCAACAATTTACCTCACAGTGTTGCTTCAGTACTGAAACTATGTGCATTTAATTTGTTTGATGCAATCATTGTGTCGGTCAGTTCTTATGGTAGCGATATGGGGGTACGAAAATTCGGAAATCGAGAGGGTACAGACAACATTTTGCAGGTATCTACTTAGCGTTAATAGTTGTACAAACAATGTAGCTATGTTGGACGAATGTGAAAGGCTGCCATTATGCTGTGGTTATTTCAAGCGTTGTATCTCATATTGGTTAAAATTACTTGAAGTATAAAATAGCTGGAACCCCAAAACATGTTATATCATGCTAAAACGATTAGACAAGACCAGCAGACTTACTTGAAAAATCCACATAAAAATCTTCTGTTCAAATCTGGTTTCCGCATTTTCTGGTTGGAAAAACAAAGTTGGAGATACTGTAAATTTCTTAGAGATATTTACTCAAAGAATAAAAAAATGTTGTCAAGAAGAATGGCATGCCTCAATTTCACAATCATCCAGGCTGTGTACTTTAGGAAAAATCAAAGTAGTAGTAACTAACCTGGGAGATTTATTGGCAAGCAATTATAGACTAAAATATATACTGACGAGTTTTCGCTGTTTTGGCTATCAACATAATGTTGAATTAGGCAGACACACAAAAATACAGTTAGATCACTAAATTTTTAGTTTTTCCAGGGATACGTTTGAATTTAGCATGGTAGAAAATGACATTCACTTTGTGTTTATATGTCCATTTTATAATGATCTAAGGGCTGATCTTTTGTCAATAACCCTATGCAATTATGCAAATACTGACAGTCTGGGCTTACTTCGTCGCTACACAAACTGTCACACCATATAACAAATAGCTCTATATCTTTTTAAAGTTTTCAAGCGACGAGATGAATATGAATTCAGCTTAACTTAGTACCATATGTTTACATGGATGTTGTATTGTGTTTAAAACGTGCTATGCACTTTTCTACCCATTACATTTTGTACGATGGGCTGAGGCCCTGAACAGAAATAAAATTACATGATACAACATTGACTAATACTAAAATGAATAATTGTAGACAGATTTCGACATGAAATCGTGTCACTTTTATGTGCGCTAACATTTGCGAAGAGCGAAAAAACTCGTAAGTAGCATTCTACCTTAAAATGCTTAGACAATAATGCTAATTTACATACAGTCTTGTCTTTCTTGTGTACAACATTTTGCCGTAGTGGCTCTAGGGTGTGAGTGTGTGTGTCTGTGGGTGGGGAATGGCTCCTTTCTCTAAAATGGTAAAATAGTTCAAAGATGTTATGTGAAATAACTTACCAACGTAACACAAAGTAAACCAATTGAACTTAAAACCGAGAATATAAAAATTCAAGTTCAATGACACTTTTTGAATATTCTAAAATTCACATAAAATATATTATTGTTGTTTTCGAACCCCCTATTCAAAGGTGCTGGCTACGGGCCTGTAAACAATCGTAGGTCTATATGATGTACAGGAACTTTTACGCATTGAATGGTTGGCAAAAGCATAGTGCACACATTCAACTAGACAACACTCTGATGAGGTGTGAACGTGCGCCAGATTTCTTCAATATCCATTTTAGACCCTATGGCTGAGTAGATGTGCTTAGTGACTCTGTAACATTTACCGTTGACCTTGGAACGTAACAGGGTCATACCAAGAATATAGTAGCGTTCAAGCACAGCTCCTCGGCACGGTTATGGGGTCAAGTACCTTAGCAGGTGTTAAGAAAATGTGCGTGAACGCTTAGCACGGACTAAAAAAATGCTAACTACGGAATAAATCTAGCCGGTTTTTAACACCCGGTCCAGATTCTAAGCACGGGATAACAAAGTGTGCGTGGACGCTTAGCTCGGGGTAAGTGCACAATTGCAAAATGCTATTGTATTCAATTTTCATTTGGAAGATTTACTCTTAAATTCATAACTTTTCATTTCGGTACGCCATTTCACACATGAAAATCAACGGGAGGACATCTCGAGATACTGTTTTCGGGTAAAAATGAACCGAAGATAAGAATGTGTGCTACAACCTTTTATTCTGCAATCTGCACTTTCTGAACTTGGCTTGGTATTGTTTTTTACCGTAGAACTAACATTGTATACCATCCCAGCTACTCTATTGTGCAATCACAGTTAAAAGTCCTGAAGATTTTGTATAATCTTAATAAGTTTGGGCGTTCCTTAGCCCGTGCTAACCACTGTTCTCTTCCGTGCGTGAAAGCAATTGGGTCTATCCGATATGCAAACATATGAGATTAGCTTAATAAATTTTATCCTCTGCTTTGTGTTGCGTGAACACTACTATTGTCTACAATATTTGACCAGGCTAGATATTGACTGCTGGAGTTACATAACGAACACACATACAGACATAATGTGATCTCTTGTAATGAAACCAGGCTTTGCGCGAAACTATGAAACATGTGCGCAAAGTTTGAAAGCACTAGCTTTGGTGTTTGCTTCAGAGCAAATCGCATACTTGGATTAGAGGTTCAAGAACAACGTGTTTTGTTCTTTATATACTGTATTACAATGTATTTATCAACACGCGGTATCGAACATCTATATAAACAGCTGTATGTTTTCAACCAATATTGTATCTTTAGTTCATTCGTTCATTACGAGGGTAATTATCATGGGATAAAAATATGAGCTTCGTTTCGATATTAATTTAAGTATTCTTAGTACCCTCCATGTGACCAATTTATGTGAAGCTGAAAGTGCCAGCACGGAATGTCTCGAATCCATTGTTATCTTTGTAATTAAGCATTTGGTTATTGAATCAAATCACAAACTCACACGACTGTAGAATAATGTCACGCGTTGCATGTGTATAAATACGTATTTGATTACTGTGTCATTATTCCATGTAATTTGGCGCTGTTCACACATCAGCCCGATCAGTAAGTGTACCTATGTTGTTTTCTCGGTAAATCTATTTTACTGTGATTACTGTTACAGCAATTGAACTTTCAGCGTTCTAATGCTGTACCTATTTTAACACTATACTTAAGTGTGTTTCTCATATCATTTTCTTCCATCCATCCATAGCAGATTTGTATTTGTATGGATGATCTACTGCGGCAGGTTACCCTGGCAAAATACTGAAAATGACCGTATTTGCAATATGACTACTAGTAGTTCATATGAATTCTCGTTTCAGTTTTTATGTTTTGAAGATTTTGAATTTAATTTTTCGACTTATATGTCCATCACATCTACCTCTAGCTATGTATTCTGACCACGTTTAGCTCTGCGACAAGTTTCTTTTTCGAAAGAATGGACCAATGTGTGTTTTTCGATATAACATTGCTTTTAAATCAATACGTTTAGGCAGTATTGAGCGGTACTTGCGATTTGTTTTGGGGGTGGCAGTTGAAAAGTTTCTCATTAGTACAAAGTTCGATACTAGTTAAGAGTAAAGACAGAATGTTATACTTTAGTGAGCTAAGTACCCACATAAGTTTTTTTTTTATTTAGTTTCAATTATGTTTTCCAACCGCCGGCATGTTCGTCATTCTCTCATTAAATCTCACACATACCTGGACTGATTTTCAAAGTCATAACGGCGACTGGCGATCTGTTTTGTCTGATAAAAATACACCTACAATCAACATTTTAACATGTCATTAACTGATTCTGGGGAATGTTTTGGACGCATACATTCGAAATTGATATTTACTTATGCATGACATTTTATTTCGCGATTTTATTAAAAATGGTCGATTTCACCAATTTACTTTCAAGTATTAAGTCGATTACTCACATGCACATTTGCAGATTTCTTTTATTTAGTGGCAAGACATAGTGGGTTGTATATTCTTTTCAGTTATTTTAGGATTTAGATATAATTTCACTGATTTAAAGAAATGTCGTCTGCTAACTTTGTGTGAATATCACATATGATGGGTTAGCGATGTTCGTCAGTTCTGTTTTGTGAGTTGATGCATACACACATTTGTTTCATTTTACTCATCAATTGTCATCGTGTTCCTATTTCGGGGCGGGCCGGGGGGGGGGTCTGTGGATGTTGTTTAATTTGTCGATTTCATTTTAACAGTGTGTGTGTATCTATGTTTAATTTGTCCTCCAAGTGACCATAAGCAAATTACTTGTGTGAATGAAACTTATTTTTCCAGTTATACTATAATACAATTCTGAATCAGAGTATCCACTTGTATTTAGATAGTTATGGTATTCAAGGCTATGTATTTCGTTTCATAACTTATTCCTGTTACTGAGTATAGATGAACGACAAGGAAATTTCTCAAATAAATTCAGCTTAATGCTGTGTGGTGTTTTGTCTGACGTAGAAAATGGAAATTCAAGCTTTGAACATACAAAATAGAAGACCAGAAGTTGACGAAGTTATTCGTGATGTCAAATTGAGATGTGTTGAATTATGTTTGATGTATATTTATATTGTTATATATATATGCTAATATAAAGTTCAACGTATTTTCTCTGTACACAGTTGCCACCATGAAGCTGCTTTGTCTGTTGATAGCGTTTGTCGCTTTCGTAGAAAGAGCTCAAGGTAAAAATCAATTCCTCCAAAAATCCACCGATGTGTAATAGTTTATAGTGTGTGGTTCTTACGTTAATTGGTGTACACGCTGACTATTCCGCTCGGAGATGGGCGTCAATTTCATCATTATTCGTATTTCATAATTGTAAAACATACGGCAAATGATCGTGATGTGACAAAGGCCAAACCGACCGTTGTAAAATGTGTATACGGGTGGTGTCCATCCGCGATGGACTTGTGGTTGGCTTTTGTGTTTATTTTACATAAAGTGAAACATTCACAGCTTTCTAAAATGTAATCTTACAAAACTGATAATAGATTGTTACTGTTTAAATCATAGGAATTACCGTCCATCGGCTGAACGTGAATCTGAATTTGGACAGCAGTGACTCTGAAATGGTGCTTCAGTCAATGAATCTTGGTCCATCCGTTGCAGGATGCAACTGCTTTAAATGTTTCTTTTCTCAAGGGGACTGTCCATCAGTGTCCTGTAAGTCACTGTGTTTTCTTAATATTTACTTAATATTTCATGGGTCAACATATTGTAGGATTGTTCGTTAATGGAGGACGAAATTTTATGAGGTTATCACCTGATATAACTTGAGTACTTATAAGATAAAAGTAACTCGCATATCTCACAATAACATCTTATAAAGCATTGCTTGTTTGTAGAGCTGATTGATACGAGTGACGTCATGGGCCAAGTATCAACCAGTTCTGTGAATAAGTGATATCTGGTGATAACCTTGTTATCACACGATTAACACCAGCTAATATGCTAATTTATGCTAATTATAAACTTTTTTCGTCATTATGTATCATTGCCATAACACCCTTCGACTTATTGTTTTTGTCATCGCAGTGATAAAAGGAATGCCGTTAATCACTACGTAATGTTTCAACACATACAGACTTTTTAAGTTCAGTGTGCATATACCCACGTTTAGTGTAAAATACCAATAATGTTTCATACTAAATGTCACTACTGCAAATTAACCATGGCCATGCAACAAAGTAGTTATATTTCAATTCTGTGCTACGAGCTTGGGCGAACACAACGTCACAGCTATCGCTCAGTAAAACACGCATAAAAGACAAAAATATCTTAGAAATTCGTAGACAAAATGCATTCACGGCATGCATTAAAATTATTCATCAAAAAACTAAAACGGCACAGTAAAAAACACGTGAGAAATACATTTCCGTTTACACTATTAGAACGCGTAAAATGCTAAGAGCCCGCTGTGTTCCAAACTGGAAACGTAGTTATGATCATTTGCAGAATATCTTACCCCCCCCAAAAAAAAACAAGTAATTGCGCTCAAGCGTAATACTGAATAAAAGTAATTCACCGTTTATCGTCGACTTATTCTCTTTACTACAAACAATGTATGCAAATCACATCTAAACTAGAAAGTACGTAATGCTTGGTGTTCGATCGGACGCAGAAGTATAATGAGTGAACAAAGTCGTTTATTAAATTGTGAAATGGAGAACCTAATGTCGTATGTGACACGCTCTATCTTCGAGAGCCGAACAGAAAATTTCAAATAGAACTAATATCTTTAAAATTCAATCACAAATATGTCTACGGAAATGCTCGGTTACAATCGGCTTATGACATTCGAATTAATAGCATAACTGTTTCATTATATCACTTATAACACATGATATCCACCACTGGATAGCCTCGTTTCGACGATGGCATTCTTCACGAACGTGACTCACGCGTATCTCACGATCAAGGAAGTTGCACGACCGTTTTTCGATTTATTTGGCGTCATGGCAACGGACTTGCATAATGTCCCTTGTTGTTCACTAATTACGTTGTTTTTGTTCGTTTTTGTCAGGTCTTTACTGTCCATTTTGAAGAGGTTTATTGATGGCTGGTGTATTATACCATAAATGACGTCACAATTTGGTGTATTTAATCATGCGGTCTTCTTATACTTAACTAATAGTTAATAAATGAATTTAAAACAGCGTTGGTCTCTGCTGAATTATTTCAATTGATGGTAATCCATTTTTCTTTTCATGAGAGTTACGCCTGAACGAATGTACAAGAGCCTGACAAGGTCGCGTAAGTTGCCAGGTGAAACAGGAATTGTATGTTTGCAGATGGCATATGTAGATCAAATGCTATTTGTGTCGTAAATGTGTTTTACATCAAGTCTGACTAGGCACGGGACGTGGCAGGGCACCCTGTTCAAATTGCTTCTTAAGGACGTGCGCTTTGGTTTACACTGGGCAAAATCGTTGATATACGATTGTATACGCAGATATACATTTTGTGTATATTTACGGTATACGTTCAGTATACGCATATATGATTACGTATACAAATCGTGGAATATACGTACATATGCGCTACGTATTTTTATGGTTTCTTTCACCCATGCCCGGTCTAGGTGGCACGCAGCGTGTACGTACGTATTTTACATTCATTCTTGTAGTACAATTTACGTTGCTTAACGAAGTCTGTATATTTACGTATACGTGGAGAAAAATGTGCGCGAGGCATTTTCCGGTCTTATTTGGGATCACCTGTGGGTAGCGATCGCGGCCGCCAGTACATATTATAAATAATTACCGGAACTGTTGAATCGCACGGCATCTTGAATCGATCTAAAAACGTCTCCTGTGTTGCCGAGTACAAGTAATTGAGAAAAGGCGGTGTATATGTACAATTTTGAAACGGTTGTTACTAATTTCTAAATTTAAAAAAATCAGTTCCTGGCTGAAGTCAATCTGATTAAAATCTGATGTAGTGTAGTGTACGGGTTTTAATTATTTTGGCTATAAACTTATTTTAATTTTATTTTCTATTACTTTTGTTATTAATGCCTTTTTATTTTATTATTATTTTACTTTGATTTTGATTTCGTGTTTTTTTTTAATTCTGCCCTACATACATCTGACCCGATGCCTATGTAACGAGATTTCAACGAGACCCACTATCGACGATTTTAGTCAACGAATCACAGACCTCCTTCTATAGCGCACATGATGACGTCACCGGGCAGAGTCAGGTGGCAAACACACTCAAATAAAATGGCGGATTATACCGACGTTAGCGACCGAGAATAACACGGTTTTTCAGTAAGTTTATCATTGTCATATGCAACGAAAGTCATTTTTATGTTAATATTGTGGCTCGAATGGTTCGAGTTTAGATCGTTATTTTGCGTAGTTATTCTGGGAGTGACGATTTTGTTTCCACCGGTTCGACCGAACACCGGTGTCTTTTTCCAGTCGCTTGCCCTGGAGACGGGTGATGTTTTGTTGACGATCGGGCCAAAATCGTCCACGGTATTGAAGCCGTAGCTGTTAATATTCATCAAATTGTATCAATATTTTGTACATTATACAATAACTCTGTATTAAAGTAATTGAGCTGATTTGGACTGGAAAAAAATATTTTTTATTTGGAACACATCGCAATTGATCAGGAAATATTTTTTTGCTCAAATTCTCTGCGTCGATGCCGTGGGCCGGTGACCGTTATACAATTTAAATCAGTTTGCATTGTTTACTATAGCTGTTTACAGTGTTCTAATCATTACGATTTACTTATTTGTTTTGCTTCCATTCTAGATAATTATCCTCAGTGTTTGATGTAAAATTGAAGGGATGACTGAATGAACGAACCTGCTGGCGAAGATGTATCTTGAAGTGTACACATTTGTTGGAAGTGAAAAAAATATTCACTGTAATGACAAAAATTGTAAAACGCTGTGGAATTACTTTTGTAAATAAAGATATACTAACAATTTTCTATTAATGGTTTATTCAAGTGAGCAAAATCATGTCTAGTACGTCCATTGCAAAATATAATGTACAGAAAAATTGCCCGTATACACTGAAAAGTAAGGAACCGACAGCCTGTATAAAACGATTTACCGGTTCATGTCTTGTTTTACGTTATTTAACAAAATTTTAATTTTAACTTTATTTATTGTCATAAATACAAGATTGATTCACTGCAGTGATATTCATAGTCACATACATGTACTGTTTCATTTATAAATGTGAATAAATGTATGTCTCTTACTATCATTTGAATTCCTAAATACATTTTAATAGAAATTTCCCGTTTTCCATAGTATATGGTGTACGTAAGAAATACTCCAATGGTGCAGTCTCTCGTTAGGGTATATGAATTCATTTCAGCGCGGTTACGCGTTTTTTTTTGGGGGGGGGGGGGTTCGGTCGAACCCTCTAAATTTTGGAAGTGAATAGATTTATGATCGTAGATTAGAACATAATAAAACAAATAGTATTAATTAAAATAAATATCATTGTTTAAATCACTTGACCCCGTGAGGTAACTATCAGAGTAATGTAATGAGTTTTGCATAGTAAAGAGCATTTAGGTGGCAACGAGCTTTAAATGTCAATCGTGAAGTTATGCCGTCTCAGTTCAACAGCAGCCAACCAAAACAGGTTGTTATAACTAGGCAACCTTTTATTCGGTGATTCCGCGATGGTGCAATAAAGATCGCGTTCAAGCACCTGATGTTAAATATTAAAACAACATTAAAACAATAATGTAATGGTAGTCACTCTCTGAATGGAGTGGTGGTCCTGAATAGGGCAGTTTGTCTTGTGCTAATGTTTGCTCAGTTAGTAAATCGAACGGGATTGACACGACTCTGTACTTTCCTAGTTTGGTTCATTAGTTTTGTATTCTTCAAGTTAATGATGGCATATATACTGTTTTGTTCCAAGTGTATCAGCCAAATGTAATTAACTTATTGTATTAGTACGTGTAGCCTCTGTTATTGGACAATAGTGTACAGCTACGGGTTGAACATATCATTAAAAAATGCCGAAAATGTATCATCACGAGTTGTATAGGTCGAAGAGCTCCTTGCAACCAACAATTTACCCCACAGTGTTGCTTCAGCACTGAAACTATGCGATGAATCATATATTTTAGTGGGTTCATAAAAGGAGTTGTAGTCATTGAAGTCTATTGAGACCGCTGCTAAACTGCAACTGTGTGCATATTATTTTACCGCCATCTAAAAACAGATTTACAGTGAACCAAATATATTTACATACTGTAAGAAACTTGGTAGTATGCCATTGGTTAGTGCATTTAATTTGTTTGATGCAATCATTGTGCCAACTATCTCTTATGGTAGCGATATGGGGGTACGTAAATTCGGAAATCGAGAGGGTACAGATAACATTTTGCAGATATCTACTCGGTATTTAGCATTAATAGTTGTACAAACAATGTAGCGATGTTAGACGAATGTGGAAGGCTGCCATTGTGCTGTGGTTATTTCAAGCGTTGTATCTCATATTGGTTAAAATTACTGAAACCCCAAAACATGTTATATCATGCTTAGACGATTAGACAAGACCGGCAGACTTGCTTGGGAAACCCACATAAAAATCTCCTGTTCAAATAGTTTTTGCAGTGATACGTCGAATTTAGCATGGTAGAAAATGAAATTCACTTTGTTTTTATATGTCCATTTTATAATGATCTAATACTATACTGACGAGTTTTCGCTGTTTTGGCTATAAACATAATGTTGAATTAGGCAGACACACACAAATACAGTTAGATCACAAAATTTTTAGTTTTTCTAGTGATACGTTTGAATTTAGCATGGTAGAAAATGACATTCACTTTGTTTTTATATATCCATTTTATAATGATCTAATGGCTGATCTTTTGTCAATAGCCCTATGCAATTATGCAAATACTGACAGTCTGGGCTTACTTCGTCGCTACACAAACTGCCACACCATATATCAAATAGCTCTATATCTTTTAAAAGTTTTCAAGCGACGAGATGAATAGGAATTCAGCTTAACTTAGTACCATATGTTTACATGGCCGTTGTATTGTGTTTAAAACGTGCTATGCACTTTTCTACCCATTACATTTTGTACGATAGTCTGAGGCCCTGTACAGAAATAAAATTACATAATACAAAATTGACTAATACTAAAATGAATAATTGTAGACAGATTTCGACATGAAATCGTGTCAATTTTATGTGCGCTAACATCTGCGAAGAGCGAAAAAACTCGTAAGTAGCCTTCTACCTTAAAATACTTAGACAATAATGCTAAGATAAGTACAGTCTTGTCTTTTTGTGTACAACATTTTGCCGTAGTGGATCAATAGTGTGGATGCGTTTGTCTGTAGGTGGGGAATGGCTCAGAACCCCTTCTCTGAAACGGTAAAATAGTTCAAAGATGTTATGTGAAATATCTTACCAATGTAAAACAAAGTAAACCAGTTGAATTTAAAACCGATAATATAAAAATGTCTGTAACAGAGCTCAAAAACACTTTTTGAATATTATAAAATTCACACATTTCACATCAAATATATACTTGTTGTTTTCGAACTCCCTATTCAAAAGTGCTGGCTACGGGCCTGCTGTGTGGTAGAGTGTCTCACAATTCTTTGCGCGAACTTTTGCGAGCGTCCGTAGAACACTGTCCAAAATATTGAGGGCGCAATACACTTGTTGGACGTTATCATTATGGATTGAGTTGGAACCGTCGATTTGATATAGTCACTAACAAATCAAACACTATGTTTTAGTACGCACAAAATAGTAAAATAACAAATATTTGTATTACTGGTGGAAATAAAATAATAATCGAACGTGATGAAACTGTAAAATGTCGAATTTTGCAATCGCATTAATATTTCACACCCCTACTAACAAAATGCTGTACGCTAACGTGACTTTTAACCACTGAAGTGACGAGCCCTTTTGAAATCAGTTACGTAATTGTTGCATTTAATTCTGGAACATGATGTCCTATTTCCACCGTAATTGTGTATTGTCTGACGTTCACTGAGGCTGATCTCAATCCCCATCTTAGCTTCACCAAGTCGAAGTTTATTTGAAAGTTTTGATAGATCTTTCCCACAGTCTTCAAGCACCTCGGATCAAGAAAATATGCGATCTTTAGTTACAACAGTAAGTCATGACTACATCAAAATAGACAGAAGAAGAAAACGTGCTATTTTAGAAACCGAAACCAAGTCACTACAAGGGAATAATATGTAAATAAATGTCCGTATATACAGCATTGTTCGCATTACGTGTACGCAGGCGGATCTAGAGGGTTGGGGGTGCGGACCCCCCTCCTCGTTGAAAAATGTATTCAATTTGTTTTTGTATTATTGTATAATATAAACAAATCATTAACTTAGTCTGGCGACTTTAAAGTGGTAAATGTTAACGCGCGATGTAGACAAGCCCTATTATAGTAAAATATTTGCATATAACATTAGCGCGTAACAAAGTTGTGATAAAAGAAAGAGTGGTATAAACAAGGATCAATGATTACTTGAAATCGATATCAGGAGGGGGGGGTAAAAGAAAAGTTATATAACAATTTATTATTTAATAATTTATTAAAATACATAAGTTTGTCCAACTTCCTGTGGTATTACGGTATTGTGTTGTCGTCATAATCTATTGGAAACGTGTATAAGTCATAGTTTTAGCCACTTTGTATTATTGTGAGATTTATGATTACACTTGTACATTAGGCTGTGCATTCCACGACTTGTCAACTTATCGTTTCAGTTTGTAATTATTATTCGTTCGTGTACACGGTGAGTTTCATATATCTATATGACAATGTTGATCACTAGAGTAAGACTTTCCAAAATGCGAGAGCACACGAAGAATAATTTGCCGAAATTACATACATACAAAACAAATATTTCAGTGTTTGTGGAACACCACGCAATAGGTCTTGATTTCATGTTCGCATGTTTACTCTGCCGCGCCGCGAATTGACATTTCAGATAGAAAGTTTGTAACCTTTTTGTAAGAGGATAAAGAGAGAACTGGACAGCAAGGGGTTACCTCAGCTGATTGTTTGAAAGAATAAAGCCGGACTATCTGTAATAAACTAATGTGTATTCCTTTGGGTCGAATCGGGTATCTCTACGTGTAAGTGTGATCAGTTAAATGACTCAAGTTCACCGAAAACAAACCCAGCGATTATAACAGTAAACTGGCAAGTGAAACAAGTTTCAATATTGAAGTCTTCGAACTGAAAGAAGAATTTACCTGAACCAGTAATTCTACTGTTCCGTGGTGTCGGAATATCATTATAAAACAAAGTCTACGTTGTTTTTGCTTTCACAAGCTTGTTTACCTATCAATACGCAACATCTGGTCCCAGTTGTTCATTCAGCCCTTCCTTAACACTTATATGTGAGAGCAGATACTGGTGAATTTCTAGCGGAAATAGATTTCATTTGATTCAATATCTGTTGCTTGTCGATTGTTTGACGTATTATATTGATAAATACTTTGTACTGGCCTTGAAATATATTCTAAATCTTATTTTATTGATGCATAAATTTCTGGTGAATTTCTTTACTACATCAGATGACGCAAGTTATCGCTCTGACAATGCAATTTTTTTTTGGGACAATCAATAAAATACTATTTTTGTAAAATTAATTAATATATGTATTGAACTATATTGTCATTATAAAATATAATTAAATAAGAAAATGCAACGTTGATTATGGTGAATCGACGTAGGTGTCACCATGGGAGTACATGCCGTATGTATTAATCAGTCTTACAGTAGTAGTTTTAAAATATATATTGTTCAGTAATATAGTACACTAGTCTTTATCAATGACATAGTCACCGTTCAAAATGTAGTGATTGTGTTGTATATAAACAAAGCAAGTTATATATCGGCATGCTATCTACAAATATTTTTTTATTTAAACGTCAGTCTACTTGGATCAGTTAAAGCGATCTATACTCACTAGGACTGGTTAATGAAATTGACAAGGAAGGCACGTGCACCAATGTCTTTATAGCCTCGTTTGTTTCTACTATTTAGAAAAAAAAATCTTTGACAATAACAATGATACAAGTAGAATATTACAAATGGATTCTAATAGATATTCCCAGAAATGTTATTTAATGTTAATATAATGTTGGTAAATTGGGCGTTTAATATAAAAATGTTTTTTTTCGCCTTGGATTCGGCCATGTATGGCTGAAAAAAGTGTGGGTCAAAAAGTGTGTTTCTTTCACAATATACACAGAGCATTAATGATTGTGTGCTACAATTCGGACACGACGACACTGCTTCTTTCCTCAAACTCCGTTCCTATCACAATTTTAAATGGTCACTTGATCATGAAAAATGTAGGTTACGTTGTTCATCTTGCAATTTGCGTATTGAAAATGGAAGACATAATCCCCTTGATATTAGATTTTGTGAATACTCAATTACAACAAATTTGTCTCGCTTATGATTACAAGAAATGGTAGCAATGTAAACAAGTTACCTGGTTCTGTTTATTTTGCCATGAAAAACAGAGCTGGAATTGTATTTGCTATTTTGGCCAATGTTCCTTTACAAGCATATCTGTGAATACGATAGCAAATGTTTGTTTCTTAATGGCTGAATAAATATTTTTAACTCGCTAGTGTACACGATCTAAATAATGTACACATTACCGAATTAATAAGTTTACATACGAGTGTTACAATTTCTTTAACAACATATGACGTCAGCTACAGGCGGGAGGTGTGTATTTAAGTCAAGTTTGATTTTAGTGTATTTGGGTTGAAATTTGTAATAATTACTGCTTTTAGACTAATTGGCTGCATTGCTATTGACTGTTGTTCACAAAATAATATTATTATGAACAACATTATTATTATTATTATTAAGTTACTGGGTGTGTCAATTTTGGTTACTCCAAATTAGTTTGTACAGAGAAATCCAACCGTACTAAAACAAATATAACACATATTTCGACCAATCAGGATGCCCCCATTGCTCCATTTATTTACTAAAGTGAAGTGTGTTAGGAATTGAAATAAACGCTGTAAAATATTGTATACGTTTTTGTATGTGTAATATTGGTAAAATGTTTACTAATGCTGGGTAACAACCACTAATACACCCCCCAAAAAACTAACTTTAATAATGTATTTATATTATAATATATTTATATACAGTGAAAATTACGCACTTATAAACGCCAAGGCAAATATCAAGGATTTCTGTCAGTATTGGGATATACGAAAGTCAGCGATAATTGTACCCATTGCATGTAATATGTATATGTTTGCACGAAAAATTTTAAATATCTGAAATATAATTTAACTTCGATATCAAATAGTAAAATTGCATTTAATAGAGTTCAAAGTGTTCACAACACGAAAATAGCAAATCAGTCATTGAATATGTTAATTTGTATAGAAAAAAAAACGTCAAAGATATCATTCTAAAACTGAAAACTACATGAACACACACATACATTTACGGGATTACATATATATCAAAAACATATTTAAGAAGTTTCGCCGCTTTTCGGAACTCAAACTAGGTAGTGTATTACTTCAATGTAACATGGGTGATTGGAATATCAATATTGTCTTTGTTGTCTATGTTTTTAATTAGTCTAATGCATCTAATTAGTGAAGGGAGATAACACACTTATTCTCCAATGAACTCAAGGCGACAAATAATAAATGCACATGCTATAAATATTCATTTTAATTGCCATTCACAAAGCTACATAAAATGATAAGAACTGGATAATTGGTTATTTGAAGATACAAAAATGTAATTTATTGTAATGTAGTTAATGGAGTCTCTGAATAACTAATTAAAAGAATTAACCACCTGGAACATGGTAAGCAATTACAGTTGATCAGTTCGGAAGGATCATTTGTCCTACAGGCAGCATGGCATATACAATATTTCACCGCTTGAGCATATGCAGTCTTATCTTGATGAGTAAGATTCGGATTGGAACCGCAAGCGAAATCTTCGGAGAGTCAAGTATTTTACCAAAAAAAGTTATACATGCTCTGAATTCAGTCTTATGTGAGTCTGCATGTGCTGACACTGGAGACATGTGTAAGTCAGTACGATACCATTTCATTGATCAACGGTGCGATATGTACAACGTTACAGCCGACAATATTCCACTGTCTACATATACATATACATCAAGGAAAAGTTGGGTTGACATCGATAAGTTACAAGGGGACATAAAAGACGCAGAAAAAGTAAGTATTAGTTCATCTAACTCTCAATTCAAATAGTTATTCATATTTTTCCAAAATAATTATCATCAGACTAAACAATATTACGTGTTGAATTGCTGTTGTACGGAGAAGTGCAATGTATTTTATTGACTTGAGATTATGTATTCTAAAACATTGTATTAACCATTTTAACTTTTCTGCGCGTCATATTACGTATATTCGTCGTAATAATATGTATATTAGATCGATTCAATGTATGGGATTATGTATTCTAAAACTTTGTATTAACATTTTGACTTTGCTGCGCGTCATATTATATATTCACGTTCATGGCACTACACACAAAACAAATGAAATGTACATGTTTTTGTTTTTTTATACATTGAATATCTTTGTGAGAAATAGCCTTCTGTCTGTCAACAAGTGGAATAAGACTCACTCAATCGCTTTCGTTTGAAACTTTGCATGTAGGACCCAAGTGTGATATTAGACTATTCAACTTAAATTTAAAAGATCGACAGGACAAATTCTTCCCTATTTATGACAATTATGAACATTATAAACAAGCTTCTAAGTTCATTTACATGCATTATATCACCTTCATTTATGTGCGCACATATGTTTAATTGTGGTGTCATTTTTTTACTGGGTAAAACATTTTAGACCTTTTACAGATTAATGTTTATTGTGTTAAATCACGCAGCTTTTTACTAAATAAATATCTATTTAGCGTTTTTGGTAGTTGTACCCCACAGTGATGATCTGTAAAAACAGTTATTGATTTCTAAACCAAGAATAAAATAATCCGTTCATGGGCATCCTGTAATCGACAACTGTTAGAATAAAAAGTATGTTTGTTTTGATTAAATATACCGGTTTTTATTTCTCTCGCATTCTTGTCTCCATCAGTATTTTATTTATTATTACGCAATTATTGTGCCATATTTTTTTTCAGAATCATTGTGCAAACGATCCCTGTAACAACAATGGTTGGTGTGTTGCTCTTTCATGAGAAACGTACAGTTGCACTTGCCGATTCAGTGGCGGATTCACGGGGGAAAATTGTGAGATTCCTGGTACGTATTCCTGTCAAACTGGATTTGAAAAACATATCCATTCTGACAGTATTATATTGTAGCTTCCAATATAATGTAGTGATTTATATTCACGTGTGTTAATTTATATCGTATTTAGTAAAACCTATCACAAACATTTGGAGCACATGGGAACTTTGGAGCGACTGCAGCACTAAGAAAGAAAAAGGCACTACATTCTGAAACACGAAGGTTTAACATTAGAAGAAGGTTCAGGTCTTGGGCAACCAGTTGAATTTAAGAAATGTTACAGTAACGAGAAATAAGGTACAAAGTGTTTGTCTAAATTACATTACACCAACCTAATCTTACCGATCGTCGTTGAGTCCTTGAACTAGAATGCTTTACCGTCGATAAAATTCACCAACAATCAATTCGAATAAATGACTGACATGGCTTATTAAAAAATTGAATATTTATTTTAATTTGTTTTTCAGATGATATTTTAAATAGTCGGACAAACGGTAATTTTTAATTCATATATTCTTAGACTTATTTTTATAAAAAAGGTACAACATGTTTGTCTGAATTCCATTACTCCAACCTAATCTTACTGATCGTCGTTGAGTCCTTGAACCAGAATTCTTTACCGTCGATAACATTCACCGACAATCAATTCGAATAAATGACCGACATGGCTTATTAAGAAAGTGAATATTTATTTTAATTTGTTTTCAGATGATATTTTAAATAGTCGGACAAAAGGTAATTTTCAATTCATATGTTCTTAGACTAATTTTTATATTCGAACACAATATTTTACGAACGATTATAATTTAAAGGATAATTGTTATTTACCATCCTTTGATTTAGAATTAACGACAACTTTCAACATTGTCATGTTACTACAAGTATCTCACAGTAAGTAAAATGTGTCAACCTCAAATTTTGTTACTTTGTGAGTCATTTTCATTGGCGTCCACCATTTCCTATAGCAGCACCAAGGTTACTTGGGAGCGGAGGCATTAGTGGTAATGGCACTCTACAGTTATTTATGGAACGGCTTGGTGTATGGATTGGTGTAAATGGCTTGGCTTGGAATTTTAATGATGCCAACATCGCATGTAAACACCTAGGATGTCCCGGTGCAATTTCAGGTACGCATTAATAATATGTCGTATTGTAAATTAACATCCACCTCCTCAATAAAACACCCTTAAATTAAATATGAACCTCAATTATGAGTTTTCCAAACTAGCTCATTGTACCGTTTAGTGTAATTTTAGGATATGCGATTTGATCTGCATCTTTATTGCTGTTATCGATATATTTCAGTAAATTGATTGTTTATTTTCTTTATTAGTTCTCCTCACGTAATATCGCACCTGATTGTGATTAGTTATTGTATAATTCGACTCTTCATTTATTACCAGTGGGCTTTTGACAATTTACTGATATTCATCAATTAAATTTGTATATTCTCTTAATCTGTACTAAAAATATTTTATAAACAGAATCACGAGATGTATTATGTAGTTTATCTCATTTCAGGGTGGGCAACTAATGTCATCACCTCCCAACGTGAAGCTGTCTGTTCAGTGACGTGTAACGGCACACATTTGTCTCTTGACCAATGTGAAATCACCTTGACATCTCGCTTACATGACGTGTATGCAGGTGTCACATGTCTCAGTCGTAAGTACATATCCTTCATTTTAAAGAATGTTCTACCACATTTAATGGGAATGCGTTTAATGACATATAATACTATTTAACAAGATGGTTTATTCACAAATTACGATAAAACAAGAAAATTACATGATTATTTTTTATTCACTGTGGCTTAAATTGAACTACCAAAATTGTATTGTTCATTACAGGGGATGAATGGGGTTCATGGACCTCTTGGACTCAACATTGCAGCAATGAAAGGCGTACACGACCATGTCTTGGTGGCAATAACTGCCCTGGAATATCTGAAGAGTATCGATTAGTTCATCGCTTAGTAAGGAACGAACCTGGTATTGGTGTGTATTACTCTATCTTTTTTAAATAAATCTTCAAATACTAACTAATTGTAGATCTCACTTAGTCCCACGTTTGTTACTTTTGGGAAAAAAAACACTCTTTGTCATGTTTGTATTAAATTAGGATGTATGGTTTGATAATTCTCACTAGTAAATCGGTCAAAACCGCTCAGTTTTATTGCCTAATATTGCCCTACTTCTTTAATAATTGTTTTCGTTAATAACAAGTTATTCCAAAAACAGTAACAGCGAGTAACTCACATGGCCTGTCAATATTTATTATACTATATATATTTAATTGAATTGAATTTATTCACTTAATTCACAGGCAATAGTGATAACAGAATACAATACAAACAACAGTGAAATACGTAGTGAATAGGAGGCTGGAAAATAGTGTAAAACACTAGTCGAGTCCGCCCCTTTTCTAGGTGAAATACAAACTACAATAATAAGTAGACGCTAACAAAAATAAACATGTAAACAACGCCAATTTCACCCATTTATCCATATAGCCTAACACGAGTTTGTTTTAATGAAGGAATGCTTGTACAAAAAATATGTGGATATGGATGGTATTGACTTAATAGTTGTTAGATATAATACCGTGCATGTCCAATAAATTGAATACAAAATACTGAAGACATTACCACTCAATGTGTCTGATTGCTTTTGTGAGTTCCAAAAATGAATGCATCCTGTCAACAATGTGTCATATTCTAAGATTTATCTTGTTATATTCAGAACAGAGGTTTTCTGTTTACAGTATTCCATGTCTCTATAAATGTTAATGAGCTATCCATTTACTTTCTAATATTCATTGCAGTAATACAGCGTAACGTTTATGGAGATTTTAACAGGGGCTGGGTTGATTATAAAGAAGGATTTGGCAATATCAATGGTGATTACTGGATGGGTAACGATGCAATCCATAATTTGACGTCACAAGCTTGCTATAAAATGAGAATCGACTTGGAAAAGTTTGACGGTGATACAGCATTCGCCGAGTATGATTCATTCTGGATTGAAGACGAAGCCCATAACTACGTATTGCATTTGGGGAGCTATTCAGGAACAGCTGGTGATGCAATGTCTAATAACGCTGGTTATGCATTCACGACAATTGACAGAGACAATGATGTGTTGCCAAAATATAACTGTGCGAAAAGAAGGTTTGGTGGATGGTGGTATTACAAATGTACCTGGGCAAATGTAAATGGGCAACACTCGACGAGCCAGGTATATAATCAGTCTGGCTTGATCTGGTATAATTGGAATAATTATTACACCTTAAAATCTGCTTCCATAAAATTGTACAACACATAACACAGTCTTTATGAAAAATAACCATGTTCTTTTACTTAACTGTTTTATCCATTTTGATTATTTCTTTTTCTTTTATCGGAAAAATAATAATTCTTATACTCATATATAAACAAGACAGCACATTGTTAATTGTCAGTAAGACCTAGACACTTTGACCTAGATTTCGATAAAATTGCAAACATTTTTCCCCGCAATATTCCGTTTGCATTGTGAAATATGGAAAGATTTTCTTTTTTTTTACCTTGACGTGGTTATTAAATCTTATTTACCGTGCCATTCATATCCAGTATTACACTTCCCTACTTTAGGCACTTGACAGTTGAAATGTTCCTGTCCCTGCCGCTATTTGTCTTAGTGTAACACAGCTAAATTTGTTCTCATTTCGTAGTACATAAACGGAAACCCGATTCGCTTGTCGTGAAAATGTTTGGAATGTTGTTGCATCTCTCAACGTGACTTGTATCGAATGCGTAGACGTAATTTGCCGCATGTTTATAAACTACAACACCACGAAATAAATTCAGTAAATTTCCGGCTTACACAGCTCGTGATAACTAATTTATGTGTTTCCAACTCCCAGCTTTGTGGGAAGAGATACATTTGGAGCGCAGCTATTCAAAAATCATTTTTTTGCTAGATATTCATTCATATTTTACCACCAAACTAGAGTGAAGTTGTTATCTGCCTGCCTACCAAGTTTTTGCGAAATCGGCCCAGCCCAAAAGAGTCACAGAAACATTAATACGTGAAGACACAGAAAACTAAATATTTGACAGGCACACATTTTGCAGGTTTCATCAATTCGTCAAAGACCGCTCTATCTTGACAAAATTCATAGGAAAAATCAACTCATAGTTTCTTGGTGGTGCTCATTCTGACCAAAAACAGAATAATATTATATTGTGTTAATTTTGTTTTAATGTTGCTCAAATAAAAGCACTAATTTGCATTTATGGCGCTATCGCTATGCATGCTTGTTTTTGAAAAGATGTCGAAATGATAATGTCCTTATCATATATTTCATCTGATATTCCACCAAAGGTATAGTATGCATACCGTTGAATTCATGGATACACGAAATTCGAAATAGTTACGTCATCCCTAAAAAGTATGGTTCATTTGACGACAATGAACAATACATTTTATAGGAGTATCCATGGGCCACTAGTATCTAACCATGTTTCTATTTCGTGGATCATAACCAATGTTAATTACATAATAACCATGACTAGAATTTGAATAATCAAAAGTACAGTCGACGTGGACTGGTTTCTAGTAATGTAACGCGTTTTGCACTACAATTTTGACACATAGTTCATATGCCCATAAAAAATAAATATCATGTATATTTATAATATTTAATTAAGGGACGAAACCACGCGATACTATATCCGGTACATTTCATGTGGAATTGTCAAGTATTAATGTATTAGTATTAGTGTATTAATGTATATGAGTTAAGGTAGAATTGTTTATAATTATACAGCCAATCGCTGTCATTTAAACCACAGATATAAGTTATCACAGTTAACAGAATTTACGTAAATTAAATTTGACGGTATGTCCCGTTGACGACTTTATACACCTTATATAAGAACACTTAACATTTTTGAATGAAACTATTTTATCGTCAAATACATTCATTGACAAATCACACCAAAGCAATAATGCTAGTGCTCTTTATATTCTAGACAAAAGTTGTAAGTGAACTTCAATGTAATTCGATGTAAATACTTTTACTTTAGATAGAAACGGCGTTTATTTGTGTTATTTATACAAGCAAACATATCGCGTACTCGATACAACTTGGGTGGAAACCATTCATAACACATCTAGGAAAAACACGTTATATTTTTAAGGGACCGAAATGTTAAATGCATTTCACTGGTGAGTTTCATATATCTATATGATAATGTTGATCACTTGAGTAAGACTTTGCAAAATGCGAAAACACACTAAGAATAATTTGCCGAAATTTATCAAATACATGCATACAAAACAAATATTTCAGTGTTTGTGGAAAACCACCCAATGGGTCTTGATTCCCAGGAAAATATGGAAATAATCACCATAGATCAATCCACATGTAGAGCTACATATTTGAACTCTCAAGATGACTTATATTGTACATAACTTAGCACAAAGTAGAATGAGGCATATCCTAATGTTACCATAGCGACGTTCGGTTCGCACGCCGTTGCACTATTGTTCAGAATTAACAACTTGCATGTTTATGGTAAAGATTATTAACATCTGTTTCAGGAATTTGATAAATAGATTGTTTACTTATTGTATTCAGTAGTGGCGACTTTGCTAGGCTTGAACCGTGAGACACATCTCTGGTAATCACGTGACCATGCCAACGTCTGCAGCGATTGGCTGATCGCATGTTTACTCTGCCGCGTCTTAGAGACTTGACTTTTAAGATAGAAAGTTTGTAACCTTTTTGTGAGAGGATAACGAGAGAACTGGGCAGCGAGGGGTTACCTCAGCTGATTGTTTGGAAGAATAAAGCTTGACTATCTGTAATGAAATAATGTGTTTTCATTTGAGACCAATCTGGTATCTCTACGTGTAAGTGTTGTCAGCTGAGTGAGTGAAGTCCCCCGAACACAAACCCTGTGTTCAGAACACTAAACTGGCAAGTGAAACAAGTTCCAATATTGAGGTCGTCGAACTGAAAGAAGAATTTACTCGAACCGGTAATTCTACTGTCGTTTTGTCGAAACCTATATAATGATATAGGTTTCGACAAAACAACAGTAGAAAACAAAGTCTACGTTGTTTCTTTCATAAGCTTGTTTACTTGAAAACCCTATACCATGCGCAGCATCTGGTCCCAGTTTATTATTTTTGAGTAGCCCTTCATTAACACTATGTATGAGAGCAGGTTCTGGTGAATTTCAAGCGGAAATAGATTTAATTTGATTCAATATATGTTGCTTGTTGGTTGTTTGTTGTATTATATTTACAACTGATCAATACTCTGTACTGGCCTTGAAATATATTCTAAATCCTGATTTATTGATGCGTAAATTTCTGGTGAATCAGTTTTTTTTTTCAAGTTTCTTTACAACATCTAATGACGCAGGTTATACTATTTTTGTCAAATTAATTATTATATGTATTGAACTATATTGTCATTATAAAATATGAGGAATCGCAACGTTGACGCACGATTGTGGTGAAACGACGTGGGTGTTACCATGGAAGTACATGCCATATGTATTAATCAGTGTTAAAGTAGTAGTTTTAAAATATATATTGTTCAGTAATATAGTTCCTGGATTTAATAAGTCTTTATTAATGACATAGTCATCGTTCAAAGTATAGTGATTGTGTTGAATATAAACAATGCAACTTGTATATCGGCATGCTATCTACAAATGTCTTGTAAACGTCAGTCTTCTTTGTTCAATTAAAGAGCATATACTCTATACTCACTAGTAATGGTTTATAAAATCCTTCCTTTGATTTAACTGTTACGTAGGCGCGAATATGTAACTTTATTGCGTCTACAACGGTCACTGGATCGTCTAGGAAAGTGTCTGGAGATGTTGCAAAGTCCCCCGGTAATTGCCTACCGGATGAGGGAGTTAGGTGTATGTAAATATCGTGCGCCCGCTGTAGAGCCTCGCTTGTTTCTATTATTTACATCAAACACACAATAAATGACGTTCGTGGTAAGACAATTCTTTGAAAATGACACAAGAAGTATATTAACTGAATAAAGACAAATTCACAATTAAATTGGCCATTATGAAACTTGATTAAGGCTAAAACAACAGCAGAGGAAATTACCCACAACTTGAAGTCAATTTAAAGAATTTTTCTAATGCAAATAAGATTTGAACAAAAAATCCTAAATTCATGTATGGGCACTAGCTAGTACTGTTGAATGTGAGGGTGTATGCATTCATTACTGTATATACTGATTTACGCGTAGCCGTGGGTTCTGATATTCCAATACACACTAAACGACAAATAAAGTACAGCAATTTCGTTCTCATTGGATCTAACTCTGAACCTGAACAAAACAATCATTGTTTTTAGCAGGGGTATTTGTCTTAAGCAAAGTGAAAAATGGTTTTATCGCGAGCATGAATTAAGGTTGTCCCTCAGAAAAAGTATCTTGGTGTGTTATTTTCATCCAGACTTAGTTGGAATCCGACTGAATTAAACCAATCAGCACAGAGTAAAAAAGCGATGTTTTAACTTAAAACATTGATTCGAACACTTGTGTTAATCTTATTATATGGTAGTGAAATCTGGAATTATGAGAACGCTCCTCAAATTGAACAAGTTCAGAATCAATTTTGTAAATTTCTACTCGCGGTGTAAGTAATAACTCAATCGATTTATCAGCTGTTGGTGAATGTGGTCAATTACCTCTCTATGTTATTTACTTTAAAAGATGCATTAGTTACTGGCCGAGATTATTCATAAATATTATTTAATGTTAAAAAAATTATCCGACCAACGTGTTATGACGACGGTAAATTGGGCGTTTGATGTAAAAATGTTGTTTTTTCGTTTTGGACTCGTCCATGTATGGCTGAACCAAGGTGTGGGTCAAAAAGGGTGTTTTAAAAGCGGTACCTTAATACCTTAATTTAAAGGAAAGATTTTATATATAGATCTTCTTGTGTGATTGGTATCTAACATAAATAATGTACGACTCCACGTCATGGAAACGGCTAAATTAAGATCGAGACCCAAACCACTTCACATGGAATTTCCAAAAATGTCTTCCGTTATATAGGTGAAATACAATACCCCGGGTCACCTAGAAACATTATATGTTACTATACAGGTTCTATATGTTGATATACGCTGATTCCTTCTGGAAATGGATTAGAAACGTTGCCGTGCGTGGTGTATTCCCTTGGAAAGACTACAATGGAAACATTTTACCAACAGACAATATTGATATGAATGTGTTCGGCAATTTAGTTAGTTACTCTGTTGAGCCTGTGGTGTTGCGTCAGCTGAGATTCAGTGAAGGTATGTATACTTTGTGTTTAGAGAAAAACGAAATACTTGTTTCGACCATCCATCAAACTTTATATTGAAACAAGTTTGTCGCTGCAAAACAATTATGTATCAGTAGTTTCTTCCACGTTTACATTAACTTTGGTGGTTATTACCCGGGGTAATTGGCCGAATAAGAATTTACTACCGATCTCAATGCTGCTTATTAGTCTATGGCCGGTGTAAGTGACGTACAGATCGATACAAAACATCACAGAATAACCCATTTTCCAACTGTTTGGACATCGCAAAAATCGATCAGAGTATCCCGGGTTTAAATTTTCAATATAGATTTGAACTGAAAATAAAATCTATAACGGTTGATGGAAATCGGCAAATGGAATTGTAATAACTAGATGATTTATTATATACCGGTAGAACTAAGTACAGAAATATATTATAAATAAACATGGTATCATAGTTGTTGTTGCATCAGACTCATGATCGGTATACCCAAATTCAAATCTGTCCTTACGTTGATACCTACACACAAGGTGAGTGTGTCACAGACTCAATGTGAAGGCGAATTTCACTGGCCGAGAATCATTCACTAACGAATGCGACTTTTCGAGGAACTCTGGTTAATAAGGTCCGCAGGTGTTTGTGTTTGACGGTGTCCTGGCTGACGCCAGGATAGCGTATTAAACTGGAGAGATGGTCACAAAGTCCTGTCATGAATATGGCTTCTGTGGCAAATGCACTATGTGTCAGCACTAGCACTTGCAATTTGAACATGAAAAATTCGGGAGAGACAACATTCAATGTTCGGAATTCGGCACAAAATCATTAAAAAACAACAAAACTGGGTGAAAAATAACTATAACTCGATCGAATATTATTATAACGTGAATAAACCATGCCTTCAGTTGAAGCATGGTCTACATCATAAACGATAATTGTTTGCAACAATTTTTATCTTTATTTTCTATGTGTGTATGAAAACGCAATCTGATTTGCGCGGATTAACGAAATGTTATGAAGAATACTCAAGTGGAAACGAAGATATAGCGGATACAACAAGTCTTGGACTGCCTTTACTGGTATGACCAATGTGACGTCACAATCGCCGTGATTACATAGTAGTGTCTTTGGTTTACCAATTAACGGTGTCCCATTTGTTAGTTCAGAGGGTACTGCATACAATGATGGTGGATATATCGCTATTCTCGGTAGATCGGAACGATTGTATTGACCGGCAGACTAGGGCAGACTTTGTTCTGTATAACGGCAATAGAGACATTTTCAATCTGGTGACGTACTTGACAGAATTTCAAAAGACGGGCATTGTATTGAAGAACTGGCGTGTTGACTCGGTTCAGTTTTTAAGTGTGCACGGTTTCACATTCGAGATACTAATTAACGCAGTACTTCACGTTGTATTTATATTACTGGTTGCATATTTGTTGTGTACCTGGGTAAAATGCATGTACCGTCAAAAATTGGCATTCTTTTCACGCTTTTGGAACTGTTGGTATCTGACTATAACGTTGCTTTCAGTTACTGTTGTAGGGTTATACTTTCTGAGATTAAATCTCAAAAACATGGCGCTGGAAGAAATACGAACACGACAAGGTGAGTTTTTATTCGTCAATACATTTTATATTGGCATACCGACATGTTGCTCAGCGAGACACAAATTTGTATGTTTTTTTTTAGCCCACTTTCGAGATAAACGGCCGATGGCGGCGCCATCCTATCAAGTGACCAAAATGTTCTCACGGTGGGACCATATTGAAGTCAGCCACGCCTATGTATGTACTTACGTTACGACCTCGTCAATCTATCCAACGTACAGTACTCATTTTTCTCAACCTCCCGCCCACTTCTGCTTTCCAGTCGCTTTTTTCGCTCGCTTTTGCGACCGCTTGTTGAATTCGATCGGACAATTTCCGCTTTATTTTCGACCGCGCAAACCCGGAAATACCACCGCACGCTTCGGACTAACAAAAAACGTCCGAAGTTCATATTGTCTTATAATTGTCTTTCTGTTTTTTTTTTATAGTTATTGAACAGCCAACAAAAGTTCAAATACTTTATGTTTTAACTGTCTATAATTATATACACGCAATCTGACCCTTTAACCTCGATTTGGCTGGGATTGAATATTTTATTTTAAACAATGTATTTCAACACAACTTAGTACGACATGATTGTCTGGGTTTAATTTCCGGATTCAAGTTGTTGAATCTTCGCAATAGGGTTTGTATAATTATTGTTGTTTCCCCCCAACTTGAAGGCGAAGACAAGCTGAAGGACCATGAAGCTAAATGGCAGTTCCATACATGGACTGAGTGAAAGAAAATATTTCTAAGCCTAACATAAAACCTAATATTACACCTCTTTGTGTATTTGTTCATTTTACATATGTTTGTCATGACAGTATGTCTCGTCTTTCGTTAATAATTTCGATTGTTTGGAATGTCTGTCAGCCGTGTCCCAATAATTTATTTGAATATCGATCCCCGTTGGTTTCTCCATACTGAGTTTACGACGGGTGTCGGTCTCGACGTCCGGCATTCAACACAATCAGCCAAGAAAGGACATACATTGACCGTAATTCGTGGGGATCATGTCTCGTAATGTGTGGGCTGAAAACCCAAATAATTAATCAAGTATTATTATTATGTATATTTTATTTTACATCGCGAAACTACAACAGAGCTGTTCCGGTGAAACAGCCGTTTTGAACTAAAGTTGATGCAACTTCAACTAGCCATTTTTTACCTTGAAATAAAAAAAATAAAAATTCGAAGAGCATCGGGGAATGTCAAATTTTACCAGAACGACCGCCTGTGGACCAACGTGGTTTTCGTATCGTTATTTTTGGAATTAATCATCAATATTCCCCTCGTTTCTCCGCTCTGTCAAAAGGAGTTAGCTATGCTTTTTCCCACGTAACTTTCTTATTAAAATAAAATAAAATAAAATAAAATAAAATAAAATAAAATAAAATAAAATAAAATAAAATAAAATAAAATAAAATAAAATAAAATAAAATAAAATAAAATAAAATAAAATAAAATAAAATTTTAAAACATTTAGAACAAGTACCCAAATCGCGTAACAAGAGGTCCCAGTTCAGTTGCTTTTGCGAGTGTCGTTCAGAATTCAATAATAGTTAATACTAGTTGTATTTTCACACTTTACTGTCAAACCACCAGTTCGACCACTCATGTGTCAGTGATCAGTTTTTGGGCGATCGGTCGGTGTTTTCAATGAGCGAGCGAGCGAAAAAAAAGCGATTAAAATTACCGGTAGGACAAAAAAGCGGTAAAAGCGGAAGGTTGGGCAAAAATAAGTACTGTATTTCATCATTCATTATTTCAAGTGAGTATTTATTTCTTCAAGTTGTAATCTTTAACATTTATATTGTTTTATATTAACACCGGTGACGATGTTTTTTTTTTCTGTTTTTCGACGATTTTCTGATTTTCGTTTTGAGGGACTGTGTTTTAATCAGAAAACAGAACGAAACAACGCAACATACACTGACACCACTTACACAGTTTTTATAAATCGCGCCCTCTAGCGTCTAAGTCCTTCAGTGGCGTAGATGCATGAAAGGGAGGCTGGTCAGAGTGTCGATATTGATCTGTCAGTGGCTGACCAGCAATAGACCTCTTTCCCGGCAGTCGAAGATACTGCGCGCGCATACCGTTTTAGGGTATAACGTAAACTTGCATGCGCGATATTGTGCTTGTGGGTGTACCAATCAACTTGATAAGAATAAGATCACCTTTTACAAAATGACATGTTTGTGTTTGCACACAGTCTTGAGGGACTGTGGTTTGCACCATGAAAAAGGCGGGTATCCCGCTTGCACCCACAGTCTCGCTACGTCCGGAAAGTGGTCTATATATAACATATTTCATCGCTAGGGGGCGTAACTCATAAAAATGAGTTGACGGCAATGCTTATACACATTATGTTGTTTTTTGCAGGTACATTTGGTACAACCCGTCTTGTTATGATAGACGAAATCTTCACAATTTTTCTGGCATGCATTTCATTTATGACTATTATAAGTTACGCCCGCATTTTGGCATTTAATTTTCGTATACGAGTTTTACAAGAGACTCCAGTGATTGCATGGCCACAGATCAAGTCGTTTTCCATCATGTTCTTTGTAGTTTTCTTCACATGCTGTATATTCTGCTCTGTCGCATGTCAGTTGGGTTCATGACCTTATGGACGACTGTGTTCAATCTGTTAACCATTGTTGTTAATAGTAACCTAAAGGAAGATTTATCATATATGTCAAATTCGACGTTTATTGGGGTTCTTCTCATTACATTTGTAATAGTTGAGGTGTGGGTTGTATTGATGGTGCTACTGGCAATTGTTGACCATTCTTGCACGCTCGCTAGATCTAAAAAAATACAGCGAAAACCTTGAATCTGATCTAATAGCTTTCTTGTCAAAGAAAATGCGACATCTGATGAGCTACATACGATGTAATAAGCAGGTGGTAACTACGCATGCTCACTCAGACGAAAGCCGAATAGAACTAGTGCACTATTTAATTGTGATTACTATGTATAAAGTCATCGTACGTAAAATCAGTGAAAAAATCCTTGTTTATCGGTAATTCTGCATCTTAGTGGTGCATGTAGTAAATGTCTCATTGATACATATTGACGCGATTCAGGTTAAACTCTAACATATTTACCCCACAAACGTGACATTCTTTATGTGTACTACCTTATATTAAATCATATTTGAATACTAGTATTTAAAGTACTAACAAACTCCTGGTCTGGTTAGACTTAAAATACACCACGAATATTCACTTTTTGAGATATAATTGTTATTTGTTGGTTCTTGGATATCTAGTCTTCGTCGTCCTGTACTTCGTTTCGTAATTCAAACTTCACAGTTTGCGTAAAAAGGGAGAGTTTCGCGATTTCGACATCAAAAATGCCTTTTTTGCTTGACGTGTTCATTTGCCTTCAATTACGTTTCAGTGGCTGTCACTGTCGCATTCAGAGTCTTGCTGATAACATGTTTGCTCAAATTCACGTATATCGCCGAGAAAATTCAAGAAATCTTTGATTTCTTTGTCAACTGACATGCCAAAAATCAAATTAGCATAACAATGCGTTTGAAGGTTGTCGCCATTTTATTCGACAGCTTTCCACACCACGGACGGTCGGAGGACATGTATCCTAACATGTATAATCTATGTACCAAATTTGAATGAAAACTGACATAAAACTGAGCATGTCCAAAATACAACATTTTCAAAAAACAAGATGGCTGCCAGTCGGCCATTTTAAATCGAATCGCTAACCACTGCATGTGCATATGTCCCACATAAAGTACTAGGCACATGCAAAGAATGAACAGGATCGGTCCAAAGGATTCTGAAATATGACTCCGCACGGACGGATGCACGGACGTAGACCGAATTACAAGTCCCCGTTTTTGGACTACGTTCGAACGGGGACTAATTAATATCTTTATTAAAAGCAAGCAAATTCAATACGAGCCTGATGAGCAGCTAAACAATACTCTAAATGCATTATTTATTCACAGTTTTTAATTTTGCTTTTGTTGCAGATGAGTAAAATCAGCTAAATTAAATCCACATGAATATGTAGACATAAATACGAGTAACAATAGACCTCAATGTTTCGATGCCAAGTGAAATTCCTCAAAATATCAAGATAGTGAAATTAAATGCCAGTGAAAATAAATGGTTTTACAGTATAAGCACATGGGAGAGGGGAGTTACCACTACCCTTTGTATACTTTCTATATAAACCTCAACACACATTTGTTTTTTCTATTTAATTTTTATTTTACTCCTGGTATACATACATTGCTCTAAAATAATAATAAATATTTTTCACAATTTGTTTCCAAAGTTAATCTTCTATAAAATTGACAATTTCTACAGATATTTTGAAAAAAGTGTGCAGATTCAATAGCAGAAACATATACAGGACACACACACACAAAATGCAGATAATTTTTATGAAAGTGAAACAACCTTGAGATCATGCAAGTACTTGGATATGCGAATATGTGCAACCATTTTTTTAGGAACAAGGACAATCTAATAATATCAAAATAAACCACTTTGGAGGTTGTAAAAACAAAAAAACTTGTTGAAAAAAAACAAAATATTGTATACATTGAAGTTTAGAGATCTCCTATCTTACAAAACAAAAAGTTTACTTTCACTGCAACATCAACGTCTAAACAATCGTAGTTGCATGTACTCCTTTTACAAGTTTTTTAAATACAAGCTTGTAATGAATCTCTGAAACAATCCTGCAACAATGTACACTGACCTGAGGGCATTGACCTCTTGAGCTGGAGCATCCACTCTTGCTTAAAAACAATTTCATTATTAAAAAAAATTTAATCAACTGCAGTGGCAACATTTTCCTAAATCTGAAATTTTCAGAAAGCACAGAAAAAAGTTTGAAATTAAAAGAAAAAAATGAAAAGTTGCCTTTTTTGTGCCCTGTATTAGTGCAGACAAACCCATTCGTAACAGACACCTCGATTAGCTTTTCAAAAAAGCTTGCTTTGAATAGAAAACACAATTTTCTAATAATGCACGATGTGCTTTCAGTTTGTTGCACCAAACCACCACAGAGAACAATTAACATAGAAGAAAATGACAAAACAAGAGAGAATGCAGTACAGAAACAGCAGCCAATAAAGGTACAACATTAAAAATTAAGAAATGTTTTAAAGTTACAATGAAATAAAGAAATGGTGGACAAAACAACATCAATACTTAACAAATGGAGTGTCTTGAATTGAGAATTAAGTACAGTAACATTGGCTAAAGTAGTACAACAACATAACTTAACAACTGAAAAATGTTTAGAAGTGACAAAGAATAGAGTAAAGTGTCCAATACAGGTACAACATGTTCAAAGGGGTGAAAGCAGGGCAAAATTAAGTACCGGTAAATGACGAAACCAGTTTTATTTTTAATCATTCTCTTGATGTTTGCGACGTTACAATCACTGTATGATGCAGTTTACTCAAACTGTAAGGGGCATACCATTCATGGATGGGGATGGGTGGACATATAAGTATTCATTACGTAATTAAAAAGCACGCGCATAAATTAAAAATAATTTGTATATTATAAAAAAGGTTATAATATAAAAAACAAAAATTCATTTCTGAACTTTCAAAATTGTTTAGACAGTCACATGATGCCGACGGAGGCCTCTGTGCAGGTACTACTTGTTGAATGTCAAATTCCCACCAATCAGCATGTTTCTTACAAACAGACCCTCACATACACCAATTACATTTACATCAAGGAATTTGATTTGACGATTTACATTATGGGTAATGACAACAGATTCCCCAAAACACAAAGTGGGATTCTTCCAACTAGAATTTGTTGTCACACAAGCCACTTCAAGAGATTGCACGTTTCAGAGTGTAATATTAATCGTCATCACAATATCACATGGTAGCACATAGCTATATTAACTACAAGGTACAGATATTAATTACACAAGCGCAATAATGTAATACAATATGAATAATGATTTTTAAGAAATTGATAATTCATAAAAGTTTTTTTTTTTATTTTTAACATTTAAATAACGTCTGTTACATTATTTATATTGTTTGCTAGGTATATATACACATATATAAATATTATACACAATGTTTGGGAACTCCAAATAATAGAAGTCACCCTTGTCAAGACTGTTGTGCTATTGGAAAAATACCTGTGCACCCACTGTGCAACTTGTTGTTTTGTTAAGATGCAAATTTCTGTTGCAATATTATATACATACATAGGCAATATCCAATTTTTGTATTTGTTGCAAAGTTTGCAAAGTAATGGTTTATACTTGATAGTTCATATACAATGCTTGTAAAACTAAATTTGAAAGCGTGCTATTGATTTAAGCTATAATCACAGATGAAATGGCATTATAAATTACCCAGAATTCCATGTCATTTTCACACACTCATTACTTTTCAAGGATTCATATCCTGTTTCCAGGCAGTCAATCCTGTGTACAGTGAACCTTGGGGTCCACTGTCCTGCATGGATACACTGAATATTTACAAACATGATACCTACAATTGTTTCAATCAGATTACATTTTAGAAATAACCCAAACCTAAATAATTCTACCAGCGTTGAAAATTTATTTAGCAAGAAAGAAATCCTTGAATTTCTACTTCTAAATTTATTGCGGTATCTTTTAAGTACAATCGCATTAGTTCAGCAACTTTCTCAGTGACATCACTGAGCTAACTGAAGTATGTGGCGGATAAACGAGTATAATGTATTCAATCTAAACTCCACTTGTAATAATTATACATTCAAGTATATGTCCAAACAAAATACACAAGCAAGCCACTGATGCGTCCACTTTTCCCCATGTAAACATAACTCTTTTATCAGCACTGTACAAATGCATCTTCAATCTATTGACACTGTATTGTTTCCTGCCAAAATATGGTATTTTTCTACGGTTATAAATGATGACAAAAGTTGACTTTTGCATTCAGAAGCTTAACCCTTTGAGCATCAAATTTTCTTTCATGCTTAAGTTTGGATAACAATTTTTACTGAATTCGCTCTTAATCAAACATACAAAATGTCCTTTTAGTTTTTGATCCAAAATTTTATGTGGATGGTGTCTGAAGTTGGATTTTGGTATTCAAAAGGTGAAACATTGTGGAAAGCACATGATATGAACAGAGAAATTTTAAGTTTATTTGCAAGCCTAAAATAGCAATAGGTGATTTTCCATTTATTGCGAGATCTCATAATATTTTGTGAAAGGCACAAACTGAACGTCTGATGCAAAAACAGAATGATTTGACTGCGAATTTGGATTTCCTTTTTTTTTCATCTTATAGGTCAATCTCAAAATACCAATCTTCCACAGGGGAATATAGTGTTCAGATAGCCTCACTTCATCAAAATTGACCAACATCCAATGTGTATTATTATTAAGCATTGAAATACCTCAAAATACTCAAATCCCACACAATTTTTTGATGCCATGATACTAAAGCCTTTCGTCGTGTTTTTACGTTTGATTTCATGCACAACGCTTGATATCACAGTGAACAGAAAATGGTCTAGTACTCTTTCAACAGAATTCTGTTCAATAACAAAACTGTCAATGATAAAAAGGATACATCTTGAGAATCTCATTATCCTAATTTGCATATTAATATAAGCTTTCTGCTCTTGGTTAAGAAGAGCATGAATGTTAACTAAAAGTAAACCAAACACTGACGCACAGTTATGTATTTAAAAAGAGTAACACAGTGGGTGCAACACACTTACTGTGTGAATGGAATTTGCATTGCTGAACTCGTGGTAGTAAGAAATGATGATGCTCCGGGAATGCTATTTGTCGTTGGTGTGCTGACTGTGGTCACACCGTTACGATCAACAACATGTAACGGTGATTTTGTTGTAAATGTACTACTCATATCGCCAAATCGCATGCGCATCAAAGGCATGTCAATGCCTCTTGTTACAGGGTTGTGTCCCGGAAACATAACAGGTAACATAGCTCGTGGATCATTTAGTCCATGTAGGGGAGGGTTGCTGATTCCTGGAATAGCTGTGGCTGGTCCGGATGCTGTTGGCATCAGTCCTAAGGCTGACCGCATTTCCTGCACAGTTGGCATCATGGGAACGTTTAGAATAGGATGCTTAGATGAGCTTGGTAGCCCGTAACTAGTTGCAATGCTTGACGAAATTAAGCTGTTTGGAATGGAACATGGTACATTTGCTGGCGGTGAGGAAAGTCCTGAATTTACCACTTTACTAGAGTTATCATTATCATTATTTGAATTTGTACTCTGTGCCTGACTTGTACTACTATTACTTCCTTGATTTGAATGTCGTTTCAATACATGTCTTTCAAGGTAAGCCTGTTGCGAAAACTTTTTACCACACACTGCACATGGAAAGTCCCTTGCGAACTGAGGCTCTGTCGGATGTTTCAGCATATGCTTCATTAAGTACGACTCCTGTGTGTAGGATTTACCACATACCCCGCATGGATATTTTTTCTCGTGTCTGGAGTTAGCATGCGATGGCACGTGTGCCTGAAGGCTGGTTAAATCGCCATATACACGGTAACAATGTGGACATTTGAAAGGTTTGTCTTTGTTGTGTCTCCGCGAGTGTTGCTGTAGGTTAGCCAGTTGTGTAAACGCTTTCCCACAACCTGGTATGTTACACTGATATGGCTTCTCACCAGTGTGAGTCCTTGTATGCTGTTGCAAATGCGACAACTGCTTAAAGCACTTACCGCACCGTCCACAAACGTAGGGCTTTTCCCCTGTATGAACTCTGGAATGCTGTGACAAGTAAGAGGAATTTGCAAATGTTTTATCGCAATGTGTGCATTTATATGGCTTATTCTCAACATGTGACCTTGCATGTCTTTGCATGTCTGCCTTTGTATAATAAACATGAGGGCATATTTTGCATTTGTACTCGCGAGGAACCTGACCGGGCATATGCCCTGTAAACACAGGCTGAGGTGTATGTACCATGGGTGAGTTTTTTGGGCGCCCGCGACGGTGTGAATGTACCTCGCCTGGTGACGGTGACCGATTTCCTTGTTGTGATATGTCACCAGGAGAACTGGAGGAACTAAGTGAATCGGACCTGTTTGCAGTAAAATTTTCATTTCTTGGGAATGGAGACTCGTGATTCGCAACTGCAGGAGTGCTAACATTTTTTTGTGGCTGTGGTAATTGTGGCGGATGTAGGTTACTATGGTTACCAAGACCATTATGATGACATTGACCCATTTCGTGACTTATTTGGGCCATTGCATTTGGGAAAACTTGGTTGCACTTGGAACAAGTGAAACCTGAAAAAAACAAAAAAAAAACAAAGTATTAGTAAATGAAGTTAAAAATGTACATGTATGCATGATCAGGATAGAAAATTTGAAAGAAATCAACCATTTTTGAGAACTGGTTCTGGACACATTTTAGCCTCGGAATTTTTTACCAAAATGGTCGTCAAAGCATGTTTGTAAAATGGCTAACACACAGAGCACAAATTAATAGTTCTCAATTTCAGATTCGTTTACTGAGGAATGTATTGATCAGTGCCACTTGTACATGTACAACTATTACTACAATGTATGCATAGAATGATGGGACTCGCACATTATTGGCTAGGGGGTTGATAGCTAGTAATAAGTGTGAATGTTTTTGGCGAGTAAAATCCTTGTATAATCATCTGAGAGAAATGGAAATATTACAGCCTGGATATTGATGTTTGAGTTCTTATGTCTGACAATGATAATAATCTAATAGTGAGACATAGCAGTATTGTAATCAGAAACGAGTTCGACTGGGCAGTCAATGAACATCCACTTGTAGGAAAAATGAATTTATCAAAACTGATATTTGCTTGGAAGAAATTGAAAGTTTGTCTACATGGCATGGGTTGTAGTTTTGGGTGAGAAAACCAATGACGGGTACAGAATTATTACTCCATTTCAGCTCAATAAACCTTTTGGGTTGAACTCTGATAAGACTGAGCTCTGACATGACCCAACCATCTTAACTAGTACCCCCAGTCAAGGGCACTATTGTAGCTTGCCTCTAAACGAAAAAAGCTGAACTTAGGACCATGTTTGGTCCACGTAAGTGCCATGTACTGAATACTTTGAAAACTCCTAGTTGTAAAACTATTTTTTTAACAAGTGTGTGAATTACGTATGCTAATGAAAATCGTGATTTTGTTGTCTGGTAATTATAGTCCTGATGACTGACATCGATAATATGCCGTTATTACGAGGATACCTCAAGGCACGAAGACAGTAGAACAGGAGTATTGACCGACGCACAGCAGAGGTCGATGCGACGGTGTACTGTCTTTGTGCAAACTTTGAAGTATCCTCGTAATAACCTTATTATTATACATCTTTTCCTTCCAAGGATACATCATGGGAATGTCAAAATGTTTAGAACACAATCAGTGAACTTCTTTGTGAAGAGTCTGGTCAAACCCTGGTGGCAGCCATGTTTGTTTTTATTATTAGAGGACGCTTACATGCGTAATCATTCCATATTTGAAATTTGCATTTCCTAATATGGTAGGATAAAAATACTCCATAAAATATCGCAAAATTACGTCACACTGTAACTTATGGCATTACCATGACAGATGTATAATAATTATTATTACTGCCAAACATCTGTAGTTGAGTTTATGCTGTGGGTAAATTGATTTAAGTTAACATTTTGGTGAAATCAATGAGAAATTGGTACAAACTCTCGTAAATGAATAATACAGCGTAATATCTGCCATCCAAATTTGTGAAAGAAAATTGGTGCAAGTTGATTTTAAATTATTGAAAAGTAAATAGACTATAATCTGCAACCTGGAGTATTCTGTAAAAGCGTATCACAATCTGATTTACATGTCTATGTTGGGCAGCAAGTCCACTGGCGCCGCCACCAGGGGTATACTTGCAAATTCGGACTAATGAGCCTCTTTGTGAAATACAATGAATAACTGGTACTAGACAGCAACTTTGATTAAAATATTCATTTTGTGCTCAGAAATATACTACATGTATGATAATATTCACATACCAATAAGTGATTTGGACATTGGGGTAGCCGGCGTTTCACATCAACTTTAATAACTAGGATCGAAATAGGTGATATTTTTATGATCCAGTGTACAACAAAGGCAAATTTCAACAAAGTAGAACACGTCTGATGGATATGCACTTTTAACAAGTAAATGCAGTCTTAGTCTGTTTGCTCTAGATTACAATGCTAAGGTATACTTCGTGTCCATCACAAAATAAACCTGCATAATTGTTGCCATACCAACAACATATTGATCAATACATACAGGCAATGGAAAAATATGTGCAAAATGTGCATATGAAACATTTTGGCAAAAAAAATCTTGAATTATACATTTTCAGTTCAAAGCATACTTACTATCCCCAACAAGCTTTCTTTGATCTCCGGGAGAGTGTCTGCCACCTGAAGCTGCCTCCTACAAAACAAATTTGAAATTATTGGTTTCACAATTAAGATGGCTAGAACATATCTAGAAGTGTGAAGGTACATTTGTCGCCCTCTGATAAATCAGAATGTGGCTTTTGATTTATTCAACTATATTTACAGCTGGCTCAATCAAGGTCATGCCTCGCAAATATTACAGGGTTCAACATTTTTTGAGATAATTTCTCTGACGTTCCCACCTGAATGATTAGATGCCCTATCCACCGGTATGTCTGGATGTCCCACCTGAATTTCTTGATGTCCCACCTGAATGTCTTGATGACCCACCTTAATACCTTGATGTCCCACCTGAATAAATTGGATGGAGTCCCACCTGAATATTGTGATGTTCCACCTGAATGTCTTGATGCCTCATCTGAATACCTGGATGTCCCACCTGAATACCTTGATGTCCCATCTGAATACCTTGATGTCCCACCTGAATATTTTGATGTCCCACCTGAATGTCTTGATGACCCACCTGAATACCTTGATGTCCCACCTGAATATTTTGATGTCCCACCTGAATATTTTGATGTCCCACCTGAATGTCTTGATGACCCATCTGAATATTTTGATGTCCCACTTGAATGCCTATATGTCCCACCTGAATGTCTGGATATCCCATCTGAATGCCTAGATGCCCCACCTGAATATTTTGATGTCCCACCTGAATACTTTGATGTCCTACCTGAATACCTTGATGTCCCACCTGAATATTTTGATGTCCCACCTGAATGTCTTGATGACCCACCTGAATACCTTGATGGAGTCCCACCTGAATGTCTTGATGTCCCACCTGAATGTCTTGATGTCCCACCTGAATGTCTTGATGTCCCACCTGAATACTTTGATGTCCCACCTGAATACCTTGATGTCCCACCTGAATATTTTGATGTCCCACCTGAATGTCTTGATGACCCACCTGAATACCTTGATGGAGTCCCACCTGAATGTCTTGATGTCCCACCTGAATGTCTTGATGTCCCACCTGAATGTCTTGATGACCCACCTGAATACCTTGATGGAGTCCCACCTGAATACCTTGATGGAGTCCCACCTGAATACTTTGATGTCCCACCTGAATGTCTTGATGCCCCACCTGAATATTTTGATGCCCCACCTGAATATTTTGATGCCCCACCTGAATATTTTGATGCCCCACCTGAATATTTTGATGTCCCACCTGAATGTCTAGATGTCCCACCTGAATATTTTGATGCCCCACCTGAATATTTTGATGTCCCACCTGAATGTCTAAATGCCCCACCTGAATATCTTGATGCCCCACCTGAATATCTTGATGCCCCACCTGAATGCCTAGATGTCCCACCTGAATACTATGATGCCCCATCTGAATACCTGGATGGATGTCCCATCTGAATATTTTGGTGCCCCACCTGAATATTTTTATGCCCTACCTGAATACCCAGATGTCGCAGCTGAATGTCTAGATGCCCCACCTGAATACCATGATGCCCCACCTGAATACCTGGATGTCCCACCTGAATACCTGGATGGAGTCCCACCTGAATATTTTGATGTCCCACTTGAATGTCTTGATGACCCACCTGAATACCTTGATGGAGTCCCACCTGAATGTCTTGATGTCCCACCTGAATGTCTTGATGTCCCACCTGAATGTCTTGATGCCCCACCTGAATATTTTGATGGAGTCCCACCTGAATACCTTGATGTCCCACCTGAATACTTTGATGTCCCACCTGAATACCTTGATGTCCCACCTGAATATTTTGATGTCCCACCTGAATGTCTTGATGACCCACCTGAATACCTTGATGGAGTCCCACCTGAATGTCTTGATGTCCCACCTGAATGTCTTGATGTCCCACCTGAATGTCTTGATGACCCACCTGAATACATTGATGTCCCACCTGAATGTCTTGATGCCCCACCTGAATATTTTGATGCCCCACCTGAATATTTTGATGCCCCACCTGAATATTTTGATGTCCCACCTGAATGTCTAGATGTCCCACCTGAATGTCTAAATGCCCCACCTGAATGTCTTGATGCCCCACCTGAATATTTTGATGCCCCACCTGAATATTTTGATGCCCCACCTGAATATTTTGATGTCCCACCTGAATGTCTAGATGTCCCACCTGAATGTCTAAATGCCCCACCTGAATATCTTGATGCCCCACCTGAATATCTTGATGCCCCACCTGAATCCATGGATGCCCCACGTGAATATTTTGAGTTCCCACCTGAATGTCTTGATGCCCCAGCTGAATGTCTAGATTCCCCACCTGAATACTATGATGCCCCATCTGAATACCTGGATGGATGTCCCATCTGAATATTTTGGTGCCCCACCTGAATATTTTTATGCCCTACCTGAATACCCAGATGTCCCAGCTGAATGTCTAGATGCCCCACCTGAATACCATGATGCCCCACCTGAATACCTGGATGTCCCACCTGAATACTTGGATGGAGTCCCACCTGAATATTTTGATGTCCCACTTGAATGTCTTGATGTCCCTCCTGAATATTTTGATGCCCCACCTGAATACCTTGATGTCCCAACTGAATATTTTGATGCCCCACCTGAATACCTTGATGTCCCACCTGAATATATTGATGCCCCACCTGAATACCTGGATGCACCACGTGAATATTTTGATGTCCCACCTGAATATTTTGAGGTCCCACCTGAATGTCTTGATGCCCCATCTGAATGTCTAGATTCCCCACCTGAATACTATGATGCCCCATCTGAATACCTGGATGGATGTCCCATCTGAATATTCACCAAAATTAGAGAATTGAAGATATCATCATGAAATGAACAAATCTGAGAGAGGTCTACCCAAGGTACATATACACTAAGTATCAAAGCATTCAGGCTTGTAGTTTTCAAGAAGAAGTCGAAAAAGTAAAACATTGACACGGACGACGACAGACAATCACGCATATGATAAGCTCCGCTCGACAAAGTCGACAGCAGAGCTAAAAAGTTAACATCATAATGTATGCACAGACTAATACATTATGAGAAAGGTCAATGCATTAGCTTACAAAGCCATTGAATGGTATGGTTACACATGTAGGATACAAGAAATTATACAAACTTAGAAGTCTTAGGAGTTCTGAAGGAGGTATTTTTTCAAATTAGCCTTAAAAGAGTGCCTATTTGTAAGAATCTTGATAAAATGAAGAAGAGCATTCCAGTCAGGGTGTAAGCCAGCCACCAGTCCACCCACCAAATGAACTGACAACTTTTTCTAATATTTTTGTTTTTTTCCTGTTTCTTTGATGATTTCTTTCTGTTCTTTGATAATTTCACCAAAATATATTCAAAACCCTTTACATTTTCACGAGTGCTTAGTGGCAGCATATTTGAAACTATGTTTGGATAACGAGATCATAATTCCGGGGATACGAGTCACAGGAGAATGGTGCAGAAAATGTTAATCCAATATATGTAATTTAAATCAACCTTAAATGGTTGATATATTATACAGAAATACATGGGATATGTTGGATAACATTGACAATTTGTTGGATATATTCTCATTTCACCCAAACCAAAAGACTGTTCCATTTAGATTTAAATCAAGTTTCAGATTTATATCATCAATATTGATGAGTTAAATCCATGTTGCGCTGACTGTGCAAGTTTTTTAAAATAATTGGATATATCCAATTAAATCCATTTGAATTTAAATTGTCAATATTGATGATTTAAATCCATGTCAGGTTGTCCATGAATTTTTTTTAATAACATGTGGATATATCAGATTTAATTAATTTAGATTTAAATGGTCAATGGTGCATATATATATTTAAAAAAAAAGTTTTCACTTAAGTAATTCCCTGTGGCTGAGTAACAGGTTGAGTAAGTGTGGGGAATTTTTTCAAATAGGTGAAAATATTATGAGCATAATTATTGATTAAATCGAAAACACAAGTACGCAGAATCCTCGGGGGCAGACATCCGGGCATTTTCTACCGCCTGGCAACCCTCGCGGTGAAAACAAAGACCAAAAACTCACAGAAAACGATACTTTGAGATGGTTGTTGAGAGTCCCCTGAACAGTGTAACAAGATTAGCCCTACGTGTGTAACATATACATGTATGAATTTGGTTGTTCAGGAATACTTCAAAGTTGAGTATGTGTAGTTTTCTTGAATTTTCACCGGCTCTACCGGCGTTCCACAGCAGCGCGCACAAAGCCCATAGAAATACGTGGTACAGTGGTGCGCGTCTTAGCAACGTAGAACGTCCGTGACATAGCTCCGCCCCCGAGGATACATAGTTTGTGTATTTCCAGAATTCCAAGTTCTTTGCATAAGAGGGCAGAATGGATAGTCAGGAAATGTGATGAGGCAGACAACTTTTTTCTATGGTGAAAAAATGGGTTTCAATGTTTGTGACCCCAGATTTTAATGCTATAGTGTCCACGAGGGGTTTTAACAGGGCGCCGCACCTTGTTATTTGAAATTATATTTCCTGTGCGCCCTGGTTCCAGACAAAGAATTGTTTACAAAACAGGCCATCACTCATTGTCTTCCAGAGATTCAGCGTCAGGGTAACTGGTTCATTTCTTTAAGTGCAATTGTGAAAATTTCGGCTTGTTATCGTTGCAGGTCACCTTGAGCATTTGAGGTGATAAACACCACCTAACAAAAAGTTGCAAGTTTTTTCTACACGATTAAAAATGAACATGTGGCCTAGAAAAGTGTATTACAATGATTGTACTGATTGTACGTGCTGACATTTACTTAATAGCTCTTCAAAATTCTCATTCATTTTGTAATAATAAATATATATATATTATGCATATGTATTAATATGTACATTAATAGATTTTTTGGTTTCCATTTTTTCAACATATATGCCAATGATGCACGTTACAAATGTGCCACGCCCACTTCACATTGGCGCGCCCTGTTTAATTTTCAAACCATGGAGAACCCTGTTAGCTGATATGTGATTGTGCCACTGTTGTCTTTACCTGTTGAAGATGTCCTTGCCATACGTTATATAAAGACTCTGTATTGGTATGATCCACCACCACTGGCTGGTCCATTCTGGTATAACATGCAAAGCTATCAGTGAACTTCGCACCTACCAAAAAATACACATAAAAACAAAGTTATTATTTAGCTATACTAGTATGGTATGCAATCTTATTAGTTTTCTGCTTCTAACATTTTCCCAGTGAAATATGCCTGATGCTCTGTTTATTTTGCTACATTGTTTAACATATTGATAGTTATGTGTGTGTAATTATAATTACATTACTGTATTAAAGCGGGAGGGCCGAGACCTGTGCTTGTGCGGGAATTGAGTCCCAAGCGATAACAACACACACTAAGAATGCAAAGGCTCATGTTTGTAAACAATTACATGCTATGGCCACCTGACGCATGTTTACAGTAGGTGATGACTCCCTCGCTTTAAAGACAAATTTTCACAAATATTTTGAGTCAATGGAAGTTGCAAAATTTTGTAACTATAAAAATTTCTGTGGTGTCCTATGACACAGATATCATAATTGTTGTAGGCAAATTCGAACATAAAATGAAATGTTGATGTATACTTGAGTCTGTGTGTTCCCTTCGTACCTTATTTTTCGTGAATTTTTGGAGGTGAGAAGATAAGGTTCTGTTAGGACATCTAGGCATTCAGGTAGGACATTTAGGCATTGAGGTGGGACATTTACAGTAGGTATTCAGGTGGGACATCTTGGCTCTCCGGTGAGTGGGACATCTAGTCATTGAGGTGGGTTGAACATCTAGGCATTCAGATGGGACATCTACATGTCGGCATTCAGGTAGGACATCCACGCATTCAGATTGGGTACCCTGGCTTTCAGGTAGGAGTCTAGGCATTCAAGTGGGACATGTAGGCATTCAGATTGGGTTGGGCATCTAGGCATTCAGGTGGGAGTCTAGGTATTTGGGTTGGACATCTAGGCATACATGTGAGACATCTACATCTAGGCATTCAGGTAGGGCATCCAGGCATTCAGATTGGGTATCAACGCATTCAGGTGGGAGTTGAGACATTCAGGTGAGACATTTAGCCATACAGGTAAGATATTTAGCCATACAGGTGGGACATATAGGCATTTAGGTGTATAGCTGTAACCTTCAAATGAACCTAGCAAAACGCATCACAGAAAATATCTAGATGTTGTAGTTAGGTTGTTGAACCAATATGTTTGTTTGTTGTTTATTATTTCCATAAATAAACATGGTATAATTGTAGACACTTATATCGATTGATCTTGCCACAATATCATTAGTAAAGCACACAAGTGATCCTGCTGAAATTTAACCATTCCTACAAAATTATGTGCTATATGTGTGTTTGCATGCATTCTCTGCAAATTGTGTTTCTCGTAAGCACGCACAAGAAAACGTGAATAGTGAAAATTACAAAAATTGTGATTTCTGTTATTTCTGATTCTCTGCTATATTGGATATCTAGCGCAAACTTTGATTACATGAAATTCTTTTTTTAACCTTAAAATGCCCAAATAAAACAAGTCATTGTCAATGACACGTCCCCGTTCCGTTCATATTTGAGTGACATATACATTCAAAGCAGATCATGACCGAAATGCACCTGCATATGTACAACACATTGTGCTAAATCTGAACAAAATCCATCCATGCATGACTGAGATCCGGTTCTGGAATTGTGAAAATACGTGATTTTGATGCATTTTCGGCCTTAAAATGGCCATCATTCCGCTATTGTTAAGCAGATCATGAAACAAATGCACATATCTATTTGTGACATGATGTACCATGTGTGTGTGAAGTTTGAACTTGATCAATTCAGACATGTCTCGGATACGGATCCAGAACTGAATTCTTTAAAACAAAATGGCCGCCAGTGGCCATTTCGAACTTGATCCGAAAAAAAAAATGACGTGCATCAAGGTCCTATTATGTTTAATGTATGTACCAAATTTGAATGAAATCCGTCCATGCATAACTGAGATCTGGGTCCAGAATGGTAAAAATGTGCGATTTCAATGCATTTTCGGCCTTAAAGCGGCCCCCATTTGGCTATCGTTAATGAGATCATGAAACAAATGCACATACATATTTGTGACATGATGTACCTTGTGTGTGTGAAGTTTGAACTTGATCAATCCAGACATGTCTCAGATACGGATCCAGAACTGAATTCTTTAAAACAAAATGGCCGCCAGTCGGCCATTTCGAACCCGATCCCAAAAAAAAATGACGTGCATCAAGGTCCTATTATAGTTAATGTATGTACCAAATTTGAACAAAATCCGTCCATGCATAACTGAGATCCGGGTCCGGAATGGTGAAAATGTGCGATTTTGATGCATTTTCGGCCTTAAAATGGCCGCTATTCGGCTATCGTTAATCGGATCATGAAAAAAATGCATGTGCATATGTCCCATATAATGTGTGATGTATGAGTGAAGTTTGAACTTAATCGGTCCATGCATGTTCGAGATACAAATGATCACGGACGCACGGACGCACACAGGGCAAAACATAAGTCCCCGTTTTCGGACTGCGTCCGAACGGGGACTAAATATAATGTCCAGTTTTTCAATAAACTTGGTAATATTTGATTATAAATAATGCTGTAATTGCACAAGATAAGAGAATTGCAATATCTATGGTTTAACTTTTTCACCTCCACACTTTCTCGCTCGAATTTTCTGCACTTTCTCTTTTATTCTACAATATTTCTGGAAATGAACCCTGGTTTTTAAGCCAACAGTCAATTTTTGGTCTTAAAAGCCCAATTCACTTGCCCCGGGCAAGTGTGAGTTGGAGCTGTGGCTATGCTAATGAGTGTTGTTAATCACTTGCATAGCCTATGACGCATCCTGTTTCAGCGGTTCATCATTATGTGACTTTGATTGACAGTAGTTAATTATTCAAGATTAGTCGCACGCCCCTTTTCATGTTTTTTACTTTTATCCACCAAAATCTCAGCTCGTACACTATTTATTGTCATAAATACTACACACAGTCACTGCTATGATATTCATAGTCACGTGCATCCACTTTGGCACGACATAATCGACCTGTAAGTTTGAGAAAACGCCTTACCAGAGCTTGGCAGGAGCTGTTTACTACAGCGTGACAAGCAAGGAAATATTGTTTAGGAGCGTATTTATAGTGTACCTGGGCCTTTAAGAGTATGCATCTTTGGATTTGAACACAAAAACTTTTTTTGAATGAAATTTATCCTGAGTAATGAAGGGATGTGTAAACTTATGTTGATCTGCTAAATGCGTCAATTGGAGTCCAATAACATTTTACATAATTATTGTTGAACAGTTAGTGTGCACTGAAATTATTGCATTATGGAATTCCACAGGTATTGTATGGAAGAGCTACATATATGTTGACCTTAACATTATATAGCAATACTATTTGCCCAATTTTCATGAATTAATATTCTAGAACTAATGTGTATTAGAACAATAAATATTTATATATAAATTCTACATCGAAAATTGTGATTTATTAAATATTTTTAGGAAAACTCAGGATTTTTAGAATAGATTTATTATTCAAGTGCATTGACCTGTCAGTGTTATTAACAATTTTTACACCTTGTCTGTCATGACAGAGCTGAAAATAAAACTATAAACAGAAGGAAAAAGTGACAGTATTAGATCTAATTAAATATACACCATCATTATTATGAATAAAGCTTCGATAGCAACCTGTAATCTGTCGCACCTCAAAGGAAATATTCGTTTGTTATTCAATTCCAGCACATCAACCGAGCAATAAAATTATTTTCTGAAAATAATTCAAGCAGAACCATTGAATGTGCGGAACCTACCTTACAAAGATGATATTATTTCCGGTTCTGATAAATGCAAAGTCGAAATTCTGGACTCCACACGCCGTAAAGATGTATTTTTTCGGTTCGATTACCGCAAACTCCTACCCAGGTCTGCCATATTTGATGAAGCTTCCCACAATGCATTGCGAAAACACAAAGACAATAACAAAGACATCAACAACGGGAAATCACTGCAATAACGGGCCTTTCTCATACTCTTGTTATACTGCATAGTGTGAATATAGGCAAAATTTTACATTTTACCTACCGTCATCGTAACTAATTAGGAGAAAAGATGCAAATATTCTTGTCCCAAGAGGTGAGCATACAGAAACAAACATACCCAGTTCACTTCCGGGTCACAGTGAGGATTCAGCAAAGATAAAGTTGAGCGTGAACACGTGTGTTGTACTGCATGGTTTCGTATTATAATTGATCTGTTTCTAGGGAAGAATTTTAAAAAATGCCGAAGCGACAATCAAAGAAGGTAAGAGACTCTTCAAGTTGCCTGTGACCTAACAATAAGGTCTAGACTATTTGTGATGTGGTACGCTGAAGCTCTCAGTGTTTGTGTGAGGCTAGCCCTGCGTACAGTGCTGTGTGTAAGGGGACGCGTTTGGTTGATAGATGTCCCCACCACAGCCCTGCGTACCTCCATAGACAAAGTCCGGGAGCGCACCGTAATTGGTGCGCAAGTTAAAAATAACTTTTAATAAGTAGTTTCCCAGCCGAAATCGGTTGAAATGGCGATAGTTATCCGTAACAAGCATTACAAAGTTGTCTGAAACTGAAATGTCTTTAAATAACAACTAGTAAAGACGGACAAATTGTAAACCGGAGGAATTATCCACCAAACGCCGCCATTTTTAATTTCATTCACGCGAGAGAATGCGTTTGTTTTTAGAGCAAAGTAGCCGATTTCATCCACAACTGGACTCCGAACTGGGAGTTCTAGATATATCTGGTAATCGATCATCATTTTTGGTACCTGGGCATGTTATTTCATTAAAAAAGTTATATTTTTCAAAGTCCTGGACTTTGTCTATGGAGGTACGCAGGGCTGTGGTGGGGACATCTATCAACCAAACGCGTCCCCGTACACACCTCAGTACAGCCCACAGGCGCTCGGAACGTTTCTTGGCTAATAAAAAAATGACCTAAAATGAGATCGGCATAGTTAGTCAGTCGCCTGTACATCCCCCTACTACTCATATAATAACACAAGGTAGGAAAGCATTGACACCATGACATCGAAACTTCCCGAAAATAACACGATTTTCCAAATTATATTTCGATCCGCTTCACACAACTCGGTAGAAACTATCGATCGACATACATTACCTTTATTCGAACTTAAAAACAGGTTAAATCCTGTGAAAATCGAAACACCAGAGCAATATGAATAAACCCATCAACACGGATATCTTGAAGCAGAGGCGTATATATTCGGAACTGTTTCTGATAAAAAAAATGTTTCAATGCCAGTGTACAGGTATGACCTTTTTTCATTATTTCACAAAGTTCTGTTAAATTAAATTCAGCATCAGAATATTTTTTTATCATAAATAGTCCTTAAAATCTATTTAAAAAAAAAACAGCATGTAGTCGCATGATCAATAGCATTCAATCTTTGCCTGAAGGTATTTATTTTGTTTTCCACCAACTTTTACAGTTCAGGGTAGTGAAATACAAACTGTATACTGTAAAATACTTTAATTTCACTTTTAATTAATTTTCTCTATTTTAGGAATGATCCAGTAAATAAAATCCAGCTAATATATCGTAATAACTTAATTTGCGGTTTCTATTAATTCGCGCATCTATTTTATTTTCGAACACTAATTTTTAAATGTTCAAAAACATGTTTAAAATTGTATCCTATTAATTCGCAGGCCAGAATAAACAGGATAACAGGATAGCATGAATACATTAAAAATATACATTTTGTTTGAGTTTTTATGTTATCAGTACTTGGTGTAGCTGCAATCGGTTAGCAAGCAGTTTAGGTTTAGTCAAGATTTGACCTGAAAAAAATTATTCCCCAATGACACTACAGATGTTGAGCAAGATTATTACTTAGTCGATAAATATCCATCGGTCAGCACATCGATTACAAATTTCTGTGATGGAAAGCTTTGTACAGGGCTTTTCGTCGCTGGTCCACAGGGTTGCATGGCATGTGTCCGCCATTTTGGAAAGTGATTTTATTCTATGGTGCGTAAATTGACTGATTGGTCGGGCGATTGACAGAGTTAAGCGCTCATGTACATTCTATAAATCTTGCACATGTGACATAATCTTGTACTGACGTGTTTTTTGTTCAAAAAAGACGTTCCCTTTCATTTAACCCCCAGTTAACTATTCGCGTTCATGGTATTTGTGAGAGTTGAAAGATTTTTTGAACAAATTACAAGTAACTATATTGATTTGCGTCAAGCTGGGGTGCCCGAATTTAAATATCAGTGCGTGAACTCTGGAGGTCATTGCCCAATGCCGCACGTAATTCAAACATGTGGTTATTAGAGTTCACTCGAAATGTACGTGAATATTGCGATCGAAGTGCGCTGTCCAGAGTTTATTATATTGTACCGTTAAAGTCCTAATATAAACCATGGTTTATATTACAATGTATCAATTTAAAAATTGGGATCAAAAGCTCAAGTTCGGGGTGCGGTTTCTATTACGTACATATTGCAATCACTAAATGGGCGTGGTCATTTTTTGCCCACAACACTTGCACAAAACAAACAATACACCGTACAATCTCTTGAATAGGCGTCAGGGAAGAGTGAGAGGCTTTACTTTGGTTCTAAAATAGGCGTTACGAAATGTTACAGTTACAGTCAATCAAAAAAACTGTACACATGATAAAAAAATACTCACTATATTTAATATAATAAATTTTTTTTTAATTTTCTTGTTAACGAAAAGTATATTTTAACAGAAGTTTCAAGTAAAAACAAACACGAAAGCACTGCTTAGTAGCAAATGATCACATAACGGTAGCGCAATCCAACCATGCTGTGGTTCACAAGTGAATAACTTACTTGTCTTCGAAGTGTTTAAATTGGCAATTATTATTTATTATTGATTACAATAACGCACAAAAAATAAATCCGTTGAATTGTTATGAAATGCAAGTAGTTTCACCGTAAATGAATGATTTCAGTCACATGTAAACGGTCGATAGGATACCGGCCATGTTTTTGAATGCACACGTGACGTTTTATTGACCCAATAGGTCAAGGCTAAATAACCAATCAAAATGCTGGATGGTGCCCACGTGTCTAAATTACATAGCTCATTTAAATATGTTAATGAAAGTTCAGTGACCTCATGGTGAACACGGAAGAGATTTACCGATAATGTAGTGCGATGTCTTGACTTTGATTTCCATGGGAAAACGACATGATTTTTTTTGTAAATCAAGAAATTTTATTTGTTTTCGAAAGATAAACTGAGCATTGAAGAAGAATTTAACACTTTTACTGTGACAACAGCTCATTGTCGAAAACTTACGAAACACAGACTTATTCAGAAAGAGTATTGACAGAGGTTGCCGCCAGAACAAAAGCAGTTTCATTGCGTGTCTGACATCCTATCACCGCTGAACAATAAATAGGTGTGACTATTTTTAGGTACGTTGTCGAAACAAATGAATAGAATTAGGAACAATGCCGTTTTGGACCAGTTGGTTGAAACAATGAAGTCAGTCACGGTCTTGTTGAATTGGGGGTGCGGTTAGTACCGTAATAGGTACTTTTCAAGTTTTCAATTTTTGTTTAGAACTCTTCAACCCTGAAGCCGGAATTGGGGGTGCGGTTACTATTACGTATGCGGTTTATATTAGGACTTTAACGGTAGTAAAATTTAATTTGACGTATGGTATGTTTATGTTTGCGTAATTATTACGAATGCAACGCATTATCAAGTCGGTGATATTAAAATATTCACAGACCTAATACCCCGGGTCAGTGCCCTAACAATAGTAAAAAAAAATAATTATCATGAAAGCAATACATTACAAAGTTGAAATATCAGTGTTCTCCCCAGGCCTTTCAAGCACTGCGGGCCCGCGTCGCTTAGACAAACAGCCGCGTCGCTTTTGTTTCGCCCGCGATCCTTGAAATCCTGCCCGCGATGCTTATTCACGTTGTATTGTTTACAAGTGTCAGCCTCGTCTAGCACATCTTTAAAACAATAACATGTATTGATCGAAAGGTAATCTCGCCTTTGTACATAGTTAGCCTTACAAAAACAGTGATAAAAACGGAAGTCTACAAGAAGTTACCAAGTCTATCAAGGGTGCGGAGCAGGCAAACCCAAAATACTAGGGTAGTAATAATTTGCCCATTGCGTCGGGATGGTCTATCCCGAGTTGCTGCACTGCGATTAATTGCGTTTTTACTACTTCATCGCCAGTGACACTAATTACCAAGAATTAAAAAAACAAGTGAAATTAAGTCGCATCGGGGAAAAAAAACTGTAAATAAATCGAAGTAAAAATTATTCAACTGCAGACGAGACGGACAAGGAAAAAACGAACCCTGACCTCTAGAAATACCTCATTCATAGTGCGTCATTACCGAGGAACGCCACCCTAAGGCGACGTAACGCATGTAGTGACATTACAACCGATGCATGCTGGGTTACAGCGGAGATTTTGACTGAGGTAACAAAGATGGCGGCGCAGAGTGCATGTTTTTCCGCGATGTTTAAAAACAACATTTCGTTGGCGATTTTGATGTAATTTCTTAGTTAATCATCAATGAATCGTTTTAATTAAGCAAACATTCTAAGTTTGTGTATTTTTAAACAAAAAAGTCAGGGACCGATGATCGCAACAGCAGCGGTGAATACCCGTTCAACGCAATGCCGTCAGCTGACAATGTTACGGTGATCGTAGCGTTACACAAATAATAGATAGATCAATGAAAAATTGCTGACTTTAGTTTTGAAATGCCGTTGTAGAAAAAAAATGTCATTATTGATTTATTAATTTCTTCATACAGATTTTACAAATTTAACAAACAAATTCTCCCCCCCCCCCCCCCCCCCCCCCCCCCGTAATTGGAAAAGCAGTGCACTGCGTAAACGACATTGATATATTCAAAACCAGTACATACAAGTTGCGTATTTACAGTAACGTCCGATATAATAAAAATTTTACTAGATTGACGCGCGGGGCACGAAAGAAAAAAGTTGCTAAGGTAACGCGCCAGTTCAGTGCGTGACTTCAAACTTCGGTCAACACACACTTAATGTCAGCATCGTCGCGCAGCAAGTTCCGCATAGAAGTACTTGAAGTTCAATTGCGTCCCAAAATTATGTCGCTAATCACTCAGTTGTCGCAGCGTGTGTTGTGTCATGTCCATGATGCACCCCGTTTTGACTTTAGCTTGCTTTTCCTTCTTAGTGCATGTTCTTGTTCACGTAAAATGCGACCTCTCACAATGTATTAACCCTCTTTTAGCCAATATATATTTTGTGTTATCCTACCGACACCATAAAAAACCTTGTGAAAATAGAAGGCATTTTTGCCTGATACCTTAAAATACCATAGCCATTTTTGCACATTGTCTCTTTTGGTTTTACATCTCCCGAACTTTAGATTATGGAATATTCTTACAACTTCTTGTATGCATTATATCTATTATGATGTCCTTTATGTATTATACTACTTTTATGAAATACACGAAAGGTATTTTTCTAGTCATCACTAAAAAATCACACATGGCTTTTTATGGATTGGGCCATATTGCTGTTGGTATGGATTTATGGTTTATTATGGTATCAGCTATTATGGACATTATGGCTTTTTATGGTAAAATTTGTTACACTTGGATTGAATATGGTAATTTATGGCATTTTATATGATACTTGATTGTGAAATGGTATATTATGGCTTCAGATTTAAAATTTTATGGTAATATATGGTGTCAGAGTTCACTAAACCATGTGTTACTACCGTAAAAACCCGCAAATAAGCGCCACCCTCAATTAAGAGCCACTCAGTGAAAATTTGTTACATTTGACCCTCCATTAAGAGCCACCAAGAGTTGAGTGGTTTTGTCAATAAGAACCCTGAAATAAGCGCCAGCCGCCAGGTTGTTTACAATCAGGCAGACACCGAGCTTGTCGTGCCTCACTTCCACCCTGCATTGTTTATTGCCCCATAGAAGGTGTGAGACAAATAAAGATTATCCCCATAACTTGCCTGATGTCCTGTGTAATTGAGAACGGAAGAATGATAGACGAAAGAAATGAACTGAGAGCGTGAATGTGACTGTCAACTTGTCCATTTTATATTTCTGACACACAATCGACCAATTCACAAACTATTCATAGTAACTACTAGTATGTTTTTTGCTGAAACACCGAAGGATCACGTTGAGATATTCCATGGAGCTAGCTCCATGGATATTCATTGTCAATGTTGTCTTTATAACCAAGTAAAGAACGTCACGATTTTAGAACGCCTTTATCGGAAAATCGGAGGTATCGAAAATACATTCTCACAGACGGACCGGAACAGGAAGTCAGCAGAAAACAAAAGATTTTTTCCTTAGCGTGGGGGAAAACAGAGGTGTTAATCCGGTCCTGGCAACGTTTGAGGGATCGTGACGTAGCTCCGACCAGGGAGCTGTAATGCTCCGACTGTGAGAATGTAATGATTACGCAGCCCACTCTCGCTGATCGTGATTTTGGGTTATTTTTTGCATTTCATTTGAGACGTTCGTTTTGGGGTGATTCGAGACAAAATCTTCAGGGAAGTAACAAAATAACTGGCATTAGTTTGGAGAGGACTCTCTTGCCGAAAATAATCAAAATTGAAGTCGAATGGATTAGTTCCACAAACTTGCGCGATCAACTTGTCTTACAGCAAAGTGAAGTCTATGTGACCCGCTGACCCAAATATTTAAATTAGCTATTTGTGAGAATTGAAAATAATCTGAACTTGTACCAATCAGAAAATGCCTTGTAACAGGCCTGGGCTTTCGTGAATGATTTCGTCTCTCCGATTGGTCACAGGAAATTATTTTTAATACATGTAATTGTTACTTTCTCTGTATCGTTTCGTATTTGGTTATATAGGGGTGGGGCTATAGTTTGACCCCGTTTGCGTGGACTGTGAAGTACGTGAATATCTTTAACATATCATTATAAGCTGGCTTGATTATGAAACAGGAAATATAAACCAAAGCTGTACTGTCAGACGTCTAGCGCAATTAAAACAATGCCCAAGTACCCAAGCTGTAAAAATCTATAGAAAAACGTGTTTTTATTTATTGTTTTTGCCATAAATACAAGTGATTGGGCATCATTTTCTTCATTCGTTCCATGCTTGCTTTGCAAGTATGTCTTCTCCTGTCGCTGCTGGTCAGATCAATTCTATCCGAAACTATTTTATATCGTCACCAAATCAACCACAACGCCAGCCACAGCCACCCAAGTTATTCCCAGTTTTCAAGAAAAAAGTTTGCCGTACCAAACTTGGTAAACAATTGTACAACGGAGGTACAAGTGATTCGAGTGTAGGGTCAGACACTGAAAGTGCTACCAAATCCGACTTCAGGCATTGCTACACATTATCGATGAAACGTCGAATCGTCGTATTTATTTGACATTTGTTATTCCCATAACAGTATTTTTACAGAATAAATTAATTGCAATGATACATCATTAATAATTACTTGTCTATTTTGGTTGTGTGTGTGTTTGCCTATCCCCTTCCCTATTTCACAATGAACAAGTTTGATGACCCTGGTTTAAGAGCCACTGGCTACAAAGTTGTCAACATGTTACCTCAAATAAGCACCACCCAGAAATGAAAGTGTTACAAAGTGGCTCTTATTTGAGGGTTTTTAAGGTATACCATCAAGATTTCATTAAAATTTGATACACAGGTGCAAATCTGTTGGGACTAATGGCATATTTTTGCTTCTATCTGTCCAGACGTTTTTGTTTATCATATTTATACTTAGTTTTTCTTTAGCCAAAATAAATCAGTGGTCAAACTGTAGAAATGTTCATTTCTTTTGATAAACAAATTCTTCTAGTGCCGCTCGTCTATAAACAAATGAAGATCATTAACATTTTCAAAATGACAGCTATTTTAGCCCATAAAAAGGTTACTACACGGGCAGTACATGTGAATGCTAAATCTGTTGACATCATTTTGAGTTTCAAAATTATTCAGAGTTTAACAGAATTTGATCGTCGCATTTAGGTAATTATATTTTCTCAAATAAAAACCTGAAGCCATATTTTACCATAACATGGTATTTTATGGTCCAATGATTTCCTTTCCCAAGCCATAAAAACCCATATTGTCTGGCAGAATACTTATTCCTTCTGAAACCATAAAGTACCATATTTTGGGGGGTAACATTTTTTTGGACCCCCCAAATTCAAATTCTCAAGTAGCATAGTTACTTGATAAACCATGAATTACTCTTTTAGGCAAGTTCACTTTTATCTCTGGTTTCATGATTTATTAACAAAATTCACAGCTGTCATGTTTATCGTAATTAGCATATTTTTGTAACCTTCCTCTAATCGTACAATTTAATTTATGTGTCTGAATTTCATGAAATGAGAAGACAATATTCTATTCTAAATGGAAAACCAAGTTTAATGTCAATTTGATTACTTAAAAGGCAGTACTTGACAATTGAAATTGGTTGAAATTACACAAAAAGTCTTGGCTAGTTAGTGTGAAATGTATGCTGGGAAAATAGGTGTCCATTTTTCACATGGTATTTTATGGCGTCGGTAAGAAGAGGGTTATTTAAAACACTTTGAATTTATACTTTGCATGATTATATTAGGTCAACTCGAAACATTATTTTTTCTAAACATTTTCTGAGACCATTTTTATCAACGCAAGATTATTTTTCCAGACAAGATGGGCTTCGTAATATCTGCCATAACATCGCCCGGTCAATCTTTTGGTCCACATTTTTTTAAAAACAAATGGAATCCTCCATAAGATCGCCCAGGGCGGGGTGTCAGCCGAATCCGGTAGATGAAAGTGCTTGAGAACAAAAAAAAACAATTATGTAAACAATAAACACATGGCTACAAAAATCCAATCAACAGGGCAGAAGACCACCTCATCCGAAGAAACACTGAAATAGCAGAACTCATTGCCGATCTGCTTTTAAACGACAATGACAACGACGAAGATGGTGATTGGTTTGACGGCTTCACTGCCGACGACCTGTCGAACAATTAATAATTTGTGTCTGACGGTACTGCCTAGAAAAATTAAAAAAAGGCAGTGCAGCCAGACGGCTACTTTGTAGCCACGTGTTCATTGTTTGTTTGTGTACGGAGTGAACTTTGCCATTTCAAGTGGTGCATGGTCCTTGACGCAGTGCGTGTTCTCTGCCCGACTATACGCCATGGATGTTGCTAGCCACGAGTCTGGGGTACTAGAACACCGTCCAGTAATCGTGTTCATTGGAAAACAAAACAAATCACTAATAAATGTATGAAAACAGCTCCTTTTTGAATTGTTCTAAAAGTACTCTTTTGATTCGTGCACCAAAAACTAATAATTTCCGTTTTTACGTTATTAATTCGCACACTTGAAAAAATAATTATTTTTACTACCGCGAATTAATCAAGTTTTTACGGTATCTTTTTTAGTATATTTTACATTAAACTTGTCAAAAATCAGTGAAAATAAATTCTATACAAAACTCCCAAAATGTCTTTTCAGCGAAAATTAATTCCAGCTAAAATAAAGTATTTTACAGTATTATTTTCAGTTGACTATTTTGTGTTAGGTGTTAGGGTCTGGCCTGTATACTGACTCTGCTATGTATACTGACATATGAATTCCAGGATCTGTTTGAACCCAAATTGTTGTAGAACCACAACTAGGAATATATATAGAATGTAGTACAATGTCAAATCGATGGCTACATGTAGTACATTGTATATGCACACAAACAATAAAAAAATACACTATTTACTGCATGACATTCCCAATCTCAACTCGTACACTATTTATTGCCGTAAATACAACATACAATCACTGCTGTGATATTCATTGCCACATATACAGTCAAACCTGTGTTAACGGCCACCTGCCTATAGCGGTCACAACGGAACAGTTCCTACGAATTTTACATGTAAAGTAGCCTGTTTATAGCGGCCACCTGCCTAACGTGGCCAACGGCCACGCTTCAGCGGTCGCAGTGATCAGTTGAACTGCATATAACGGACATTGCTCCCGGATGTCTTGCAGACTACTGCCTTCCATCTCAGACAACTAATAAGCTCACAAAGGACAAAGTTAGCATGTTTTCACACCTTTCATTCAACCGATGGCTTCGGCAATTGTGTTTTATTCAGTTTACCACGGCAAGCACACCGTACCGATGGTTATGGAACGCCAAAAACATAATTAAGAATTTGAAAGTGTCTTGATAAAAAAACATGCTGTCATTAATGTTTTGTTGAAATGTGTATACCATGGGAATAACTTACAATTTTGTTCAATGAATGAAATGAGAAACCACAACGATGATTACCAACAAAAAAACATAACAACTCACTTGTTATTTAGTATCGATATTTATTCACTTTGAACTCCTATAAATATCCATAAATACGCATGTAACTGGAACTGATAGCAAAAGGGAAAAAAAATCAACGCAACGGCCATGCCTGTTGTTTATCCATCCAAATAAATTATGCTAATTAGCCTTGCGCATGTGCGTTCTTGTTCTTCTGGGGTTATGATAACTCGGGTCAAAAAGTAGAGTCGCTTCCGTTACTGCCTATCGATCACTGTGAAGGAATGTGTGTGCAGTATCGTCTCGTTGTCCAACTAAATTCATTCAACTATTTTGTTTTCTCGGTTGCTACTGCCTCGGTACATTTAACAATAGATGCTTTTAACAATGATGTTAAATTGACCCCAGTTCACTGGCCAAAGTACCCAGGCATATTTCACATGTTTCTATTGTTGTATCAGTACAATAACATGGAAGTCGCACAGATTTCGATTGCGCAAAGTAATGTTTTGATTAGGGATCAACCATTTCGTAAGTGAGGTAGGTCGAGAAGATTTTTGAAAAAAAATGAACAAAATGTTAAGGGAATTGTGATTGGGGAGGAAACTTTCAAGTTGTCACGTAACTGGAAGGAGATCCATCACTACAATAGATAAGTGTTCTTTTCGTGTACGTTGTAGGGATCAATGAAGCACTGCTAACTGTCCCTCTCCCTTCTTCTTGAAAGAATTTGCTATAGCCCAGAAACACTCCTTTTATTAGAACAGTTACCAGACACAACAGATATTAAAAGAAACATACAAATTCAGAATAGCTAAGCAAAGAAAGCTGAGTGATTTCTTTAGTAGGATATTAGACTAAAACTGCTGCTGAACATGAACTTTACTGTACAGATCTTCAAATATTTAATTTTCATACTACTCATTATTGTGCAATGATCGATTTTTGTGAAATGATTTTAGTTTACATAATACAATTTAAAACCAACATTTTTTATTTGTAATAAAGTATTTGGATACAGTGTACAGTGGTGTAATAGTGTGTCAAATGGGGTTGCGAGATCTGTTTAAATACATTGATTCAGTGCCTAATTAATATTCATGAATAAATTAGTGAACATGTATAGAAAGGCCACCTGTCTATAAAGGCCAAAATTTCAAAGTCCCTTGGGTGGCCGCTATAGACAGGTTTGACTCTAGGTCTAGTGCATGTGCTGCACAATCTGTCTCTAAGTTGAAGATTTTACCAGAGCTTTGCTTGAGCCGCGTTTAACACAGTGAGACTTACAAGAAAATAATCCCCACCGGTATTGTTTAGAAGCATATTACTATAAAATATTTTTGCTGGAAGCAATTTTTGCTGAAAAGATATTTTGGGTGATTTGTATAGAATTTATTTACACGTTGAATGTAAAATATAGAAAAAAAGATATATTCGGGGGATTTTATTTTCGTTGAATCATTCCTTCAGCAAAAATAACAAAAATTTATTCCAAGTGAAAATAAAGTATTTTACAAAGTAAAGTAGTCTACCTGAGCCTTTAAGTTTTCATTGAGATAAACTTTGTTGCTATTCAGGTTGCTTTTGGGTCATTTAGATCTGATATATGAAAAAAGTGGTTTGTGTGTATATGTGTGTAAATGAATGAGTTAATTAATTTACCATATATTGAAGATAATATTTGGTAATCGTAGTCCTAAATAACTATTAAAAATAGCTAAATTAATTTATCAGGAGTTATTAAAGTACAATTTCAAGTTGAAATCTCATTGTGACCGCATGTATTTATTTCCTTCAGGGAGATGTTACAATATCACCAGAAACTCTGGGGAAAAAAAATCTAAAAAGTCCTGGTGCAACAATGAAGTCTGAAAAAAAGGGGATGAAACGGAAATCGAGTAGTGCTTCAGCTGAAAATATTGACCAAAGTCGAAAGTTGACGAATTTGAAAGACACTAAGAACAGAAAAAATAAAACTCCAAGGCAGGACAAAATGAAGGTGATACCTAGTAAGAAAAGTCCCCTAATAAAGACACCCGAGCGGGATGGTGAGGAGGACGATTCAATGGTGATTACCTTTCCAAAACTGGAGTCTTTGACTCCGAAAATCAGTACAGATCTCGCAGATCCAATGAGTTCTACTTCTAAATCAAAGAAAAGGAAAGCAAAAAAAAATGATAAGTCATTACCAGAAACACCTAAAGTCACACAAAAGAAGCAAAAAACTGCTCAGAAGAATGCAGTCAATGAGACTAAAGAGAAAACCAGGAAACAAATTGAGTTGAGTTCTATTATACCTGGAAACGTCACGGTAGAAGAGGGCACGCCAGATAACATACTTGAGAGTCGTCTTGGTAACCAACAGAAAGAAAGCAATACAATGGGGACATTGACAGAGGAAAATAAAATTCCAAACAGAAAAAATGGAAAGAGACAGCTGACAACAGAGGAGAATGTGCAAGATAAAACTGCATTATCTGTCAAGAAACAAAAACTTGGTATGTAATTTGTTGGCTTACTCTGTTCAACATTCACTATTATCCTTGTATTATGTACAACAAACTATTGGGGGGGGGGGGTCTACAAAAAAGGTATTTTTTAATCCTTTTGATGCCAAATTTTGGTCACTATCATATGATGTATGTGTGGGTGTTCTGTAATTGTTGAATTTTGCAGAGGGTACTGTAAAACATATTGAAAAAGCGACATGCAATTTTAGCGAATTGTGGTAAAATGACGTAATAGCTAAATGTCGATTTAGCGAATCTCTCTTGTAGTTGTTGATTTTCTGTTTTCAAAATACTTGTCTGCCACGCACCAAAACAAATGCGCAGTTATCACCTCCATAAAAACAAAGAAAAATTGTCAAGTGTAATTAGATTCTGTTCGCAATGATAAAAAACTGATTCAACAGGGATTTGAAAAAGCAGGCATCATTGCCGGCTGCGTTACATTCAGAACATTGACCTTTTATATTGGGACTCAAAAATTACTAAGTACTACTAATTTCCGTAATAATATATCAGTATCACTTCATTTATTTATTTTCATTGAAATAATGACCACAATGAATATGTTTTTTTATTCTTCGTGTATCTATCATGTCGGTACGCTTTTTTGTGTTGTTTACAAAGTGTGTGTGGCGAAAAAAGACATTGTTTGGTGGCCATTTTGAATTTATAATAAAGTCATTAGTGACATCTTGAATTAGCGAAACAGTTCTTTCACTAAAAAGACGTGCTTGCGAAAAAGACATGTTTTACACTACTGTAGAATACTTTATTTTCGCTTGGAATTTATTTTCGCTATTTTCGCTGAAGGGATGATTCCGTGAAAATAAAATCCAGCGAATATACTTTTTTTCCTATATTTCCCATTAAACACATCAAAAATCAGTGAAAATAAATTCCGTACAAAATGCCCAAAAAGCCTTTTCAGCGAAAATTAATTCCAGCGAAAATAAAGTATTCCACAGTATTTAATTTGGGGAGCGGGGTTAAGGTGATACTGATTTGCACCACTGTTGTATTATCAGTAAAATAGCTGGAATTATCTCAGTACTGCAGGTCACAAAGACTAGAACAAGTTCATTAACCTTGATACATTTTTGTGTCAATTCTTGTTTATAGACACAAAGTACAGAGTATTCTGCGGAAATTTACCGCCTGGTACAACAGAGGAGATCTTGGAATTCTTCTTCGGAGAATGTAATATCTACCCACAGTTCAGTCATTATGACTCAAGAGGGCAGAGACAACATAATGCTCGTTGGAGGAGAAAGATACACGGGTAAGAGTACTGGCAGCGCCCTCTAGTGTTGGAACTGGTAAATGAAATAACTGGGTGAATGAGATCATATCTGCATTTAGAATTTTAAAGCAAATTCCATCATTTAGAATTGAACAAATTGTTTTCACGCTGGGAGATTATTTTATTATAATCTATTAGCAATAATAAAAAAACAGAGAAAATGATATGTTTATATTGCACAGTTAAATAAAAACTAAAACATGACCTTTTTAGATATAAAAATAAACATTAGATATGATTGGAAATCTTAAATCTTAAAAAATAAAACATATTAGTGGTATACAATGCATACAAATATTGGTTTACCTGAACTTTTATTAAAAATGTGCTTCTAATAGAGAAAATATGGTATTTGAAATTTACAATATAATAATCTTTCGATCAGCTCATCAAAAGTTATCTTGAATCCAAAATAGTTTTTTCTGTTTTCATGTATTTTTCTATTTTTTGTATAACTTTGGATCAGATGTTAGTAATTTCTTATTCCCTATAAGCCTTAGAAAAATTATTTGAAAATTAATGTACTGGACCGCGTTAGCATCCATGTTCGGTCAAACACCCACCCCCATTTTTGTGCTATTTTTAAATTTGGGATCACATTCTGCAAAGCACCCATCCCTTCAAAATGCCACTGATTTAAAATATGGTATTTGATCATTGCTTAACGAATACTGGTAATCTATTTTTTATTATACAGCGTGGATATCGACATCTAGAATATGTTGAGAATGTGTTAACCATGAATAAACTATGCTTCGATAATGACCTGTTAATAAAAGTGATATGTGGTAAATGTTTCATGCCATATTCAGTTTACCTATACCTATTTTTGAAAAAAACATTTCGTTTATCAGCCGAAATCAATTCCAAAAGATCGTACTCCGACAGCGACAATTCACTTTCGCATTGCGTTACCAGAAAGTTTTCGGGAATTTCTGAAGAATTGTGTTGGTACAACACAGCATTCTGATTTGTTGATAACAGAATTGACCAATTAGGTCAAAATGCGCTACTGCAGGTCAAATCATGCAAATACATCATAGTGGAAAGCGCTTTTCATCAAGAGTTTGCGTAAGATCCAACAAATTCATCAGAGGAGATAATGATGAAGATTTTGACTTTGACACAACAGACTCTTAATATTTTTAATCTCGTAAATTTGGGTGGTACGTAATTAATATTGTAAGAAAGTGTGCATATTTTTGTGATCGTTTCTGCTTCTTCATTGTAAAAGTCGATGACAACGCAACTAATTTTTTCTCAAAGACATAATATCCCCCTCAATGTGTCTCACATGATTAATTATCATGTGCACCCTTTTCCGAAGGGGATGCTGGGGTAAACGCCCACCCCTAAAAAAAAAATCATGATTTTCGGAGTTGAGGACCTTGGGTGCTAACGCGATACAGTACGGTATGTGGCTTTAAAATTTGTGAATGATGACAAAGGTTGACTTTTGTCATCGTTTTGTTGATTCTGGACCAAATAATACCATATAATACTTTGCCAAAATTAATTTTGTGATTCTGAATGAGCATATCCATGGTAATATCACATGGTATGTATTTATGTTGGAAAAATTGATTTTTGTTTGAAATATTCATTTTCCAGCTGTTTTGGTGTTGCTTGCGTATTAATGGAATAAACATTTTACCTTGTGTTTATTTGATACCCACACAGACAGTGCATAGCTACTTACAAGACTGTGCATGATTACTCAACCCAAACACCTAACAGACCAATCAGAGAGCAGCTTGTTTGTTGGCAGGTTTTTTTCGACCTATCAAATTCTGCCTTACATGTATATATGCTTTGACTTAACTGCCCAATGAGGTGATTTGGCTCACCATTATTATAATTGAAAATATGTTACAAATATGTTACCTTGTTTTAAATTTGTTTATTTTTTTAAGATCTGTCATCTTGACTTGCGATACTTTGAAAGAAGCTGAAGAGTTGATAAAGCTGAATGGAACATTGATGCCATCACCGTTGAATGGCCAATTAGAAGTCCCGTTAACAATCTATCATAAACCAGATACTGTATTTGGTAGGGCTTCTCTCATTAGTTTTTCTCTCATCTGTCTTACAACCTCCCCAATGGGATACACAATCTAAGGATGTCCATATGAAATATAAAAACAGGGGCATGCATTGTGTAGTATCAGGTCTGTGCATCTGTCCATATCAAACTTGTCTGCATTTAATTTTAGCTCTTGTTGATAGTTAAAATGTGCTTATGTATCTGTCTGTTCTTCCGTCTACTTTCTGTTTGTCCGTCCGTCTGTCCTTCTGTATGTCTTTCTGTGAACATGCATTCATTTTCCAGAATGTATGTGGCTACTACAAATTCTTGATGTTTGCTATCTGTCTGTCCTTCCATCCATCCATCCTTCTGTTTGTTTGTCTGTCCTTCCGTCCGTCCGTCTTTCTGTGGACATGCATTCTTTTTCAAAGATGTATGTGGTTTTTTGTTAAATGAAATACTCCATCGAATAAATGACAAAAAGCAAATAAAACTCTTGTGTTTATGATTTAGAATCCATGGTAACAATTATTTTACAACTTCTTTATTGCATTAAATACTTGGTATCCATTTTACATATAAAAAATGGCAAATTGCAGTTAAAAAAACAAGTTTTGAATATTTTTTCTTTCAAATTTACAACAGTCAATCATACATGTAGAAATGTGAAGATTTGTAATATTCCCAAAAGTGTATTACCATGAGCATGATTGAACTTAAAAATGAGTATTTCTAAAAAGAAACATTAGATCTCTATTTATTCATTTAGGTATTTGTAATTTGTGTTAATTTATTCAATTGTTTGAATGTTTTTTTTATCTAGACGATTGCAAGATGTTTATTGGTAAACTTGGAGCAAAAGTGAACGAAAAAGATATCACTATGTTCTTTGAAAGTCATGATATTCATCCAGAAAAAGTTTTGGTTATTAAAAATGATATGCATGTTACAAAGAGAAAAAAAAAGTACCGGTAAGTCTATATTATGAGGTTATTACGAGGATACCGTAAATTATGCACAAAGACAGTACAGAGGGAGTATCGACCGAAGGGCATTCATGTGGGGTCCGGTCAAATGGAATTTGCGTTCCTTAATATGGTAGCATGAAAATACCCAGTGCAGTACCGCAAAATTACTTATGACGTTACAGTGATAGATGTATAATAAGTACTGTTATTTCCTAATATTTTGCTTTGTTCAGCCGGGTTAAAATACCGGGGTAAGAGTCAGTTACCGATTCGATAGTTAAAGTCAGTCTAGGAGACCAAGTATAGTACTATTGACGTATCATTTCATGTATTTATGTACAGATTTGGATTTGTTTGGCTAGCGAACTGTGAAGACGTTGAGAAAGCTGTCAAATTAAGTGGCTCAGAAATCAGAAAGAAGCCAGTTCTAATAGATGTTGCCCGCAACAGAGACAAGAAGATTAAGACGAATTAATGGACAAACATAATTATGTATAATAAATTGGTCAAAATAAAAATTTGTCTTGAAAAACTTCTTGATTTTATGAAACTGAAGAATGTTGTATGGAAGAATGAATTGAATTTCATTTGTCATATATATGTTTTGTCATGAATTTCTAACTCTTGTAAAAGCATTCTCGCTGTGTTGTTATTTTGCTTCTTTCTCTGATAAGTTAAGGTACAGATGCAGGTTCATGGGCAGGTTCATAGATAGTGTTAAAATTTTGAAGCTTTGTTAATGTTGGGACATACTCTTAAAATTATTTTAAATTATAGGGAACCAAGGCATGTGTATGTGGGTAAAAATCCTGAAAGTTTGTTTGCGTTGCTCTTTGATGTTGTATGCAAATGAGATGCTGGCCTGGGTTACAGAATAGCAGTGTCCGACTTCCTGTCCTGGCTGCCTGTTTACTTACCACAAGTGCAATCAACTAGCATGCAAGCAGAATGAAACAAAACATACAGTTGTAAATGATAAGTAAACTTTTCATGTAGGAGGAAGCTCTGATAGGGCGATTTTTATTTTTGTGCAAAACATGGCCACAATTTCTTTGGTTTTCTTGGTGCATAAATTTCAAGCTTTTTCGCTTTGTCGGCAAAAACTAAAAAAAAATTTCCACACATTCAGGCATTTTAACATTAAAGTAAACATTTTTTGTTTCGCTGTAACGATCGCCATGCTGATAGAATGCGATGCAATGGACAAACAACACTGCCGTTGCTTTCATCGATAACTAACTTTTCAGTGTCAAAATACACAGAACGTAAAATGCTTGGTTAATCAAAATTAAAAAAATACCCCAGAAATTACAAAAAAATCGGCAACGAGGTGCTGTTTTTAAAATACTGTAGTAAAATCCTGCACTCTGCGATGCCATCTTGGTTACCTTAATCGATACTGCATACTGTAGACCGAATCAGATTTTCTATTTCCATAAAAATGTTGTTTGCAGGACACACAACAATATTCATTTGTGTTGAAGGAAAAATCAAAGCCAAAGGGATTGTTATTGTATGTATTAAAACAACCAGTGCACAGAAAATGTCATTGGTATTAAAAATTGTCATTGTTTATCGTACGAATACTCGGATGGGTGCTACATGAACAGTGTTCTTTTGTCATTATATATCATAGTGAAATGTATTTATTAACATACAGTATCAAACTACTTCATCGAGCAAATACTCTGATGTGAGCTGGAAGAAGGCGTTTTGAGTCCGTATTAAATCATAGTTTTTCGTGTATATTGCATCTTTAAATACCAGTAGATTTCAATGCATATACAAATCAATGTAAACATAACCACCAAATCAAAGTAAACATAACCCCAAAATCAGGGTTTTTTCTAGAAAAAAACTGCAAAAGCGCCACTAAGTGGGGGAGATAGGGCTCGCCCAACCAGGGTGTGGAGTTTTTGATTCTTCTAAGTTAAAATGAAACATTCTATGGCTACCTTGGGGCAAAAATTGCTATCAGACATATCACAGTTGACTGTGGTCCCTGGTCAATCAGAATTTTATGGTTGCCAGAGGATCTGCTTCCAGGGTCTGCTTCCCTGTTCCCTTGTTTAAAAAAATCCCTGCCAAAATCAATGTAAATATAACCCCTAAATCAATGTAAACATAACCCCTAAATTAATGTAAACATAACCCCTAAATTAATGTAAACATGACCCCTAAATTAATGTAAACATGACCCCTAAATTAATGTAAACATAACCCCTAAATCAATGTAAACATAACCCCTAAATTAATGTAAACATGACCCCTAAATTAATGTAAACATAATCCCTAAATTAATGTAAACATAACCCCTAAATTAATGTAAACATAACCCCTAAATCAATGTAATCATAACCCCTAAATTAATGTAAATATAACACCTAAATTAATGTAAATATAACCCCTAAATTAATGTAAACATGACCCCTAAATTAATGTGAACATAACCCCAAATCAATGTAAACATTACCTCCAAATCAATGTAAACATAGCCCCTAATTCAGTGTAAACGTATCCCCTAAATTAATGTAAACATAACCCCTAAATCAATGTAAACATAACCCCCTAAATCAATGTAAACACAACCCCAAATCAATGTAAACATAACCCTCAAATCAATGTAAGCATAGCCCCTAAATCAATGTAAACATAACCCCAAGTCAATGTAAACATAACAACGAATAGTGTCAATCTGCTGGACAACTGAATATTTAATTTTCTGATGGAATTTGTCATGAATCTACAGGATTAATGGCTCCTGTGTACTCTGTATATAGGAATTGTGAAGAACATATTCAAGGCCTGTAGATCTGAGTGCACCCAATTTTAATGCCAAATTCTTAAAAATGTTTTGATTGATTGAAATGATGTAGAAAATATTTCTATTATTTTGAAGGCAACAACGGTAGGTATGGCCTCTTTGTATTGCATTGCATGCGCTGACTATTTAACATTAAACTCTTGTCTGAGTTTTCTCATGATTTTGAACCTTGAATTTGTAGAATAATACGATGGTGAAGGGGGGGGGTCCCTTACAATAGAATAGATCAAAAAAAGAGACTTGGTGAATGAATATTTTTGGAGAAAAAACAACAATACTTTATTGAAAACCCAAACTGATTTGTATTTTAAAAACGTACATTAAATTGAAGATTCTACGTCATAATTTGAATTCAATTTTGAAAGTACAGAGTTGAACTCCCAAACTAATTTGAATTTCAAAACATCAAATTGAAATTCCACCACATGAATTGAATTAACAAATTTTGAAAGTGCAGAATTGAAAAACCAAACTTTTGAATTTCAAAACATGCATCAAATTGAAGATTCTACCTCGTAATTTGAATTCAATTTTAAAAGTACACAGTTGAACTTCCAAACTAATTTGAATTTCAAAACATTCATTGATTGGAATTCCACAGCGTAATTTGAATTCAACAAATTTTGAAAGTAAATATTGAAAAACCAAACTGATTTGAATTTCACCTCATAATTCAATTATGAAATTACAGAATTGAACTTCTAATATAATTTGAATTGCAAAACGTGCATAAATTTAAGTTCGTAATTCGGATTCAGTAAATTTTGAAAGTACTAAATTGAAAAACCAAACTGATTTGAATTTCGAAACATACATTAAATTGAAGATTCCATCTCATATTTTGAACTTGATACAATACTGAAAGTGGCACTACAGTTTTGTTTGGGTAGACCTTCATTGGCAGTTTAATCCAAATTCAAACTGTGCACCACTGAGCATGTTACTGTATATATATGCAATGCATTGTGGGAGTGAACTTCCATTGTATTTAATGAAAAACTATTATTGTACTGAAAACTGTCTACTAAATGTAAATATTTTGAAATCTTTTAGAAATAATCCGATTCAGATAAAATTTTGAAGGTATAGAAAGTGACACTGCTACAGGTATAAAAAAAGTTTTGTTTTGATATGCCGCTGGGGCAGTTTCAGCCAAATTCGTTAAAATTTTGCACCACTGAGCATACTTACTGCACATATATGCAATGCATTATGGGAGAGAAATTCCCAGTATAATAAATGAAAAACTATTATTGTACTGAAAACTGAATCCACTAAATATAAATATTTTGAAATCTTTTAACAAAATTCAGATTAAATTTTGAAGGTACACTACTATGCAGTTTTGTTTGGATAGACCTCTCAGGCAGTTTGAGGCAAATTAATTTTCTCCTACTGAGCATTATCGGAGAGAAGTTCCCATTATATACAATATGAGGTTATTACAAGGATATCTCAAAGTATGCACGAAGACAGTACAGTTGGAGTATTGACTGAGGCGCAGCGGAGATCGATGCGCGGCGTACTGTCTGAGTGCATACTTTGAGGTATCCTCCTAATAATCTTATTATACATGTTTTGCCTTCCAAGGATACACCATGTGAATGCCAAAATCAAAAATGTTTAGAACAGAATCAGCGAAATTCTTTGTGTGGACTCCGGTCAAACTCTGGTGGCAGCCATGTTTGTTTTTATTATCAGAGAACGCTTACGCGCGTAATCATTCCATATTTGGAATCCGTATTTCCTAATATGGTAGGATGAAAATATGCCATAAAATACCGCAAAATTGCCCTGTCTCATCTTTAAGTTTGCGTAATTTAATGTGGTTTTCCCAATGCAGCCAGAAACCAGTTTATGTTGTTTGACCAGAATGTTATATCATTTGACACTCTGTCTGAAACCCCTAATTCTTAATGCATGTGTAGGGTAATCCATATTTACGTTTCCGTCTGAAATAAAACACGTGCCATGATCAGCACTGACTTATGATTTGCCATGACAACGATGTATTGCCCATACTTATTGCACATGTGCAGTCATCGTCTTGTCGCGTCATTTTTGATATTGGTCACACTGATATATACAATATGTGTAAAATACAATGCTTGCTCCATGAGATTTTAAAATTCACTGTGTGCTGGCCACCACCCCTTTCGAAACAACATTGCACGTGCAGTGATTTGTTTATAACCTCCTGAAAGTCGCATATCCTGGGACTTTCTGGGTGTTGCCTTCGTTTAACAGCAATAATTTCCAATAAAACATAGCTCAATTTTTGTCATGTTTAACTGTTTATGAGCTTAAATAACAAATATGTGCATTTTGTTAGTGAGTTTGTTCCCAAGGATGTGTGACCTTTTTGGAGTCGTGCAAACGGTCGATTACGCGTGTGCGAGATGTGGGTCTTATATGAACAAGGATGGCGATTGTGATTGTTGCACAGATGTCACATATCAGTCAAACGAAAACTGGGCAGGCTCGTGGCTCCTCGCATCTCCCAATGGGATAATCAATGCAAATTTATCAACGCAAAAATCTTACATGCGCGGCGCGACGATCACTGCCCTTTAAGATAATTGTTATAAATTCAAATCACCAACTAAAATAATAAAATCGTGCTACATACTTCACAAATATGAGATAAATTTTTAAAATCTTGTGATCTTAAAATATTAATGGCTATTATTGATATCAAATTTTATGCAAATGCAGGTTAGTTAATTAGTAATATACAAAAAGTTTATATTATTTATGCAAATTAAGTTGAATAGTTTTGCAATTATGAAAAATATTTAATAGTTATAAGATAAACAGTTATGCAAATAATAATGGGAATAACAGAAATAGATATGCACTAATAAATATGAGAATAACAAAATATATCATCATTTTTCTATTGTTTTTATCTGTGACATCTTTTCTGCCATTGCGACGACTCTGCTGTAAGTATTACAACTTGAGTATAAGAAATGTATGCAAAAAATTACTAGTTATGAAATTAGGAGTACTTATGAATAATGACTAATTATGCAAATAGCATGAATATCTATGCAAATAATGAATAATGATGCCAATAATAAGAATAATCATTTGAACAAATGTGAAATGTGCGTTTTCTGTTAATTTATCTGCGATATTTTTTGACCGATTGAGACAACTTTGCAGTATTTATTTCAACTTAAGTATATGAAATGTATGTAAGTTTTATTAACTCAAAATTCGGAGATACAGTCATGTACGTCACTTCCTGCCGAACCACGATTCATATTTGCTCAAATCAATGTTATCAATGTCATTAACATTGTTACTGGCCTGAATGCCTAGCACTATATTAACTATTAATATTTCCAATGAAAATATAACAAAACAAAAACGATCAAAAGTTTTTGCCACATGTTTCCAATCACGGGATACACGTGATTTGTGTGCTTCAGCTTTCATTTGCCTGTGCATCATGTCTCTGATGTCGTTAACCGCGTTTTCTATGTCTAAAACGGTGGCGCTTGACTCTATGTCTGAAGCCTGTGTTGCCTTTGATTTTCTCAGTACCATGTTCTCGTTGCTATCATCGTTTTGAATTACCGTTACAATACTGCCGGACCGATGTGAAGTGTGCATGTTATCCACGAAACAGATCTTGCGCAATAAATGTGGTACCTAAACATGAAGACATATAATATTCATTTTTTTAGATATGTGCGCAATCTTTATTTCAACAAGATGAACAATACCAAGTAAAATGTTGATGATGATGAGTGGGCATAACAGGAAACTATTTTGAATGTTCTAAAATTGTGTACATTACACACTACACACATCATACACAGATTACAGACGGACGACGGACAGACATACTTGCATAAAGGCATATCTCACCTCTCGTTTGCCGCTTGAATCCATATGAGTCAAGATAAGTGAGATGATATTTGCCAGTGTCCCCAACGATAGAAATAACAACATAGTTATGTAGTAATGGGCTAAAAAGAATAAAAAACAAGTTGTATTGTAATACATATATATGACACAGACGTGTGAGTCATGATTTTTCTTGTGCTCGTACTATGTATTTTAAATTTTATTTTATTTTAAAATTTGTCAAAATAGGAAGTTTTTTAGGTAATGAAGCGCTATTTTGTTAATAAAAATAAAATTGTAATATGTAATGGAATCATTGATAAAAATATGTAAATCTTGCAAAACTGAATTTGTTTGATATTGTTCATTATTTTTATTTTTCACTCATTGTCCTTTCAATATAAAGTACATTTCATGCAAAAATAAATAAAACAACACCAATATAATTTGAAAAGAAGTTGAAAGAAGTATATGAAAAAAAAACTACAATACATATAACTGTCACTGTCAATCTTGAAAGTGAAAAAAAAACTTACTGAGCATGATAGGAGAGTCTGAGGTTGCAGGGAGAATTTTAATAATAGACTGTAAGTATACAACGCCGGTTAAAAAGAGAGTGACACCCATGCTGATCTTTTGAACGCCGTACTGGTATGGTATAATGAAACTGAGTAACATCAACACCGATATAAGAACGCACGGGAACATGTAACTTGTTATGTACATGCTGCTTTTACGGTCGATGACGATGGTAAGTTGTAGCAATGAGTACGCGCGTCCTGTAATAGACATAGAGAAACAGTTGTAAATAACCGAATTTTGATGGATGGTTTAAGAGCGGTGGTCTCCGCGCCACGCATGCACGAGATATGGGACTTGTATGAAAAAAGATGGTGACTTTGACTTTTGCGCAGAACAACGAGTACAAACTGAGATGTTATTATTAAGCTTTAACTATATAATTTCTTTGGTGATTGGAAGGTATCGAAGGAGTCATCGGCGGTAATTCGTGGTTGTTGCGCCCAGGTCAAAACACGTACGCGTGATTTCCATTAGAAGGGCGCATTGGATTGTGAGAAAATCAACGTCTAACAACAGAAATGTCGCGCATGCGCGGCGCGACGACCACCGTCCTTTAACCATCACATAAATGAACTTATACAGCACTTTCAATAGAAAATTCACAACCCCCGGGAAAAATTGTTAAATTATGAAAATATAATTTCTTTCACACTTATTAGTCATGTTGTTTTCAAGTTTACAATTTTATCTCCCATATCATTAGTGAGTGGACTGTTTCAGTGTTGGTGATGATGAGAGAGATCACAGTTCCTCTATCTCTCTATGATAGAGGGATGTAGACAAATGCATAAAAACACTAGCCGTAATATCTATGCGTGTTATGTGAAGGTTTTTCAATCACACGTAACCGAACCATTCAGCAAAGTGAATGGTGACGTTGCAAACTAGCCAGGCAATTAGCTCACTGAATGACTGACCAGAGGTATTCAGAGATGTTGCGCCCTCACCGACGAACTTTGAGTAACTGAGCGGCGTGTGATAGCATTGTATTGTATTTCATTCATCACGACGCATGCGCATATCATAATTTCACGTATCTACGTATAGTTAGCAGGCGCGTTTACCGTCCTTTCCAGAATGCGTGATTGATCGCACTTGGCTGTTCTGCAGTGTCCACTCCCCGATAGGTTTGAATTCAGACGAGTTTAAACGGTCGTGTCTAGATACGATGCTCAATTGATTGACGTCGTATATCCAGGAACCGAACTGTAAATTACAGACCTGGCAATAAAAATACGCATGTCACGTGATGAGAAGAGGCAATCAAATCTACTCTGGGAGGAAATTAAATGCTGATACAAAAAATATACAATACTTTGTGCATATTAATCAGATGCCAATTTTATCGTTCTGATCTTGAAATGCCATACATGTTTTTCGTTTCTTCTATGGGTATAAGAGCCCCCGTTATAAAAAGCGTATCGAACATGACTGTGAAACAAAAAGCGAATTATTTAGGAAATTTTAAATTCTACCAGTCCTCCTTCATCATTGGCACCAGCCATGCATCACATATTGCTTGGTTGCTATGGCAATGACAGATGTTAACATTTATACTGTTTTAGAAAATCTAATAATAACCGTCATATACATGTAATACAATTACTTACCTGGGAGTCGATAGGAAAGTACCGTACGTCGACACGGCACGCCGTCTCTGTATACAGTGGACGCCACGCCATAGTAACTCTCCCGTCCGACTCGACAGAAACAAATACATTAGCAGCGTCATTGTCTACACTGTCGTCAACGCTACGTGATAGAAATAACACAGAAAATGAGTGAACAGAGAGATAAATAAAATAAAATAACAATTCTACTTCATACTGCATGTTTAGTAATGGTTCGCTTTTCGACGGACCGGGTGATATTATATATTACGGAACTTGACAAAATACTACGAGTTGCGCCAACTACTGTCAATGACTGTAGTGAATGTGTGACCGTCGCTTGAGGGCGCAATTTATTGATGATGATACGTACTCGTTGTATTGCTTTATATCAGGGATCCATATTTCACTGCTTGGTAAAACGATTCTTTCAACATTTCCATACAAAGATGAATCCCACGTCAAATACTCATCTTTCCAGAACTGTGGGAGATACGAAAATAAAAATAATCAATTTCTTTGATAGAGAACGGATGAAACACAACCATAGTTTGCAGGAAAGGCATTGTCCCACTCGTGAATAACCAGACTTCAATTTCTTCAGCGGTATTTGTTATCATACCACGGACGCTCGCTAGACGCACGAGACAAATTCACAGTTTAGCGTCGAAAAGTCCCAACTCTAGGATAAACTTGTTGTGCAATTTTTTACTTAGCATACATGAATCGACTTTTGTTGACAACACTTATCTTAAGGTAGCGAGAAGGGTTTTGTGACGTTTTTAAATAAAACATTCTCTGTCTGTTGTCTCGTTCAGAACAGTAATTTAGGTTATATATATCAAAAGACTAAGTATAGAGGTACAAGTTCGCACAAACTGGACAGTCATTGTTTACATAATTATCACGTGACATCAAAAATGGCGAACCTTGTAAAAATGACTAAGTACGCGATTGCGAGAGCACACTGCGGAATTTCCTGGTGAAATTTACGTCATGCATTGTCCGTAATCAAGCCCATTGAAATGCGTCTCCGATAATCAAAAGAGCTATTATTCCGATTTCTATTCAGGTTTGTTTTTTTGTCCTTAAATTATTTCATACTTGGCACCTTTAACAGACTATTATTCTGTGACAAAGCATTTTCTTTAAAAACCCAGACATATTTCGCACCATCATTATCTTTTGAACGATGACTGCGAGTTTCAATGTCCTAGTCCGAACGCACTTGATTTGGCGGCGGTCCCAATGAGTCGTACTCGATCAAAACTTCAACTCGAGAAAAACGCGAAAAACAGTTTTGGTTAATAAAACACTGTAGATTTGCTGCATTATTATAAATATACACTAAAAATGGCCAAACATATTATCCACTGATATCATAGAACTCATAAAGAGTGTCAGATAATGAATAATTTCAAGCTCGAGCGTGAAAAATGAAGAAAACTGCTGGCATTTGAGTCCGTACTCAGGAACGTTCGGGTTTTCCATTGTTATGCAAACGAACAACGAAGGATAATCCTCTGACAAACATTACTGTCCCACTGTACATGCTGACAGTTTACAAACAAGCTAATCCTTCAAGTGTCTCTGATAAGACATCTAATAAAACGGTTTTCATGGTGAAACAAAATGGCCGATGTTTGAAAAAAATTGCTGTGTCAGAGCGCGACACTGAGTGGCAGATTTTTCTTTGCCTCGTCTGTCGACGCTTTCTTTCTTTTCTTCGCCATTGCGTTAGAAAAAAAATGTATTAGTAAAATAGAATATTGACTTGGAAAATAAAACGATTTAAAAGAAAGTTGTGCAAAGTTACAGTACTCCTTTCGCACAACCTCCCGCCCGCTTCCGCTTTCCAATCACCTTTTTCTCTCGCTTTTGCGACCGCTTGTTGAATTCGACCAGACAATTTCCGCTTCATTTTCGACCGCGCAAACCCTGAAATATCACCGCCCACCTGCTCGCTCGCGCGCATTTAAAATTCGGACTAACAGAATAATTTCCGAGGTTCACATTGTCTTATAATTGTCTTTCTGTTTTTTATAGATGTTGAACAGCTGACAAAAGTTCAAATACTTTTTGTTTTAACTATCTATAATTATATGCACGCAACCTGACCCTTTGACCTCGATTTGGCCTGGACTGAATATTTTATTTTAAACAATATTCTGACGTGAAATACAAAATGTATTTCAACACAAGTACGACATGGTTGTCTGAGGTTTCTTTCCTGATTGTTGAGTCTTCGCAATGTGTTTTGTATAACTATTGTTGTTTCCCCCCGATGCTAAAGGACCGTAAATCTAAATGGCAGTTACATGCATGGGCTGAGTGAAAGAAAATATTTCTAAGCCTAAAATAAAACCTAATATTACACCTCTTTGTGTATTTGTTAATTTTACATATGTTTGTCATGACAATATGTTTGTAAATATCTAGAAAAATCTCGTCTTTCGTTGATAATTTCGATTGTTTGTTTGGAATGGCGATCCCCGTTGGTTTCTCCATACTCAGGCTGAGTTTAGGAAGAGCGTCGATCAACACCGTGACAATCAGCCGAGAGAATACAAACATTGACCGTAATTCATGGGGATCATGTCCGTAATTTGTGGGCTGAAACCCCAAATAATTAAACAAGTATTATTATTTTAATATATATTTTATTTTACATCGCAAAACTAAACCATGCAAAAACAGAGCTAGAGTTGTTCGCGGTGAAACAACCGCATTGAAGACAATGCAACTTCAACTAGCCATTTCTTACATTGAAATAAAAAAAATAAAAATTCGAAGAGCATCGGGGAAAATATTAATAATCATCCTTATCAATCGCTTGCTTTATTTTATTCGAATCTATGAAATTCACGATTTTTTTTTACATTTGTTGGCAACTTCCGCGCTAAAAAAGTTATGGCTATAACTAAATTTGACACGTTTTTCTTTTAAGCCCAATAAATTATTCATACATGTCAAGCTCTGTTCGATTCTTTCAGGGCATATGGCCGTTTTTAGTCGAAAATATTTGTTGTGGGAACACTGTTATGGTACGTATACGGTATAGACCGAACTCGTTCAATGATCGTGACTTAATTTTAAAAATTCAATGTCAAATTTTACCAGACGTGGATCGATGTGGATTCGGTATCGTAATTTTTGGAATTAATCACTAACATTTCCTCGTTTCTCTGCTCTCTCAAAAGGAGTTACCTAGGCTTTTTTCACGTAACTGTCTCATTAAAAAAAAAATATTACATCTAGAACAAGTACCCAAAACACGTAACAAGAGGTCCCAGTTCAGTTGCTTTCACGATACAAGTGTAATACAACTATTAGATTTGAAGTGTCGTTCAGAATGTAATAATAGTTAATACTAGTTGTATGTTCACACTTTACTATCAAAACCACCATTTCGACCACCCATGTGCCAGTGATCAGTATTTGGGCGAGCGGTCAATGTTTTCAATGAGCGAGCGAAAACAAAACGCGATTAAAATGCGGTCGGTTTCCGGTCGGACAAGACCGCGTGGTCGGAAATTAAGCGATAAGCGGTCGATGTAAAAGCGGAAGGTTGGGCGAAATGAGTACTGTATGACCATGTTTCTCGGTCGAAGTCTCGACTGACAATAATGCTGACAATGGACGTTAGATAAACACGCATTGTTTGCAACTGGAAGCTTATCACCCGTTATATCAGAATCGTCAACAGCAGAGTATACAGATAAGATGTTATCATTTAAACCCTTTCAAAGATAAACATTATGCAAATATCCACGAAACGCCAGTTGTAGTCTTTTCTGCTAGTGTTTTAAAACACTAATTTGAGCAACGTTATTTCGCAATTTCGATCTTTTGTAAACCCGGGGTGATGTATCAAGGTCTAAAGTAACCGTTTTATCAATTTGTGAAAAATCAAGAAAAAAGTGAAAATTTCCCTTCTCGCTACCTTAAGATACCGAAAATTGAATCACAGTATACATACGTATACGCTCGGTAATCTTCGGGTATTTACAATCAACCTCTGACCCGGATGTAGTGGGGAATACCGTACTTATTACATTCGGTATTACTTAAAGTACACATGAAAGGCTGTTAACAAATACATCCGATAATATCACTTTAAGCACTGTTTGCGTCATGAGAGAATTCTTCATTATGCAAAAATCCCGGAATGACAATCAAGTGAACAATGTGTATAGATCATAAAGTAAATCTAAATCTCCCACACGGCCCTAAAGGTCAACCACCTACCTGACTGATGTACACCAACATATTGATGACCTGATTCTTGTTTTCCTACATAGCAAAACGTTGAGAGAGAAAACAAGGTCATTAAATGCCTTCGTTCGTTCGTTCGTCCGGCCGGCCGACCGGCTGGCCGGCCATCCATCGTTCTATCCTTTGTTCCTTCATTCATTCATTCATTCTTTCATTCATTGTTCGCTGCTAAAACGATGGCTTTTTATTTTTTATCATATATTGTTTCGATACAAATATTAAACAAAATGCTCAACAATACTCAAAAGTAATAATTTTTTCACTTTAGTTATTAGTATGGTGCCAGTGCATTGACTGTATCATTCTGAAGTGAGGCGTGTTTCCAGGTTTATTCCGCTTGAAAATCAATAAATATAAATCTGTTCTAAATTGCATGATTATTATTACTCAGTACAATTATTAAATCTCATAAAACCAATTAAAATCAGTGTATCGATATATATATTCATATGTTATCATTGTCTAACATATGCGTGTAGTAATTTATAGTGTTCGTTACCATGTCAACGACGTGTTTGATTGACACATCTAGTGAGACATCCACCACAGTGCTGTCACTTAGTACAGGTCGTCCACGTTTATTATAAGTGGATAAGATGTCTTCAATGATCTGTTTTTCGTGAGACAAAGAATTCACTGAAAAAAGAAAAAGAAAACATTTGTAAAATAGAAGGCATTCCAAAAGCACAAGCCTCTACCACGAATGCAAGTTTGTAGCTTTACTAATACCTATTTGTGTTACAAGTGAAAACGTTTTCTCGAAATTGTTGTTACCATGGCAACCAAATTCACGTCGTTCATACAATTTAATGGGTTCGTTTCTCCAATTTTTGAGTTGTTCTGCAGCCAGACAGATAGACAGACAAACAAACACCGGCAAAAACATATTCTTCTTAGTGGCAGTAATGAGTGTACTAACATGGCCTCGCCTGTAATAAGTGTACTAACATGGCCTCGCCTGGGGTCTATACCAAGAAGTCGATTGTTCTAGTATAATTATTGAAGAGAACAAGCAGTGAGTGAGGTAAAACTTAAAATAAAAATTAGAATAAAATAGAGTTAAAATAGAAATTATCCCCCAGTGGAGAAACGCACATGAAAGTGTCATCCATCGGGGTTACAAACCGTCAGTGCACCCATGCATCATTGTAACGACGTCTACAACAATCTAAGTGCCGTGGATGTTATGGCACCAGAGCACAATATGGCACCAGGGACAGAACATACGCTGGGGGGGGGGGGCTATATCAATGTGAGTCAAATCTGACGTAATGTGCGAGGTGAATTTAATTTTATGCTATATATTATATTTTATTTTTACTATGCAGTTTTATTATATTGTAATTGTTTCCATTATTCTTGGCAACACGTGAGTGACAAGCTATGCTCCACATATGGCTTAAAACATGTTTTAGACGGAGAATCTCAAATGTCCCCATGTGCCATAAATTGAATTTCTTTTGTTTTTATTTTTACTCAGTGCTCGGTGTTGTTTCGAAAACTGCCCTACTAGTACTACTACTACTAGTATGAGGATGATATTATTGTCAGGAAGGATTCTAAATAGAGTTGTATGTACAGGTGGAAAAAGAAAATTTAGTAAATAAATGACAATACATCTTCCGTTATTAAGGAAATAAAGGACGACACACTGACCGTTATTTAAGAAATAAAGGACGATGCACTGCCCATTATGTGGGAATAAAGGGCGATGCACTGCCCATTACTTGGAAAATAAAGGACGACGCACTGACCGTTATTTAAAAAAAAATAAGGACGATGTGCTGCCCATTATGTGGGAATAAAGGGCGATGCGCTGTCCATTATTGAGAGAATAATGGACGACGCGACGACATCATTTTTGGAATGAAAGACGACGCACTGTTCATTATTTCGGGAATAAAGAACAGCCCAGTAATTTAGGGAAACAACTACGATACATTATTTAGAAAAAAAAAGAGATTGACATGCTAACTATATTTGTGAATGATTGGAATAAACACACACCATGTCCAGATGATGTGTAACGATTGACAATACACGGTGGCCTGTTATTATTTAAAAATATTTTATAGTTATTGGTCTCGCCTGAGGCTGATATAAAGAATTGGCGTCCCCCATGTGGTTGTTATTGACCGAAGTCGAATGCTCAGCCCAATACAAATTCCTTATATTGCTAAAACAAGGATAAATAATTGTTTTATTGTCTCGAAAGAAAACAACGAGTCAGTAAACTAGATAAAACTGGGGCGAAGCGCAGAACCCAAATCAGCCCCAGTAGAGAAACGCATTGGAAAGTGTCATCCATCATTTTATCGTCTACAATAGTCTAAGTGTCCCGGATGTTATGGCACCAGAAACCAGTTATACACACAATTACGTCGAAGATCAGAAATACACTGGGGGAGGGACACTAACCATATTTATCAAACGATCATGTGACCACTTTTGACTATTGCATACTAGAGGGATAATATTAAATAATATATTTGGCTAAATATACTATTTTTGGGGTAACTCGTATTCATTCAGGTAGAAAATAACGTACATAAATGTCTTTTGAGTGGCCTGAGCCTTAAACCTCTTACAACATGCTTTAAGTCGATGCGCCTGATTGGCTACCCAATCTAACAGTCATACCAATATCACGACCGCTTTCGAAATTGTTTTCTTTTGGATTCCCAAGAGGGGGGCATGGCGTTATTGATCTATGTAACCATGGATACTCATCAGTAAACATTATAATAAAAGTATATATTGTTTTGACATTTGTCATGTTCTTGAGTTTAATCTTTCGAAGTTTTCCATTCAATTACGTTAATAATTAAATATAGTATCTATCTCAGATAATTAATAGCGTAATATCGTTAATTACAAAATTGCATTTGTGTCACTGTGTCCTCGGGCGACCGTGAGTCAATAGAATAGAATAGAATAGAATAGAATAGAATAGAATAGAATAGATGTTTTTTAAAGTCAATAACGCCTTTCATAGAAACAAAATGAACTAAAACTAAAACTAACGAAAACAAAAAAAAGCACATTTGAGTCATAATTATAAATTAAAGTGAATATATTTCGTCACAGTTGATCTATAAATTGGCAAATGCTTTGATCGATTGGTTATTTTTTATGTACCGATGTAATATTTCATTGTTGTTTTCATTATTCCCACTATTGCCATTGTTTCACTTTACAATGTAATATTCCCTGACTGAAGTAATTAGTTTTTTTATGCAATATATTTTAAATGTCTTTATATTCGGTTCTAGTTGTCACATCCATGATCGAGCGTAGCTTTTCTTTTTAATATCTTGGAGTACAAAGTCTGCAATGTTTTTAGGTGATCATAATAGTTATAGAAAAATACATTATACGATAGCTATTGCTAGAGCGAGTAGCCAAACAGCGAACGCGTTGCAACTGGTGATTTCTTGCGTTAATGCGAGACCAGCCATAATTTCACCCAGCAAACTTAAAAGCAATTGGTCTGAATATATATATTAATTTTTCATAGTTTGGAGTAGAGTTGTTTCAAGTCGCAATGAAGCAGGCGTGGTCCTGGCTTCTGTGTTGTCAGTGTCAACATATTATGTTGATCTTACCTAGTAAAACCGCCAGTGTATAGCAAACACCACGGGACATCGGTAAGCTGTTTCGGGCTACGCCCTCACAAACACACCTGTCGCGCTGTGCTTTCCTGCGCCTAATTGCTGATCGGTAAATTTTATTTATGATTGGTTCTCGTTTGAAGCCGTTTGGTTTAAAGTGTTATTTTCTCTAATTTAGTTTTATATTTTGAGGGATTTTTTATCATTGTTTAGGTATATTGTAAGAATCCTTCATGTATGCCTCGTTGACCATTGGCTTTGTTTTTCTTAGGCTCTTGTCATGTTATTAATTAGTCTGTTCATGATATTGTTGTTTTTAAGTTCAAATTTTTCGTCCACGTGACTGTTTTTTCTTGGTTACTTACTGGTGTTATTGTTGCCTTTTGGGAAATGTCTAATCCACGTTGTGTAATCAAGTGTTGGCTTTCCCTGGTTCTGACAATTTATTATTGACCAAAATCCTTTCACCTCCTGTTTTATTCTAGACAGGATATGTTGGTGGAGACAAACGCCATATATATCTGAAAGTATCAGTTACCTCGACAACCACTGTACTTTCCATGCTCAACATCAGTTTTTATCCGTTTGCTTATCTCCCAGCGTTGTTAAATTCAGACTACTGTATCTATTTGCCATCCTCATCTGTGGGTTATTTGTTGTTAAACAAACAACGACTTCTGTTCAATTATTTATATACGTATCATGTTTATATATAATTTAGTAAAGCAGGAATTGAATTGACTTTTAATAAACGAGACACTTGTTGTTACAACGCGGTGTCACGTATTTTTAATGATGAACACAATGCAGTCGTGTGTATATCGATATGTAACCATGGTGACTGCAATTGATGTTATTTTCCATCATCTGACAGATATATCGGAGTAACATGATAAAAAAAAATGATTCCATGCTTGAGTGAATAAGATATTATTGGTCATCAGGCTATTCCGTGTAATTAGTCGATTTAATTGAATGGAAGTAAGAGATGTCGACTGTTGTTAATTTCGCTTATACCTCCCACAGTGACCTGACGATCCTGTTATGACTGTCTGAGATAAGAAGAAAGACATTTTTACTGAAAAAAAATATTTATTTGTTTTCTACCTATGCGTATGCATCTCTCCTCGTGATTATTTACAGTGCGTTTGGGAATGTTAAAACAATATTGATATTTCCATGAACAATGTTGTTATATACCGTTTAAGTTATTCAATGCATCAAGAATTTGGACCTGATTAAGGGATGTACGACGACATTTCTTTGTCATTCCGTCGCCGCCCAAGTATTGACATCGATGCACATGTAACAATGGATGGAAACCATTAATAGGAAAACCTATATTTTCAAGTAAATATATTTTCTACAGATGCCGGACAATTAGAATACGTGTCTCAGTTTTTGACAAAATGAAAAGGTATTCAGACTTGTCTCCATGGAAACAAAATTGTATTTTTCTTATATACTCAATGATGGCGACCATTTTGATGAGTGGATATTATATACTGACCATTCCAATTATTTTGTGGGGGTGGGATGGTGGAACTACTGGACTGATTACTTGTTTCCTTGTACCAAATTTAAGCTGTATTTTCGACACGATGTTGCTACTACAATTTTACTTGCTCTTCTCTTAGTGTGTGAAATTTTTACCCGTAATATAAAAAAAAATACATTCTCCATAACCTACCATCTGGCCCGAGTTAAAGATTGAACCCTTAGATGGCTTTAGTATTTAAGGCATCTAGCATTAGTGCCAGTGGAACAAACAGTGGAGGTGATGACGGAAGAGGATAAAAGTAAATACAACTCTCGTGGCTTTCCCGCACTCAATGAGATCTCGACGGCCATATAACGTATATTCACAAATTTTAGTCCAGTTCTTTTTTATCATTGTCAACCAATAAGTGATTATACCCCGGGAACGTGAATAATATGTAATTTATACATTGTTCATAGCAATAAATGAGAACATGGTAAAATGGTATAAATAATATAAATTAATGGACATGAAAAGTCCAAAATACTTAATAATTTTTTTTTTCAACATTTGTTTTCATTGTTTATTTTATTAAACCGGATAGGATTAGTTTCAATAATTGTCCTCTAAATTGAAAAGATGGAACGTTTATATTCCGAACTGTTTTATTTAAATATGATACTAGATTTATGTTAGCAAAAAAGAAAAAGAAAAAAACAATCAGTTTTGAATTGACAACCTGATACATTTAAAATCGTTACTTAGCTAATTCAACTTGTTGGTATTAAAAACTACCACCAGTGTTGTCGTATCGTTTTCACTCATCTGTGAGAATGCTGTTATTCTGGTCCAATATCCAATTTTTTTTTAAATTAAAATTATGTTTTTGCTACACACTGTTATAATATCGGAGCATTCTGTTTGACGCATTGCCACAAAATAACAAAGTACACTAATATTAAGAATTCCATTTTGTAGATAAATAAGGAACAAAATGTGACAGTTTCAAAGAAAAACAAAGTTGTATTCCAGGAGCTATTTAAGTTCAAACTCCGGTGACAAACTGTAAATAGACAACAAATACAGTGGCCCCTCGCTAAGTCGCGGGTGTTGGGATCCAAGCAAAAACCGCGACTTATCGAGGGCCGCGACTTACCGAGGGACGTCGTGAAAGAGGGAGGTCGTGCATTGAAAAACATATAAAAAGCACATATAAACCCTCGGTTTAGTTAATTGATGTATCATCACATGTGTCAGGCAGTATTCGAATAAAATCATGATTATGTTTGCTGTAAACATTGCGTTGATTATTTTGTTTGGGTCTGATATTATGTGGGCCGCTTGCTGTTGCTTGCGACTTCGACGGCAACAGCTTCCAAAATAAACCAGTTTCATCGCAATTATAAACATGTTCGTCAAAATAACCACCTTCATAGATAATTTCTCTCAGTTTTTCGGGAAAAGTTCCGACAGCGTCAATGTTCCCAGATCGAGCTTCGTCTTGGATTGAGACTGCGTGTGTCGATAGCGTGTCTTCTTTGCCATAGCAAGAACCACCCTGAACTGGCCTTAAATTCAAAGTCGTCATATCTGAGTTGTATGCTTTGCATTGGGTGATGGGACCAGATAGTGGAGTTCCGGCAGACCGTTCTTAAAGAAACGTAAACAGCTTTATCGGTGTCATCATTGTCGGACACTTTCGCTTGTTTTTCTGTTCAGTCCCGCCTCTTGGTCAACTTTGAAAACAAATTTACTTTTCATTTTTTACCCACCCACGAATAGTGGGCTCAACCACGTGCAACCCTTAACTTGGTTTGACACGGTCGATCGCCGTGAGTTTATGGCGTACGAACAGGCTGTATAGCTTTCGCTTTGACATGCTGCTCAATTGAGAAATAGAGATCAGAATTCTATGAATTCAACTCATTGTAGCGAGTTTTTGTAAAGGTATACCAAAATGGGACCGGCCAAGAAGTACGTACGGTCACTACTCGACACCCCTGTTGACACCTTGAGTAAGGCCGCCGTCACCCATTGCGTCTCAGCAATTGACGGACAGTGGGTGTTAAGTTGCCTCTTTAACGGTTAGTTAAAAACACTATGCCACGAAACATTAGTCTTTGTACTTCAAAACTGCTGTCAAAACACAATAGAAATTTTGGGAGCCATCCAAGTACCCGCGACTTAGCCGATTCGCGACTTACCGAGGCGCGACTTAGCGAGGGGCCACTGTATATGCATAATCATTCACCCAGTGCCAACTACAGTTTTGTATGAAATAGTAAATTATATGGAGAATGTGGCAGCGACATTCACTTGTAAATTATTGCAAATTAATTAAAGCATTAAAATATGGCCTTTTTACATTTTTAAGGTAATTTGAGCACTTTTTTACATATAATAAATGTAAGAAAACATAATTTTAGGAATATGATGAGTGCCACGAACCTGGGTCTATATTGATCAATTATTCATATATTCTATTTTAAAATGTTAGTAATCGCGAAAGTCCACAAGTATGTGGAGTAGCTAACTACAAAATGAAATGTACTGGTAATAACAAATTGCCAAATAATGCAAAATATTGTTAAAATGGAATAAATTATAAAAATTACACGGTATACATCTGATTTTAATGCGATTGTTGGCTAAGCGTGAGCTTTGAATTAGATATATCGGGAAAAATTTAACACCGTTGCCAACCGGAAAGTTGAATGATAGTTGCCGAGTGCTCAGTAGCTCGTTTGGTATTTATTTTCGAACAGCTCTCACTTGTATAAGTCTCTTCGGTGTATTTGCGCTTACCATCACCTGCTACTAAATCGTAATCGTCTCGCTTATCTCATGAATCTGTTTATAATGGTTTCTCCTAACTTCGATTATATCTAACGAGTTCTGCAAAATTGGTAATATTTTATCGATATTTTTAAAAGAGACTATGTCATAATCTGTCGGAATATCAAATATTTCATTCACCAGTCATAGAAATCTTTTATAAATATGTTTATGTGTAGTATCGTTTATGTTCTAACCATTAAACAATCATTAAAGTTATAATATAAGATGATGCCCTTAAGTTAATATGTGCGTTGGGACTATTAAGTGACGTATTATAAGAGTGTTTCAAATTACCGTAATTTATGTCGGATTGTACCGTACCGTGTAATGTATAAATAAGTTCAATGAACGTGGTGTCAGAAATACGTGGCGTTTAGGACAGTGTCGATGACGCGTATGATGTATAAATACGTTCAATGGATGTGGTGTCAGAAATACGTGGCGTTTAGGACAGTGTCGATGACGCGTATGATGTATAAATACGTTCAATGGCCGTGGTGTCAGAAATGTGTGGCGTTTAGGCCAATGCCATGGTCGCATATAATGTATAAATACGTACAATGAACGTGGTGTCAGAAATGCGTGGCGTTTAGGACAGTGTCGATGTCGCGTATGATGTATAAATACGTTCAATGAACGTGGTGTCAGAAATGCGTGGCGTTTAGGACAGTGTCGATGTCGCGTATGATGTATAAATACGTCCAATGAACGTGGTGTCAGAAATGTGTGGCGTTAAGGACAGTGTTGATGACGCGTATGATGTATAAATACGTTCAATAAGCGTGGTGTCAGAAATGTGTGGCACCTAGGGCAGTGTCGATGTCGCGTATGATATATAAATACGTTTAATGAACGTGGTCTCAGAAATGTGTGGCATTTAGGACAGTGTCGATGTCGCGTATGATGTATAAATACGTTCAATGAACGTGGTGTCAGAAATGTGTGGCGTTTAGGCCAATGCCATGGTCGCGTATGATGTATGAGCATATAATTGAAATATGCTGTTAAATCATCGCCCACTGAAAGCCTCAATAACTAAAACTAAATGCTGGTGAAAGGAAGACACTATAATATTAAAACAATGTAAAAACAATTACACAATAGTAATTAAATCATGTAAAACAATAAAATTTAAATAATGTAACCTCGTCGAAAGAAAGAAATAATAATGGTGAGAAAATTACACAAACAAATAATGTAAACACAATAAAACAATGAAACCATTTTAGGGAAATAAATGCAATATAATGATGAATCAAAGTTAAAAACAATGCAAAGTTCCCATGTGAATACGGAGTATATGCAATCATTGCCGGTTTTAAAAAAAAAACAGTAAAAGAACAATTGCATTAGGTATCCAACAGATATCCGGCACGAAAGTAAATTGACGACCTAACTAATCATAATCATAATCAAGTTACCTATGTATTAAAATCGATCAAAATCTGGTGAGAAGTTTTTGAGATTTTGCTTACATAGGCTGGAATAAGGTAATAAATATACATGCAAACTAGCTACTTAATATGCCTTGGCATGGTCCTAAAGCTGACCATGTCTGCACATAACTCTAAGGTATGTATGTCCTAAATTTGATCAAAATCTGGTGAGAAATTTTTGAGATATCGCTTACACAGGCTGAAGTGAGGTAATTATTATATATGCAAACTATCTACTTAATATGCATGATCATGCCTGCACATTACTCAAAGATATCTATGTACCAAATTTGATTAAACTATTATTAAGATTTTGCAGACAGACAGACAGACAGACAGACAGACAGACAGACAGACAGACAGACAGACAGACAGACAGACAGACAGACAGACAGACAGACAGACAGACAGACAGACAGACAGACAGACAGACAGACAGACAGACAGACAGACAGACAGACACATATCAAACTCATTAAATATCTGTTTTTTGTGTCAATTGAATCATTATATTCAAAATATCACGGCCACTCTCTCACCCACAGTTGCCTCGGTTGCTATACCTCTATATTTATCGTGACACTTTCCTCCCATTTTTAGTCTAAGAGTAAATTCATATAGATAATCGATATCAATAATATGTAGCTTATCTCAGACGAGTTATTAATTCACGTCACGTCCTCACCCTCGATTGTTGCCATGGTAACATTATTGTCACATTCATTTGAAGAGTGTCTTGGAATTTAATCGTCAGCGGGTATCACACTAGGTTGAATTTAAGTAGCAGATTGTTTTTTATGGAATAAGCTCGTTACTGTCTAAGCAGTCTGTTCCATGTCGCCTTTCATTCCGACACGACAGCTGCATCAACAGCCAGTTGTTACAGGGAATTTTCTGAAAAAATATTATAAACATTAAAATGTATTAATTTGATATTCGGGAGATCCGATCTATTTATTGTTTGTTTGTTTGTTTTTTTGCGTATCGATATCGCAATTAATTGAACCATGGGGATCTCGTTTTAGCTCCGTGGTTAGACAAACTATTATATTATACTGTTCGTAAATCAACATACTGTAGATTGAATACAAGGGATTAACATTTCAGTTTATTCATACCGTCATTGACAGCTGTCAGTTTCGTTAGCGCACATATTCATGGTTTATCATAATTTCAGTGTCAGAAGTCACAGTTTGGCATCAAAACACCATAACTGACACATTCCTGGGAGCATCCCGCATTAATGTAGCTGGCCTGGATTGGACATGCATACTAAATTCGGCTGTAATAATAATCTTGCTTTAATTGTGTCCTTGGTTTCAGCATGGTACTACGTAGTTCCATGGTTTCAGTTGCGGCAGACGGCATCACAATGGCTGTTCCAAGGACGGTGATTATTGGAGGATGAATTCTGACAATAAACACGCAAAGCACTGAGAGTACGCACATATACGTAAACGGAAAACATACTGTCTAATAGTGAAACTCGTTTCTCTCACTTTTAGACACTGGATGATGAATTGATGTTTTCCAACAAAAATAATATTTGTTTCATTATATTATTTTTTTAGATAAATCAAATGATTCACCAACCAGGACAGAATTACTGTTCATTCACTCACATACTTATATCCAATTAAGTCGATCTGACACTGTGAATCACTTGCCCGACACCTTAAACACAGTGCCGAGGTTCTCGAACACTGTACTACATACACCTCGTTTAAATGAATTTACAATCTCACTATATACCGTAGATACTACTAAAAAGCCTAAACGTTGTCATACTAAGTGTGGTCCCATCCACAGTCAGCTGGCGCACGCGTGATTATCGATAACAAAACTCGGCCGAATTTGTCGTTTTTGTGTGGAAAAATGGGCTAATTACACGAAGAACATAAAACACTTTCCTGGGGTATTTGAAACTACAAATTGTCATTCCAACTCAGCAGCCAATCAGCGACGGTCTTACAGTTAGACGACAATTTCGGGAAAGTGTTCTACTTATGTTCTTCGTGTAATTAGGTGTTCGGGATTTTTCCACACAAAAACGACAAATTCAGCCGAATTTTGTAATCGGTTGGCTTAATATTACCCCAATGGATCGTATTTCTGTAAAAGATTGGCATTTTGTCATGATTTGTAAAAATCTGAAAAACGCGTTTCACAACTTATCTCCTATTTAGTTTTATGCCGCATTCAAGATGGCGGCCCCCATGTAGTACATGTCACATTTATTTTATTATTACGCGTGCGCCAGCTGACTGTGGTCCCATCTGGGGTAGAATTCTGCTAGAGATATGGTAATGAAGGTGGGCAGAGGTGGAAACTACATGCATGCGGTATGATTCAGCGCTACACACAATGTAAACGGGTATCACCGCGAGAGAAATGCTTCAGTGACTCAGAATGTTCAGTGAGGCACGTACCCCATGCACTGCAGCATTTACACGCGTTTTAATACATATAATAACATTGTCAGTTGAATAACGACGTGTGAAACTTGAATACATACCAATTAAAACCACGACGAAGAGTGTACATAGTGCTGCAAGCTTATATCTGTAATTTATACGCAATTTGTAATTTACAATTAAAGCTGGCGGTTCAGTTGATGTAAGTTGTTGTTGTAAATGGGCGTTTGTCGTCGCGTCGTGTCCTGTTCAATATCGAATTCATGTTTAGCGTGTAAAATACATTGTTTGTTCACATACAATTCGAACACGCGCTATGCGACGACCACCGCCTTTTAACGGTTCAAGTCATTACAAGGGTAATCGAGTTCCGTATCGTATAGTCTCTCACTACCCAAGACGCATAGACAATAATATTCGTCCCTGGAATGTTATGCGCAGTTTGAACAAAGCGTGGAACGTGTCGATGCCACCATATAGAGTACTAGTATTCTAAACATAGTCAGATTGCAGTGGAATGCATTTTAAGTTAAAATAAAACATTTATATTAATCGGAAATAATTCCAAACTAATAAATGTTAGTAATTTGATCTGACACGCGTGTGCGCATCGGTTGATTGATTGATTGATTGATTGATTGATTGATTGATCGATTGATTGAATGATTGATTGATTGATTGAATATACGGCGAATTTTAAAATTTAATTCAATAATACACTATTATCTAGTATATGATACTTCGAATGAATTATAATCCGATGTCCAGACTGCAGAAACGATGTGTCGATTAACCAAGAATAACACAAAGTTTATATATAAAATAGTGCCAACGGTTGTAAGTATACCTCCTCTTTACTACATTCGTACTGCCTTGTTATTTTGTTTCACAGTCCGTAATTGACATGACTGTGGTAGTGCTGTCAAATCTCCACGATGACATAACTTGTCGGTTTATTATAACTGATTTTTTTTTATTATCAGAATTCAACACCTTATCCATCGCCACATTGAAGAGATAAATAAACCGTACGTCAAAGAATGAGACAATAAAAGAAACAAAAATATTACAAATTAGTCGTCGTCGCTTAAACGTAATGTATAAAAGATATTAAATTACATATATTTGTTTTCAATAATTGAAAATATTTATGAATATCTGGTCTTACATGGAAATAACTCATTGTATAATGATCAAATTAACAGGAAGTGGATTCGTCTTCCGTCTACCGAGAGTCTCGTAAACATATTCTCTGTTCCCTCGGCAGTTGGTGATGTCTACACAGTTCTACGCTAAGTAAAGCGCTGATATGCAAAATACTGTTAAATTCTTCTCAACTCACGTGGTATTGAAATTTCAAAATAACATTCCAGAGTTAGTGTTGTTTTAATTCTGAATAAGACTAACTAATCATAATTTGATAATAATATGTGGCAATTCTCAGTCATTACTCCGTGTCGGGTTTCAGAAAAACAAACAAACCTACCTATCAAATCCCTACTGTCAGAATAAGTTATTAATACTGTTGTTACTGATCCATTGCAATCCCCATGGCAACTGGTATCTCGTGGATGGTAAGATACGTTTACACCCGATTGAACATATATATCATTATTCAAAGTGTAGTGTCAGAGGAAATTGAAACTAGCCACAATAAACAGGGAGCTTTCTATTTTAACGATTTGAATGCGAAATATGATGTGTTAAAAGGGTGGTGGTCGTCGCGCAGCGCGTGTTCGAATTTCATGTATTTTACACGCGTTGTATACGTCGCTATGAGTCCCATATCGAACAGGACGCGGCGCGATCAGCATGGCCATTTAACATCATGTTTTAGGTGATTTTCCGAACAATTGCGAGATCTCGCGAGATGCATGAAAGACGCGCGTCGAACGTCTGCCGCAAAAATCGAACGATTTGATTTTGAACTAGAATTTCTTTATTTCGCAGCTTACATTGACCGGCCGATCTTCGACAGAGGAATATTGCTTCCGAATACTCTCACTTAATCGAAATTGCCTATCATCAAATGTGGACAGCACATTATTAAGCATGGAAATGTCCCCGAAATACTTTCGCGTTTGTCGAATCCCACGCGATGTTTGACGCCACTACGACGCTATGACCTTTGTTTGTCCTGTTTTTACGTTCGATTTCACGCATAACGCGTGATTCTCGCAGTGTACGGAAAATGGTCTATTGTGGTAGTAGAATGATTAAGGTCACGTGGTGTGTCTTGAAAATATATTAATTGAAAAATTCCAACGGAACTGTAGACAAACATGAACTTTAAATAGTGGATATAATTAGGTTATTAAATATTAATAACAATAATTGCATACATTAGTAAGTTAGTTAACTTTGTGTTAGCAGTGTAATCGCCTCGCCGGGAGGTAAAGTTTTAAAGTTCATTGATTATAGTGGCGATGTTTGTGTGTATGTCGTCACGGTGATCTTTTACAATTTTTTTGTATTTTGATATTGGCATATGTGATATCATAATCTACGAAAGTGTTCACATGTGTAAGTGTTATACCATAATACAAATTGATTGATTGATTGATTGATTTATTTATTTATTTATTTATTTATTTATTTATTTATTTATTTATTTATTTATTTATTTATTTATTTATTTATTTATTTATTTATTTATTTATTTATTTATAAATCGTACCGTACGTCAAAGAATTAGACGATAAAAGAAACAAGAATATTACAAATTAGTTGTCGTCGCTTAAACGCAATATATAAAAAATATATAAAAGATATTAAATTACATATATTTTGTTTTTGTTTTGAATAATATAAGGTTATTACACTCAGACAGTACGCTGTCGCATCGACCTCCACTGCACGTCGGTCGATACTTGCCGCTGTACTGTCTTCGTGCATACTTTGAGGTTTCTTCGTAATAACCTTATTATTATACATCTTTTCCTACTAAGGATACATCATGGGAATGCCGAAATCTAAAAAGTTTAGAACAGAATCAGCGAACTTCTTTGTATGGAGTCCGGTCAAACCGGGGTCAAACCCTGGTGGCAGCCATGTTTGTTTTTATTATTCAGTTAGAGGACGCTTACGCCGTTGTGTCGTCACCGGAAGCGCTGTCCCAGCACAAACGGTGTAGAAGACGCCGAACTGCAGCGTCAATGCGCTTACGCGCGTAATCGTTCCATATTTAGAATACGAATTCCCTTATATGGTATGATGAAATACCCCGTAAAATACCGCAAAATTACGACACGCTGTAACCTATGGCGTTACGGTGACAGATGTATAATAATTGGAAATATTTATGAATATCTGGTCTTACATGGAAATAACTCACTGTATAATGATCAAATTAACAGGAAGTGGATTCGTCTTCCGTGTACCGAGAGTTTCGTAAACATATTCTCTGTTCCCTCGGCAGTTGGTGATGTCTACACAGTTCTACGCTAAGTAAAGCGCCGATATGCAAACTATTGTTAAATTCTCCTCAACTCATGTGATATTGAAATTCCAAAATTCCAGAGTTAGTGTTGTTTTAATTCTGAATAAGACTAACTAATTATAATATGATATTAATATGTGGCAATTCTCAGTCATTACTCCGTGCCGGGTTTCACTTACATGTCTTGCATCCTTGTTTGTTGCATTGTATCACACCTAACTCTAAATTTTCTTACGTAAACACATCGTTGAATGCCTATACAAATAAAACCTGGACGTAGCTGCATATGTTGAAAAAAAGCATGGATCGTAAACTGACATTCAATTATAATTAAAATAATTATAACGTTAAATAATAGTTACTAATATAAAATTATAGCGAAAAAGGGGCCAATGTAAACAAACAATTCTTTTAACGCGTTGAACGCCATTATTTTCCTGCAATATGGTGGGCATAATGTTGGCACAGCATTTTACAATTTCAATTTTCTGTTTGTTTTTTTTGTGCAGTCTCTTTGTTAATGTTTGAGCAAATTGAAAGAATTTTCTATTGTCAACGGGCCTTGATTTAAAATTGTCTAAAAAATAAGGAAACATATATTAATTTGTGAAAGTTGCCAAATGTTGGCATTCAACGAAAAAAACAAACATTATTACGCATTATTACTTCATCGCCAGACACAAGCGCAGTGGTTTATTAATGTAGCTGCTTCACCATAAATCAACAGGTTCAGTACGTCATCTAATCCGCCATTTTGTTCATCCTATTTCGCAGATAGTCTTGTTAATTAAAAAAAAACGAACAGTTCCCATGATATATATTTAATACCCCAACACCTGGCAGGTAGATGTTAAGTATTGTAGAATTCTGAATAATTTGTACGGTTGATTGGAGCAGTTCTGGTATCCACAAGTCGATGTACATCGCGATATACATTATATATACTGGTATGCAAAGCACTAACTTTTGGTGAAAATCACGATTCATGAGACCAAATTTATCGCAAATCACCCTTTGCAGCACATTTACACGAAACCCATCCACTTATTACATATATACTAGCTCAAAAACGTGGTAAAATTGACCTACCGATGCCACGTATAACACATAATATAAAAACATGGCAAAAATACGACCCTTTTGATTCCGGAAAATGTCAAAAACGGATACGCCGTTAATCTAACTATGAGACCAGCACCCAGTTAATAGGACGCGTCGAAACAACTTCACACAGTGGTGGCTAATGAAGGCAGTGTTGTTTGCGCATGTACCCGCATTCGATGAGCGAAAGATGTTAACGCTAAATATAATTTTATTTCTGTATAGTACCAGCCGTTTCTTTTGTTAATTAATGTTATCTAAACATTGTAACTATTATTGAAAATGCATGCATCATTATGTCATCTTTTAACAAATGCTCACGCGGAGAACCTGACTTATATAATCAGTGCCTACAGAAGACAGAATGCACACACTCAGATAACGACCCCTAAGGGGGGGGGGGTATTAGAACTTGCATAATGGGGACGTGCCCCTGAAATAGGTCTCGTTTTTTTTTGGGATTTCAGGTATAAGTATCGGTCTTATTTCCGGTCAAGATAGGTATAAATATCGGGAATATTTTTCCGATTTGGCATAACTTATAATAAATCAATATACAATGTTGGCTTACATGTGCTTCTATTGAATATGCTCTTCTAATAGAGCAAACACGGTAACTGTTTTATTTGAAATAGTGATGACAGTTATTGCAGAAATGGTACTTTGGTATAAAGATGGGTATAGATTTTGCCACTATCCAGGTATAAAAATGGTCATACTTTTGAGCACTCAGGGGCACCTCCTTACCCAGCTATGTATCACCCCCACGGAACAACGACGAGGGCTTGGACACGCAGATGCCAGATGACTAAGACCGTCAAGTTATACTGTCGCGGCATATCCGCTGAGCCTTTCGGGCCTACTGCTTCTACGAACGGACACTACTTCCTACAACGATGGTGAGAGGTATGAACATCTTGTCACAACCACGAGAACATCAAGTTTCTGTCAACCCTCTGACGCCTAACCTTATTTATTTCAACTGACGGGTCAGTTTATATTCAATTGCAAGAAATTGTGTTTAAACATTAATAATTTTAAAACATTTATACTTATACTAATTGTTATTATCGTAAATCGTGAGGGGGTGTACTCCCATAGTTGAAGTAAACGGGTATGGGGTGCTGTTTCACGGTCGAGCAGATCTTTTTGACACCCAGATTTAAGATTTTCGGCCATTTTAGCGAAATCTATGCAATTGTTCGGTAAAAAACGCAAATTTTTGAACCTAAAATCTCCCTCAACGTCGATATTTGTGGGTCCAGTTTCCAGCTGGCTGCGAACGACTCCCACCCAAAATCCAGGTGATTACCTGCCCGGGTCGTCAATACATATAATCGTTGTAAATCAATATACCAATATGTAACGTATACCAAGCGAGTGATTGCGATTCTCCGACTCCAAAACGAATTCATTGCATACAGATATTCCTGGATTAAAAACACACAACTAGGCCACAGAGTTAAGGTAGCGGGACTATTATTTGCATACTTGTTTTCATCTTCTAATTGTGACTAATGACTACAAATAGACCCGGGAAAGTATATATTTTTAGAATCGCCAGACTTCAAGCTTTTCACAAGTGTATTTTGCATGCCCGTATCTGAATTCTACGACGCGTTACTCAATCAAAGGTGAAAAATTACTTTTTCTGTAAAAAAAAAAAATACGCATTTATGCTGGCGATAAGAAGTATTTTTTTCACTTTTCCTAGTTGTTCAATAGTCTGGTAAATTGAATGTGTCTGGTTAGTTTTATTCAAGCAACGCGTTTTAAAAAATGGTGTCCTGAATTTCAACTACTGTTTTAGTCGCATTGCCCCCAACTCAAACCACAACTCGTTGGTAAATAATCGATGAAATAGTTTGTCTGGACACATTCAAGTTCCTCTCATTGTCACCTTAAAGCTGTGAAAATTTGGTGTTAATCCGACGACAATAAGTATACGTTATTTTTTGTCAAAGACCTTGTATTTTGAAAAACATAAACTCATAGAAAACGTCCATGAAGTAACAGCAAAGATTTTCAAGCTTGTTTATCGGCACAATCAATTTGTTTCCCCATCAAGGTCTGTTTTACCATGTGCAGGGACATCCAAATGTGTAAGGCTACTGGAAACCAAAAAAATAAAGGAACAGGGGCAGAGACAAACCACTGGAATGGTTGGAAACACTCATTGTGTGTCAGATAGCTACTGATAACACATCCTAACATTGCTTTGTCTTGAGTTTATCTTTGAAACTTATAGGCACACAGATTAAACCTGTGTTGTTGATTTTGGAAAACACTACTGAGGCTGCCTTGTTTCCCTTCAGAAAATCTACATTTTAACCAACTTACATGACATTCTATGTTATATTGACTTTATCATATGAAAGTTTATAGTGCATTTCATCAATTAATAAATAAATGTGAAAATCGTAATTTTCAACACAAATAATAGTCTCGTTACCTTAAAGCACCATCCCCGACTTTAGCAAGCTTAGTGACTGTTTGAGAATGTTTTAATGATAGAGCAATTTTTCGTTATTTAATTTTCCATGTTACTACTTTAATGGTTTGTATCACCTTGTTATGATGTTGTCTTTTATTACCACGACGCAAGTTCAATCGAATTGCATTCTGGGAGATACACATTGACATCTCATCAACAAACAGGTTGATGCCCTCTTACAGTTCAAGAACAGTTATTTTAAGTAGTATATCAATTAGGGATGGGTCATTGTCTCTGCCGGGGTGACTTTAAGAATCGCACGATTACAGTGGTAACTGTGGAAAATGACAAATGTTTGTATGTTAATTATACAAACAAAAATTAAATCTGAAATAGACTGGGAGATTTTGCGAAAAAAAACTTAGGAAAAATTCAGATGACTGAATAATGATAAAAAATAGCAATTATAAATGTGTGTCCACGAATACAAAATTCAGTTGTGAACTTTAAGTCTCATTGATTAGATTTTCCGCACAAAGTTGCGGGTATTAAGAAAATACTTCTATATATATGCCATAACCAGGAGTTAGTACGCTATATTGTGTCCAGGTTATATAATTAATTCTCTTAATAGTATTTGATGGGTGGTGAGCGAAACGTATAGCAGACCCATACATTTTAAATGCGAATATAGTACACATGCAAAGTAAACATAATTATCCCGAATTATTTTGAATTTGTTGAAATCTATGCCTGAAATATTGGCAAACTTTACACAAATTCAACGTAGGTATATCTGAGTGTCGGTGAGGGAATGCAAAGCCAGTTATAAACGCTTTATAAAATAATAATAAATGTCACTGAACTCTGATAATTTATTAATATCTGTGTAAACATTATGACGCAAAACAAGACTACCAGCAGCTTTATTGGCTGACACAGACATCCAGTCCGACAGTAATCAGCTAATCACGACAAATTAACGGCAGTTGCTTTTCATCTTAATTCATCGTTTCTCTGTCTCGGAATTACAAGACGTGATAGGGTAAACGTCTTTGCTTCGCTTCGCTTGGGGCGCCTTTAAAGAAAAAGAACTTTACAGTAGGTGCCTTTGGGCTAAAACATTATCGGCATTACCATACATACAGCGACCCAAGAGTATCCACTTTCTATGCGTCAGCTGTACACTGGTTCTAGAATTGGAATTTACACATGATCAAAATACACTTGATGTGTAGGGAATGCGTTGATGCAAGTGCGTGAAAGCCTTTAAAGACTCAGTTGAAATCTAAATACCCCTTCACTCAAATTCGTAATCTTTGAAAAAAAATATATGTTTTTTTGTAGCAAATACATAATATGTAATATAATATAATGAAATTTACGATGTAATGACGACATAGGAAGATTTACACGCGTAATGAAAGCTTGTCCCGTTTACGTCACGGTGTAGCGATTCGTAGTAAATTGTGCAGCAGGTGTTGCGAAACGAACATAGTCCCAATCCGTCATCGCACTGAACATACCATAGACTCAATGGAGAGGACTAAGCTAATTCGTGAGATTCACTTACTAACTGAAATGACATTGGGAAAACCGTGCTAGTGTTCGACTGGATGTGGTCATGGAGCTAATGATGTGGTTGACATGCTACGATAGGAAGACACAGTCATAACACACAGTTTAAAATAATACACAGGTTAGACAAATACACGCTATGTACTGTTCGAACTAGCATTTGTCGGACAACAGAGATGTCAACGAGAAAAATCGCTAATAAAAATAAATTTTGTTTATGCAATTTTTTTTTATTCACTCAAGTTTACCGCATATTTAGTTTATTAAAGTGTACGTATACGGCTCGTTGTTTACGTTTGCTGCTTTGCGCGACCTACGTCACAATCAGATATATCTAAATATGATGGCCGGTTATGTTATGATGCCCGGTTTGGTAAGTAGTTTGTTGGGCTGGTTTAGCAAGTGGTTTAGTGGTTGAGTGGACTGGGCTTGTTGAATAGAAAAAGATAGAACTTTTTCCAGGATGTGCGTGTCTTTGCATTATATCCTAGTGTTACTAAAAGGGCTTTAAAACGCAAAAGGGTGGAGGGTTCAATCGGTTTTCTTCTCAGGTGCTTCCTCTCACAGAGGTTCCCCACACAACGAGAAAGCCTCGACACGATCCACCGGGCTTCCTGTCTTATCGAGTTCGTAATAAACGAAGATTAGTATATATTGAGATATGGTATATTGTAAATTTAAGGATCTGATCAACGAAACGGGCCTATTAAATAAATGAAGAAACTCAAGGTGGAAACCTAACATAACAGCGACGACAATAATAATGCGAGAGTATTTCACAGACAGATGTGCGCCAATTGCCGGGGTCAAACTGTAAAAGTGGATGTGTTTCATTATCAAGCGCTGTGAATGCGAGACTCGCCGCCATATCATTTACATGGTCGACCCACCGTAATATGTGTAGTCGCCTTGTTTAGCAGCAGCGCTCGTTAGCATTTATTGTATTCTCCAATTTCCGCGGAACATGTTTCCAGAAACATGCCAATAATTGTTATTTACACTACGAATATTATCAACAAAATTCGATTCAATTTAATTTAGTTGTGTTTCTGATTCTTCCGATTGACGTATGGTATATATTGGTATATTATGGGGGTGGTCATTTAATTAACATACGTATGTATGTTACACATTATTATACTGGCAGAACTGACATCTTTTTACGTACAATGGACAAACGGCCTGCGCTTTTATACATGGTGCAAATATGTGCATAACCAAATATTGGGTGAATTGAGGAAAAATACTGAGTGAATAATAAAATACAAATAATTAACATAATATTATTCTTTAAAACATGCACTATGCCTGTGGATGGTATCACCATGGCGACGAGCCTTTTTTTCGTAGTAATGGGAGAAATACATTCAACGGCAACAGGGAGAACAACACAATTTTAAATGGTTACACCACGATGTATAGTAACTAGCTGTATTTATAGTTTGCCTCTCGTGCAAGCACGAGATATAAGCATTAATTTGACACCACTATGTAAATAAATAATGTATTAATACAACGTTTGGAGCGTATTTCGGATGTTATTTTTTTTTATATTAACCTACCTGGTTGGCATAAAGCCACAATTACCATAATCGTGCATATCCCGCGGACTGCAAGTGTTGTATACGTCACAGAACCCATTTTACGCATCTGTTTCCCTGTGTCAAAACAAGTCGCGTATGCCACTATTTGCTCCAGCACCTTCATCGTTGTTGTTCCGCTCTGTGCAAATACAGTGTAAGCTAGGGTATCCATGAATAACCCCCTAACACTGGCAGCTTAATACCGACTGTATTTCTCACACGTTATCTTAACAATCATTCCATTTATTTATTTATTTATTTATTTATTTATTTATTTATTTATTTATTTATTTATTTATTTATTTATTTATTTATTTATTTATTTATTTATTTATTTATTTATTTATTTATTTATTTATTTATTTATTTATTTATTTATTTGTTTGTTTGCTTATTTATTTATTTATTTATTTATTTATTTATTTATTTATTACTTAATTAATATTCGCACAGTCGGCCACAGTTGTAACTCGTATCATTAAAACAAGAGGCTAGTTTTGAACTTTTTAAATTTTATTTTAATTACTATTATTAAAAATAGCGAAACTAAAACAAATACTGTGAAATGAAAAAAAAAATTAAATCAGATCCTTTTTTCCTCTATTATTTTTTAAATTCTCAAAAAGAAGAAAAATAATAATGATAATAACAACAACAACAGCAATAATAATAATAATAATAATAATAATAATAATAATAATAATAATAATAATAATAATAATAATAATAATAATAATAATAATAATAATATGACGTTCGTCACATTATGCCGTGTACAGAATTATGCAAAAAAAAGTCACGAATTTGTTCTTCCTTAAAACTATCCTACTGCACACCGTGATTGAGTGCTAATCGGTGTTATACATGTTTTGTCACCACACAATTATACTGAGTAGGCATTGCAATTAGTGTCTACTGCCTTTCACCATCATTATTCCCCGTGGGAGTAACCCTAGCACAGTCAGATTTGTTTCCGCCCAAACATATACATGTATTGTAATAATTTCAAAGCTTTCTTTAATCATTTTCTCTAAATTAAATTCTACATTTGATTCAAAGTAATTACGTATGATATTGCTTTATCAAGTAGAATCGATCGATTAGTCTAATTTATGATTAACATTTTCTGTAAAACACGCAGTGAAATAGTTACATAAAAAAAACATCCTCCGCAGCCTATGGAAGGCCAAGTGTTGCAATATTCATTAAAAATATTTATGTGCAAAACTTAGTATTCGTATTTTTCAATTACATATTTATATTTGTAAAACCTTTATTTATATTCTTAAAACCGTCATTTGTATTTGTAAAACTTCCATTTGTATTCATAAAACCTCCATTTGTATTCGTGATTCATCTATTTGTATTTGTAAAAAAAATGTGATAAGTGAGCATAGAGGGCGCTATGTATACAATACAAATGTATATTTGTATTGGTGAAACTTCCATTTATATTAGTCAACCTTTATTTGCGTTAGTTGTATCATGTTTATATGCGCCGAGTGAACGCAGAGGGCACTCTTTGTCATTGACTTCGATTCAACAGATAGATTGTAACAACAGCATGGCGGCAATTATATATCCATCAATGGCCCCATTAGTCACTATTCTCCATCGTATTAAAGCCCGGGATTAAAACATGATGGCCATCAATGTGCCATAAACAATTTGGACCAGGTACAGAATAAATCCTACGTTGTGCCACTAAACCCCATCGAAGAGCAGAATTGGCAGGATCAATTCTGTGCAAAACTGATCTTACTCTATGACGCTGCACTGCTAAGCTCCTTGATTTTAAATGTCCCAGCATCATAACAACACCAGTATGTGGATGATTGGGATAAATTTCAGCGACAATTTCATCAAGACGACCATCACTCAAAGTAGTATACCGTGTACACTCTACACCTGCTCGGCAGATATTCCGCCACAGTGTTGTTATGTTTACAAGTAACATCGCTGAAATAATTGTATATGTAAAACCAGCTGATAAAAGAAACTCTACCTGTTCCAAATCTATATAAACCCTGGGAGGTCCAGGCGAGTTTGATTTAATTAACTGCCGTTCCCCAGTCAGTGCTGGTATTGTACATCGTTGGGTTGATAAATGCAGAAGACGTTCATTCCAGATGTCTTTTTAAGTATCGTAAACAGTAGACGAGAGTGTCAATGCGTGAATGCAAATCAGTGTTATCGATACCACTGTCATATATAAACAAAACTGTTCTCAAACATCGATTTAGACGTTCAATAACATACCGCACAAACACAACGTCCTCATTCTCAAAATGATGGTCGCATAAATTCAGTAAATCGGCAATATGATTAAAGAAAGCGATCCATGCATCTGCGGTCAGTGTCTCGTGATCTTCTGCCATCTTTATTACAAGCAGTAGTAGCGCCCCCACGCTTACAAGACACGAGTATAAGTGAATGGCGATTTTACAAGTACAAATGAAAGTTTAACGAATAGAAATGGGCATTTTACAAACACAAATGGAGATTTTGTTAGAAATGAAAAAAAAGTAGTTTCACGAATACAAATAGAGATTTCACTTACACAAACAGATTTTACGAATACAAATGTAGGTTTTATGAACACAAATAAAAATTTCCAGTAGAAATAGATAATGTAATTTCACGAATACAAATGGAGATTTCATGAATATAAATAGAGATTTCACGAATACAAATAGAGATTTCACTTACACAAACAGAGATTTTACGAATACAAATGAAGGTTTTATGAACACAAATAAAAATTTCCAGTAGAAATAGATAATGTAATTTCACGAATACAAATAGAGATTTCAAGAATACAAATAGAGATTTCAAGAATATAAATAAAGGTTTTATGAATACAAATATGTAATTCATAAATATAAATTTAAATTCTCGCACATAAATATTTTTAATGAATATTGCAACACTTGGCCTTCCATAGCAGCCTGAGACTGCAGTATTCCAAACTAATTACTTGTCTATCGTGTGAGGGCGCCTGTCTACTATTGCGTGACCGAGTGTGCACATTGTACAATAAACTGCGCAGGTTTGACTATGCTAGTTTCGTGAACGTACCAATTGTACCATATACTAGTATGTATATTTTTTTCTGAAATAATCTATAGACCATTACCACTGCGAGATCCCGCGTTATGCGCGAAATCGAGCGTAAACACAGGACAAAAAAGGTCACAGCGTATACGTAGTTGTGACGTCAGAATATCATCTAGTATTTGACAAACGTGAAAGTGTTTTGGGTCATTTACACGCTTATAATGCGGAAATGCCCCCAAAACACATTTCACCATGGCCCATTTAAGGATGTCTCATCACAATACTCGCCTCTCAGAGATCGACATTGAGCTATAGAAATAGAAATTCAAACCGTTCGGGTTTTGCGGCAGACGTTCCGTCATCACGCAAAACGCGAGATCTCGCATTGAGCGGAAAATCACCTATTAGTAACTAATTTCGATTTTAAATAGTGTAATTAGTTTATGGGAACCATACATCCGAAACATAATCCACGTGACTTCGAAGGGAAATAACTTTTTATGTATTTTTTTTTCATGGTTTTAACTTTGTGCTGAAGCGGGGAGTCGTCCCCTGCTCATGCCTCAGATGGCCATAGATGGTCATTGTTTAAAACAAGCGTTTTTAGCGTTTGTTGTCATCGTGACGACCCTCCCGCTTTAAGAAGGGTTCATGAGCAAAACAAAAAAGGGTCACTCGTACTCTCATTTCTATGGAAACGTTCATCTGTAATATGACGTAATTCCCTCGGATTGAAATGGGCCCTGAATTTAGGTCATTTTGAACCAAAGCTGATAAAATATGGGACTCTAGTGAAATTAAAAAAAATCGGAGACCCAAATTTTCTTGAACTTTTTCAAAACAATGAAGTTTAAATTCAACTTAAACAATTTACAGCGATGCATGATGAGATTATGATTGCAGGCAAACTTATATCAGGATCAAATATAATTCAATTTTGAAATATCAACGGTGTGTCGGTGTTGTGATTGAAAATATTTCTTCATTAGCAGACCAATATTCACCGGTTCGTACATGTCGTGTCTTACTGTTCGTGCAATCTGTTACGTATGAAGTAGTCTAAAGTACGCGTGTCTGGAGGAATTCAGCATTAATTTTGTAAAGTGCCGTCTATGGGGACATTTGCCTGCGGCGAAACCACATTTCCTGATTTTCCAGAGAGTTCGTGAAAACAATCAAAATAAGACGGATTAGTGTCATTAAAAATACATCAAAAATAAATCAAATTTGTGTATTGTTTATAAAATGTTAACGACCCTGCGTGACTCTAATCACAGTCCCTCTATCCCCGGTCTAGAAACGGTCACGTGCCCTAATGAATGGATCATTGTTTATGTCGGGCGGGGCGGGTGGACTGGTTTGGTGGGAACATTTATTTTTATTTTTTTTCGGCTGAAAATTGTGCAGGTTTGTTTTGTTTTCTCTAACCATGGAGGTAATAAACTCTATGATCTAACAGATAAGTTTCTAGTTTTGTGGTTGACTCACACGCGGGCCCGGGACGGATTTTATGAAACACTTCCGACCAAAACCACTTCATCCAAGCAGAGACATTAGTGCCTTTGATCCAAGTCCCTTTTTTCTAGTTCACTTCAGTCACGTCTTACCACAATGTCACTTCGCAAAACACGCACACTTGTCACAAAATCACGTCGTATTACACGTGTACATGTGCGCTTGGATTTACCGATTAAGTCAATACCGCGACATATCATTTTCTTCAAGTTGTATAACACGGTATTGTTAGTTCTTATTCAGAATACCCTATTAAGTGACCGTATGGTACAAAATGTCCGTGCATTACGAAGTGGCTGAGACGAAGTGCTATTGGTACGAAGCATAGTCCCTCAGCATCCGTGTTGAGTGACTGTGTCCGTACATTGAATACCCCAGACCATTCGTCCCGGTGTTATCGCTATCGCCACACGAGACTCCAGCTTGTCTCCTATACAATTTTCCTTCCGCCCACTTAATTTTAATATTCATATGACCTTTGCACTGACATCGATAGCCAATCGCATTCGACCGCGGACGTCACTCTAAATAAACAACTGAATAAATTAATATACCATATTTGGAAGATAGCGGGTAAATTCAACGTTGTTGGTGTGTTCCTTCGGGTTCCGAAGTCGCACGAAACGAGTTCATGTTCCGTTATCTTTCGCAAGTAAAACAGGTCGATATGTATTAAACATGGCATTTGTTTTCTTGTTTTAACCCCCTTATTACGCAAGCTTCCGTCGAAGTGGTGTTTTTTTCGACGATTTGTGGCATGTTGCAAAACGAACGAAACATTGCGGCATTCTTAGCGGTGGATAAGGGATCGACTATGTCGTCACATTTATGTCTCGTTTGAAAGAGAATAAACAACCGCTCAGAAAAATATGTTGCTAATATTTAAGTGCGGTGCCTTGAAATCGCCTGCCCGACATCCAAATTTCAAAAGAATGTTCGATTTGCAATGACGACCGTTCATATGTACTAGGCGACGTTACTAATTACTACTAGGGTCGGTGTTTGCATTAAGAATTATAGAACAAAAGATCAGCAAAGCGGTGCTTTTGTCGGCGATTTTGTCAAAGGGAATATTGATAAAATGTTGCAAAACAGAATCGCGAGTTGGGTGAAAAATTGCGCCGGCGGCATTCTCAGCGATGGCGACACCCGAGAAACACCGTGTCACGGTGCATTCGTGCATCAGTACACCGAAGAAATACATACATATTGTTGCGGACGACTATTGTAGACTGTGTTCGTGTAGTCTTCGAGTTTGTGGACAGTTAAAGTCGTGTGTGAATTTATTCAAGCCAGGAAAAGCAGGAGGGATAACTTATGGAAATCGTCTTTCCAATTTGATCCAGTGCGACGTTGTGAAAGGAGCGACTCTGTCGTCTCATCTATGTCTAGTTTGTAAGAGAAAGATTGATAGCGCAGAAAAATCCGCCAATAATGTAAAACAGTGGCGTGAAATTGTCAGTCATTCTAATATCTCCCAACCTGTGAACGAAAGGGTTAAGCGTGCTGCCTTGAAATCGCCTGCCCGACCACGTTCAAGTTCAAAACGACGTTCCATAACATCGATGTGTTTTAAGACACTGTCCACTGCTGACGCGACAATTTCCTTAGAAATTATTTTGATTTGATTTATGGATGGCGAGCACCGACACTCCGATCCGATGAACTAATCAAAACTAAAATGGCGCGTGTCACGTGACTTTGTTTACTAAAGATAGCGTGGGCGTTTGATTGACACTCAACTCATTAGTATTCCACCAATCACAGCTACATCTACTTTCTGGATGTGCGCAGTCAAATTGTATAGGAGACAAGCTGGAGTCTCGTGTGGCGATAGCGATAACACCGGGACGAATGGTCTGGGGTATACATTGAATTGAGCTCCATGGTAACGATAATTCACGAATGAAAAACGTATTGCATTACAATACAGAATCAAAAGCCGAAGCTTGTATGTAAAATATCAGCTAATTGTAAGCGAATCAACGTTGATCGTCCAATTCGCACGCATGATTGTTAAAGCGGGAGGATCGTCACCTGCGCAAGCGCCGCGGGAATTGAGTCCCAAGCGACGATAGCAACACACGCTAAAAACGCAAAGGCTCATGGGTAGACGGTTGTTTGTAAACAATAACACGCTATGGCCTTCTGACGCATGCGCAGGTGACGACTCCCCCGTGTTAGTAAGCAAAGATAATACCCGAAAAGCCATATTCTACCCATGAACCCACTGGAAATAAGTATTTCGCCTTACCATCAGATATACAATAATGCTGATCACGTCACAAGCCAAATCCACATAAAATAATATGTTACTGGAATCCGACCTATCAGATGATAGTTTCTATGCATATTCTATAATAATAATGAGGTGGTCGAAACTGGGTACAAAATGTGGAGATTTCATGAATAAACACAACAAAACACTGGGCTGTAGCATTTAATGCAACTTTTAATGTTATTGACTTTGAAATAACTGCGCTACTATGGACACAACAGCCCCAATCTTTTATTTTTTTTATTAAATTTCAAAATGTTTTGTTTGACGAAATAACATTGTAACGTTTGTAATTGACGTAACTAAGCACTGATTGGCTGATTGGATTCAAATGCTATTCGAATTTATTAATATTTTTTTTGAAAATAAATTACATTGTAAAGGCAATGTGTTTGTTGTATAGACAGTATACTATATAATGTACCTTAAATAGGTAAGTTGACTTTGGAATTTTAAGCCGTAAATATCATATATGTGCATTTTGTATAAATGCGGCTGCTATACGTTTTAGTCCGACTATATTTTTCTCATTACAAATGCATATAAAACACATTTTATTGTAAATCCTGGCAGCAGCTTGTGGCCATAGAACACTAGATGGCGCCGTTTTACATAATACTGCCCTCGATTCGCACATGCGGGTCTTTTGCTGCATGTGATATTTTGAGCATGGTATCAACAAAAGCAGAAAAACAGAATGCAACACTATCAGACTATCTCCAGTTCAGAATATATGTATACAGTAAATATCGTTGATAAATAACTTCTCCGGTTTACAAACCGTCGTCACCTGGCACTGTGAACGTCATAGAAAACGTCTGATTTGTTACAAGTCTAAACAAAAATACAATATTTAGTTTTGATCTATAAGTGTAAGTTTATCCCCGTCAGCCCCACAATGTTGTGAGGTTAGACCGGGAACATGTAATCTTAAAACGGCAACGTTTGAGCTTAGCCCCATAACGTGTGAACTCCAAACCCCGAAAGCGGCCACAGTGGAAGGAATAATTGTTACTTTTCATGGCTAGCTTAGATATTGTTTCCGATTTATATTGTATTTGCTGTCACATTGCTCTACCTTGACTCTCTATGTTTTTGTCTCTGTCAGATCTTCGCTCTTTTCGACATTATTATTGATTACAATATAGCCCCCGCCAAATATTGGTTCGCCCCTAACAACCACCGGAAGCTAAATGCTTAGTTGTATTTGATGTTCATAGAATGTCGCATTTTATTCAAAGCCTTCGTTGTTTTCATCTTCACCTGTATGGGTTCCATTCGCAAAATGGGTCTCAGTCGTTCCTGCAAAGGAGCGTCTTTGTTTTTTAATAAAGTAGATGTTGGTAATGACCGATCGATCAAGATAGAACTTTCTGCTTTCGCCGCCCGCAACAGTTCCTCTGATCGGCGCTTACGTATTGTTGCAGGGTCCACCTCAAGGAAAGCTTGGTTTCGTTCCTGTCCAAGGTTGTGGTAAACTCTCCCGTTATACAACCCATATGGAGGCAAGTTACACCGCTTAGGAATCCGTCTTTTGAAGAATGTTTCGCTGTTTAATTTGTTGACGTAGGTATCGTATTGCTTCTTTGACTGTGATTGAATGTCGAACGGTCTTTTAACATTCGCGACGTCTTCACGTGGCCCATCCTTATTGTCGTTGTCATGGTTTCCTTGTTTTGTTCCGTTCTTATGGTGGTGTCTGCCATTGGTTTTCAAAACTTTTTCTTGTATTTGGGATAATTTACTTCTCTGCGAATTTACTTTCTTTCCATTTTCATCCGTACCCTTAGTTGACGAGACCATTTTTTTATCAAGCGTTTGTGTCAGGGGTGGCAACTTTACGCCACTATTTTTCCCTTCGCTTTCTGCTTCCAGCTGAGATTTCCCAACATTGTACAGCGCCCTCAAATATATGTCTCGCCCTTGTTTATCTGTTACTAGGCGGCGCTTTACTCTCGCGAATTTGAATTCTTCGATTTTTTTCTGCAATTGAATATGCTGTAACAATCTCTCGTGTCGTTGCTGTTCTTGGGAGTTCAGAGCGAAAGTTCGGCGTCGTATTCTTTCAATAGCGGGCATTAAAGATCTGAGTTTACTCGTAGACATGCCGTCACCTGTCTTGGATTTCGATACATTCAGCTGAAACGTCATTCTATACAGGAGTGCCAAATACTTTGTTGAAATTTTCTTCGTCCCGGTTATCGATTGCTTCACGTCTGTGGATTGTAAGAAAAGGTGAAAAATAATAAATCATGAATCACGCCATCTGGTGATTATTTCTGTTACATAAATGGTTGCAAATCACAGAAGTGTTTTTCAACTCACTACCGAGCCTTCTAGAGCGAGCACAAACTTACTGCGCAAACAGGAGTCCGTCACGTTTCAGCCTGATGACACCGCGGCCAGAATTTTCCCCAGGTTTTTAGGAGTTATATACAGTTTTCATTTGAAAACAAAAATGCAATGATACGTAAATCTTCGTACATTTTTGGGCTGGAGCGCGTTTGAACGGTTCCCTCTGTACGCCAAGAGCAATTAAAATACACCACTTCGTACTCGCTCTGGGGACTTCAGTAGTCGCCGTGAGTTGAAAAGCCACTGTGTGTAAACAATGAGAAATCGTGGTTCATATCGACGATATTCCTTTGTATTCATCCGCCAATACAAACAAACATGAGAAATTGACTGTACACTAAATGACGCAACCAAAACAAGGCTGTCGATTTGAACAATATTGATTACACATGTTAAAGCGTAGGGGTCGTCACCAGCGCATTGAGAGTCCCAATCGACGACAACAACCCACGTTAAAACCGCAAAAACGCATGGGTAGACGCTTGTTTGTAAGCACCGATACAACCTTTTGCCGCATGCGCAGGAGACGACTGTCCTATACCTAATAATTACGTCAAATTACTTAGCATTATTCAATTAAATTTGCTAGAAAATATCAATTGTAAGGATTTTACAGACTCTGAATGGCATTGCAAATGACTCAGCTTTATGCGGTATTCAGTTTCAAAACATCAATCCGTCACAGCTGAAATATACATATTACAATCATTACATTCGACGATTTTATGCTACCTGATGTACATTACTTGGAGTTTACAACGCGCATAAATCTGTATGGTAACATACATCGTGTCAAGAAACCATTCAAGTCTCATCTCGTAGTTAGCGAGATTAAGGCTACGACCAATTGACAGCACTCCAACCGTGATTCCACTAAAAAATGGCGGACCATTTACGACTGTGATAACTTAAAGCGCGGTAATGGTCGCGCCACACATGCGCGAGATATATGGGTCTCATATAAACAAAGATGGCGATCTGTTGTGCAGATCAACGAGTACAAACTGAGACGTCACTAAACATTAATTAGGCATTGGAAGGTATCGAACAAGTCACCGGCGGTAATTAGTGCAAGTCGCTCCCAGGTCAAACCTAATAATTTCCATTAGAAGAGCGCATTGGATTGTGGGAATTTTTTTATATGTAATTTATTGTTGGATGTATGTAAAATCTTCAATATGTGTTCAAAATATATACCCCTGAAATCTTAATATGAATGCGTCTGTAGTATAATTACTGTAATCGGCAACAAATTTAGTCACATGTGGTACACCTTTTGTTTTATATTTATGTTTACCGGTATGATACACAATTCATGACCTTTGGACATAACGTCGCATATATCTCGATCCAAACGTTCGTACAATATATATATGATAAAAAATATTAAAAATGAAAATGATATTTGCGCAGCCTAAATCAGTATTGAAGGGCTTTGTAAAATTAGAAACACAGATACATATTACATATCATACTAGTAATCTACCGAGTTAAGTATATTTCAAAAACAAACGCCCACGAGAATCCGGCATGATATTATATTTACAGAAATCGAGAAATCTCGAATCTATCTTCCTTTACTGAAAGTTGTTTATTTCAAATTAGCGCTGGTGCCTGAAAGTTGTTTACTGGTATCGAATAGACCTAGCTCGAGCCATTCCATTAGAGCGCGTCCGTTCCATTACAGAGCGTTCCATTAGAGAGCGGTCACGTGACGTGTGATCACCTGACAAGTGCTGGATACACGCTCTAACGGAAAATACCGTTAGGTTTAACGAATTTACGAACCGTTACAAAAGAGTTTGCTAGTTCGAAGACCGTTTTTGTAAAAGCGACAGCCTTGGTCGATACACTGTTCATTTACACAATCTTTCCTGGCACCATACGCACTCACACTGTTAGCGGCGGAGTGAAACGCGCCCATGTCATGCCATTAACCGATTACTGACGTTTATGTATTTCATGTCTTTGGCATGAAAGCTATAAAATATATAAAATACAATGCCTTGCTATCGTTTGAACATTTCAAATATTTAATTAGTCTAGCGTTTTTTTTCATTCCATTAGAGACGAGTCGCTCTTCATTTCATTACAGGACGGTATGACCCAATCCACTCTCTAACGTCGCTCTATTTACTTGAATTGATATGGAAGCTATTAAATATATTTAATACAATATATTCAAACAGTTTTGAACATTTCAATTATTTAATTTGCCAAGCGATATTGTCATTCCATTACGGACGAGTCGCTCTTCATTTCATTACAGGACGGTATGACCAAAACCACCCTCTAACGTCGCTCTATTTACTTGAATTGATATGGGAGCTATTAAATATATTTAATACAATATATTCTAACATTTTTGAATGTTTCAATTATTTAATTGGCCAAGCGATATTGTCATTCCATTACAGACGAGTCGCTTTTCATTCCATTACAGGACGGTTTGACCCAAACCACCCTTTAACCTCGCTCTATTTACTCGATTTGATATGGAAGCAATTAAATATATTTAATACAATATATTCAAACAGTTTTGAACATTTCAATTATTTCATTTGCCAAGCGATCGTGTCATTCCATTACAGACGAGTCGCTCTTCATTCCATTACAGGACGGTATGACCAAAACCACCCTCTAACGTCGCTCTATTTACTTGAATTGACATGGAAGCTATTAAATATAATTAATACAATATATTCAAACAGTTTTGAATGTTTCAATTATTTAATTGGCCAAGTGATCTTGTCATTCCATTATAGACAAGTCTCTCCTCATTATTTAGAGCCCACTATGGCAGAAACCACTCTCTACGTCACTGTAGTTATTTTATTTTACATAGGAGATGAAGAATATATGTAGTAAATTTCAATTATTTATTCGCCAAACGATTTTCATTGTTTGAAGTACGCACAAAGGCTATTGCTGATTCAGTTGCTATTCAGTTGCTAACTGAATGAATGATGTCTAAACATCATATACATAAAACTATTTCCTGATTATAGCGACGTTAAATCCATCTCATTAGGCGTTGAATTACGTCACCTTCGGTGGTCGTCTAATTTATTCAATGACATATATCGCCGGCAGGCAAATGGTTTTTTGAGCTGGACCTGTATTTGGAGTCAATACAAAATATTTTGATGCATTTTGTTTCCTGGGACGATAGACTTGATGAATCGGTATGGTGGCATGACATCATCCTTGGGTATTTTTTTCTAATTTTGCATAAATCCGAAGTGGTCATCACGATACCATAACACGGCATATCAACACCTCCAATTAATATTTGTTCGTGATTTAAAAAGCGACATTCTTGTTAAAAGGTACTAGAATGTCTCTTGAGCGAATCATGTGATCATTTTAACATTCCTTATTTACATAACTCCAAGATAACCGCCTTAGTATTATACTATTGATTTCTCCATTAGAATTGTGTTTAGTTCAAAAATTAGTCTAGTATTTGTCAGATAAGAGAAGAATCTGTATCATTGGTATGTTTAATTCCTGCGTGATTTTTATAATTTGAATGGCTATAATATATGCATATAATAACATTAAAGTGCTTGTGAAATGCCTGCTATTTTTTGGCCAAAATCATTTATTGGTGCATCAATATCAGTATTTTTTACGTTATTAAGTGTAAAATAAATTTTCAAAGTGAAAAAATGGGTTTCAAATGTAGGTTTAAAATTTTATTTTAATGTATTTTAAAACGAGGCTCTTCATTAACTCCTCATTTGCATACTAGTACTCAAATATCCTTTTTGACATATGAAGGATAACTTGCTGGTCAGCGTACATTGCCGTTAATGTATGTAAGACGCATTTCTTATTCAATTTTTTTCAATTGTCTTTGACTGAATTGCTACTCAGGTATTTGTTTCTCGAGGATGAGTGGACCATATAGACCACATATTATCGTTATAAGTTTATCGTACAGGGTTGAGTTAGATACAAAATATATCCTTTCTGACGCGCCTGGTCGCCGCGATCAACCGTGTACTGTACAATCACAGTCAATTGCATTGTGGTCGATGAAGTCGATTGAAGTGCCGACTACTATTGCCGTACAACTCTCAACGATCGCCACGTCTTGAGTTATCGCGATTGTCATAATTACGACATCACATTAAAGAATACGTGGACGCAAAATATTGACAGTCCACTTATTACACAGATCAAATTGCAAGAAAAGATCACAGAAGTGTGAAATCAATACCAATCACAAAACAATTCAGAAAATTTTAGACAGCATAATTAAAAACAATTGCGTGTGAATGCTGCGTGATTTACTGTTGACGCATCGGTTTTCGCGTCACGTCATTGCTACCTCTTACATAACACGAACTATATTAGTCTGGAAGCTACTTCTCAAAAGCCTTCTAAAAACGGTTTTAGCTGTACCCCACGTCAAACATTGTGGAAACAGACTTTTCTTACGCAAAATGATCTGACATTTTCAAAAATGCCTGTTTCCAGGGCGGAAAATGCCCTAAAAGTGGTGAAAATTGACATGTTATTATGGCAACCTGAAAATATTATGAAATCATTAAAAGATCTATATTTTCAATACATATGAAGATATAGAAGTAAAGTTGGTACCAAAATGTAGATCGTGGATTGGCCCAATTATTTATGACATCATATATGCTAATTAGCTAATTTGCAATAACACTGTCTTTTTAAAGAAAATTATATATATTGCGTGATAGTTTTTTCAGGAAGATACAGTCTTCACAACACTATTTGCCCAATTATTTATGACATCATATAAGCTAATTTGCATATTAGCTAATTTACATATTACTTAAATAACATTGCAATTAAGTTAACCATGTACAAGCATTTATCTTATCGGAAATAGATAACTAGGGGTTATCGAAATCCATAGGATTGTGTGTAGTCATAAAGCTAAGATCCCACGGAAATCTCGTCTCGTACACTGCGATATTTGGAACGTATTTCAATGAGTACGCGACAGAACCCGGGACGCTTTAACAACAATGCGATTGATACAATTTCCGCTTTGGGAGAAGTTGTTTCTTTAACCAAACAAGGTATATATTTCAGTGAAATATTCAAACCATAGATTTTGATATTTAATGTCCAACAGGATTGATAATCGCCAAATCTTTCAGTTCTTTTACATTTCAAAATACGAGACAATGTTTTCATGGGATCTTGGTTTCATGACTTACAACATACTAACACTTAATTATGTACCCTTGTCTCATTGATACTAAACATTTCATAAACAGTTGTTCCTTACGCAAGATGGTTCAGAAACATTCTATTGTCACTTTCAGCTTAGAGTGTGGTCACGATTATGACATTTGCATCCCTGGTAAATAATAAAATCAAATCATGTTTGTTACCAGCGATCCAAGTGCCATTTATATGATTACAGTCTAAGCTGAAAGTGATTGTAGACCATTATGCGAGGTGTGGGGAATACTAACTAAATGGTCAGTTTGGTTTTCAACTATCAAAGTAAAATCCATTTGCGAAGATTTCCTATTGAGGAAACAATAAACAAGAGGAGCAAAATACCAGGAGGAATTCTTGGAAAAAGCAGAAATCAAAATGCAGTTGGGAGATGGATTGAAATAACAGATGACCGCTCATAGATAACTGAAAACATCAGAAGATATGCTGGTATATCAGATGAATGCAAGTGGCTCTACAAAGAGGCAGGACCCTCCCGGATAAAAGAAAAAGATGAGAAAGATGTGAGACGTGTAGTCAAGGTCCTTGCCAGCATGTTGAATCCATTTTCTAAATCAGAGAAGTTAACTTCAATTTCAACAGGGGTAGCAGCAGAAGATAAAACAGAGAAGTTTCTACTACTCAACAGAATGGTGATCAACTTTGTAAAGAGTTTGTGAAATGTCGACTGATCAAAGCTGAATCATCAGAGTCTGCTGAAGCATACATTTTTGAAACGCTATCGAAACAGAAGCTTCAAACGTAAACTTAAAGTTACGGGGCGAAATTTAATCATCAAGGCAGAACATTAATTTTTCTGCAAATTGGTGTGTTTTGCAAGGTCACGAGAGCTTCACCTATTTCAGGGCAGATGCAGACAGTGATTATGACTAGTGATGATTTAAAACACTTTAAAAACACAATTGAACCTTGAAAACATTGGACATGTATTAATCTAAGAAGGTTTTGTATGATTTCCCAAAACTAGTTTTGTAAAGTAACAGAACATAAATTTGAAGTGTTTGCACAATTTGCTGCAGTGCAGATGCACACTTTCTTCAGGGTTATCATTACTGTTTTCATGTAAAACCAAGACACATGACATGGTGAATAGTTTGCTATAAAGCTTGTTCATTTTGCATAATTGTGCTTAGTTCTGTATGCAAATAATTTGTATAAATATTTTTTTTCAAATCTGATTGCCATGTTCATAGTTGTATTGTCTTATTTATAACATGTTATAATTATAGAAAATAAAATGATAACCTTCAGAATAATATTGAGCAAAAATAGTGTTGTGAAGACTATATGTTCCTGAAAAAACAAAACACGCCATATATACAATTTTCGTTGAAAAAACAGGTTTGTTGGTAATTTCTGAATATGCAAATTACCTAATTAGCATATATGATGTCTTAAATGATTGGGCCAATCCACGATCAACATTTTGGTACCAACTTTACATCCGTATTTTCATATGTATTGAAAATATAGATCTTTTAACGATTTCATGATATTTTCATGTAGCCATAGCAACATATTAATTTTCAGCCTTTTCAGGACATTTCTGTTCTGGAAACAAGCATTTTTGAAAAAGTCAGAACATCTTGCATAAGAAAAGTCTGTTTCCAAATTCTTGGCCTTAGCTTCCAGACTATATGGTCTCTTCAAAATGTTATCCAAAATCCCAAAACATTTTGCCAAGTTGTTCTTTTATAAATGGGGGCAATTGTTTCGCGTGGGGGTTTATGGTATGACGGTATAAAGAGAATGTCCATCCCAACTTTTTCTCATTGATTTTAGGGTTTTCGTATACTGATGTTACAACTTCGGATCGTTTGAAAACGCGTAAATTCGCACACCATTACGCCAAAAATATAACGTTTAAAAAAAACGCTGACCGGAAAATATATATCGTTAATATTATTGTTAAATGACGCAGTATTATAAAAGTATAGTACAAGAGCATGGCTTCCTCTCATATTTTGGCGTTTGATGGAGCACTTTTAATTCGGCTAGAGTCGGAAAGCCGAAAACAGTCGACTGTTTCAGGATCGGTGGGCATGGCTACAACAAGAGAAATATCTCAAATTTACTCGGATACGAATAATCATTTTCAACCAAAAAATCAATAATTGTCTATTTCAGTGGAACACAAACACAAAACGGTAAATGTGTGGTTTGGCATTTCACAGACACAGGCATGTTCTTTGTAGAAATCATGACTATTAGCATAAATATATAATAAGCAATCAATAACATATTATAATAACAAAATATACTGGTTCAAACAATAAAAACTAAATACATGCTAGTGCACAGCTAGCTGATCTTGTTGTAACAATCTTCTATGTGACATTCACATATAATACATGGTAGTCATTTTACTTTATACAGTCATGCATTTTTGGTACAGGATACTCTCACATGAATAGCTATATGAAATGAAATACTATATTGGAACACGCACCGCTCATCAAGTATTAGTAAGACTTTGTAATCTCATCACACATTCAACAGTGAAGTATAATATCTAGTGCCGGTGCACCATACTTAAATACATGTTTCATCACAAGAGCTTGCAAGTGAAAACGTTCTCTTTTTCAGTTGTGGTGGTAGTAGCGTTTTGTGTTGACATGCTATGTTTGCGAACTTTAACTTAACCTAACCTAAGGGACCATATATGGGCATCAGATTTTGTGAATTAAAGATAGATAATTTATACATATTCCGCAGTAGATTCATCGAAAATTCTTCCAATATTATACACATAACCTCAAAATTTTTATTATTGGATGTAGGTACACCAATGAAGAGATAAGTCATGAAGGAGAAGTGATCCAGCATCAGCATATCTCAACTTCTCATGTAAAGAAATATTAAATCATTACGCTACAAGCAGTGATGAATGTAAAGCTAAATAGATGTACATGTATAATGTATCGGCAGTTGATACTTATCATCTGTACTATGTATATATCCATCTCATACTTCACTATTGAGAGCCACATCTTAATGTATAAACTGTAATTAACACCGGAAATACACAACATAGCACAATACCTAAGTGTTGTCCATGTATGCTCTTTGACATATTTGGCTGTTATTTTATAATTAAAGAAAGTTCGTCATAAAACACATTTAAGAATGCTATTTAATGTCATAACATAGCAATGTTCATGTGCTCGAACCTATCATAGCAACACACTAGGCTACAAAAGCTTATAAACAGAAATATTACCTGCAACAGAATTGCAAGATGAACATGAAACACCAACACTAGTTCATGTTATGCAATAGCTATTTCTTTGTTTCAAATACTATACTCGATAGTGTTACCCTTTCTCAATGCGATCCTGTATGAACGAGTCATGAAAATACAAAACTACCATGTGTTATTATTTGGATGCCACACAAGTCGCCTGTAAAAATGAGATGACAGCAATATGAGATATATGATGCAGAGAACTATACTTGATATGTAAATTACAGTGCATGTATCTTCTGATTATTAGAGATGTATCAGTAACATGAACATGTACAGGTATGATAGTAAAACAATATATAGGTTTCATCAAGGTATTTGTATTACAAGCATTATTAGGAAGAGTATTCAATATCTTATATAATGCTGACCATTATTATAATTTAGTAACTACTGGTGCCACACAGGCATTGTAACTTCGAGTTACGGGTGACATAGATTTTTTATTTTGTTTAATGTGTTATGTTTTCCGTAACTGGAATTTCAGTTAACAGTTAATTCGAAATTTATTAGGTGGTTGTCAAAGAAATTTTGGTCAATAAATGCCATGTGGAACTAATTAATTATTAATGTAAGTCAGTAATTTAATTACGTATATTAATAAGCAATTAGTAGTTTCTCCATATGTATCTCAAGAACCACTTAACAAGCATGAGTAAAAGTTGAAACTCTGGAACTATATATGTATGGTACAACAATTTTCCTTACCCTGTTGTATCGTATCTTTGGTAGAATTATTAACTTCATTACTGTTGATCACATTTCGAATTGTACATCTCTGACAGTTTAGAACGGTTTAACACAAGATTGAAAACGCATGGGTTTTGGGACTCATAGTTACGCGTAGTGAAAAAATGAACGTGTAATTATATTTTATTCAGAATATCTGGGAGTTATACACATAGTGGTTTTCGTTTATGACAGTTGAAGTTGCTGTCATGATTTATATTTACATGTATTTAGTGTATATGAGTATATATCTTTATTACCATCAACTTTTAATAATTTAGGAAACAACGATATATAATTCATTCCACCACATCAACACCGATGTATGCGGTCAAACATGGGGAAATATATTTTGCTTGAATAAGTTCCTGTAGGAAGATGTAATTAAAGATGCATTCACACAAATAATTTGAATGTTATATATTAAAAGAAAAGTCTGACAACATAAGAACATACAATTTACAGTTTTTTCATATCACTGTTCATTCTCTAGATATTTAACTTTTTAATAATTTATGTAGTATTATGGGTAAAGTATGACATCATATTCTCTGTTGTCAGAAATTGACAAATGATTTCATCTATAACTTCGAGCTTCAAATTGGCTGAAAGTGTAGAACGTGGTAGCATGCATGTACCGGCGCCAAACAAGCATATAAAAATAGTTGTCAGGACGGAAATGTAAATACTAGTATTCATTTGTGTGTTTTTCTACCAAATGCTCAAATGTCCTTATATTGTATACAATTTATCAATGTGAATATATTATACGGGTGATATATAACCTGTTGGCAACAAAAAGAAACAAAACAATGTCATTCTACTTTTAATGATTAAAATAATCATTGTTATTGTTTTCACGTTTTTGGCATTATTTTCACTTTATGTTTATTTGTAACATTCTAATTTCCATTACTACAATTATACACGTGAGTAATATGCACACTGACAATTTGAACAAATTCGCTTCAGTATTTTCTCAAATTTTTTAAAACAGTGGATATGATGTCACACTTTACCCACAGTTTTTTGCTGGAGAATCAATATGACGGACTACATAATAGTGATGAAAAGTTGAATATATAGAGAATGAAAAGTGATATAAAAAACTGTAACTTGCTTGCTACAGTTGAAGAGGTCTTTCTTTAGGGAGCATTATATTGTTTGGCTTGACTTCAAAGTACATATCATGCACAAATCATATCTACTATATAACTGGCCCTCTAAGTAAATAAAGCCAACTAAGAGTAATTTAAGAGTGCTGCGTTAAGTCACATTTGAAGTAAATTTCTCGCTACCTAACCACTATATAATAACATGCTACATAGTTATCTACTAAATGTGTCTAAAGAGCCGCCATCTTATAACATTCCAACATTGTAAACTATTCTAACAAAAAAACAAAAAAAACTATTCTAACATGCATTTTTCATCAATATTTGATGCCCTTTCTTAGAAAAGTTTGGTGACCCTATATTTTTATTTCAGAATCTTTACCATTATAGTAACCCAATCCCTCTAGCTGGATTTCTGAGTATTTTTAGTGGTAGAAAACTACCCTAAGTAGGCATTCACTTTTTACACCCTCTGGAAATCAGTTATCTAGCGTGTTTAGAGTGCGTTATGATCCTCGCTTTGGACTCAATTCCGGCGTGCGCAAGTGACGACCCCCGCTTTAACTAACTTTGAATTAAAGGAAATACTACTATGACGTTGTGTGTTTCATGACTTCATTAAATAACATGTTTTTATCTGATCAATAGGCATGTTTACTTCAAGCATTAAAATCGTGTTTACCATATTCTGTTTATACTTATCATATTAAATCGATGGTTTGTGGAATAACTATAGGTAACGGGATGAGCACATAATACGTGAATATGGCTAATCAAATTATTGAAATGTTGGAAACTGTTTGAATACATTATATTAAATATAAAGTATAGCTCACATTTCAAATCAATAGGATGACGTTATGGGTGGTATTGGTCATACCGTCCTGTAATGGAATGAAGAGCGACTCGTCTGTAATAGAATGACAATATCGCTTGGCCAATTAAATAATTGAAACATTCAAACCTGTTAGAATATATTGTATTAAATATATATTTAATAGTTCCCATATCAATTCAAGTAAATAGAGCGACGTCAGAGGGTGGTTTTGGTCATACCGTTCTGTAATGGAATGAAGAGCGACTCGTCTGTAATGGAATGACAATATCGCTTGGCCAATTAAATAATTGAAACATTCAAACCTGTTAGAATATATTGTATTAAATATATTTAATTGCTCCCATATCAAATCGACTAAATAGAGCGAGGTTAAAGGGTGGTTTGGGTCAAACCGTCCTGTAATGGAATGAAGAGCGACTCGTCTGTAATGGAATGACACGATCGCTTGGCCAATTAAATAATTGAAACATTCAAAACTGTTAGAATATATTGTATTAAATATATTTAACAGCTCCCATATCAATTCAAGTAAATAGAGCGACGTTAGAGGGTGGTTTGGCTCATACCGTCCTGTAATGGAATGAAGAGCGACTCGTCTGTAATGGAATGACACGATCGCTTGGCAAATTAAATAATTGAAATGTTCAAAACTGTTTGAATATATTGTATTAAATATATTTAATTGCTCCCATATCAAATCGAGTAAATAGAGCGAGGTTAAAGGGTGGTTTGGGTCAAACCGTCCTGTAATGGAATGAAGAGCGACTCGTCTGTAATGGAATGACAATATCGCTTGGCCAATTAAATAATTGAAACATTCAAAACTGTTAGAATATATTGTATTAAATATATTTAACAGCTCCCATATCAATTCAAGTAAATAGAGCGACGTTAGAGGGTGGTTTGGCTCATACCGTCCTGTAATGGAATGAAGAGCGACTCGTCTGTAATGGAATGACACGATCGCTTGGCAAATTAAATAATTGAAATGTTCAAAACTGCTTGAATATATTGTATTAAATATATTTAATAGCTCCCATATCAATTCAAGTAAATAGAGCGACGTCAGAGGGTGGTTTTGGTCATACTGTTCTGTAATGGAATGAAGAGCGACTCGTCTGTAATGGAATGACACGATCGCTTGGCTAATTAAATAACTGAAATGTTGAAAACTGTTTGAATATATTGTATTAAATATATTTAATAGCTCCCATATCAATTCAAGTAAATAGAGCGACGTTAGAGGGTGGTTTTGGTCATACCGTCCTGTAATGGAATGAAGAGCGACTCGTCTGTAATGGAATGACACGATCGCTTGGCAAATTAAATAATTGAAATGTTCAAACTGTTTGAATATATTGTATTAAATATATTTAATTGCTCCCATATCAAATCGACTAAATAGAGCGAGGTTAAAGGGTGGTTTGGGTCAAACCGTCCTGTAATGGAATGAAGAGCGACTCGTCTGTAATGGAATGACACGATCGCTTGGCCAATTAAATAATTGAAACATTCAAAACTGTTAGAATATATTGTATTAAATATATTTAACAGCTCCCATATCAATTCAAGTAAATAGAGCGACGTTAGAGGGTGGTTTGGGTCATACCGTCCTGTAATGGAATGAAGAGCGACTCGTCTGTAATGGAATGACACGATCGCTTGGCAAATTAAATAATTGAAATGTTCAAAACTGTTTGAATATATTGTATTAAATATATTTAATTGCTCCCATATCAAATCGAGTAAATAGAGCGAGGTTAAAGGGTGGTTTGGGTCAAACCGTCCTGTAATGGAATGAAGAGCGACTCGTCTGTAATGGAATGACACGATCGCTTGGCAAATTAAATAATTGAAATGTTCAAAACTGTTTGAATATATTTTAATAATTATATTTCATAGCTCCCATGTCAATTCAAGTAAATAGAGCGACGTTAGAGGGTGGTTTTGGTCATACCGTCCTGTAATGGAATGAAGAGCGACTCGTCTGTAATGGAATGACACGATCGCTTGGCAAATTAAATAATTGAAATGTTGAAAACTGTTTGAATATATTGTATTAAATATATTTAATTGCTCCCATATCAAATCGAGTAAATAGAGCGAGGTTAGAGGGTGGTTTGGGTCAAACCGTCCTGTAATGGAATGAAGAGTGATTCGTCTGTAATGGAATGACAATATCGCTTGGCCAATTAAATAATTGAAATGTTCAAAACTGTTTGAATATATTGTATTAAATATATTTAATAGCTCGCATATCAAATCGAGTAAATAGAGCGACGTCAGAGGGTGGTTTTGGTCATTCCGTTCTGTAATGGAATGAAGAGCGACTCGTCTCCAATGGAATGAAAAAAAAACGCTAGACTAATTAAATATTTGAAATGTTCAAACGATAGCAAGGCATTGTATTTTATATATTTTATAGCTTTCATGCCAAAGACTTGAAATACATAGACGTCAGTAATCGGTTAATGGCATGACATGGGCGCGTTTCACTCCGCCGCTAACAGTGTGAGTGCGTATGGTGCCATGAAAGATTGTGTAAATGAACAGTGTATCGACCAAGGCTGTCGCTTTTACAAAAACGGTCTTCGAACGAGCAAACTCTTTCGTAACGGTTCGTAAATTCGCTAAACCTAACGGTATTTTCCGTTAGAGCGTGTATCCAACACTTGTCAGGTGATCACACGTCACGTGACCGCTCTCTAATGGAACGCTCTGTAATGGAACGGTCGCGCTCTAATGGAATGGCTCGAGCTAGGTCTCTCTCACTGGTATCGCGAATCTAGTTATTTCATTTGAAACTATTATCCTCACAGTCTGACAATATAACATTCAATCTCCCGACAAACTACACAATAACAACAATTATAATACGTATCGTATTAAGTCTAACTTGATTATTAAGCAACTTAAATAGGAAACAACAAAGTATCAACTTTCTTACCCTACTCGACGTGCGAGTTTTCCTTACCGATCATTGCAGCGCCTGGTTACGTGAGAAGGTCACGTGGCTATAGACACAGACAACAACTGTGACGTATATAGTCCTATTGTGAGATGTAATATGTCTGGACACAGTGTTTTGTATAAAACACAGCTATGAGTCTACAATTAGTTTCACATTCATGCGTAAAAATGAAAAAGTGTCGAATATCGTCATTTTAAATGTTGGGAGGTAATTTTTTTAAAAAACTTGTTGGATCCAACTTAAAGATTATTTACGATATTTTAACTACTACTGTAACTATAATTGAATTAATAAATTCTATTATTTTATTTATTTATTCTTGATATTTATAGAGCTATATATGACCCTATAGAGAGTTTAAATCTCAGGGACACATGCGATTTATTATTATTATACAAAACAATGCAACGACTATGATCCGCCGGGCTATAGGTGTTCTACAACCATTAATGATGGCACGAATTCGCCAAGCCAAGTAATCTGGTACACTATCCACCGTGACTCGACTATCCTGACATCACCAAAAAAAAAATGTCAGTTTGAGCGAGCTGACCTTTGCTCTATAATTTCTTGACTGTGATGTCAGATGACAACGAGATGGGTGTCGATTCAATCACACAATCACCATATTACATGATCCTTACTAAACGCAAAGGCCCTCTGTAAGTAACTACTACCGAGGCCTGTGTTATCCAGCTGTAATAATCTGCGTAGGTCCCATAGCAGATGAAAGGATCTTCCACCAAATTGTAGCGTTTAATACGTGTTATGTGGTGGTCTCCAACAACGAATGACGACACTAATTCGCCCAAGCCTGAAATAAGGTATACTATCGACTAATACATAAATAGACAGACAGACTAATGGGTTAATCGCCGATTGGCGACACGGAAGTCCTAAATAGCTCAAGCGTGACTTTACTTAAAACTTACGCCACTACCATTATATCGAAACAAAATCTGAACCAAACACCTGTTGGAAAAATCTCTTTACGTATACGTTCACGGAGAAGGCAACATGGCATGTCGTAAAGTATCTGTCTTGCTAACATTATCATAACGTGACAGAAAATTAATAATGTGCTGAGAATATATTTCAATACTGGTAACAATAACTCATGAAAATATACGGGAAAAACATCAGTATTATCTTATGCGCATATTGGCATATGTGCTTACCATACAAGCCGCAACGGCTGACGGAGCATATTCAGTATCATACCATACAAGCCACGACGGCTGACGGGGCGTATTCAGTAACTCGGACCCCAGTACGTACGACAACGTTCCTATATTCGAACTTACCATGGTCACACGGTGACCATTCCGTTTTCACGTTAACACACAGCGATCTTTTTACATCAGCAGCTATCCTTGTTGGACTAAACGTTAGGAAGTCGTAAAACTGAAACACCGGGCACAGACACCTGTTCGAGTAATTTAAGCCATATACTGCTACGCACTGCTGCGTGTTTT